>NC_133403.1:5713013-6338013 GCF_047511655.1 Castor canadensis | reverse complement strand
GTGATGGGCAGAGAAGAGGCCTGAGCTGTCAGTGCTTGATATAGGCAGATTCTACATGGCCCTCTTGTCTTTTCATCCTGGAATGGGTGGATTGCTTAATTTTAACCAATATATTGATTCAGAAAGGAGTTCTGTTCTTCACTAAAACTTTAATCCTTTGTGGAAATGAACAAAGTGATTGGATGAGATCAGCAAGATCTGAGTTGTGTCATAAAGTCGATGACTCATAAAAATCCATCAAACCCTCAGTTGCTCAGAAAGTGGTTAGAAACAACATAAAGCATGATTCTCAGTGCCAATCACCAGTAGAATTCTACAAAATACAAAATAAGGAAAATATTTTTCCCTTTTGGCAGCACTGGGGTTTGAACTCAGGGCCTCACACAAGCTAAGCAGGTGTTTTTAAGAGTCAAACCACCCTGCCAGCCCCCAGGCCAAAGTAAGATGTCACTGCATTCTCATGAGTGTGCTTATAATAACAAGTATTGGGTAGAATGTACAAAACAGACCCTCCTACCTTGTTTAAAGAAATGTAAACTTGTGAGGCATGTACTCAACAGGAGCTACAACATGGCCCAGAAGTTTCTCCCTTAATTACCCACACAAGACAGATGGAAACCTAGGCCCCCAGAAAAACTTGAAGCTCACATACCAATGCACAAATTCAAATTATTCACAAATGCAAAATGTTTAAACCACTGAAATGTGCATGAACTGACGAACAGATAAGCAAGCTGTAGTATTCCATAAATTGAAATTCTATTTGTAAGTGAAAAAGAAGAACTGGTTTTACAGAATTACATCTTGCTGTTATTTGTCCAAAAAAGAAAAACAATAGTCATTTTAATGTACTACTAGTAATATAATTATCTAGCAAACAATAGCCAATGTTTTAAACTGAAGTTACAATATTAGTATCTTTTAGAAAAATAATTATTCTTTTATAAGACAATGAAAACATTAAAATTTAAATTATGATGGTTGCACAATTCAGTAAGTATGAAAAAGTAATCTTCCGTTGTATATTTAAATTGTTATAATTGAAGGTATGCAAATTACATCTTAATAAGGAATTATAAGAAAACAGCAAGAAGAGGATCAGTTAATGCTATTATGTGCTCTGAGAGTCAGACCTTAGATGTGGACAGTGTGTGTTCTGCCACCATCATCCACTGTGTCACAGTCATGAGTGATCACTGTCACAGGAGGCCAAGGGCAGGTTGTTGTCTCAGTTCCCCATGCACGCTGAGCAATGTGTGAGCACTGAGATCATTGCTCCATGTTGAGCAGTATTAATCACCCTCATCCTCAGGCTGAAGGCCTGAGATTGTATGGTAATATGTCTTATCAAAGGGCCGTGAAGCTCCAATCATCTCAATTTTAGGGACAACACCAGGAATCATTTTGTGCCAGCTTGCATCATAGAATCCAATGTTGTCATCCTTTACAGTGCAGGTGAGTGTGACATCCTGTCCCATAAAACCTGACAATGTAGCTTCCTGGTCTAGCCCATTCTGTGCCTGGGACCCTAGAATAACAGAGGTAGAGAAACAGGTAGGTTAGTCTGCAGCTATTTCCCACAACATACTCCAAAAATAAAAGAAAAAGATAAATTCTAAGTGTCCCCCATAATCTCTTTTGCTTTGCAGAGCCAGTCACCTGAGCAAAGAGTTAGGAGGGTGAGGAAGAGAGGGGTCCAGGCCATAGTGACAAGGTTATCACAGAGCTCTGAATCCTTCAGACCCGGCTGCATCAGAGCTGCCCAGTCTCTTGTGTCTACTTCCCCAGCCAAGGGAAATGAGGGGCCTCCCATGCAAATTACACCCATACCCCCGGATGACTTCTTACCCTCTGACTTCTGAATTCTTCCTGCTTGAGGCTGGCCAAAGCCTGACCTGAACCTCAAGACTTAAATTTCACAAGCTGGTTTGCCCAATAGATCCTGAGCACCAGGTATCACAAAAGAAGACTGGCTGATTGTCAGCTGAGCAGGCTCATAGTGCCCCCTGCTGGTTTGGGAACAGAATAGTCAGGACTGAATGCTCAGCAAAGACCTTGGAGGGAAAAGTAACATTCCCATCTTTTTGCCCAACTCACCTAAACAGACATATAGCAAGCAATGAAATTAAAATAGCGATAAAGATTCTCCCAAAAAGAAAAGTCTGGGGACCTGACAGATTCACTGCTGAATTGTACCATACCATTAAAGAACTAGTAGAAATGCTTCTTAAACATTTCCACAAAATAGAAAGGGGGGAACACTGCCAAATTTATTTTATGAACCCTGGATTACAATCATCCCAAAACTTCAAAAGGACAAATCAAAGAGGGAGAATTACAGGACAATCTTTCTAGTGAAAAAAGATTCAAAAATCGTAAATAAAATGTGTTCAAACTGACTTCAATAGCATATCAAAAATGTCACATGCCTTGATCAAGTTGGTTTTATCCCTGTGATGCCAAGATGGTATGCCATACACAAATCAATAACTGTAATACAACACTTAAACAGAATCAGGGACAAAAAGCCATCATCTCATCAAAACGTGCAGATAATGGCTTCTATAAAATTCAACATCCTTTCATGATAAAAGCTCTAAAGAAGCTAGGAATAGAAGGAACATTTATCACATTATAAATGCTAACGATAATAAGCCTATAGACAACATCATACTAAATTTAAGAAACTGAAATTATTTCCTCTAAAGTCAGGAACAAGGGAAGGGAGTCTCCTCTCCCGACTCTTATTCAACATAGTACTACAATTCCTATTCAGTGCAATAAAACGGAGGAAAAAGTGAAAAGGATTCTAAAAGTGCAAGAAGTCAACTTATCCCATTTGCAGATAATATTAAATTATACCCAAAGACCATAAAATCTCTATCAAAATGTTTGTAGACCTACAAAAGATATTCAGCTATATTGCAGGATGCAGAATATGTACACAAATAGGAGTAGCTTTTCTACACACAAACAGTGAACCATCTGAGAAAGATATCAGGAAAACAATACCATTCACAATACTTCAAACAATTAAAATACCTAGGAATAAATTTAATGAAATAAGTGAAAGATCTATATAATCACCAAAGGCAGAAATTAATAAACATATTGGAAGATGAAAGAATATATCATATACTTTGGAAGATCAGAAGCAATATCATGAAAATGGCTCTACTATCAAAAGAAGTCTGTATGTTCAAGGTGATCCCTGTCAAAATTCCACTTATATTCTTCACCAAGACAGATAATTCAAGCCTACCGTTCAGAGAAAAGCACAAATACATTGAGTAGACAAAACAGTCCTGAGAAAACAGAACATTGGTAAGATATCATAATACCTGACTTAAACTATAGTACAGAGCCATGGCAATAAAAACGGCACAAGTTGTGTCACAAAAACAATACAAAGACCAATGAAATAAAATACCTGGAAACATATCCACACAGTACAAACATCTGATTTTCAACAAAGGAGCCCAAAATATGCACTGGATAAAAGATAGTCTCTTCAACAAATATTGTTGAGAAAGTTGATTTCCACCTGAAGACTGAAACTATACCACAGTCTCTGACCGCTAACAAGTCTCAATGAAAATGGATTAAAAGATCTGAAATGGTGAAACCACTTCAGGAAAATAATAGTGAATACATTGGATCACAGGGGCCTAGGTAATAACTCTATGAATAGATCTTTAACATATCAGCCATTAAGAGAAATGAATGACAAATGGGACAGCAGGAACAAAAAGTTTGTGAACATCAATGGAAACAGTCACTAGATTGAAGAAAAAGACTACAGAAAAAGAGAAAATCTTTGACAGCTGTACATCCGAAAAGAGAATAATAACCAGAATACACAAAGACCTCAAAAAATTAACCCCAGAAAGAATTAACAACCAACTGAATAAATGGGAAAATGAAATGAAGAGACAAATGTCAAAAGAGAATGGGCAATAAGTATATGAACAAATTGTCAACTTTCTTGGTCATACAGGAAATGCAAATCAAATGACGTTGTGATTCCACATCACTCTGGTCAGAACAGCTATCACCAGTAACACAAACAATAACAAATGCTGGCCAGGATATTGGAAAATGGAACATTTATATAGAAAACAGTATGGAGGTTCCTCAAAAAACCAAAAATACAACTACCATATTGCCCTATAGAAAACAGTATGGAGGTTCCTCAAAAAAGCAAAAATACAACTACCATATTGCCCAGCCATACGACTGCTGGGCATATTTTTAAAGGAATGTGATCCAGGATATGATAGAGCCACTTGTATATCCATGTTTTTTGAAGCACAATTCAAAATAGTCAAGCTTTGCAATAAACCCAGATGCCTCAAAAGTGATGAATGGATTAAGAAAATGTGCTGTGTATACAGAATAGGATATTATTCAGCCATAAAGAATGAAATTAAGTTTTTTGCATGTAAATGGATACAACTGAACAACATCATGTTAAGTCAAGCAAGCAGCCAGTTTCCAATGATCGAAGTAGCATATTTTCCCTCATCTGTGGAAATATGTTTACTTTTGTATGTCAAGAGGGACAGAGACAGAGAGAGAGAGAGAGAGAGAGAGAGAAAGAGAGAACATGATTGTATTAGTGCATCTATCTGAGGGGACAACAGGGGACAGGAGAGGGAAAAAGAATGTTAAGGAGTGAAAACTATTCAAACTTCGTATCTGTGTATGAAAATGATATAATACAGTGCACTGTTAGCTGATGAATAATGGGGTAACAGAGTGACAGAGAAAGAATAAGTAATGGAGAATTGATCTGATGAAAGCACAATATGTACATGTCTGTAATGCCAAGCTCAACCCCTTGGACTACCAGTATATGCTTTTGAGAAATGAAGGACAGGAAGGTAAAACAGGTCCTTTCCTGAGGTACATAGCAGTGTGGGGGGAGGCATAAAGAGACATTGAAGGAGGGCAAATATGGCAGATGTATTTGTATACATTCATGAATATAGAGTAAGGAAATGAGTTGAAGTTCTAAGAAGGGGGAGGAGTGATGAGGAAGATGGAAAAGTTGAACCTATTTATGATATATTATATGCACATATGTAAATGTCACAATGCAGCCCCTGTACAATTATTATATTCTAATAAGAAATTATAACAGGTGAGAAAAGCAAAGGAAATCCATTACAATAAGAAGTCTGCTCTTATTTTCTAACCTTAAAATATTCATAAATGGGCTTTGCATTACATTTCTGTATTGCAGCATATAATGAAATTTACTTTTGTTTTCTTTTAACAAAAAACATCTTAGCACAAAGGAAATAGTTCACCCGGATGAGAGTTAGGGGGCAACTGTACACTAAAATTTACTTTTTTTTTTGGTTATATAAAAATTTCACAATGCATCCCCATACAGCTTTTAAATTCTAAGAAGAAATTATAAACAGGTGACAAAAATTAAGGAAATCCATTACACTGACAAGTCTATACTTATTTTCTAACCTTAAAGTAATCAAAATGGGTTTTCCATTACATTTATGTATCTCAGTGTATACTAAAAATACTTTTGTTTGCTATTAACAAATAAGATCTTAGCAAAAAGGAAACAGTATACCTGGAGGAGAGTTGGGGGCCAACAGGATCAGACAACAGTGTCATATCTGAAAAGACAACCACAGAAACTGACTTTGGAATCTGCTTCCTTCTGGTGATCACCCAGAGAGGCACAGACTGCTAGGTTCTGTCAGTACCATCTCAGCATCTGTGCCCAAACTAAAACCTTGCTTCTTGATCACAACTTTTGCTGGAGTGACTATCACTCCCAAGCAAGTTCTGTCTTCCCAGGCAGGCATGACCCAGTTTTAATTTTGCTATTCTCAATCTATAAGCCTAGAGGCTCTTTGACTTCATCCATATGTCTTAGAAACAACCAAGTTCCTCATTGGTAATGGCATTCATATGCCTGAGATGCTATTAGTACAGAAAGAGACAATGGAGCTATAATCTAGGAATTAGAATTGATGACTGATCTGTGTCTCCATGTAAGAACCATATCACTGTTACATAGTGGTGAATAATAATAATCAAGAAACTGCCTGAGGATGCTTACAGAGGTCATGCTAACAGACTTTAAATCCCAGGGTCAGTATCAGAGACAACATGGTTTTCTGCTTTCTCATTGACAGATGCTGGTTCTAGTAATCTATTGATGCTGCCATTACATAATAGAAAGTCCAAGGTGACCAAAGGCCCCAGACAAGGAAGATGGTTGAATTAGCTGACCAAATGCAGGACATAAGAACCAGGGATTCAACAGTAGGATATTATAAAGCACAGTTACAATGTCCCAGAAAGAAATAGACCAGAGAACAATGGTGGCTTCATATATTTTACCATGGCTTCTTCCCCTAGATACTACCAGCAGTCATGTGGACAAAAAAGTACTAAGTAATGGAGCTCACATAGAGTAAAGATCCACAGAGCCGTGTCTCCCCCTTAGGAGCTCTGCTCAAATTTTGATTCCTTTTTTTCCCCTGAAAAAAGAGCTTTTTTAACCAAAAGGTTTCTTTCCCTCTGTCTCCAGCCAATCTCTGCACCTGCAGTTTGGCCAGGACACCTGAGGTAAGGAAAGAAATTGACAATAAGAGCAATAGGAGGAAGGAGCCAAGTCTAGGCTGTCATGAATCAATAAGTGTAGCCCATTCATACTAGTGATGAAGCAACTTGCTTAATACTCTAGAGAAAGTGGAATGGTTTCCAAACTGGGGTGGCCTATTTTTGCTGAATTTTCAGAACCAGATCCATGGCCACCTTGAAGACCTCAGATCACAAGATCTAAGCACTCTAATACCTCCGACATCTGGCAGAGACCAGTGTTTCTATAGAAAGTATATCCAACACAACCACAAGATATACAGAAATCATGCACCTACACTTCTCTGGTGATGAATCTTAACTTTATACAGTTCTGTCATGCTTATATCATTTAAATTCAATACTCAGTGATCCATTCTTCGTTAATGTTAACTAGTTAGCCTTTGACATTGTTATCTTGGAAAAATGCATGTTTGGTTAATTACTTCATAAATTGTGGAAGTGATACAACTAAAAAACAAATTTCTCTTCACATCTTCTATGCATTTAAAATTCCTCCAAATCATTTAAAATTTCTAGAGATCATCACTAAGCTGAGGGTCAAACATTTATGAAGACCATGAAGATTCCGGTGCCCATCTATCTGATGCACAAAGGGAATCCATTGAGTGGTCAGCAAAATATGTGAGTGTCATCTTTGATTTGTCCCTATTTTTGACCACCAAAGGACACCCTATTTCCAAGGCTTCCCATTACACTACAATGCTGACCGCAATCTCTTCCTTTTCCTTTTCCCCATGGTCACAAATCCAGGAAAATGCATAATTACTTCCCCATAATGAGCCACCTATTTCACCTAAGTAGCCCCACTCTCTAAGGTATTGCCTCAATTATCCTTTCAATCCATAGTCCACTCTGTATCTAGAGAACCCATTAGCAATGCTAATGAGGAACATTTTAGTGACTCTATTCGGCCTCTATAGTCAAGTGCACATTCTAAGTACATGTCATATTAGCAACGTGTTCACATTGTCTCTTCATCACAAATAGTTTTATCTTAAGTTACTTCCCTGAAACTGTACCTAGTATATTGCAAAATGCAAGTTACTCCAATTGGTAAGGGAAAAAATGATATTTGTTCTCTTTTGTTCATGTCAAATGCTGTTATCAACACCTGGAGAATCATTGTGCTTTCCTTCCTTACAGCATATTTCTATTAAGAGTACAAAATATGATAAAATATATCACCCCAAATCCTTTCCAAGCGCATTTGTCTCCATGGGAACCATTAATTCTACTCATACACCTGCCTTCAGTGGCTGAACTGAACATGTAGGGATGGGCCAGTAGGGACATGACTGTGGAGAAGGGCATCCTGAAAACTACAGAAGTACAATGCAGTTTGCATCATAGTCCAGTGTTAGAGATATCATAAAGGGGAAATATACATGGTATTGAACATTCATCCAGGTAATTGTACACTTTATGAAATTAAGAGATTATAAGGAAGAACATGGGCAAGTGATTATTCCTTCATACATTTCAGAGATTGGTTTGCATTGTTCATTTATGAAAATAAATCAGGATATATAAAATATCTAGTCTCTTTGTTCTTTATTATCATCATTAACATGTATAATATCTATAATAAGACAGACACTAAAAGGTTTATAATTGAACTGTACTTATAAATTTGCTGAATTGGTAACTCTAAACATGACTGACTGAATACATTACATATAACTAGTGGTCACAACATAAAACCTTCTTCAAACTCTGAATATTATCTACCAAATCCTACTCTACATCTTCTCACAGGTCCGTTGCACCATGGGTCTTAGCAATGTGAGTAGGTAGGAGAAAGTTCCTGAGGTTCTTAATTTCATTTCCACATGGGCCTCCAACAAAATGCAAGAATCAGATATGTTGTCCTTTGATCAAGTTGCCATCAGCATTGTCCTCAGACTTGAGTCCTAAGGTGGTCAGGATGGCCAAATTTCAGGACCTGGAGCCAGAGAATCTTTGATATCCCAGAGAGTGAGGGGATATTCTTGAGGATCAGGAATCCAGTGACTTGCAAGCTGTGTCATAGTTCGCAGTTTTGTTGCAGATGATTGTAGCCATCTTTCCTCCCAAAGGTTGAGGCTTTCCTATATTCAAGTATTTCCTTTCTCTGGGAACTCTTCCAGCACCCTTGATCCTCATGCAATATCTGTTACTTTTAGAAGGAAGGGGATGGAGAGAATTTCATGTGACCAGACTAAATAGAGTGAAAAGTCAGTTGTCATTGATAGTCCTGCATTCCAAGAAGGTCACAACATCACACATGACAGTTCAAGGAAGTCATTATTTCCTCAGTTTCCCTGAAAACTTTGGAAGGGCCAGATCCACCCTCTGGCAAAATCCACATTCCCCCTGCTGGTACCATGTACGTGACCCTAACAGGGCAGAGACTTGATGGCTCAACTGAGAATTCCACAGCTGTGCACTTGATGGTGCTGTTCAGTGCATCAGATGTTGATGTTTAGGATGGTGATGGGGGATATAGAGCTGTCTCAGTGTTACAGGACAAAATGTTTTTACAACAGGTGACTTCCACAATCAGCACCATGAAAATTGTTCTTCATATTTAATCCTACAAAATGAAAGCAAAGGATGATATTTCAAAAATCTGAGCTATACCCAGTAAACTTCTTATCACTGAGGAGCCTGAAAAATCCATCAACTTTGTTCATAGAGTTGTTCTCGGTTTGTTTTTTAAATACTTTTCTTTGCTTCCAATTTTCAGTGTCATCCATCTCACTCTCAGTCATGGCACCTGTGAGGATAAATTACTTTATTTTATTCCTCTATGAATTTATACTTTCTGTATATTCCTAATTCATAGAATTGTACTTTATGTAAACTTTTTGTTTGATTCCTTTCAATAAGAATATTTATTTCATGTTTCATTATGATAGCTCTTTGTCTTTATGGGATGGGTGAACTATATTCTGTTAGATGGAAGATGACCCTATTATATTTCTATGTTCATTGTACATAAATTTAACATATTGTGAATGCATCTGGTCTTGGCTAAACATTATGGACCCTATATTTCCTATCAATATTAGGGACCCTATAGACTTCTGTGTATTGGGTAATACAGGCTCTGCTTTCAAGTTACTTAGGATATCATCCAACCATCATAATATTCATTTGGGTTTCATGGTATTTTTTTGCCCAATAGATGGGCATCAGAACTCAGAGAGTTAAACATTTAGCCTTATGTTCAACTGAATGACAAAATAAGATTCAAAAACAAAGACTTCTTTAAAGTTGAGAGCAACATAAAACGAATGATCTTATTTCTTCCAGGGCAGAAGCATTTGGTAATATACATATTTTGTTGTCAAAATAGAAGGAATGTGCTAATATGTCAGAGTTGCTGATAAGCATCTTACCATGGGTACTATAGTGCCCAACTTGAAATATCAATTGTGGTACTTCTCACAATCCTATATCTACTCCATGGAATGATCTTAAATGTATGAGAAAATCAGGTTTTATGTTATGAAAGAAGAGTTATTTTGAAAATACTATAGTGCAAATAATGAGTAGATAGTCCCAACTCCAGTATTCAAAAATGAGACAGGAAAGAGCAACCCTCTCTATTCAGATAGGTTTCAGGCTGACCAAGGTTTGGGATGGTCTGAGAAGTTTTTGTCTCACTTCCTCATGGGTCTGGAGCACTGTGTGTTTGCCATTGTCATCATATGACTGACAGTAGTAGTCAGCCTCATCCTCAGAGTGCAGATCAGAGACGGTCAGGGAGGCTGAGTTGGAGGAGCTGTCAGTGGAGCCAGAGAAGCAGTCAGGAACCCCAGAGAGTCTAGTGTTAAAGTTATAGATGACTGTGGTGGGGGCACTGCCTGGGTGCTGCTGGTACCAATGCACATAGTAGCCTGCAATATTTCCACTGCTGCGGGTGCAGGAAATGGTCACAGTCTCACTCAGAGACTTCGATACAGAATGGGGTTGAGTCAGCACAAACTGGGCCCAGAACCCCGCAAAAAGTAATCAACAGAGATCAAGAGAGACAGGTCAGACCTATTGCCATGGAAAATTTCATTCAAGGTAAAAGGCAGATGCCCTCCCAGAATCCCCTGCAGGCAGTCACCTTTACAGTGAACAAGGAGGATAAAGAGGAGTGGAGTGAAATGCATTGTGGAGATGCTGCAGGTTCTGCCTCCTGAGTCCACAACCAGACCTGAGCCCACAATTCTTTTTTATCTGCCCTTGTGATCTTAACTGTCTCTATGCAAATATTTAGCTTTCTAAAGGCTCTACAAGTCCCTCCCTTGACAGGATCCTTGCTCTAGCTGAGAATGGAGACAGTACAGGCTGGAGTGAGGGCTCCAGTACATGGTGGGTACAGAAACACCTGCAACCAGAGGGAAAACAGTTGAGGAAAAGAAAGTTTATCTGCATGTTTGGGCCATATCTCTCCCAGGGAAATTAATTCTTTCAGTCTTGTAGACGATTGCTGGGCTTTATCCTTTTAGCAACAAATTCATGAGGAAATCACACAGTCACTGTTGGGTGTAAAAGGAAGAGGGATTCCCCACTGATATAGTTACATAGCTAACAGTAGTAGCAGGAAGACCAGGGATGGAGTTGATTTTGTTTTATTTTACTTTCCCAAGACTTTAGAAATGGTAAATAGAAAATTGAGAGGACACCTGGTTGCAACCAAGAAGTGACTTCTAGATACAGGTAATATATGCCCATATTAATTTTAATGTGGTTGAGTGATTAGCAGGACATCAGAGCAGGGTTTGGTTTTTGTCCCTCTTTCCCCATCTATGCCCCCATGAAAAGCAATATTTTATTTAATCATATTGTAAAAGTGAACTTTGCCTTCAGTCTGTAGCCAGATGACCAAAAGTCCTGCATTGGCTGAAGTATAATTGGATCTAGAGGAGCAGCTGTGGAATCAAGAGCCCTGGAGCTTATTTGGTTCTGAGTAGAATCTGAGAATAGGCTGGGTTGGGCTGCCAGGCCTCTGCTTATACCAGTATACGCTGTGGCCACTAACACTAATGCCACTACTCAGGGTGCAGGAAAGTCTAGCTGCTCCCAGAGATGTAGAGACAGAGGTCAGGTGACACAGCATAGGTGAGGAGAAAGGACATTAGGTACAAATACACATAGCTAAGAGACAAGATACCATTGTAGAATACTTCCTAGGTCTGATTCAGAATAGACAAAATCAGGATACTGACTCTCCTATTTCATTAAGGCCTGTCCCTACCTTTACACTGAGAAAAGACCAAGAGAAAGAGAGGAGTCTAGGCCATGATGGATATAGGTACCTGAACCCCAAATTGGGGCTGGCATGCACCAGGCCTCCTTTTCTTTTCTACCTGCCCTCAGAGGAGATGGAAACTCTTTCAAATGAGATTTGTTATGACTCCTTTAGCTCCACCCCCTATCCTGGTTCTGTATTTCTGATCACAGTGCATGCTGAGGAAGATGAAGATTTGCTTTCACATATGAAGGAGCCCCTAGAGGAAGCAACTGCCAATACAAGATAGGTCTCTGCTTAGGGCACTGTTTCAAGCAGAGGAAACACAGCTTTTGAGTCCCCCTCAGTGAGCACAGAGCCCAAGCTCCATTTCTTTGAATGAAGATTTCCTACTGAGTATCTGTGCAGGCACTACACAGCAGCCCTACACTACCCTTTACTGGCCATATGACACATATTCATCATGGCCAGAAACCTGAGGGTCTCACTGGGTGTTGCAGCTCACTGAGTCACTGCCTCTATTCATACAACTGTAGTCTGATTCCTAAACACTAGTTTTCTGGTACACTGTGCGTGATTATGGTAGTCTTTCACTCCCAAAAGTGATTCCTCTTCCTTGGGAGATGTTTGCATGGTGCTTATATAAGTATGAGCCACTAACCACCACCTTTCACCTCCTGATTCTATGTGGTTGAAAGCAGTTAAAATGTGGAAGGGAGACTCAGAAAAATTGTGTGTTTTGCAATTGCCCCATGGGAGGAAGCAGCTGCTCTAACTTGTACAAAGACCAGTGGGCAACTGTGTGGAGTCCCATAAATTTGATCCCCTTGAGATCTCTTAACATCCTGACAAAGGTCCTCATCAAACACAGCCAACTTCTTTGTTTGAAGGAGTGTCATCACATGCATTTAACTATTAACCACTTATTGTTATGATATTGTCAGTATATTTCCAAGACCGACTCTCATTTCTTTTGTGTCTTCTCTTTGCTCATTCTGGTTTATATGTATTTCTCTAGTTTGTTTTTGAAGTCCTACTCAAGTGTTTGTAATTCAATTTTACTTTTGTGTTGTCTAAATTTTTCTAAGTGTTTTGATTTAATAAAAGGCAATACTTCCATGACCAATTGATTGATGGACTTATTTATTTTGAGCATTTTTTGGGAAATTTCTGAAAGAAAATGTCAAAAACATAGGGTTAAATTTGTATTATAACTTTTGTAGAACTCAAGTCAACCTTACAGATGAGAAACCATATTTACATGGCAAAACAACTCAAAACATTGTGGATATCACCTTGGATGAGCTATCCAGACTGACAATATTCCATTCATGGTATCCACATTGTTACAAGGAAAGGCTAGGATTGTCTATGCCTTCACTGCGGAAGGAAGATTCAACCTGTAGAATGAGTTTGGAATAATTTCCTAACCTTAATTTCATGAAGACTTGTTTTGTGGAATGATATATTATCTATGCTAGAAAATAAACCATATTCAATTACCATGAAAGTATCTGGGATTATGTGGGCAGGTTTGGGTGACAGTCTGAGAAGAGCCTCACATCAGTAAGGATGCTGTTTGTCCACACTCTAGGGCACAAAGAGCAGTTTCCAAGCACAGAAATGCATCAACTTTCTCTAAAGAAATCCCACTGAACCACATAGTGTGGAACAAATAGGATTTCTTTTTCTGAATTATCATCCAATGAGTACTAGGTTTTAACAGTATAGCAGGGTAAAAATGGTGGAAATACTATGTACAAATGTAGGTAAGTGGGGAAATGAGACCTGTTGAAACTATCCCATGAATTACGGTGTGGGGCTAAAGGAGAATGATGGAGGTTTGAATTCAAGTGTGATATATTATAAGAACTTTTGTAGCTGTCACAGTGTATGCACAGAAAAACAGTAGATTTTCAAAAAAGGGGATAATATTAGGAATTCTACATTGTATTAGCCCAGATAATCTATGTGATACTAGGTGACAATCAAACACAAATTAAGTTGTTGTTCACATCGATTGCCCACTGCATGTGATGGGTGATGATTCTCCATGTGCTCATCTCCATTCCCTTACTAAAGCTAATAAAGGATCATTGCTTCCTGATAATTTTGATGAAGGCAACAAAAAGAAAGGTGAGGTGACAAGGTGAGCAATTGGTCTTATCCTTATTGTCCAGAAGTAGTGCAGGTGTCCTTTGACTCTATTTCATTAGGCAAAACAGAAGAATAGGCCAATGCACATTTCAAGGATGCAAAAACTTATTTCTGCCACTAAAATCATGCTGAATATTGGAGGAAATCACATCATTGCATATGGTTTTGGTAAAGAAGATTTGTGAACACACACCAGGACAACTTCAAGGTTGTTTGATAGATTAATATTTATAAAAACTATAATTACCAACCATTCCAATTCTGACAGACAAATTTAGAGAGGAATTATTTGTTGTTCATTCATGTAAAGGAAGGCCTATGTTGAGTTCAGAGAACCACCCTTAAGTGGTTTTCATGAGCAGCTTTAGGCTTTCCCCATGTTTCTTCCAAGGGGTTCACATAAGGTCCCGTTTTAAAAGAAAGAAGCATGAAAATGTGTCCTTCCCTCCTCTCTTTGCACACATACTATTGAGAGCACCCTCTTTTTCTATGTGTATCAACCTTTCCATTGCATTTCCAATCTTCAGTAGATCAGGTGTACTTAAATTCCCTTTAGTAAATTATACTCTGGGAAATTCCGTAAAAAAGGGTGATGTGGTGGCATTCAGAGTACTTAATATTTTTAAAATTATTACTATTGCTTATTATTTTCCTGGGGGAACATTGTGACATTTACATAAGTTCTTACAATGTATCATAGTTGAATTCACTCTTTCCATCATTCTCCTTTATACCCCCTTCCCAAGTCCTAAAAAACGTTCAAGAGGTCTCATTTACACACATGCGTAAATAGTATTTGCTCCATATTCAGCCTCCTATACTCTTTCCTTATATATCACCTCCCTCTTGTAGCAACCCCTCACTCAGTATCTTTTTTGCCTTCCTGTTCTTTATTTTTGGGGAAAAAAGGACATTTTTGTTTGTTTAAGACAGCTATACAGGGTATTTCACTGTGGCATATTCACTTATATATGTATTATTACTTGAACTATTTTATCCCCTCTACTGATGTAAAAATTGTAACTTTGCATTGTTCTTGTTATGGTTTAAACTTAAATGTCCCCCTACAACTCATGTAATTCACAGAAAGCTTAGTCTACAATGTGAAATAGATACTCAAAAGCTGCTTTTGCTGAGAAGCAATGACTCCTTACTTGGGACCACAGATTAACTAAAGTCAGGAAACTGTTGGAAGATTACAATGCCTTTTTTTCCATAGAAATACAAAGAATAAATGCACAATGGTGGTAAATGTAACTGAGACTACAAAAGGTAAAACTCTTTTCATGTAGCCATCTTGCATGCTGGCCAGTTTACTCTGACATCTTTTCTTTCTTTGTCTACATGCTGGAGAGTTCAAGTTTAACTACCGTTACTCTTCAATTAAGCTAAACAGTCTTCTATGACTATATCTTTCTCTGACTGCCACAGAAGGAAACCTGTCCACCAATGCACACAGATTCAGATTTGGTGTAGGACAACCTGCAGAACCAATGCCAGCAGCCATCGTGGACATTCATTTCCATACTCAAGCTGAACCCCTGAATTCTCCTTTAAAATGTGGACATTTTCTCTTAGAAGTTGGATTTACAGTGCTTTGAGGTATTGACTGTCCCTATCCTCTTTGTATGACTAATAATAACCCTTATTTCCCTTTCCTCAAACCACTGCACTTGTTGTTTGTACATTGTAAATTGACATTTAGGCCTGGGTACTGGTTTTCCAGTAACAAATTAAGCAGTATTCGTACCTGGGGACTCTAGGAGGTGATTGGACTGAAAAATCTTAGCTCTCATTAATGAATTAATCCATTTATAGGTTCACAGATTAATGGGTTTGGGGATATATTTTGTTACAAAGCAAAACCACTGTCATTCTTACTTCCTGGTCTTCACGAAGTGAGCATATTGCTCCACCAAACTCTCTCTGCCATCACGTTCTGCCTCACCACACGCTGATACCTCAGAGCCAAATGACCATCAACTGAAATCTATGAAACCTTAGGTCAAAATAAATCTTGGTTTCTTAACTTGATTTCTTAGATATTTTGAGAATCCACAGGTATGGGAAATCTGATTAAGATAATAATTACAATCTTAATATTAAAGGAGTTATTATATATATATATTTAAGAAAGAATTCTATATTTTAAGTTTAAATTATACCAAATCATAAAGTTCAGCAATCTGATCCAAAATGCAATCATACTGGTAGAAAAATTCTAGGTTTCCTAGGACTTCAACAACAAGTATCATAAATGGGGTGGTTAATAACAACAGAAATGTTCCATCCCACACAGTTATCAAAACTGCACATTCAAAATCATGCCTGTCATGACATCTCTAGGGCAATTCTTCCCTCTTCCTTAGTGTTGGTTGTTTGTGGATAGTCATTTGCGCATCTTTGTCTCTGGTTCATAAGTTCCATCTCTGTCTACATCTTCACATGACCTATCATCCCCTTCTCCATGCATTCTCATGGTACTTATCAGATGAGCGCACTGCGAATATTATGTCAGGAGGTCACTCTAATCCATTATGGCCAGGTCTTATCTAATGGTGTCTGAAATGCCATTTTAAAATATGGACATAAACTGTGGTAAACAGGGTTATCACTTCCGTATACATTCTTAGGTGGAAATAGTTTACCTTGCTGTTTTAGAGAACAAGATTCCTTCCCAAATTTTTAGTATTTTTGAAGTGGTATACAATATACTACTGTTGTTTTAAAGTGAAGCATAGTAAATATTATGAAAAACAGGCCACACTAAGGGGAGGTCACTATCAGGAAAGGGAAGGTAAAAGAAGAAATTGAAAAGTTGGAAAGGGTTGATGTACATCCTATGCAAGAATGAATACAGAATTTTTAAGCCTGTTGAAATCACCATAAGAAGGTGACTAAGACAGAAAGCAGAAAAAATAGGGGGGGGGTGAACCAATTCAAATTGTAATACATATGTATATGAAAATGACACAATGAAACACCCAATACAGCTGCCTTGAACAAACAAAAATTTCTTTGCTTTACAAAACAGAAGAGGCTGAAGGCTGTGCGCGGGCCGCTCCTCCCCACGCCCCGCCTCGGCCCTGAACGGGCTGGAAGCGGGAGTCGGGCGCGATGGCTGGAGCCCGGGCAGCGGCAACGGTGGCCGCGGCCCCTGATGAGACTGCTGGCTGGCTGGCTGTGCCTGGGCCTGGCGTCCGTGTGGCCGGCGCGGAGGATGTGGACACTGCGGAGCCCGCTGACTGCTCCCTGTACGTGAACACGGCCAGGGCCCTGGCGGGCCGGCGGCGGCCGTGGGCGGCTGGACGGAGCCCACCAGTGGTGTGTGTGCAACAGAGAGAATTTATGTGAGTCACTTCAGGCTGTCTTTGTTCAGAGTTACCTTGATCAGGAGCACAGATCTTCTTAAACAGCAGCACTGAGAAGTCGGGCTGGTTATTTATCCAGTTATGTCATTCCTTTGTGTCATCTGTTTTTAGCCTGTTTATGTCTAGAACATCTATCAATGGGTTGACAGGAAGAGGCTCAATGTTCGTGTTTTCACCAGATCAGTTTCAGAGACTTCTTAAAATTAATCCAGACTGGAAAACCCATAGACTTCTTGATTTAGGTGCTGGAGATGGAGAAGTCACAAAAATCATGAGTCCTCATTTTGAAGAAATTTATGCCACTGAGCTTTCGGAAACTATGATATGGCAGCTGCAGAAGAAAACATACAATGGTGTAAGTGAATGGCAGAATACGGGGTTCCAGTATGATGTCATCAGCTGCTTGAGTTTGCTGGACCGCTGTGATCAGCGCCTGACTTTATTGAAAGATATCAGAAGTGTGTTGGAGCCAACTAGAGGCAGAGCCATCCTTGCCCTGGTTCTTCCCTTTCACCCATATGTGGAAAACGTAGGTGGCAAGGGGGAGAAACCATCAGAAATTTTGGAAATCAAGGGACAGAATTGGGAAGAACAAGTGAATAGCCTGCCTGAAGTGCTCAGAAAAGCTGGTTTTGTCATCGAAGCTTTCACCAGACTGCCATACCTGTGTGAAGGTGACATGTACAATGACTACTATGTTCTGGATGATGCTGACTTTGTTCTCAGACCAGTATAAACATGTAGAGGCTGAAGTCTTCAGAGTCTGCCCCACAATCTACCCTCCAGAAGAGGGCCTGCACGCATGGTTAGTGATGGAAGACTGTGGGGACTGCCATTCTAAATATCGTGTAGGAATTTAGAAACCCAAAATACTAATTATTTCTTTGTAGTGTATACAAGGAATGTTTTTTAAAAAAACAGAACCCCAGCTCTCTGTGGATTTTTATCAACCCTTTACTCAGTTAGGGTGACAGTCCAGTGCAGGTCACACTCCACTTATGTTGGAAGATATTTTTTATACATTTGCTGTGGGGACTCATTCCCAGACAAAGCAATAGTCATGAATCCATGGAACCAATAAATGGATCGTTTTTAATAAAATGAAGATTGCCAATAAAGCTGTCTATTTAGTTCTGAATATTGGTTATAAGGCCTTGCCACTGATGTTCTTTACTCTTTGAAACTTCCTGTTACTGTTCAAGACAATGTTTTTAATCATGCTAATAAACTTTTTTGGAGATAAAAAAAAATAATAATAAATAAATAAATAAATAAAAAACAGAGAAGAAGAAGACAAAACAGACCGTCTGGGAGATTGGTTCTTGTGGGGAGTGATACAAAGACAGGGATAGGAAGGTGAATATGGTGCAACTACTATGTACACATTACGTGTATGTAAATGGAAAAATAAGAACTGTTGAAACTCTTCCAGGAATGTGGGAACAGGGGATAAAGAAGAATGATGGAGGACATGAATTTAATAATGATATATTTGATCTATTGTAAGAACTTTAGTAAATGTCACATGTGCCCCCCAGTACAATGACAAATATAATAACAACAGTAAAGAAACTTAAATAAAAGAAAATGAAGCACAATAAAATGTGATTTAGTAACATTTAAAAGGAGGTTTTTTCACTTTCCTATTAAACAGAACATGATGGGATGTTTCTCTCTTGGGGAAATGTGTTTGCCTCAGTCCTCAGAGGTGATCTACTGGTCTGTTATTTTGTGAATATGAAATATAAATGAATTATTATTTTGTGTAACACTTACACCCACATAATTCATTAATGTCCTCCTCTTAGGAAGTAAACCAGCACATGAGTCAATGCAGATTTTTACCTTCATGCTCTTTGAATAGTTTGAATATTAAGAGCCCTCACAGCTCAGTGCCTCATCTTGTCATCCTTACGTCATGTTATCATGCTCATTTCTGGGTTCAGTCAAAAGATATTAGTGTTCTAATTTCCCTTATTGGTCCCACTGTGCTGAACACAGTAATGCAGCGCACAGTAGTAATCATGTTGAAACTCTGAATGGGGTTTCCTGAGCAGGGAGACTGGGATCCAGACAGGGTTCTGTGAGTGTCTTGGGATTATAAATTGGTGTCCTGAGAGCTTGGTTATGCTTCTTCTGGAACCAGTATGCACAGTGACTGTTGATGACCGCAACAAACAATTGCACAGTGAGTGTGATTGTTCTGTGAACAAGGTCAATAACCCTACGGTCACGACAGCCTTAGAACTGGTCCCTGGAATGATAAAAATCACGTGTCAGAAATAAGGAAGGAGGACAAAGTGATCACTCCAAATTCAGGTTTCTGAAATCTCCATGAAATTTGGCAGAGAGGGAGGAAAGCAGTAAGGTGGGGAGGTATCAGGTTCATGGCGTGAACTTTCAAATTCTCTCTTGGACTCACAGCTGCTGATAAACTCTGGGATGGTTCTTTTTTCTCCTCAGTTCTTCGATGGGTGTTTAGTTATTTTGTGTATTATGCCAATATGAGTCTTTTGCCTACACCACCTGTAACAGTGAAACCTGGGTCCTCAGCCCAGGGTGCAGCTCTACTTTCTGGAAGGTTGGGGTGTTGTAAGCTGTAGTTTTCCCTATAAGAAGAATCACCTCTAACTCTGGCCACTAAGCATGGCCCAGACCATTAAACATGAGGCATGTTGGACTTTCTGAACCTTGCAAATCACGAGAAGACCCATGGCAGCCCTGTTGTACTAGGATATTATTTGCATTCCCTTCTCTTGTTAATTACCTTCTCAAGCACATTTAGTTTCACTGATATCTGTTATTTAGTTCTTCAGAATTTTTAAAACTATTTTTCCATTCCGTGATTTCCATTTGCTTCTTTTTATTACTTTGTTCTTTTGTGACCTTCTGCGTTTGTATATTTGTTTCAGGAATGAAAGAAATTGGCTGGACATTGACAGCTCATATCTTTAATTCTTCTTGGGAGGGTGAGATCAGCAGGATCGCAGTTCAAGGCCAACCTAGGCAAATTCTTCACAAATTTCCCCATCTCCAAAATAACCAGAGCAAAAATGGGCTGTTAGTCTGACTCAATAGGGTAAAGTGCCTGCTTTATAAGTATGAAGCTCTGTGCTTAAACCTCTTTCCCACAAAGAAAGAAAGAAAGAAAAAGAAAGGAAGGAAGAAAGAAAAAAGAAGGAAAGAACGAAGGGAGGAAAGGAGGGAGAAAGGGAGGAATAGAGGAAGAGAGGAAGGGAGGAACAGAGGAAGGAGGAATGGAGGAAGGGAGGAAGGAAAGAGGGAGGGAGTTTGAAAAGTTGGAGGGAAGGAAGGAGGGATGAAGGGAAAGAGCAAGGAAGGAAGGAAGAAAGAAAAATGAGAAAGGAAGAAATTTCTCATGAAAGAGATTCTCTTATTGTTGTTTCAAAAGTGCCACATAAATTCAGTGACAGATTCAACTCACTGTTTTTGCATGCAGATTGTCTTTATTCTTTCATATAATGTTTTTTTCTAACCTGATATAGGTCTTTTTAAAAATTATATGTTAGACATTTTGCATGTTATATTCTGAGACCCTCTAGAAGTTGGCTAATAGACTTAAAGTAGCACCTGATTTTTTAAACTTGTTTTTTTTTGTATTAAATTCCATTTTGTCATTCTCAGGAAAAATTATCACAATATTCCTTTGGAAGCATTCAATTGCAGATTTTTCAAGCAGTCAAATCCTGTTTGACACGAGTTTCCTATTGTCTGCTTTAAAACTGATGAAATACTCTTGAACCCTCATATCTCCATTAATGCTCCATTAGTCTTTCTCTTCGAAGTTGACCAAAAATGTCACGTTTCTTATGACTTGAGGAGGATAAAAGCGCTTTTGATGTGAAGCATCTATCAGGGAGAATAGTGCTTGTGAGCATCCCTTCTGGTGTCTGGAGACCAAATATCCTGAATACACACAACTGGAAAATAGCCTCAAAATGAGAAGATTTCTTCTAGAAACAATGGACTGAGGCCAGAGCCATAATATTTGTGTAATACCTCCACTTTCATTTGTCACTGTCTTGATGGATTATATATCACAATGTATTGATACTCTGACTCATCCCTGGGGACATTCTCTGTTATGCTTGGTTTAGTCTTCATACAGGGAACCAGAAAATTCTGCAAGGTACCAGGAACTGAATACAGATTACCCATTAGAACCATAGGAAATGATGGGTCATCTTTATGACCCACTAGCATTGTAAACAGTGGAGACAGTCATATTACCAGAGCCACAGATGAGTGAGACTGTTGCTGCAGGAGCTGTGCTCAGTGACAGCTTATGGGTCACCACAGCCTGGAAAGTGTCTACTGAAAATAGATGAGATGCCCATTCCTCAAGAAAAGAAATAGGGCATGAAAGTTCAGTGTTGCCTTCCATAACCTCAGCCTAAAATCCCCTGACCTGTATAGTGAATAGGAACAGAAATGTTCTAAAACTTCATTGCAGATTTTTGTATGTAGGTGTGTTTATATGCAAAAATAAATACATATATGTTAAGTCAATTGTAAAAATGTACATACAGATGTTAGTACTTACTAATCTGTACTTAAAATGGGTATATATGCATATGCAACATATATATGCAGATATGTACATAGGTTCTACCTCAATAATATTAAGTTTTGGAGATAATGATACTGCTAGTCTAGAAATTAAATTAAATTTAGTCTTCCACTTCTAAAAAGGCAATTCTTGATAAGACAATAGGTACAGAAATATGATTGACATGATGAAAAATAACTGAAAGTTCATGCATTCTATTTCTTCCTTCACATGATACTGTATTTTTTAAAAAAAATAACTTCAATTTTTGGAATCAGGAGTTTGTTAGCCTAGGTCAGGACCTCCAGTGAGAAAACACTGACTGGTGCCCAGGAAACCCAGTGAGAGGCCTCTTCCCATGATGTTCACAGCCATCTTCCTCTTGGAATTGTGAAACACACATGGTAGGGGAAATTACAGAGTAGAAACACCAGAGTTCAAAAAAGGATAAAGATAGCTTACAGGATTTGAGCAGGAAAAAGTTGCATGTGGGATAGACCAGGGAACAGAGCATCCAGAACTGAGTAATATTTATATCAGATTTGCCTCTAGAATGGTGAGATACAACTCTGCCTTTGTGTCTAGCCTTTGTATGATGTAGAACGTGACATTTCAGACAACACTTGACTAGAAAAAGGATCTCCCATTATTTCAAGTAAAGTCGTCAAAAATGTTGGTTGTTTCTGTCAAAGAAGCCCCAACTGAGCCATGGAGAGGTGGAGAAAAGAGGAAATGTTCCCTAAATTGGGGCAAAGACTTGACAGCAAAGTCTAGCATAAGTGGAAGTATCATTTTGATGACTAAGAGAGTGGTATCCAAACCCTGACAACACAAGTTAGGGTGTGATTCATATCCCTGAGGGCTTCAGGCACTGTGTAAACAGAACTGAGGCTCCTGTCACAAAGAGTCTTAGACATGACAAGCGCCCAAAGATGAGTTTATGGATACTAAACTGCCCACGTGGAGCAGAGACTTGCCCCGAGATTCCAGAGCATCAAGCTCATCACACAGGGCAGATGTTCAGAGCATTTTGTAGTTGGGCCTGGTTTTCCTTGATGTTGCTAATGTTACTTTGGAGAATCTGCCTCCTGGAGATGCTGACCCTGAGGATTGCTGAGTTAGAAAAAGCTGAGTCCTGACTCCTGGAGGGACAGAGAAGGCTGAAACTACAGTTAGGTCAACATCGACCCAAAGTGAATAGAGGATGTACTGTGCGTGTGTGTGTGTGTGTGTGTGTGTGTGTGTGTGTGTATGAAAGAGAGAGAGAGAGAGGGAGAATGCGAATGGATGTGTACATGTGACCTCAGAGATCTATTTCCTTGCTCTGAGCAGAATGTGAATTCCAGCGACCTCTATTCCTCTCATGGCTTCCCAAGGTTTGCTGGCCTTCCTTCAAGGGAATTCCTGGATTGCTCCTCTGTAAAGCACTCTAGGTCTCAAAATCCTGGATTAATGAATACTGAATGTAATGAAGTCTACTTCCCTTAGATTTTGTTTTAAGCAAGTTGAAGAAATCTGTACCGATTATTCAAGTGTGAGCAATTCCATTTAGTCAGAACATCTCAGGTGGAGTGAGCATCACCTTTCCCTTTTCTGCCCTAAGAGTCTAGGGTACAATTATAAGATCATACCTGTGGTATCTTCACATCTCAGAGCCTCAAGACAGGTAGAGAACATGTAGCCCCAATTTAATTCCACAGATGTGACTTTCTATGTTCTGTCGTCCCTAGGTGTCCTTCAATAGGTTAGTAACTTTTATGGTTCCTTTCCAAGAGGACAAAAGGATAGGACTCCAGAACCTGAGGAAAATGGTTGCTTTCCCTGAGATACTGTCCTCAGAGTTCTTAGTATGTAGGTGTCGTGGTATTGAAGGGAAATAGTGGGTGGTGTGACACATTATACCTACCTTAATCTGTTGATTACTTCAGGTGTAACCTTGTGTGTAGCTTCAGTGTATTTAAAGGAAGAAAAACTCTAAAAGAGTGAAAAGAAAACAGTAAACAGTAAATGAAGACAAAACACCAAATAAAAAGAAGGAAGAAATCTGTCTCTTCCATTTGCAAACAGTCAACAGCTGGAGAAAGTTTATGGGATGAGGTTGATAAGGATGTCATATTAAAGAGACTCTTAGTCAAATTTCAGTCACTGACCAAATACCAACTTAAATGGTGAAAAGACACATTTGGTTCACAGTTTCAGAAGTTTTAGTCCAAAGTCACTTGGACCAGTTGCCTTTAGGCCTTTGGCAAGGAAACATGTCATGGCAGGAGTGCAGGGTGGAGGAAAGTTGCTCATTTCATGAAGACCAGGAAGCAAAAAGTAAGAAAGAAGAAAAAGGTTGGGACCTCCAAATGCATCCTTTAAGGTCTTGCTTTAAAGGTCCTACTTCCTCCAACTACATCCCACTTTAAAAAGTTTCTAAAGCATATCAATAGTGCCATCATTGGAGGACCAGACTTTCAACACATGACATGAGGGAGGAAAATTAAGATTCATACCATAACCCGACTAGGGGTGTAAGGAGCAGAAATTCAGCCATGGAGACCAGTCAAGGAATGACACAAAGGTTTATATGTTGGCCTTCCTGAAGAAGGATCCTGTATAATGGAAACTGTACCAAAGACATTTGCACAATTTTCTGAAACCTACTATGCATATGGAAAACCTGACAGCCCCAGAGAGATCCAAAAGCTTGAAAAAGGCAGAAAAGAAGGCAAATAGGTAGAGAAGGATCTGAGGGACCTCAATAGTTATGCTCTGTAAGCTCTGTCTACTGGATGCATCCATGAGTGAATCAGACTAAGGAGGATATATCTGTGACAAGTTGGTGGCCCCAGTATTAGCTATGAATATGTCATTAGTAACACATGATCCACAATTTGTGAGATATGATATGACAACTAATTTGTTGATTAATATGGCTGCCCTGGTTAGTACTTCTACTTGCTGACAATAGCAATTACTTTTGTTTAATTTACTTCTGGCTTTATTTAGGATGTTCCACTTGGCTCTATTATCTCCTCTGCTTATGCCTTGCTTGGATGTCCTGATTTCAGGTTACACACATAACCAGTGTTTTTCTTTCTCCCCTGTTAATGGGCTTGATTTGTTGCAGTGGTGTCTATTCTACAGGTGCCTCCACAAAATCAAAAGATGCATAGAAACGAGGTGTGTGGCCCCATAGAATTTTGTCTCTATTCCTTGTTCCCTGGGGCATAATGAAGGAATACAGCTGCTTCCAACCCAATTAGCTACAGCACACCAAACATGGGCATCTTTCTCAGACTGCAGCCCACATACTAGAAAAAGTCCTGCATTGGTGAAGGTATATGAGCACCAAGAGAATCCACTAGGGATGCCTAGTCTCTCATGCTTATGAAGTACTAGCAGATTATGCTTCTATAGGAGCTCCCTGGTGTCTATTGGCAACACAACATACCATAGTTACCAAAAAAAACTAGCCACTGCTCAGGATATTTGGAAGTCTGACATTTTCTCTAGCAAATTCAAAGATGGTGGTGATAGAGTTAACACAGATTGGGATTTTTAGTCATCTGTAGACTTTGTTACTTAAATAAACTTGTTCCTAGCACTATCACAGGGGTTGTGTTTCAATCGTCCATGTTTAAGTAACTTTATTTGTTGTATTTAGTGAAAAAGGTAGGAAGCACAATGAATCTTACGGTTTGCATCCATGGGACTCCCACTGTGCCATATATGTATAATAATAAAGTACAGCTGATACAATGCATTGTCAGATGTTATTTATCAGTCTCTCCTATGCTGATACATTTTTTTCTATGGACAAGAGCTTATAACCTCAACATTCTTTTCTCTTATGTTTTATGACAAAGAGGTTTAAATATTATATTATTGATTATGAGATCATCATTCATCTTTCTAACTCTGCTACATATATATAAGCTGCTTGGCCTGTCCTCAAGTCATGTCTCTGACTCTCCTGTTGAGTATGACTACCTCATTCTTTCTACCTTGAACTCTTGGTTTAAGAAGCATGTATTGGTTCTCAGTACGATCACAGAGTTCTCAGTTTTCTACCTCAACCTCAGGCTGCTATCCAGTGCTACTGGAGTGCTTGTATCTTATAAGGAATGTATTGTGTATTGTGTCCAGTTCCCTGTTGTTTGAGGTGGGAGAAACCTAGTATCCCTTCCTCCATCATGACTACAAGCAATGGACCATCCACTTTTCAGAATTTTCTCAGGTTGTGTGTTTTTCATGTAACTCTATTCAGTCCCAGAATTTCACTTCACAAAATTTCAACAAAATTCATGAGGTGAGAATCAATTTCTTATTTCACCCCCAGATAAATCTAATCTACCATACTTCTGCTATTTTCTCTGACCCAGACTGTGATACTCTAATGCCTTCTTAAGTTTTAATTCAGGAAATTCCTAGAGGAAAAAAGCAAGTCCTCAAGTCAGCACAAAACCTCCATAATGCTGGATGCATTCACTTCTCATTACATTGGAAATTCATTAATATCATGAAACATAGGTGGTACAGATCAGGAAGATGGTGATTCATGGCCAGCCTGTGCAAAATGTTCCCAACATCTCAACAAACAAGGTGGGCATGGTGATGCATGATTCTAATCCCAGCAGTGTGAAAGGCTTATGCAGGAGGATCACCATTTAAGGCTGGACTCAGAAAAAAGCACAAGACTGTATCCAAAAAATAAGTAAAGAAAAAAATGGCTGTGGAGGTTGGTCAAGGAGTAGAACACCTGCCAGGCAAGCATGCAGCCTTGTGTTTAAACTCCAGTACTGCCAAAGCAAGCAAAAATATATGTGCATAATCTACGATAACAGTTGAGAAATTTTCATTTGTAATATGCTATTTATACTAGAATCCTCAGCAGTGAAAATGTTTATCCATCCAGAGTTGAAATTTCTGGGATGCTGTTTTAGGAAAACTGTTGAAGTCTTATATGAAATTGTGTTCCAACTGTTACCTCTTTGGACTCTGGAATAAAGAATATGGAGAACCTAAAATCTACAACACACCTGTCCGAACCTTGATGATGAGGGACAAAGTTAAGGCCATTTAAGTTGGTTTCATTAGAAACCACCACTGTGTCAACAACACTTGCATTCCTCATTCAAGGGCAAATGGTTGAAGAAGAGGGAAATTTCTGCTCTTGACCAGAAGACCTGTACTGCTAGGATCTACAGACAGGACTCTATATGGTTAAGGACCTCATGAACTTCTCCATAAACTCAAATCCCTGATGGTATATGAATGAATATGTCCACGAGTATCATCCTTGAGTTGTAATATTTAATATTGGTTAACTCAAGGTCACAAGATTCAGGCAGATCCACCTATGTGGACAGCAAACTTCAAGATGTTCAAAATAATGGCCAAACAATGAAAAGTAGGAAAGAGATCACATCTGTTCCTAACATCAAGGATTTCTGTGATATTTGTTGCAAGCTCATCTTCAAGTAGTGACATGCCTAAAAAATAAGCTGTCCATCAACACAAGGGGGAGTCTACCCTTTCCTGAACACCTCAGATTGTCCATGTGCTCAAATGTCCACACTGATGAGTTAATTTTGTTCACTGGGCACACAAGCATGTCATGACACTAAATTTTATTTGGGACATTTATAAGCATCAGAAAATTCTGAAGTTTGTAAATTCAGAAAGATTCAGAAAGTAATCCAGAAAGATTCACAGCTCTTCTTCCCTGTCATGAGTTCAACAAAACACAGAAACATGTGATTTTAGTGTTGTGGTCCATAAGAAATAGATTCAATATCATTTTTCTTTTAAATAAGCAACTGGTTGTGAGGTGATACAATGAAGAATAATGGGGAAAAAGACTCTAGCTGTAAATGGGATTTTTTTCATTAGTTTTTCTTATTAGGATGTATTTACTGCACAGGGAGATTCATTGTGACAATTAACAATAGACTTATGTTGTATATAATATGTATATATTATGTGTTAGATCATCTCACACTTTCTCCCCTTCAACCCTTTATCTGACTTTCCTATTAGTGTAATGCTATCATAATAGAAGCCCTCAGGATGTAGGGTGTGTGCTCACATATACTATTTTTTGGAAGCATTTGAGAAGGGTTGGGCATTATTCTTTAATTCTTTGATATAAAATTCACCACTGAAGTTACCTGGATATAAGCTTTGATTGTTTGGAATATGCAAAATTTTAGTGTATATGCATTTTACTATAATTCTGATAAGATTTATTTCTTACTGAATCTGTGTTTGTTATTATAGAGTCTCCTAATTTCTCCACTTCTTCTAGTTTATCTAATTTCATATAAACTTAATTTTTTCTCATTGGACAGGATAATATGCCAACATTTACCTTTGGATTTTGAATTATTTCCAATAGCATATCATCTTCCAATAGTTGCCCATATGTACAAGAACTCCATGACAGGAAAGAGTGAAACAGGAGGCAAGGGTGGAAGTTATGGGCCAGCACTTGTGCAGCTGGGGGAGAAGAAGGGTCAAGGTGCAGGAAAGTCACACATCATACAGGATGGTATTCAAGTGTTTGAGAGCCACTAGGGTATTTTCTTTGTGGTCTGCTCTCTTGGGACTGGTTGAACAGTGTCCTCTGCTGGTGTCAGATCCCAAGTTATCCAGCTGGCTGCCACTATTCAGCTCTCCAGGAAAGAGCATCCTGACTTCTATAGAGAGATCTTTCTGATGATGATTCAAAGGGCAGTTAATGAGCAGGTAACCTCCATGATGTTAGAGAATTATCATTTCGTTCCTCAAGGTCAGTAAAGACCTCCAGTCAGTTAAACACAGGTTGTACATCACAGTTGTTATTTTACTTGAAGCATCAGGATTGCCTGACAAGTGACTTTGATTCTAAAGGTTGACTTGCATGTTTTCAACTGTGTCCATCTTGGCCAAGGGTTGAAGTTCCCAGGTGGATCTCATTTGGTATTAATTACATTTGGGTGAAAATTGGAGGTTGATATGTTATTTTCTTATTTTTATACTTGTTCTTGTTGCAAGGGTATACTGGTAGTTTTTGAAGTCCCTACCTTAGATTTTCATATCTGCCATTTTCAAGAGAGTATAATGTTGCCAAGAAAAGTCTGTCTTCTGTCCTTTCTTGTTTCTCTGGATTGTAATTTGCCCTTGAATGTAACCCTGGAAAAACATACTTTGTCTTGATTATCTGATATAATTAAGATATTTTAAATTGGTCTCCCATAAATATGAAAACTGATTTTAAAAGATCAATAAAAATGTAATTTCTGTCCCTTCTTAGAGGACTCCAATCCAGGCCTAAGAATCTTCATGACCTATTATTCACCATCATTGCAGTCAGATTGATTTAACTTCCTAAGAGCCCCATGGATTTCATGGGTGTTGGTGTTATAAGACTAGGTCTAAAATAACTGATAGTCATAGAACATCACTCAAATCAAAGCAGGAGTGAGCACAAAGCATTAGACTTTCTGGGGTTTATTGGAAGAAAGGAGTCTACGATGGTCTAAGAACCAGGTACTTTATGGGAGGCATCTCCCTGTATCTGTAAATACAGGAATCCCTACAAGTGTAATTTCAAGAGAAGTACAGAAACCCAGAAACTCATCATCCCTGAGGTTTCAGAACATAGGCAAAGATCAGTGAAACTTGAGACAAGCAGAGAGATATGCAGGGATCTGTGCAGAAAGCCTCAAATACTGTACTTCAGCTCACCCTGTCATTACACTCTGCTACTGGGTGGACCATTTTTGTTTCTGTGAAAACCTGATTTTGTTTACATGTGAGGGAAAACATAACAAACTCTTACATGAGGAACATAAGTGTATTGGTGACAAAGCATGAAGCTTCTGTATTTTGTAGCACCAGTAATGACACAGTCAAATCTTATTCTACTTTTGAAAACAATGTCAGCTAGTGACAAAACTAGAGGGCAGATTTTTATGTCCCTTTTCTGTGACAGACAGACCCTTGATGATATCAGCTTGTAAGCAGATATAATAGTGATAGCCAGCCTTGTCATTGGGCATATATAAGAGTTGATCACTTGGGAGTTAGATAATGGGACACAAACTTAGGGGTCTTCCATGGAGTCCATGGTACCAGCTTCCTTGGTATACCCTAACATCTCTGATGTTTCCTTGCCATCTGCACCACATTAGAAGAACTACAGAGTTTTATACTTGCAAATATTGGGAAGGGTTCTGTGCCATGAAGTCACACATACATATCATACATCTCGGATTGTTGAAAAATTCCTAGTGGGGTAAGAGAGCAGAGTAAACAACTCAGTCTCTGTTATGTCATGATTTCCTCTGCTCTTTATGATCTTTTGTGCTTCCATATGAACTGTAAGTTTACTTTTTCAACCTCTATGATAAATGTCACCAGAATACTGATTGGAATTACATTGGATATATAGATTGATTTTGGTAGTACAGCTATTGTTACATTATAAATTCTGCCAATCCCTGAACTTGGGAAAACCTTCCATCTTCTGATGTATTCTTAAATTTCTTTCTTTGATGGTTTGTAATTTTCATATAGAGGTCTTTCACTTGTTTTGTTAAGTTTATTCCTAGGTATTTTATTTTTTGATGCTGTCATAAATGAAATTATTTTTCTATCTTCTTTCTCTGTTCATTGCTATGTAGAACATTGACTTGTCTTTGTATATTAGTTCTGTATCCTGCAGCTTTGATAAAGGTATTTATGATGCCTGTTAGTTTCTTGGGTCTTTTAGGTATTTGATCACATTATCTGTAATGAGGTATAATTTACCTTGTTCCTTTCCCATTGGAATTGCTATTTTTTCTTACTCTCTTACTGCTTTGGCTAGCAATTCCAAAACTATGTTGAATAAGATCATTTAAAATTGGACAAGTGTCATAGTACAAGACTCTCAGCAGGTAGGGTCTCTCTCCCACTTCCCTACATGTCTGTGTCACTATGAGAAGACCTATTCTGCCAGATCTGACAGTAGCAGTCAACTTTAGGTTGAAAATCGGAGATGAGCATTGGTGGAAGTATCTGGGGATCCAGAGAAGTAGGTTGGTGCCCTAGCAGCCTGATGCTTATCTGAGTATGAGTAGTGGCTCAGGAAGTACTGTGGATGGAGTCACTGGCCTGTGCTGGTACCGGTATATGTAGTACCCACCAGCATTGATGTCTCTGCTCAGGGTTTAGGTGAGTCTGGAGCTGCCTCTAGAGATGCAGAGAGGGAGTATGGCTACGTAATCATAGTCTTGGAAAAGGATCTTCATCATCTAGAAATACACAGGTGCTGAGGAAGTGACCCTGGGTGTGTCAAGGTGTGTGTCTCACTTTCCTGTCTATATACAGCTCTGTGGAAATAGAACTAGAGAATGCTATGGATTGTTTGTGGTCAAGAAATATTATATATATGTAAATAAACTTTGTAAGTGTTGTAACTTACAAATTGAGTGACTAAAGTGAATCTATATTATTTTATATAATTTCCACCTTAATGTAATTTGTTCAAAAACTCAATCCTGGAGAAGGCGATATAGCACAGTTGTAGAAGGTGTGCTAAACACAGATAATTCCTAGCATATACCTACACACATACATACATAATGCGATTCCAAAAATGAAATCAGACTCACCACAGTTCTTTTCGTACAAAACTATGCTGCTTGAAGTCTATTGATGGAAATAAGGCTAACAAAAATAGAAAAAATAATTGAAAACACATGCATTCTACTTTTGCTTGTGAATCATACATGATCTTTTCTAAAATAACTTTTTGTGGATTCTGGTGTTTTGTATCATGAATTTGGGCCTGCACATAGTAAATAACTCACAGGTACCAGTATAGCCCATGAGGGGCTTTTTCCATGAAATGCATACCTGCCTGTCTTATGGTATTGAAAACCTACTTGAAAGAAGTAATTCCACATAGCCATCATTAGCAACACCACTAACAACAGGTGTTGTCGAGGATGCAGGGAAAAAGCAATGCTCTTACACTGCTGGTGGGAATCTAAACTAGTATAACCACTCTGGAAAAAAATTTGGAAGCTACTTAAAAAGCTAAACATTTATCTACCATACAATCCAGCAATACCACTCTTGGGGGTATACCCAAAAGACTGTGACACAGGTTACTACAGAGGGACCTGCACACCCATGTTTATTGCAGCACTATTCACAATAGCCAAGTTATGGAAATAGCCAAGATGCCCCACTACTGAGGAATGGATTAAGAAAATGTAGTATTTACACACAATGGAATTTTATGCAGCTGTGAAGAAGAATGAAATGTTATCATTCGCTGGTAAATGGATGGAATTGGAGAACATCATTCTGAGTGAGGTTAGCCTGGCCCAAAAGACCAAAAATCATATATTCTCCCTCATATGGGGACATTAGATTAAGGGCAAACACAACAAGGGGATTGGACTTTGATCACATGATAAAGCAAGAGCACACAAGGGAGGTATGAGGATACGTAAGACACCTAAAAAACTAGATAGCATTTGTTGCCCTCAATGCAGAAAAAGTAAAGCAGATACTTTAAAGCAACTGAGGCCAATAGGAGAAGGGAACCAGGAACTAGAGAAAAGGTTAGGTCAAGAAGAATTAACCTAGAAGGTAACACACATGCACAGGAAATCAATGCCAGTCAACTCCCTGTATAGCTATCCTTATCTCAAATAGCAAAAACCCTTTGTCCTTCCTATTATTGTTTATACTCTCTTCAACAAAATTAGAGATAAGGGCAAAATACTTTCCACCTGGTAGTGAAGGGGTGGGGGGGAGAGAGAGGGCGGGGGGAAGGGAAGGGAGTAGAAATGACCCAAACACTGTATGCACATATGAATAAAAAAAGAAGTAATTTTACATTGAAAAACTCAGAGTAGGGAGAATGAAAGTGGCTTTGTGAATATATGAGCAGAAAAGAACAGGGAAATAGATGTGGGCAGACACCCTAGGAAAACACACAAAGTTTCTAAGACCTAGGCAATTTTTTGACAGACTTGTCTGAGGTGGGCACAGCTATTGCCCCTTCCCAGTGTATAACCTTTACAAGATGGAGAAACAGATACATCATAGCTAGATTAATGATCACCATAAAGAAAAATATATACAGAAATTTATGTACAAGAATTCTGAGACATGGAAACGTGGAGAAGAGGATCTGCATCCAGGGGTCATAAGGGCTTTAGGTATAGACTTAAACTTTTCACTATGGGTTGAACTCACTAGAGATATATAGGCAGTGACTGAGAGTGGCAGCCAGTCCCTGGCAGCACATCAAAGGGCATGTCTCATGTCTACCCCCTGAGTCTGAGCAATGTGGATCAGCACAGAGGCTGTTGTCACCAGTGAATAAATGCCACCATCTGCCTTACCCAATGACTGGAGACCCAACTGCTGGTTGGAAACAGAGACTCAACCTTGGCTTCCTAAACATCAAGTTCATCCCAATTGAGCATATACTCAGAACATTTTTTATCTGGCCCTGATAACAGGACAGTTACTCTCATTGTTACTGGTGTTCCTGCAGCTGGAAATTCTTCCTCCTGGGTATTCCCTGGCTGAGGATAGTAGGGTCAGCCCAACTGACTTCCAACTCTTACAAGGACAGAGGGAGCCAGAGACTGCACAATCCAGGATAATATAATCAGTAGCGAAATGTATGTGTGCATGTGTGGGTTTGTGCTTGTGTGTGTGTGTGTGTGTGTGTGTGTGTGTGTCATGAGAGTGACCAAAGAGAGATCAACAGACAGTCACACTAAGAGACAGATACAGAGCCAACGATAGGAAGAGACAAAACAAACACACACAAATGCACAGAGGGAGAGAGAGAGAGAGAAAGAGATAGGGAAAGAGAATGCACTTGATCCTACAGATCCTTTTCTGTGAAACAGAGCATGAACCCCAGTGCTCCCTATCTCTCTCATTCCTACTCACACCATGATAGCCTGCTCTCTACACAAATGCAACACTGGAGCAAGGTACAAAAACTTGACTGTCTCAATTGTCATTCACTTTGAAATATGTTTCATTTCAGATAGGGTGAGGAATATGCACTCAATTAATCAAATGTTAAAAGGTGCAATCATCAGAAAACCGCTCCATGTAGTATGGGGTGCCCAGATATCTCACAGAAAGTGGCCAGGGAGACCTTTTACTTTTACTATTTCTTTCAGAAAGGACCAAAGAATGGACCTCAGCCCAACCTTGGTTGTGCCTGAGGTTATGTCTCACAAATTCTTAGGAAGTAGGAACTCTAAGAACGAGGGAAAATATTGGGCTGTGTGAGTGATGCTGCCATTCTTTCTGTGTTGATTACTTCAGGACTCACCTTGGGTAAGGAACCAATGCATTCAGAAGGGGCAAAATGGAAAGAAGATAAAGAAAAATGTAGGAAAAAAGAAAGATACAATAGTTTCCATGTACAAATACTCAACAACTTCATAAACAGGCCATTTTTTGGAAATGATATAATTATGTTCTCCTATTAAAGAGACTGAGTAAGGGTTGAGAGAACAGAAATCCAGAGATGGGAATAAGGAAAAGAATGAGATTATGAAGGTTTGGATGCTCATCTGATTTCTGGTGATCATTCTCCCTTCGTGTGAAGCCTGGAGAAGGGAAACATTTTGACCTTTCTTTATAACCTTATGGAGAAAGGTAAAAATGTGCCTCTTGATCTCTTGCATTCTGGAGGATGCAAGAGCAGATGGCAGATTAAAAGGGTGAGTCTCAGAGACATCATCAAGGAGGATTGCTTTCCTCCTTGAGGAACTTCTGGAAGGAAGCACCAGCTGAGACAAAGCAAAGGTCCTTACTCAAGAGACCCTACCAGAGAGGACACAACTGTTGAGTCTCCACTCTGGAGCACAGAGGTCAACCTGAGTTCAAGTTCCCATTGAATAAATGTTCTTAGTGAGTAGTTGTGTAGTTCCACAGTGCTCCCTGCTAGCCACAGGACCCACATCTCTCCAGAGACCTGAAAGCCCAGTTGAGTTTTGCTGCTCATCAGTGACCTGACTCTATTAACAAAAAGATGGTCTGATTCTAGATATTGAGATTGTGATACTGTGTGTTCACTCTAAATACGGTATTTATTTTAAGAAGGATCACTGACCCATTGAGTACAATGGATTCATAACTTTTATTTATATTTTTAACATTTCAATATGTAAAGGATTATAAAGTGACTTCTAGAATAAGATAAATGACACACTTTTGCCTTCAGGTGAGGCATGAAAGAGGAATGTACAGTTGAATTGATTAATAAAGACACTGACATGATTGTATTCTCTATATTATTATTGCTCTTCTGGAATTCTTAAACCTAAGCTTTTTGTGGGATGCTGCAAAGGAGAACTGACTTACAAGTCATAGGTAACAATTCTGGAAGGTATGGAGACTCCAGCAATAACTTTCTCTTGTGGTTGGCTTATTTTTGCTCATCTAAGAACTTCAAGTCCGTTATAAGTTTAATTGTTTCAACTCCCTCCAATTTATTTTTCAATGTAGTCACTCGTTGCTATAAACTTCCCTCTTAGAACTACATTTGCAATAACCCACGTGTTCCTTTTAGTTATGTTTTCATTTAATTCTTGTAATATTTATACCTTTCCCAAGATTTCATCAATGATCTACTGATTATCCAAATGATTCTAGGTTTAATAAAGAGCAATATACTCATGAATTTAAAAGGAGATGATTAGGGATGTGGAAGTGGAAGTGGGGAGGTGAAGGAGTACATGAAAGGTTAATAGCAGTGATAGATATGCCAAAATACATACATGCATGAAAATGTCATAATGAAGTCCCTTTGCTATAGTTTATGATACAAATAGTGGGAGAAGTCATATAATTTAAGTAATCCAGAATTTTAACCTTAAAACTAAAAATCATGGTTAATTTTGAGGGTATGAATCAAAAGAAACTTTTGCTGTTCAACGTTAGAAGCCGAGATTCTGAAAAACAATAATTTCCATTCACTTTTGCAGAATTATAATCCTGGTTTTAGGTGACTGCAATTATACCCAAGTTTTTACTGCAGAAAAAGTCTTATCAAATTACCAGTGTGTTTGCACAGATCCTGAATATATCTGTGGTAATGTTAAATAAAGGGGCAAAACAAAAGGAAAGTGTTTTAAAGGAAAGATGATTGACGTTTGGTTCTGTGGGTGTTGACAAACTCCTCCCTCAGCCACATGTGTTTTTGCTGTATGGAACCATGAATAAAGTGTCCATGGTAGCAGGGATGGTGATTTTTCATGGGATCTTCCATTTGAATTTCTTCTCCCTTACATAACCTAACTGTAGCCTCTGTTCAACCCTCAATAGGACAAATTGAGTCTGTTTTCTGTGGGAAATATCCAGGTCTCTAAGAGAAGGATTGATGACACTGAATGTCTTCCATGATGGCAGTGTAGCTATTAGTTCTTTATGCAGTAGATGTGTAATCCATGTAGATAAGTGATTCTAGCAGAACCATTATCCATTACCCATGCCTGTAACCCCATTCTGGTAATCACATGGAAATTCGGAGCACATAGTCAATTTCATGGGTAGTACTGAGCAGCAGTGAGTCCATGCTTTATCATTCACCTCTCCTTGTATGTAACTTCAGTCACTGTCAAAGCTAGTGGAGTGACCAATGCAAATGCAGGGATGGACACTGTCCTACAGGATGCTACAAGTTTTCTAAATCACCTTCTAACACATGATGCACTTCTCCCATAAACAGACTCCAGGTCCAGGAATCAAAGTGTGGAAATAGGGTGACTCCACCCACCATTATTCCTAGTGATCCACTCTAAAATTTTTGCATCATTCTTTGTAACTTACAGAGTTTTGGTCGAGTCCAAAGGTATCACTTCAAAAGAAGAAGGCTTTCCACTGGAGGGCAAAAATGACAGACTTGAACTTGCTCTTTGTCCCCTCTTTAAATAATGATAAGAAAGAATCAGCAGGCAAAATGGGTGTGTTTGCTGGTGATTCATCTCACATATCAAGTTACCACACAAACACACAGATGAAAATTAATTCAACCCAATTGTGCAGGGCAGTTGTATGAACAGTACTTCCTGGAGAGAAGGTTTTAGTTATCCCAACAGGCATGAATAGCAACTGCTTCAAACTACCTAAGATATTTGTAATGGCAAGAAGAATATTAAAAATAATATTAAGAATATAATTCTTAACCCTGTGGTGTTATTGTTGTATTTTCAACACTTAGTAAGCATTAATTCTCTTTAATCCACTCATATACTAGGTACAACAGATATGTCCTCTCATCAAAGTCTATTAAGAGCCATTTATCATTATGCTCTGGATATTTATTTTTTGGATTTCAATACATTTGGGGAAATTACCCATCATTTCTCAAATACATTTTATGATTTCATTTATTACAATTTTTATTATTCTACATCAATAGTCAAAGCAGTTTCATACAATATTGCAATAGATACATACAGAATTTTCTCCAATAAGCTTTCAGGAATTTCCAAATGAGTATGTACATACACTTGAGGGTCTTTATTGCATGTGTCTCTCTCATTTTGCACATTTTTTACTCTTACTTCTTTCTGTTCTTCACAAAGGACAATACCAGTTGGCTTTCTAAAGTTCAGTGATTATTCATTATTTGTTTTTTAATATTAATCACTGGATGAGGCTTTCTCCCTATGCATTCCTTTAAGATTTTTGTCATGTTTTCTTTATCTATTTGATCATGTGTACAATAACTGATTTTGTCCTTTTTGAAGTCACCACAATGTTTGAACTTCCTTCATAACTGTTTCTTTCCATTTGTTTTAGGGTCCTTTTCTCTTTGTTTGTTTGTTGGTGCCTATATTAGTATCCTTTGTTTTCTACCCAGAAATTTTAAGTTTCTTTATGTTCTTTGATATTCCTCTTTGAGAACTAAACTTTAAAAATCTTTCAGTGGAAATTTTGTGGCTGTTGTCATTCTATTTTCCCTTGTGCTTGTTATGCTGCATGTTTTAGTGTTTATCATTTTCTGAGGGAATAATATAATTCTTAATGTTGGATTTCTTTGTCACTGTGCTTCTGTGCTCATTTATACCCATGGTTAGGAATTATTATAGATTAACTTAAATGGTTAGGAGCAACTATCAGCCATTGCAAAGGATACATATTGTGTGTTGGGGAATATCTTCCATTCTCCATTATTTTGTCATTTTCCATTGGCCATCACTTCATTCTATCAGAGAGATGCATTTTAAAGCGGGGAAAGAAGATGAGAGCCTTCTTCCTTCCTACCTATGCATACACATGTGCCATGGCAAGGATATTACAATGCTCACCCACATCCTTAACAACACACTTTTGAACTTGCCACACTTCATTTTTCCTTGTTTGTTGTTTGTATTCTGTGATAATGGGTCCATCTGATATTTTTGATCAACACCTTTACAGTGGAGTTCATTAGCTCAAATAAGACTAAGATGAATGATAAGGCTATGCCATGATATAAAGAAAGCACGAAATATGCTACTATCTGTTGATGGAACTTTTAGGGAAAAATTCCAAAAACTGCTCTCTGTTTATTTTGGTCTTCTCTTTGTGTCTTTTAGTTAGTGGACTAAGAGATTGTCAATTATATTTATCTTTTCGAAGTACCAACACTTTATTTAATTAATCTTATGTAGTGTTATACTTGTACATAGTTCATGAACTTAATCCTCAATCTTTGCAATTTCTTTTTGTCAACATAATCTTGTGGTTGATTTATTACTGTTCTTCAAATATCTTAAAGTTCATTGTAAGCTACATTGTTTCTACTCCCTCTAATTTATTTTGTTAACGTAGGCACTCATTGCTATAAAATTCCCTCTTAAAACTACATTTGCAATAATCCAAGTGTTCCTTTTAATTTTGTCTTCTTTTAATTCTTGGAATTTTTAACATTCCCATGAATTCATCAATGATCTACTGATTATCCAAATGAGTTTGTCCAGTGACTCTAGGTTTGAATAAAGAACAATACAGACATTTATGTAAAGGGAAACTAATAGGGATATGGAAGGGGAAGTAGAGAGGAGATGGAGTACATGAAAGGTTAGTAGAGCAGATAGATATGATAAAATACATTATATACATGCATGAAAATGTCATAATGAAGTCCCTTTGCTATAGTTTATGATGCAAATGTTGGGGGATGTCATTAAGTTAAGTAATCCAGAATTCTAACCTTAAAACTAAAAATCATGATTAGTTTTGAGTGTATGAATCAAAAGAAACTTTCACTATTCAAAGTTAGAAGCTGAGATTCTGATAAAACATCACTTGCATTCACTTTTGTAGAATTATAATCCTGATTTCAGGTGACTGAAATTATCATACCCCTTTATTTTAGTGCAGAAAAAAGACTTATAAAATTACCTGTGTTTTTCAACAGATCCTGAATATATCTGTAGTAAAGCTTAATAAACAGGCAACTCATAGGAAAAGTGTTTCTAAGGAAAGATGAATGAGGTCTGGTTCTGTGGGTGTTGGCACCCTCCTCCCTCAGCCACATGTGTCTTGCTGGATGGAACCATAAATTAAGTGTCCATGGTAGCAGGGATGGTGATTTTTCATGGGATATTCCATTTGAATTTCTTTTCCCTTATGTGACCTAACTGTAGACTCTGTTCAACCCTCAATTAAACAATGTGAGAAACCAACAGTGAGCTCCCAAATTGAATTTGTTTCCTGTGGGAAATATCCAGGTCTCTAAGAGATGGATTATGGCACTGAATGTCTTCCATGATGGCAGTGTAGCTATTGGTTCTTTCTGCAAAAGATGTGTAATCCATGTAGATAAGGGATTCTAGCAGAACCATTATCCAGAAACTTGCCCATGCCTGTAACCCCATTCTGGCATTTCACATGGAAATTCTGAGCACATAGTCAATTTCATGGGCACTACTGAGCAGCAGTAACTTCATAGTCTACCATTCACCTCTCCTTACTTTGTGGTCTGTACCTACAATCACTGTCAAAGCAGGTGGACTGACCAATTCACATGCAGGGATGGACACTGTCCTCCAGGATGCTATAAGTGTTCTGAATCACATTCTAACTCATGATATACTTTCTCCCATAACCAGAAGTGCAGGTCCAGGAATCAAAGTGTGAAAATAGGGAGACTCCACCCACCATTATCCACAGTGGTCCACTCTAAAATTTATGTACCATTCTTTGTAACTTACAGATTTTTGTTCTAGTGCACTTGTAGCACTTCAAAAGAAGGCTTTCCACTGGAGAGGCAACAATGTTTGACTTGAACTTGCTCTTTGTTCCCGCTTTAAATAGTGATGAGAAAGAATCAGCAAGCAAAATGGGAGTATTTGCTGGTGATTGATCTCACATATCAAGTTGCCACACAAACGTACACACATGAAAATTAATTCAACGCAATTAAGCAGGGCTGTTATTTGAGCAGTACTTCTTGGAGAGAAGGTTTTGGTTATCTCAACAAGCATGAAGAATAATGGCATCAAACTACCTAAGATACATGTAATGGCAAAAAGAATAGTAAAAATTATAACAAGAAAATTAACTATTATAGTCACAGTAGTTAGGAATTTATGGGTAAAAAGTTTACCTTTCTTATTTTACTATGTATGTGTTTACATGTATTTTAATGAAACACCTGTTTTAATCCTCTGTATGATCCCAGTGGGATCAAACAGAATATGTGCACAAAGTAGTTAATTTTTAATCCCTATATGTTTATACAATATCAAAGAGGAAGAAAAATAGTGGGGCTAGGATATGAAAAATATGTTGTAGGGTAAAATGTATTATTTCCATTGTTTGTGGGATGGTTTTATTGTATTATTTTGGACCCACTTATCATAAAAGACTTAATTTGGAGAAAATGTGGCTACTGAAATGTATGGACTTCCTTCTGACAAGAGAGTTGGACAGCCCTCACTGCAGACCACTTTGATTGGCTGACCTGTGATTCCTAGAATTGACCATATCTACATTTGTACTTGGATAATTGAAAAGAATCATTGTTTTTCTATTGTTATTTTGGGGATACATTGTGACCTTGACAAAAGTTCTTATAATATCTCATGCATATCATTTATGTACAGGATTTGGAGAGCTGAATTAAAATGATTCAATTCTGCACCTCTCTCCTGTAGGGTGCATGTTATGAATCACAGTGCAGATGTGGGTAACTGGCCCTCAATTCCTGTGTCCACCTTCTGTGGAAGTTATTCTCCAACTCTCTTGTAACACTGAGTACCCAACACACCAGTCTCTTTTCATCATGGACTAATCCATGCAGTATTTCATATGCCAACATAAAGATGTTATGTGATGATGACAATAACATATCCCTCCATCTGTCTGTCCTTCTAGTCCAAATCACCTTCCTCTTATTTACTGAATGATAAACAAGCAACAAGCTGGCTTGAGAGTTCTAAATTGACCATAATTCAACACTGCAGAACATCCCTGACGCTCAAAGAAAAATGCATTTGGGGGCCTCATTTCTGAGTGAGATATGCAAGGCTTCCTCATAAGTTTGTGTGACCCAAACGAGGAAAGGGTTTATGTCTCACTTCCCCATCTGCCTGAGTCACTGTGAGGAGCATCATCACTCTCGTCTGACAAACAGTAGTAATAGTCAGCCTCATCCTCAGGCTCTGCTCTGCTGATGGTCAGAGTTGCTGTTGTCCCAGAGCTGGACCCAGAGAATCGGTCAGGAATCCCCGAGGGACGTTCACTATCTTTGTATATCACCTGCACTGGGCCTGGCCAGGTTTCTGCTGATACCAATATGCATATCTGTTTGGCAGTGCATGTCCAGAGAAGGTGATGGTGGCTGTCTGTCCAAGGGCCACTGATGCTGAGGGAGGCTGAATCAGCTCATAAGAGGCCAAAGAACCTGCAAGAGAAGAAAGTAGTGCAGTTGGTGTGTACAACTATATATTCCCAGGTTACCACCCTCCCAATAAGTGCCTTGTTGAGGTTGTGCTCAGAGGTAGACCCAGTTCAGAGTCCTTTGAAAGCTGAGTCTGTCACAGTTCTAGGATGGTCACCTATGTAGAAATTGAGGAAATGAATTAGGAGTGGAATCTTTGCCATGGTGTAGGGCTCTAGAACAGGGCTTCCAGAGAATTCACAAAATAGCTCTGCTCCACCAGGCCTCTCTTATTCTCTCTAAGTTTCTTTGGGCTGTGTTTGTTCAGTATTTATGCAAATTAACTCCTCCCCTGTGCCTCCACATTAGGGCTAGTGAGGAACATTCTTCTGGATATGGGTACGAACTGGTGACTAAAGAGCAGTGGTAGAGTCCTCATTTCCTACAACTTCTCTGATCAGAAAATCTGCCATGGAATCCAAAGCTCCTCTCCACAGTCACCTCTCATATTAAAACAAATACCTGAATCCTACTCTCCAAAGTTGTGTGCTGCATCCTGCTCAGCAGGGCTGTAGACCTCCAGGAGTCTTGCCCTGGGTAGAACTGATGACCCAAGCATGGTTCTTCAACTTACTCAGCCAAAGATGAAACATGGACCTGGCTCTTCTTCTCCTCTCTGGGAGCTTCAGTTAAATTTTTCATTGTTCTTGGACTTTTCATTAGAATGTAATACTGTGTCATTAACATTTTGATAAAATCATTTATTATGAGCCCTGTTTCCTGGTGAGCAACAACCTGCTTTTGTGGTTTTTCTCACCAACTCTAGGACCATTTACTAGGACATAGTGTCTGTTCCCTTCCATATATCCCTGTTCTCACACAAAAATTGTAACCAGATTCCAGAATACATTCTCTTTATCATTTTGGATATAAGTATATGTAATTTTGTTAAAGTGACAGGAACAAGGACTCTAGATCCCTGGTATCTCTGTGAAGGTGTCATGGTTATGACTCCAATAGGGCTGAGATCTAGTTGGTTGCCAGTCAGAAGTGCTTCAATCCAGAAAGATGTTGTCCCTCAACCAAGGATAGTATCTGTCTAATGTATGACTTGAGGCATTTGAAAATTAAGGTCACTCTGCAGAGTCTCTTCAAAAAAGGAGGTCTGTTTGCCCCCACCCTCACCCCACTCCTAGTGTAACTGCTTCCCTCTGCTGGCAGAAGAGTTCAAAACTAGACCATCCCTGATTCTTACGTGACTCCAAAGAATTGGTCACCTCACATGTTGTGGAACAGAATTCAGCCTCACTCTGAAATAACTATGCCCACCATTACGTGTGCAACACTACACAGACAGGTGGAATCCAATGGAGCAGGGTGAGCTGTTCAAATCCTTTAAGCATTTGTATTGTTTCTTTTAGAATAGCTTTAAGGTCATCTTTAGGCTTTTGTCAAAAATTTAATATGTAGAAAACCCGACTTTCTTTGGGTCCCAGGCTACTTTTATTTCAGGAACAATGACAGATGCATTCCACTTAATGACTTCCTGATCATGAAGGACTTCTGTCAATTAAGCATTAGGTTTCAAAATGTCTAATTTTGTGTTTCAAAATTATAATCATACTTGTCGCTATGTGCAAAGTGGCTAAAATCTTATATTAATATCAATGTAGCTATGTTGACCTCAACTTAGTTTCAATAGCTTAGTTTACCTCTACTCTTTATCCAGTGTCTTCCCTGTCATAGTTTATGATGCTATTGCTGCAAATAACATTGTTATTCTCTCTGTCCATTTTCATTTAATTTATATCTCTCGTTCTTTGCATTATTCTTTTTATTTGTATGGTAAAATTTTAGAGGTCAAGTTTGCAAAGGCACAGCATTACAAATTTTTATATTTATATAAGTAGTTCCTTATCAACAGCTTTCATTATTCATATGCCTTAAAGTTAGCATCCTTGTACTCATTTGTATTAAGGATTTCCTTCAGTGTATCTCATTGGTCAAGTCTTCCAGATAATCCAAATTTTCATCAGGGAATATAATTTTTAACTTTTATTTTAGATGAAGAATTTTGCCACATATAGAATTCTAGGGAGATTGGGCTTTCATCAATGTGTACATTATGACTCTGTCTTCTCACCTTATTATTTTTGTTGAAAACTGAACATTAATCTTATTGAGAATCTCTTGTGTGTGAAGAGTTCCTTCTTTCTTGCTGCCCTCAGTATTTTAGTTCTGCGTTTGATTTTTGAGAGCTCTATCATAATATGTAACCATTCAACTCTGTGATACAGGCTTTTTTGAGCCCTTAGTATAAAAGCTGCATAGCTTATCCTATTTTGAAGAACCTTCAACCACTACTTGTTCATCACATTTCTTCCCCTTATCCTCTCTTTTTGGGAGACACACATCATGCATCTGTTTGCATGTTTAATGGAGCTGTGTAGGTCTCTCCAACTCTGCTCATTGTTTTCTAAATATTTTAATTAGTATGACACCTATACAGTGGGATTTGTTTTGACATTTTCATAGACACATATATTTTACTCTGGTTATATTCATGCCCTCCATTATTCACCAGCCTACTCCATTCCCCTTGTTAACAAAAGTTCAGTAATTTGAAATGTTCAGTAATTTGAAATGTTCCATATTTATAGATGTATAAAAATCACAAAACCATTTTCTTCACTTATTTTGTCTTTTTCACATCATCTGTGATTTCTATTATTAATCATAGAGATAAATGTGTGCAAAATGATTACTATCTTACATTAATAACAATATAACTTGAGTTGATATCAACTTATTTTCAAAAGCATGTATTACCTCTACTCCTATACAGGCATCTTTCCTTTCACTATTTGTGATTTTATAGCATGATTATACTCTTCTTCTTCACATTTACATTCATTCATCATTCTAGGTTTCACTTCTTTCTTTTAATTCATATTTTGATATGTTAGAGAGCAAACTAACAATAAAACAAAATTACAAGCTTTTATATATACTTGTCAGGATTTTTAATTCTTCATATATTTTCAAGTTAGCCTCTCTTGTGACCATTTGCCTCAAGTATTTCCTTCAGTGTATCTCATTGGTCAGGTATTCCATAAAACCCATTAATTTATCAGTGAATATCACTTTTTTACCTTTTTAAAGGAACAATTTTGGCACTTATAGAACTTTGGATGATGGATTGCTACTTTCAATATTTTATTTTTATTTGACACTTACAAGAGATTGATCACAATATATCTAAGGTTGATGCCTTTTATTTAAGCTGCTTTGAGATCATTGGGCCCTTTTTTAGGAAAAGTGAATAGCTTTCCTTATTTTGGAGAATTTTTCAACCATTTGTGTGCTTGTTAATTACTAGGACTTCACTTTTTTCAGTGTGATTTATGGAATGATTGTTCAGTTATCTCACTGACCAGAATTTGCTGTGAAAGTTATTGTCTGATGCCAACTTCTTTCTCCATCAGCACCCCTGGATGAAGCAAATGTGTGAGTTTATTTCATCCTTCCAATACAGTTGAGTCTGATAATTCTCACCACTTCGGTAGTGATTTTTACTGTGTTCTCAGGAGGAAAGTTCCTGCAGCTTCCTCTTTCAAAGGCTTCTGTGCTATTGCTCCATACCTACATATGTTGGAAAATTGAAATATTGACTAAACGAATTTTGAAGTAATCAATAAAAGAAAAACACAAAGTAGCAGGACAGCAGACATTTACTTAGTTGATGTGGATTCTGAGATTTAGGATGGAGGCCATTGCAGGTGGCATCAATCTATAATCACTCAACAGTTGAACAAGAATTTTCACAGCAGGTTGTCTTTTGGGTATGATTGAAATCAGGGTCACATATAGTACACCAAAGAATTTCTTTTCAGAATCAAGCTCTAGTGGGAATACATGCTGCATGTTAACTCCCAAATATTTACAAATATTTCAAAATCACATGGAAAGTAATTTATTATGGATAACTATTCATTTGTATGACAATTAATGTTATTTTAACCTAAAAAAACAGCACTCAGAGGCCATCACCTCAGAAGACCATGATTTTTTCCCAAGTGCTTTCTGCCCATGTCACTGTGAGAAGCATGACTGTTCCAGGTCATACAGCAATATTCAGCCTCATCTTCAGACTGCAGCCCACATATGTGCAGAATCCCTCCACTGGGTGAGGTATCTTTGGATCCAGAGAAGTGGCTGGGCTCTCCAGAGCCTTGGTGCTTATTGTATCTAAGCAGTGATGCAGTAGGTACCTGGGAGAACTCCCTGGTATTTGCTTTTAGCAGATTATAACATATCTTCCAACATTAAGGATGCAGGCAAATTCCGCAGATGCTCCAGGAGTTGCAGAGAGAGAGGTTATTTGAAGAAGTGCCAGCTGGGAAAGGAAATCTGTAAATCCACAGACAGAGAAGATGAGGTAGGCATCACAGTAAAAGTTTCATTTACTCAGCATTAACCCATGGGACCCATGGATTCTGAGCTTGAATATTTTATTCAAACTGGAAATTTCAAACTGGTCACCATAATCTGTCATTACTTGGGCTATGGCACAAGAGGAGGACAAGGAGACGTGTCCAGGCCATGGTGGATATAGCACCCTAGTCCTAACAATGGGGCTGAGCAGACTTTGGGAACAGTTTCTTTTCCACCCTCTGCAGAAGTGGGGCTGTTAATTCAAATGTGGTCCTGTCATGAATGAATCAGTCTGTCACTGACTTTTGGTGCTTCAGCACAGATAACTCTGCCAAATTAGGATGATAAAGGTTTGCTTTCCTCTGTGGGTGTCGTGGGAAGGGCAGATTCTGTCAGGAAAGAAAGGTTATGGATTATTAGTCTCTGTCAGTGGGTACAGGGTCCAGCTACAATGCCATGGCTTCTTTCAGTGAATGTACCTTATTGAGCATCTATTTGGGGCCAATTGTTCAGGCCCACAGCACCATATCCTGTTCACAGGACAAGCATTTTCCAGGCTCCTCACCTGAGAACAGAGCTGGATTTTGCTGCTTACCATCTCACTCTATTGGGTAACATATCCATGATCTAATTAACAAGTACAATGATTTTCACACATTGTGTGTAATTTCCATAGTTTCTAAATCCCAGCTAAATTCCCTGTCTATAACATGTGAGAAAAGATAGAGGTGGAAGTATAGATAGAAAGATAATAACAGAAAATATTATAAGCCCAGAAAAGCTGCATAAAGCACATTATGTCATTAACAAACAATTTAGAATCTGCATACATTTAACTGCCCTACAGCCTGTGAATTAATCAGTGGAGTACAATTTCTTCATCTTGGTTTACTATTTCTTCTACTTACATTTTTAATGATATAAATTGTACTAACTGATAAAGAAAAATTTACTGCCAAGAATGTTGTTAAATAATCAACTTCAGATTGATACATAAATTCTCTGGCAATAATTTTTCCTTCCTTTTTAGTCTTCTCTCAGTGGGCAATTGTCTCTTGTTGACACTGAGGTAAAAATTCATCATTTTTTTACAAGTTTTCTGATTTAGGTCAATTATGATATTGTAGGTGACTTGAATATTAAAATCTGTCTGACAGGAAAAAATGAAAAATACATAAAAATCTGTCTGATAGTATGGTAGATTCGTGCCCTGCATTTGATGTTTTACTGTTTAATAACTTATTAGTTTCTAGTTATTTGAAAGTTTTCAGATATTCATAGAACTTGCACTACATTACAGTACATTTGCTCATGGAGGGTGGCTTCCATCCTCAATGTTTTCTACACTGTATACATGTATTTAATGTTTCCTTTCTTAAAACGTGTAGACCATCATGTCCTTCTTCACATTCTCCACATGAAGACATGGAATCCAATCCATATTATAGAACACCTATCCTAGATTGCTTACATAATCTCTGCTGTTCCTTGGACACTGACATCAAATTTCTTGTTTAACACTTCCTCCTCAATTAACTCAAGACCCTAAACTCAAAATGTCCAGTCACCAGGAGTAATCATGAGATTTGCCTCTGATCTGTGCATCTCATTGAAATCCCATTCATGTGAAGTCACATATTCATTCCATAAACCTATATTCAGTTGAACCTTTGAGTCACCCTGTGTCCTGTGCTTTGGTAATGAAACAAAAATACTCTGTTCTCAATAGGCTTAATACCTAGTGTTGGGGAAATACAAAGAAATGTGTAATGAGATAAGGTTCTATTGTGGCTGACACAATGGGTCCCATACTAACTGGTATTTCAAGCTTCTTTTGAGTGTTTGGGGTCACTTGCCACCTTCTAAATACTGACACTGAATATCCACACAATTACTTCACGGGTGTTCCTTTGTTAGTACAAATTCCTTCTCCATTGCTTATATCTGAGTGCAGGTGGACAGCACTTCTCTGCTACACTGAATAGAATCACTCTGTTTGCCATGTCACCATTTCCCCTCACCTTATTTTCTTTCTGTCACAATGTTTAGAGTTATAATTCATATTCATTTCTCTTTGGATGATGGTGGAAGCTGCACTCAAAACCTCAGTAAAAGGTGAGCCTTCCTTCCCCACACCCAGACATTCGATTACTTTATTTTGCACACCAGGCACTGTCTGTGCACATTTAGTCCATGGAAAGCAGGTAGAATCGAGGAAAATCATGTGTGCAGCACCGATCCTTTGGGTGAGGACAAGATCATATTGTGTGTCTGGCTTTGTAGGGGAAGTTTATCTATCACGAATTTTGATGCCTACAGAAAATGTGCCAATGAAGGTATTTTTTCCATGAATGTACCTGTTTTACCTGTACAATCTGGAAAGCAAACCACACCATGTGAGTGGTAACCATTGCACATGTCTGTATTTAAATTCTCAATTTTGAAAATAGCATAAAGAATTGTGTTGCAACAAGGGAAAATGATCTGGGGACAAGATTAGTTAGGACATGAAAAGGATCATTGTCATGCTGAGGATGTAGCTCAGAGATGGAGTGCTTGCCTAATTTGCACTGAGTCCTGTGTTCAGTCCTCAGCATCACACAAAGAAAGCAGTTTAACAGGCGTGAAAATGTTCATTGTGTTAATCAAAGTAAGCCAACTCAGTAAGACAAATACTGCATTTTTTTCTCATAAGCCTAATATAGACATAAAATTGTAACAAAAACTGACATAAATATAGAGGAGGACCCTTTAATGGAAGGTATAGGGAGAAGTGAACACAGAGGTAGAAGGTTGGAGGTGAATAAGGTAAACCAGATAGATAGATAGATAGATGGATATATAGATAGGTAGATTGAGAAATAGATAGTTTGTGTGTGTAAATTTTCAGCATTTCTTTTCATATATATGTGTATATATATGTATATATATGAAAACACAAAAATTAAACTCATTAAAATCATGAAACATGGGAGGGATAAGAGTAACAGAGGGGAAGATTATGACAAAAATAAATCACATGGCTGTATGACAATCGTACAAAGTTCTCTGACAATTAATAAATAGTAATAAAATTATCATCCTCTTCCATATGTGGTGAATTACAATAATACTTAGGAAAATGGTAAGTCTCAAAGCAGTGTCACAAGGCTCCATCAGAATTATTAATCAGGACTATGACTGAGCAGTGGACAGTAGGCAGATAAACCACAATTCATGATGTATCTCTCTTCTGCATTCACTGCAATATTACGGTTATAAGGTGCTGTCTGCAGTGCCAGCACCTGCACCAAAGTTAAGGTCAGAGCACAATCTTGTGTATATATTTGGACGGAGGTATTGACTGAGGCCAGAGCAGGATCTGAGAAGAAAATTGAGATCACTCATCCTTATATTCCACCTCACTGGTACTACCTTTTCACATCAGAAATGGAGAGTCCTTCCCTGTGCTGTTCAGTCACCATTCCTCCCAACCTCTGGACTTGATGCTTGGGGTGCAGATGAGTTTGATGGTTTAACCTGGGGTGGCAGATGCACAAAACAGATTAACCAGCATCAACTAGGAAAGAAGAATGTAAATGGACACACATTAGTGCCCGAATTGGATGGCAAGTGAACAATTGTTGGAAGGAAATTGCAACTTATTTTCCCTAAAAAGTTCCCTATGAATGATGTGACCACTGTCCAACACTGGCCTGTGAAGACAGGGAGGAAGGTCAGCAGCAGACAGGTTATGGTTTAGTGAACAAGAACACTTTCCTTCATATGCCTTTTCAGAGGCTGCTCTCCTGGTAATCCCATGCACTCTGTCCAGGGCAGGGTGGAAATTTTCCTGCATTTGAGCAGCTCAGGATGATGTGACACAGGTGGTCGAAATTTAAGCCTCAATAACAAATCCTACATGTATCTAAGTGTATTCTACCTTTGTTGGTCCAGTGGAGCCTAAGATAACTCAGGATTCAGCCAAGGGCTTTGAGGATGTCAAATCTTGTTCTCATGTGTATCTGAGTGACTTTTCAAATCTCTGTAAGTGTAAAGACTCTAAGGCTCACAGGATCTCTTTTCAGCTCCTTCCCAGGCAAAAGGCTCATAGTTGGCCTTGACCTACCATCTATATAGTTGTCCAGTTAACTAGGAGTTATCCATTTAACCTATTCTCCTCATGAATATTTATCATATGCTATTTGTAAATTGATTTTACTCTGCCCACAGGGTATCCATGATCTGAAATTGCTGAGTCCTCCCCAGGAGCCTATTAACCCCATATTTCACAGATTAAATGCGTGTCTGCATGTGGTGAATGGAATACCCATATATGACAAGTTGAATGCCAGCAATTTATTACTTAGAGGAAGATAAGTAGAAGAGAAACTTAGGACTCAGGGTTAACTGGTTTGTAAAACATTGAGAAAATCTGTTCTAAACATGTTAAATATTTTCATGCATTTGAACTCCACTGGAAGTACCTCACACATGTGGTTGGAATTTTAGGTTTAATAATAAACACTATGTGTGTCTAGGTGTATTCTTCCTTTGCTGGCCTGATGAACCCAGATTCAGACAAGGACTCTAATGATGTCACACATTCTGCTCATGTGTATCTGTGTGATTTCTAAAAACTCCATGTGCCTACTGACTATATGTGTCTAGAAAGGATCTCTCATAACTCCTCTCTAAGCACATGATTTAACAGTGGTCCTTTATCTAGGTTCTCTCCCATTGTCCTAAATAACAGGGAGATTATCTGCCTCTGTTTATTATGAATATGCATCTCGTGCCTTGTCTGAAACTGTTTTACTCTGCCCACAAAGTTTCCAACTCTATCTACTAATTCCTTTCCAGTTGCTTATAAGCCAAATATTCACAGATTAAAGATAGTCTGCATATAGTGAATGGGCACTCATATATAACTAGTTGAATGTCACTAATTTTTTACTTAGAAAGAGGCAGAAAAGGAGAACTGAAACCTGGGTTTTGGGAAGAGCTGGTGCCCCCAAGATTGAGGAAATATGCTCACAGTGGGTTGAACTTATCATGTATATGAGGTTCCCAAGATATTCTCACACAGGTGGTAGGAATTTTTGCAGCAAGCATAAATCCTATATATGGCTAAGTATATTCTTCCCTTCACTTCCATCTCCTATCCAAAGTCAAAGAACCATATAAAGAGACACAGAGCTCTTCATATGTACATATATCTGATTTCTGGTGTCTAGTTCTGAGAATCTCAGCCATATTTGCACTTCTTCTGAACTTCGTGTCTTCAGCTCAGTATGAACCTCAAGGTCATATGGAGCTCCATCACCTCGTAGGTCGAAAAGTGTCTCAGAGGAAAATCTCTAGCAAGAGTGAACTCATCTGTGTGTATGCATGTGCATTTATGCACATGTGATTCTATATGTGCTCACAGGTTTCTCTTCTCTAAGTCAAATGAACTGGATCTACCTGCTTCTACTGTTTATATCTGAAGACAGTTGTTTCATATATTTGTTTCTGACTTGGAGTTCCTGCTGTGAGTGCTGAACTACTGTTATTTTTTGAATCAAGTCCACAATGGTAAATTGAAATGATTGGATATAATTGTTTTGGACCTGCATACTATTACTGTTTTATGACAATAATGTAAGTTTTAGTTCATCACGATTCATACATGCACTAGGTCTTACAGAAATGTGCTCTCATCAATGTCTATTAAGAATCATTTATGATTTTGCTCTGTAGATTTATATTTTGTTTTCAATATATTGTGGAAGTTTGTGCATTATTTTCATATACATTTCATGCCTTTAAAAAATTATAGCATACATTATTTGTCAAAATGGTTTCATTGTGATGATGCCATACATTCAAACAGTACATTTATTTCTACTGGCCTGGAATTGCCATTTGTACACTTGAGAGCATTACAAGGGTCTCACCACTTTTGCACATGTTTTTACAATTCATATTTCTTTCTGTTATTCACAAAGGACAGTGCCAATTGACATTCCTTGGTTCATAATTATTGAGAATGACTTTCTTTTTTGTGGTTCCTTTTTTGTTTTTGTTTTTTTATTGTTGTGATGGGTGAGGGTACATTTTGGCATTTACACAGGTTCTTACAATGTATCAATATAACATTACCCATTTGTTGAGCAATCTTCATAAAATTCTTTTATTACTATTATTTATTTATTCACATGTGTGTACACTGTTTGGGTCATTTCTCCCCCCTGCCCCACTCCCCACCTTCTCTCTCCCTCTCCCTTCACTTCCAGCCAGAAACTTTTCTGCCCTTATCTCTAATTTTGTTGAACAGAAGACTTAAGCATAATAAGGAAGACAAAGCATTTTTGCTAGTTGAGTTATGGATAGCTATACAAAAGATTCCTAGTGTTACTTCCATGTACAAATATGCTACAACTCATGTTGACTCATCTCTAACTGATCTTTACACTGGTTACTGATCCCATTCTCATGTTAAACTCTGTCGCTTTAAGGTTTCTGTATTAGTTCTTTTGGAGTGGGGACATCAAATGCTTTTATGTTTTGGGTTTTCTACCCCTTTGCATATCTCCCATATGTGCTCTCCCCTTGTCATTCGATCCAAATCCAACCTCATTGCTGCATTTGCCTTAGATCTAAAGTCTGCACATGAGGTAAAACATACGATTTTTGTTCTTCTGAGCCTGGCTAACTTCTCTCAGAATGGTATTTTCCTGTTCCATCCATTTACCTGCAAAGGATAGGATTTCATTCTTCTTCGTGGCTGAGTAAAATTCCATTGTGTATAAATACCACATTTTCTTGATCCATTCATCAGTAGTTTTTGCATCTTGCTTGTTTCCATATCTTGGCTATTGTGCATAGCTCTGTGATAATCTTTCAATGGTTTTGACATAAACTTCTTTTTCAATTCGGTCATCATTGTAATAAAAATTTGATTTCTTTTTAAAGTTATAACAGCATTTGTTTGGGGAATAGATTCTGTCTATTATTTTTTGGGTTGTTTATTTGTTTCTGTATAACTTTGGTTCCATCTATTTTATTTGTTTTGTTCATTTATTCACATGTGCTACATTGTTTGGGTCATTTCTCCACCCTGCCCCCTACACCTACCCTTCCTACCCAACCCCCTGTCCCCACTCAGTTCCAGACTGGTCATGTTCTGCCCTTATCACTGATTTGGTTGAAGAAAAGACATAAGAACAATAAGGAACACAGAGCGTTTTTGCTAGTTGAATTAAGGATAGCTATACAGAAAGAATCCTAACATTGCTTTCCTGTACCCATGTGTTACAACCTATGGTGATTCAACTCTAACCGGTCATTATATTGGTTCCTGATCCCCTGCTCATGATAACTGCTGTCTTTTTAAGGTTTCTGTGTTAGTTCCTTTGGAGTGGGGACATCAAACGCTTTCATGTTTTGGGTTTTCTACCTATTCCTATATCTTCCGTATGTGCTCTCCCCTTTCCATGTGATCCAAGTCCAATCACATTGCTGCATTTGTCCTAGATCTAAAGTCCACATATGAGGAACATCATACAATTTTTGGTCTTCTGAGCCTCACTGACCTCACTCAGAATGACGTCATCCAGTTCCATCCATTTACCTGCAAATGATAAGATTTCATTCTTCTTCATGGCTGAGTAAAATTCCATTATATACAAGTACCATATTTTCTTGATCCATTCATCAGTAGTGGGGCATCTTGGTTGTTTCCATAACTTGGCTATTGTGAATACCACTGCAATAACCATTGGTGTGCAGGTGCCTGTGGAGTAACCTGTCTTTCATTCCTTTGGGTACCCTGTACTAGTATTAACTTAAAATGGATCAAGGACCTAAATATCAGACCTGAAACTCTGAAATTACTACAGGAAGGAGCAGGAATCACTCTGGAACAAATAGGTTTAGGCAAAGACTTCCTCGATAGAACCCCAGCAGCCCCACAACTAAGACAAAGGATGAATAAATGGGACTTTATAAAATTTAAAAGCTTCTGCACAACAAAAGAAATGGTCTATAAACTGAAAAGACCACCCACAGAGTGGGAGAAAATATTTGCCAGGTATACATCAGACAAGGGATTGATAACCAGAATATACAGGGAACTTAAGAAACTAAACTCTCCTAAAATCATGAACCAATTAAGAAATGGGCAACTGAACTAAGCAGAACTTTTTCAAAACAAGAAGTTCAAATGGCCAAAAAACACAAGAAAAAATGTTCACCATCTCTGGCCATAAAGGAAATGCAAATAAAAACAATATTAAGATTCCACCTCACCCCTGTTAGAATAGCCATCATCAAAAACACCACAACAGGTGTTGGCGAGGATGTGGGGAAAAAGGAACCCTAATCCACTGCTGGTGGGAATGCAAGTTAGTGCAACCACTCTGGAAAAAAATTGGGGGACTGCTTAAAAATCTAAATGTAGACTTGCCATATGACCCATTTATTTTTTACAACATTTCCAGTTTCTTTATCTTCCTTGATATTTCCCTTTGAGAATTTGCTATTGTCATTGCCATCCCTTGAACTTGTCATCTTGGCTGTTTCGGGATATTATCATTTCTGAGTTGATCCTGTAAATCATGATTTTTGAATCAGTGGTTGCTGACATCTGTGCTCAATTATATTAGTAGTTAGCTAATTACTAGATATTTCTTTAAATACATGGAAGCAACTATCAGATATTGTCAAAGATACTCAATGTGGATAGGGGAACATCAAATTTCCATCATTTTATGATATCCCATTTGCTATTACTTCATCCTCCCACAAATATTCAATTTCAGTCAGAGGAAGGAGATTAGACCCATCCTACTTCCAAATTTCACATGCATATGGATCCGAGCATGACAGTGCTCTTATCTATCCCAAGGACATGACAAGTCATCATCACCATTACCAATGCACTCTTGAACTCATCACAACTCAATTTTTCTTTGCTTGTTGTTTGTTAAATTAAGGGTGGAGGTCTTCAGACCAAATAAACCCTGAGTGAATTAAAAGTAAGGAAAATGGTCAGAATGAGGGTAATGCAAGATAAAGAAAGCACCAATAGGCATTATCTGTTGATGGGACTTGTAGGGATAATTCCAGAATTGCATTTTGTCTGCTCCAGTGAAATCTCTTTTCTGTGTTTGACAACCATAAAGTTTTTTTCCATCTGCTCATTTTCAGTTCCATTGTAGCTATGTGAATAATGATGATAGACAAGTAAAAAGATCCACAAAACTTCAGATTTTAGGATTCTTCTTTATTATTATTATTATTTTGCTTTTCTGTTGGTTGGAAGCCATTGGTAAATAGTCAGTTATGAAATTTTTGGTTTAGAACATTTCACCAGTGTTGTCACTATTTGGTCTTCTCTTGGTCTGAATACACTATTCCAGATGTGTTTTGACGAGCATTTCCTTTTGAAATTATTAAAACAATAATAATTGTGCCACCAGTGTGTCCATAATGGCTATTTCCTTTCTCTCCCTATAAGATGGTCAGTGGTTATTCACTGCTGTCTCACACCCTTAATTCGTAGACCTTCAAAACATGTTATCATGTTCATAACTCACTTTTTCCCTATGTCCACGCCTTACATTCATTGTTTTTAATATCGTTATCTTTGACTATAGTTAGGTTAGTTTTCACTTTTTTCTTGTTACATTTAAATATGTTTTATTGTTCAATTGTTGACCCAATTATTGCTATCAGCACTTTCACATCAGAACAAAAATAAAGGAGTAATCTAGTTTAGCATCAACTCTGGGAACGTAAATTAGCATGCTCTATGCTCTGAATATAATTCTTAGCTCTGTGGTGTTATATTGTTGTATTTTCAATATTTGGTAGCCATTAATTCTCTTTAATCCATTCGTATACTAGGTACAACAGATATGTGCTCTCATCAATGTCTACTAAGAGCCATTTATCATTATGCTGTGGAGATTTATTTTTTGGTTTTTGATACATTTGGGGAAATTATCCATCATTTCTCAAATACATTTCAGGATTTTATTTATACTATTTTTATTAGACTACATCAATAGTCAAAGAAGTTTCATATGATATTGCAATAGACACATACACAATTTTCCCCAATAAGACTTAAGGAATTTCCAAATGAATATGTTCATACATTTGAGGGTCTTTACTGCATGTGTCTCTCTCATTTTAAACATTTTTTACTCATTTTTTTGTTCTTCACAATGAACAATACCAATTGACTTTCTATGGTTCAGTGATTATTCATTGTTTCTTTTTTAATATTAATCACTGGACAAGGCATTCTCCCTATATATTCCTTTAAGGTTTTTGTCATATTTTCTTTATCTATTTGGTCATGTGTGACTGATTTTATGTCTTTTTGATGTCACCACCAATGTGCACTTCTTTGAGAACAGTTTCTTTCAGTGATATTGGGGTGGTTTTCTGGTTATTTGTTTCTGTATTAATTTGTTTCCTTTGTTTTCTACCCAGCAATTTTAAGTTTCTTCATCTTCCTTAATATTCCTCTTTGAGAACTAAACTTTAAAATCCTTTCAGTGCAAATTTGTTGCTGTTGTCATTGTATTTACCCTTGTGCAGGTGATGCTGCATGTTTTATTTTTTATCATTTTCTGAGGGAATAATATAATTCTTAATGTTTAAATTCTTTATTACTCTACTTCTGTGCTCAGTTATGTCAATGGTTATCTAATTATTATAGATTAACTTAAACGGTTAAGAACAACTATCATCCATTGCAAAGGACATAAATTGTGTGTTGGGGATAACTTCAAATCTACGTCATTTCATAATTTTCCATTGGCCATCCTTCATTCTAGCACAGACTGCATGTTGAAGCAGAGAAAGAAGATGAGAGTCTTCTTCCTTCCTACCTATGCACACACATGTGCCATGGCAAGGATATTGCAATGCTCACCCTCATCCTTAACAACACACTTTTTTTTCTTTCATTTTTCTTTTATTATTCATATGTGCAACACTTTTGAACTTGCCACACCTCATTTTTCCTTGATTGTTGTTTGTTTTCTGTGATAATGGAACCATCTGATGTTTTTTACCAACAGCTTTACAGTGGAGTTCATTAGATCAAATAAGCCTTGATTCAATTAAAAGTAAGATGAATGATAAGACTATGCCATGATGTAAACAAAGCATGAAATATGGTACTATCTGTTGATGGAACTTGCAGAAAAAATTCCAAAAACAGCTCATTGTTTCTTTGGATTCTCTCTCTGTGTCTTTTAGTTAGTTGACTAAGGGATTGTCAATTATATTTATCTTTTCAAAGTGCCAATACTTTATTTAATTAATCTTATGTAGTGTTCTACTTGTACATTGTTCTTGAACTTCCTCCTCAATCGTCAAAATTTCTTTTTGTTAACTTTTTCTTGTGGTTGCTTTATTCTTGTTCTTCTAAGAACTTAAAGCGACTATAATGCAAACTTTTTCTACATCCTGTAATTTATTTTATTCATGTAGGCACTCATTACTATAAACTTACCTCTTAGAACTACATTTACAATAACCCAAGGGTTCCTTTTAGTTATGTCTTCATTTAATGCTTGGAATTTTTAAATATTCTCCATGATTTCATCAATGATCTACTGATTATCCAAATGATTTTTTCCAGTGACTCTAGGTTTGAATGAACAACAATACAGACATGAATGTAAAGGGACACTATTAGGAATATGGAATGGGGAGTGGGAAGGAAATGGAGTACATGAAAGGATAGAGGTGATAGATGTGATAAAAAAACATTATATGCATGCATGAAAATGTCATAATAAAGTCCCTTTGGTATAGTTTATGATACAAATATTGGGGGATGTCATTAATTTAAGTAATCCAGAATTTTAACGTTAAAATTAAAAACCATGATTAATTTTGAGGGTAAAAATCAAAAGAGACTGTCACTGTTCAAAGTTAGAAGCTGAGATTCTGATAAAACATCACTTACATACACTTTTGTAGAATTATAATCCTGATTTTAGGTGACTGCAATTATTGCACCTCTTTTTTTACTGTTGGAAAAAGTCTTATCAAATTACCTGTGTGTTTGCACAGATCCTGAATATATGTGTGGTAATGCTAAATAAAGAGGCAACTCATAGGAAAAGTGTTCTAAAGGAAAGATGAATAAGGTCTGGTTCTGTGGCTGTTGGCAACTTCCTCCCTCAGCCACATATGTTCTTGCTGGATGGGACCATGAATAAAGCGTCCATGGTAGCAGGGATAGTGATTTTTCATAGGATGTTCCATGTCAATTTCTTCTCCTTTACATGACCTAAGTGTAGCCTCTGTTCAACCCTCCTTAAGACAATGTGAGACACCAACACTGAGCTCCCACATTGAATCTGTTTCCTGTGGGAAATATCCAGGTCTGTAAGAGGCAGCTTGATGGCACTGCATGTCTTCAATCATGGCAGTGTAGATCTTAGATCTTTCTGGAATAGATGTGTAATCCACATAGATAAGTAATTCTAGCAAAAATATCCAGAAACTTGTCCATGCCTCTACCACCATTCTGGTATTTCACCTGGAAATTCTGAGCCCATAGTCAATTTCACGGGCACTACTGAGCAGCAGTGAGTCCATGCTCTACCATTAATCTCTCCTCAGTTTGTGGTACATAACTTCAGTCACTGTCATACCTAGTGGAGTGACCAATGCATATGCAGGGATGGACACTGTCCTCCAGGATGCTACAAGTGTTCTGAATCACCTTCTAACTCATGATGTACTTTCTCCCATAACCAGAAGTGCAGGTCCAGGAATCAAAGTGTGGAAATAGGGAGATTCCACCCACCATTATCCACAGTGATCCACTCTAAAATTTATGTACCATTCTTTGTAACTTACAGATTTTTGGTCTAGTGCATTTGTGGCACTTCAAAAGAGGAAGGCTTTCCACTGGAGAGGCAACAATGTCTGACTTGAACTTGCTCTTTGTCCCCCCTTTAAATAGTGATGAGAAAGAATCAGCAAGCAAGATGGGAGTATTTGCTGGTGATTGATCTCACATATCAAGTTGCCACATAAACACACACATGAAAATTAATTCAACCCAATTGAGCAGGGCTATTATTTGAGCAGTACTTCCTGGAAGAAGGTTTTGGTTATCTCAACAGGCATGATTAGTAATGGCAGCAAACTACCTAAGATACATGTAATGGCAAAAAGAATATTACAAATAATAGCAAGAAAATTAACAATTATAGTCACAGTAGTTAGGAATTTATTGGTAAAAAGTACATCTTTCTTATTTTACTATGCATGTGCTTACATGCATTTTAATGAAACACTTGTTTTTATCATCTGTATTATCCCAATGGGATCAAACATAATATGTGTGCAAAGTAGTTAATTTTTAATCCTTATATTTTTATACAATATCAAAGAGGAAGAAAAATAGGGGGGTTAGAATATGAAAAATATCCTGTAGGGTAAAATGTATTATTTCCATTGTTTGTTGATGGTTTTATACTAGTATGTAGGGCATAGTTATCATAAAAGCCTTTATTTGGAGAAAATGTGGCCCACTGAACTGGATGGGCTTCCTTCTGACAAGTAAAAGTTGGACAGCCTTGACTGCAGACCACTTCCATAGGCTGAACTGTGTTTCCTAGAATTGATCATGTCTACCTTTGTATTTGGATGAGTGAAAAGAATCATTGGTTTTTTTATTGTTATTTTGGGGATACATTGTGGCAATCTCAAAAATTCTTATAATGCATCATGCATATCATTTTTGTACAGGATGTGGACAGCAGAACTGAAAATGATTCAATTCTGTACCTCTCTCCTGTAAGGTGCATGTACTGAATCACAGTGCAGATGTGTGTAAATGACCCCAATTCCTGTGTCCACCTTCTGTGGGTGTTATTCTCCAACTCTCTTGTAACACTGAATACCCAATACACCAGTCTCCTTTTCATTGTGGCCTAATCCATTCAGTATTTCAGATGCCAACATAAAGATTTATTGTGACAATGATGGATAAGGCCTTGGGGATAGATAAGGCCTGAAAGGAGAATCTAGGCCGAAGACATGGAATAAAATCACTGCTTTTTTTTCTCCCAGACTTCCAGAGAAACCTAAACGTTAGGAGGTGCAGTATTTCAGATACCAATATAAAGATGTTATGTGAGGATGACAGTAACATATCCCTCCATCTGTCTGTCCTTTTAGTCCAAATCACCTTCCTCTTATTTACTGAATGATAAAAAAACCAAACAAGCTGTCTTGAGAGTTCTAATTGACCCTGATTCAACACTGCAGAGCATCCCTGAGTGCTTAAAGAAAAATGCACTTGGGGGCCTCAGGTCTGAGTGAGATGTGCAAGGCTTCCTCATAGCTTTGTATGACCCAAACGAGGAAAGGGTTTATGTCTCACTTCCCCATCTGCCTGAGTCACTGTGAGGAGAATCTTCACTCTCTGCTGACAAACAGTAATAGTCAGCCTCATCCTCAGGCTCTGCTCTGCTGATGGCCAGAGTTGCTGTTGTCCCAGAGCTGGACCCAGAGAATCGGTCAGGAATCCCTGAATGCCTTTCACTATCTTTGTAAATCACCAGCACAGGAGTCTGGCCAGGCTTCTTCTGATACCACTGTGCATATACCTTTGGCAGGGCATGTCCAGAGCAGGTGATGGTTGCTGTCTCTCCAAGAACCACTGATACTGAGGGAGGCTGAATCAGCTCATAGGAAGCCAGAGAACCTGCAAGAGAAGAAAGTAGACCAATGGATGAGTATAACTACATATTCCCAGGTTACCACCCTCCCAATCAGTGCCTTGTTGGGGTTATGCTAAGAGGTAGGCCCAGCTCAGAGTCCTTTGAAAGCTGAGTCTGTCACAGTTCTAGGATGGTCACCTATGTAGAAAGTGAGGAAATGGATTAAGAGTGGAATCTTTGCCATGGTGTAATGCTCTAGAACACGGCCTCCAGAGAATTCACAAAATAGCTCTGCTCCACCAGTCTTCTCTTATTCCCTCTAAGGTTCTTTGGGCTGTGTTTGCTCAGTATTTATGCAAATTAACTCCTCCCCTGTCCCTCCACATTAGGGCTATTGAGGTATATTCTTCTGGATATGGGTATGCACTGCTGACAGAAAATCAGTGGGAGAGTCCTATAACTTCTCTGATCAGAAAATCTGCCATGGAATCCAAAGCTCCTCTCCACAGTCACCTCTAGTATTGAAACAAATACCACTATCTTACTGTCCAAAGCTGTGTCCTGCATCCTGCTCAGCAGAGCTGTTGACCTGCAGGGCTCTTTCCCTGGGTAGAACTGATGACCTAAACATGGTTCTTCAACTTACTCAACCAAAGATGAAACGTGGACCTGGCTCTACTTCTGCTCTCTGGGAGATCCAGTTAAATTTTTGTTTGTTTCTGGACTTTTATTAGAATATAAGACTGTGTCATTAGCATTTTGGAAAAATCATTTATTACATGACTTGTTTCCTGGTGAACAACAACCTGCTTTTGTGGCTTTCTCACCAACTCTAGGACAATTTACTAGGACTTAGTGTCTGTTCCTTTCTATATATATCTTTTCTCACACTAATGTTGAAAGAAGATTCGAGAATACATACTGTTTATCATTTTGGATGTAGTTATTTGTAATTTTGTTTAAAATGTTAGGAATGAGCACACTAGTTCCTTGGATCTCTTTGAAGGTGTCATGGTTATGACATCAACAGGGCTGAGATCTGGTTGGTTGTCAGTCAGAAGTCCTTCCAGCCATAAGAGTCTTGTCACTCAACCAAGGATACTATGTGTCACATGTATGACTTGAGACATTTTAAGTAAGGTCACTAGCAGAGTCACTTCAAGGGAAGAGGACTGTTTACCCCCACCCTCACCCCACTCCTAGTGTAACTCTGCTTCCCCCTGCTGGCAGAAGAGTTCAGAACAGGAACTTCCCTGATTCTTAGGTGACTCCAAAGTTTGGTCACCTTAAAGGTTGTGGAGAAGAATTCAGCCTCACTCTGAACTAAGTATGGCCACCTTTACCTGTCCAGCACTGCACAGATAGGTGGAATCCAGTGGTGGACGTGGACATGTCCAAATCCTTTAAACATTTGTATTGTTTCTTTTTAAATAGCTTTAAGGTCATCTTTATACTTTTGTCTAAAATGTAACATTTAGAAAACCTGACATCCTTTGGGACCCAGGCTACTTTTATTTTAGGAACAATGACAGATGCACTCCATTTAATGACTCCCTAATCTAACATCTTATAATAATATCAATGTAGATACTTGACATCAACATAGTTTCTTTTTTAAAAAATTATTTTATTTTATTTTACTTTTTTGTTCATTTATTCACATGTGCATACATTGTTTGGGTCATATCTCCACCCTGTCCCCCTCCTCCACACTTTGCCCTCCCCCTCAGTTCCAGGCAGGTTCAATTCTGCCCTTACCACTGATTTTGTTGAAGAAAAGACATAGCTATTATAAGGAAGACAAAGCATTTTTGCGAGTTGAGTTACGGATAGCTATAGTGAGAGATTCCTAACATTGTTCTCATGTACCCATGTGTTATGAACCATGTTGATTCAGCTCTAACTGATCTTTACATTGGTTCCTGATCCCCTGCTCATGATAACCTGTCATTTTAAGGTTTCTGTATTAGTTCCTCTTGAGTGGGAACATCAAATGCTTTCATGTTTTGGGTTTTTATTATACCTATATCTCCTGTATGTGCTATCCCCTTATCTTGTGATCCAAATCCAACCACATTGCTGCATTTGCCCTAGATCTAAAGTCTGAATATGAGGAAGAAGATACTATTTTTGGTCTTCTGAGCCTGGCTGATCTGGCTCAGAATGATGTTCTCCAGTTCCATCCATTTACATGTGAGTGATAGGATTTCATTCTTCTACATGGCTGAGCAAAATTCCATTGTGTAGAAGTACCACATTCTCTTGATCCATTCGTCAGTATTGGAGCATCTTAGTTGTTTCCATAACTTGGCTATTGTGAATAGTGCTGCAAGAAACACATGTGTTCAGGTGCCTGTGGAGTAGCCTGTGTTGCATTCCTTTGGGTATATCCCCAAGATGGGATTGCTGGATCATATGACAGGACTACATTTAGATTTTTAAGAAGTATCCAAAAATTTTTTTCCAGAGTGTTTGCACGAACTTGCATTCCCACCAGCAGTGGATTAGGGTTCCTTTTTCCCTATATCCTAGCCAACAACTGTTGTGGTGTTTTTGATGATGGCTAAACAGGGGTGAGGTGGAATCTTAGTGTGGTTTTGATTTTCATTTCCTTTGTGGCCAGAGATGGTGAGCATTTTGTCATGTGTTTTTTGGCGATTTGAATTTCTTCTTTTGAATAAGTTCTGTTTAGTTCAGTTGCCCATTTCTTAATTGGTTCATTGATTTTTAAGAGAGTTTAGTTTCTTAAGTCCCACATATATTCTGGTTATCAGCTGTTTGTCTGATGTATAGCTGGAAAATATTTTCTCCGACTCTGTGGGTGGTCTTTTCAGTTTAGAGAGCATTTCTTTTGTTGTGCAGAAGCTTTTAAATTTTATGAAGTCCCATTTATTCATCTTTTGTCTTAGTTGCTGGGCTGCTGGGCTTCTATTGAGGAAGTCTTTGCCTGTACCTATTTTTTCCAGAGTGTTTCCTGTTCTGCCTATAGTAACTTCAGAATTTCTGGTCTGATATTTAGGTCCTTGATCCATTTTGAGTTGATACTAATGCAGGGTGATAGACATGGATCTACTCTCAATTTCTTGCAGATGGGTAACCACTTTTCCCAGCAACATTTGTTGAAGAGGCTGTCTTTTCTCCACCATATATTTTTGGCACCTTTGTCAAAAATGAGGTGTGTATAGTTGCGTGGATTCATATCTTGGTCCTCTATTCTGTTCCACTGGTCTTCATGTCTGTTTTTGTACCAGTACCATGCTGTTTTTGTTGCTATTGCTTTGTAATATAGTTTGAAGTCATGTATTGTGATACCTCCAGCATTGTTCTTTTTGCTGAGTATTGCCTTGGCTATTCACAGTCTCTTGTGTTTACAAATGAACTTTAGAGTAGACTTTTCAATCTCTGTGATGAAAGTCATTGGGATTTTGATGGGAATTGCATTAAACATGTAGATTGCTTTCAGCAGTATAGCCATTTTTTATTATGTTGATTCTACAGATCCATGAGAACAGGAGTTCTTTCCATCTTCTGTAGTCCTCCTCAATCTCTTTCTTCAGGAGTTTGTAATTCTCCTTGTAGAGGTCATTCACATTTTTGTTAAATTTACTTCTAGGTATTTAATTGTTTTGAGGCTACTTTAAATGAAATTGTTTCCATATACTCATTCTCAGTTTCTTCACTGTTGGTGTATAGAAAAGCTAATGATTTTTGTAAGTAGATTTTGTACCCTGCCACCTTACTGTAGATGTTTATGGTGTTTAAGAGTTTTTGGGTCTTTAAGGTATAGGATCATATCGTGTGCAAATAAGGATATTTTGACAGTTTCTTTACCTATTTGTATTCCCTTGATTTCTTCTTGCCTGATTGCTCTGGCTAGAAATTCCAGTACTAGGTTGAGTAGGAGTGGGGACAGTGGGCACCTTTGTCTCATTTCTGATTTTAGGGGAAATGGTTTCAGTTTTTCACCATTAAGTATGATGTTGGCTGTAGGTTTGTCATATATAGCCTTTACAATGTTGAGGTGCATTCCTTCTATTCCTAGTTTTCTTAGAGCTTTTATTATGATGGTGTTGGATCTTGTCAAGGGCTTTTTCTGCATCTATTGAGATGATCAGTGGCTTTTGTCTTTGCTTCTATTGATGTGCTGTATTACATTTATAGATTTGAGTATGTTGAAACACACCTCATACCTGGGATGAAGCCAACGTGGTCGTGGTGAATGATCTTTGTGATGTGTTTTTGGATTGGTTTGTCATTATTTTATTGAGGATTATTGCATTGGTATTCATTAAGGAAATTGGCCAGTAGTTCTTCTTTTTGGAGGTGTCTTTGTCTGGTTTTGGGATGAGAGCAATATTGGCTTCATACAATGTGTAAGGCAGTTTTCCTTCCAGTTCTATTTCATGGAACAGTTTAAGGAGGGTTGGTATTAGTTCTTCTTTAAATGTCTGATAGAATTCAGCAGTGAATCAGTCAGGTCCTGGACTTTTCTTTTTTGGAGGCTCTTGATGGCAGCTTCAACTACTTTTTGTGTTATAGATCTATTCAAGTGATTAATATCCTCTTGGTTCAGTTTTGGGTGGTTGTAAATTTCTAGAAATCTGTCCATTTCTTCAAGATTTTCAAATTTATTAGAGTCTAGGCTCTCAAAGTAATCTTTGATGATTTCCTGGATTTCCATGGTATTTGTTATCTCTCCTTTTGAATGTCTGATTTTACTGACTTGGGTTTTTTCTCTCCTCATTTTAGTCAGATTTGCCAGGGGTCTGTCAATATTATTTATTTTTTCAAAGAACCACCTTTTTGTTTCATTGATTCTTTGTATTTTTACTTTTTGTTCCTATTTCATGATTTAAGCCCTTATCTTAATTATTTCTTTCCTTCTGCTTGTTTTGGGATTTGCTTATTCTTGTTTTTCTAGTAGTTTGAGCTGTAGTGTTAGGTCATTGATTTGAGATCTTTCTGTCCTTTTGATATATGCTGTCATGGCTATAAACTTTCTCTTAGGATTGCCTTTGCTTTGTATCATAGATTCCAGTAGCGAACTTGCTGTTGTTCCAGTGGTGAACCCAGAGAATTTGCCAGAAATCCCTGAAGGAAATTCACTATCTTCGTGTGTCACTAACAATGAAATGTGGCCAGTCTTCTTTTGACACCACTCTGCATATCTCTTTGTCAGTGCATCTCCAGAGCTGGGGAGAGTGCCTGTCTCCCCACGGGCCACTGATGTTGAGGGAAGGTGAATAAGTTGGTAGGAGGCCAGAGATCCTACAAGAGAGTAGAGTAGAGGGGTGGATGAGTATGATTATATATTCCCAGGTAACCACTTCATCAGTTTGTGCAATGTTAAGGTCATGCTTAGGGACAGGGCCAGCTCAGAGTCTTAAAAGAGCCATGCCTGGGACAGCGCAAGGACGATCACCTGTGTAGAGAGTTAGGAGATAGATTATGAATGGGATCCTTTTCACGGTGGAGGGCTCTAGAGATGTGTCTCCAGTAATTCACAGCACATCTGTACTCCACCTGGCTTCTCTTATTCCCACTCAGCTTCTTTTGGACATTAGTGTTCAGTATTTATGCAGATTTACCCTTCCCCTTTGGCTCGTCATTGAGGGTTATTGGGGAACAGTTTTCTAGCTATGGGTAAAAACTGATAACTGAAGAGGTAGGATAGAGTCCTCATTGCCTCCAACTTCTTTGTTCAGAAAATAGCTATAGAATCCAAGGCTCCTGTGCATCCTCACATCTAGCTATTGAAACAAAATTAGCATCCAACTCCCCAAGGCTTGTCCTAGGTCCAGCTCAGCAGAGCAGTGAATCCTCCAATGACCTGGTCCTGGGACGAGCTGTTGAGGCAAGCATGGCATTTCAACTGACTCAGCTGAAGGTGAAACAGAGACAATCTCCTTGCTCTCCTTCTCTCTCTCGGAGAATGTAACGTTTTGGTTAAATCATGTATTATACACCATGTTTCTTGGTGAGCAACAACCTGTCATTTGTGTTTCCTCACAAGGTCTAGCCTCATTTCACACTGGGTGTTTGCTCCTTTCTATATGTCCCTCTTCCCATACTAAATTACTAACTGGATTGATAATACAGGTAGGTTTATCTTTTAAGATCAAGGTGTATGTGATTTTGTTAAAAGTGCCAGGAATCTGCCTTGCCTAACATACACCTATGTATATTAATGAACCTCCTACTATTGCCTCCCCCCTTTTGATTCATGTTTTTTAGGCAGTTAGTTACACTACTGCATGACTAACACATCCAACCCTATATATTATTTTAGATAGGTACTTAATTTTTGCCCAGACCAGCAAGTACCATGAACTTCCTAGTTTATGCCTCCTGCCTTAGCTGGGACGGCAGTTATGCACCACCATGCCCAGCTTTTTTCCAGCGATATGGCAGTCTCACAGACTTTTGTGCCTGGGCTGGAAATGCCATCCACCCAATTTCATCCTCTCATGTAGCTGGGATAAGTGTGCCTCACCATGCCTAGCTGTTGGTTCAGGTGGAGTGTCATGAATTTTTCTCAGGCTAAACTGAAACCACAATCTTCCCAATGTCAGCCTCTTGAGTAGCTAGGGTTACAGTTGTGAGTCATCAGTGCCTATCTTCTCATTTATGCCTTTTGGATTGATCTTTGTCATTTTGAGTAAGTTCCAAGTCTTTGGGTGCACCAGCCTCACTGAAGTCCTGGAATGAACAGAAGATACTTTTGGGGTCCAGAAGAGAAGTAGTAATTTCCGAGCCTGACTCCAAGGGATTGAGCCTGAGATTTGAGGTTCCAGTGCTCAGTGAGAGGTCACAGACACAGTATCAACCTACTGTAGATAACACTGCATTGACTCAACGCCCCTGTAGTCACATAGACCTGCTTTCTCTTAGCACCAAGACAGAAGGACAGCTGCAGACACAGACTGGACCTAACAAGAAAAGGAAAGGGAAAGTGCTCCTGAGCAGATCAATGCCTGTGGCTTAATTTATACTGACATGGTTACTGAACAGTAGGTTTGAGAAGACACACGTGTCTGAATGGAGTATAGTCTGTGAATTGATATTAGTTGAGATCACCTCCTTCCAGCTCCATCACATCACTAAAGGAAAACTGTCCCAGGGAAACATGATCAGGGTGAAATGGTGATAGCAAAAGTCCAAATTAATGTTATACTTGAAGAAGAGAAAGACATTTTAATACTGTTTATCCTTGGAAAATCAAATCAGGCAGGGGGCAACGCCGAAGTTCCGGGTTGGCTGCGCAGCGAATGAAAGTGAATGCACGTGGGGCGGGGGGACCTTGAATCATGGCTCACAGGCCATGGAGGACCTTTCGGCAGCACCAAGCCAACTCCAGTGTTAGCGATGGCTCAAAGGACCAGTCTGCCAAGTCCCCGGGCCGGCGGAGGTAGCGGGATGGTCTCACCATGCCCGGGGCCCTCGGACCAGGCTCAGGTCTGGGAGAGTTCTTGGCATGCCCCCGAGCTGGTCCGCATGTGGACGGTGGCTCGGGTGCCCCAGAATGCAGAATGGTTGATCTTCCAACAGATGAAGAGGATGAGACACATCACTCCTCAGAAAGTAAAGAGGATCAGACTTCATCCTCTGACAGCTCTAGCTCTCTGGAAGAAAAAGAATTTTCATCCATAGTTAAGATCCCTGATGCAGCTTTTGTTCAAGCAGTCCTCAGAAAACGTGGATTGGTCAGGGCCCAAGATGACTATATTGCTTTGGATGTAAAACATACATCCACTACCACCAATAGGAAGGGCAGCAGTGATGAAGATGCTGAGGGTGATCCTGATGACTATGAAAAGTGAATACTGCTTGCCCCAAAGGCTCAAACACTTAGACAAAGAATGGCTGAAGAAACAGCTAGCAGAAATGAAGAAACAAGTGAAGAGAGTCAGGAAGATGAAAATCAAGATATTTGGGAACAGCAGCAAATGAGGAAAGCAGTTAAAAGCATAGAGGGAAAATTCATAGACCGTTCTCAAGCAGTGACGAAGTTTGATACATCCATTTCATTTCCACCACTACATTTAGAAATTATAAAGAAGCAATTAAATACAAGGTTAACATTACTACAGGATGCTCATTGCTCACACCAGAGAGGATATGAAAAGTACGTGCAAAATATCGAGAGCTCAACGAGTACAATCCAGAACCTGGAGAGTTCATCAAATCACGCTCTAAGTTACAAATTCTACAAGAGCATGAAAACTTATGTGGAAAATTTAATAGACTGTCTTAATGAAAAGATTTCCACCATCCAGGAAATAGAATCATCCATGCACACACTCCTTTTAAAACAAGCTGTGACCTTTATGAAACGCAGGCAAGATGAATTAAAACATGAATCAAGGTATTTACAGCAGTTATCATGTAAAGCTGAGATCTCAACAAATGGAAGCTTGGCTGTAGATGAAAAAGCTCAAAGAATTTTGGAAGAGATTGAATCTCAAAGGTCACAAAGAAGACAAGCAAGGTCACTCTCTGGGAATCATAACCATGAAGAAGGGACATCCAGTGATGATGAACTGTCTTCTCTGGAGATGACTGATTTCCAAAAAAGCCAAGGTGACATTTTACAAGATTGTAAGAAAGTTTTTGAAGATGTGCATGATGATTTTTGTAACATCCAGAATATTTTATTGAAGTTTCAGCAATGGCGAGAAAAGTTTCCCGATTCTTATTCTGAAGCTTTTGTTGGTTTATGTATACCAAAGCTTTTAAATCCACTAATAAGAGTTCAGTTGCTTGCTTGGAATCCTCTTAAATTGGATTCCGTAGGCTTAAAACAGATGCCATGGTTCACATCTGTAGAAGAATTTATGGATAGCAGTGTGGAAGATACAAAGAAGGACAGTAGTCCCGATGAAAAAATTTTGTCTGCTGTCATCAACAAAACAATTATTCCTCGACTTACAGATTTTGTTGAATTCATTTGGGATCCATTGTCAACCTTACAGACAACAAGTTTAAGAACACACTGCAGAGTGGTCCTTGAAGAGCATTTCACTTGTGAAAATGAAGTTAGTAAAAGCAAGCAGGATTTACTTAAATCCATTGTTTCAAGAATCAAGAAGGCAATAGAAGATGATGTTTTTATTCCACTATATCCAAAAAGTGCTGTAGAAGACAAAACATCATCACATTCAAAGTTCCAAGAAAGACGGTTCTGGTCAGTTCTAAAGCTCTTCCGAAATACTGTTCTTTGGAATGGACTCCTCCCAGATGACACCTTGCGAGAGCTAGGACTAGAGAAACTGCTAAATCACTACCTTATTATAGCTCTTCTTAATGCCGTACCTGGACCAGATGTTGTTAAAAAGTGCTGCCAGGTGGCAGCGTATCTACCAGAAGACTGGTTTGAAAATTCTATGAGGACATCTATTCCCCAGCTAGAAAACTTCATTCAGTTTTTATTACAGTCTGCACATAAATTATCTAGAAGTGAATTCAGGAATGAAGTCAAAAAAATCATTCTCATTCTGATGAAAACAAAAGCTGTGAATCAAGCAGAATCCCTCATAGAAGAATATTACCTAAACCATCTTAAATCACTAATTGAAGAACTTTAAATAAACTCTATAGGAAAGCTTTAAATAAGATTTAATACAGTCGCACTCAGTTCCTTTTCTTGGAAAGTCAGTGCCTCTTTATTCCCTGTAATGGAGGGTAGGATTTGCAAAAGAGCAGGATTCCTTCCCTCCCTTTTCTCCACACCCTTTTTCTCCTGGTATCATGAAAAGATGACCTTTCAGATGTTGTGCTGTTTGAAGGAATTAAATGCTCAGGAGCAGTAAGAGTTCAACATGTTTTCCTTTGGTTCTTTCTACTTCTGCTCAGTTTAAGAGGGGAGTTGGAGAAATGTGGCATAGAGCTATGTTGGCTTAGGTGAGTATGCTAGTAAGTCTTCTGTCTGGAACCATAAAACTCTCTTAAAGTTGTGCTTACTTTTACTACCTCTGTTTATACATAACAAGGAAATTCTAATGAGAATGAATTGTTAAGCAGTAAATGATTATGGCATTTTAAGGATTTCATAACTGGTAATCAAATTGTTCTTCAGAAATCTGTACTATTTGTTGTACCAATGCAAGTGTAAAAGAGTACCAGTAAGTCCTGGCCAACAATAGTATCATTTTATAATTCATTGCAAATACAATGGGTGAAAACAGTCTTGATTATTTTATTTAGATTACTAGAGAGTGAAGGTGTGTTGGTTTTGACCATTTGCAGTTCTTACAGAAATACCCTTTTTTTTTCCTGATGGGATTGTAAGACGACCTATGTGGCAAATTTGCCAATAAAAAAAATGTGTAAGATAGTTTTTGGTGTACTAAGTCATTACTTGTTGCAAATTACTGCTTTTCTTATGTTTTGTATGTTGGTGGATTAAGGAAATACTGAACATGATTCATTTTCAGATAAAATATTTGATTAATGAAGTCTGAGGCTAGATAATATGAAAGAAATTAAGAAAATTTTTCAAAATGATACTTTGTTAGTTTATTTTCTTAAGTCTATTTGTTAAGCAATTCAAGGGCAATCCTAAATATATATATATTGCAAATTCTCCAAAAGACAATTGGGAAAAATTATTAAAGTGTAGGTTTGAATATGTGGCCAACTTTTATATCACATCTACTTTTCAGATTACATATAAATAATTTAACAGGTATGTTATTTCCACTTCAGGGAAGACATGTGATTCACTGTTTGAAGGATTTTTTAAAAGTTTATATTAGTTACACAAACTGTACAGTACATCCAGAAATTCAGACCATTGCTGGAAAGCATGAAGCATTCTCACATAGCTCCCATCTCAGCCATAGCTGTTTTCATTGTGAGGTTATCTTTTCAGACATTTTCTCTGTATACAAAAATGTGTGCGTGTGTGTGTATACATAAAGTTTTTACTTTTTAAATAAGTAGCAGACACATTATTGCATGTGAGATTTGTATTTTTTTTACTATTAAAAGATTATCCTCTGACTTGTAAAAAAAAAAGAAAATCAAATCAGGATAACAGAAAAAATTATCCCTGAGCTAGACTTGGGTACAGCAATGGGCAATAGGAACTGCTTCAGATTCAGAGAACAGATGGGAGGTGTTTGTATTGATTCTCTGTTGGATTGAGTGCTGTATCAGTATTAGAGCTTCCATAAAATGGACTGCACCAACCATCTGTCACATCCTCAGAATGCAGCAGCTCGGAGACATGCAAAACTCATGAATTGGCTGATGAACATTTTGATTCAGAGGTCTTTCATTGAGCCTAATTAGTAGCTCAGGAGAGACCAAAAGGGATTCCTTATTACACCAGTGAACACAGAAAAATTGCAGGTGAATTTGGCTGATGATCCAGGAGAAGCAGAGAGGGAGAGAAGCTGAATTAGCACAGGTTGGGAAATAAACCTTACAAACACAAACACACATAGATAAACACAAACACACATAGATAAATGACTAGGAACCAGGGTAAAGTCTTCTGAGCCAGAAAATACAAAATCAGACAATGGGTCAACCTGTGTTTCTTAGACATAAACATACCTGTGTAGTGACAGGATCAAGATGAAGATAGGAGTCCAGGCCATAGTGGACACAGCACCATGCTCCCTATAGTTGGCTAAGCTAACACAGTCCTCATTTATTTCATTCACTGAAAGAAGAGTGATCCTGCATGGAACTGCATTTCCATTTTGACTGCCTTAGCCTTCCCTGAGCACAGGTATAGAGCTCAGTGCAAGTGCAGGCCGAGGGAGAGGATTTGTTGTCTCTGTTGAAATAAGACTGAGAGGAAGTATGTGCTGAGAAACGTCTAAGATCCTTGCTCAAGGCACTCTAGCATTTGTCTCCTTCATTGAGCACAGGACTAGCCCTTATGCCAAGAAGTCTTAGAATGAATGGTACATACTGAGCAGCTTTGCAAGGACCAAAGCACCGTCCTACAGAACACCCTGCTGGTCAGTACACACAGCTCCCCATGGAACAGAGACCTGAGAGGCCAGCTGCTTCCTGAAACTCACCAAGTCCCTGCCTCTCTTCACTAACCCAGGGACTGGTTCTAATGCAATGTGTTCCATTTTCACAATTACTATATTTATTCACTCCCAGAATCAGTACCCCTGTGAAGAGCATTTGCAAATGGATACATATGTGACAAGATATAATTTAGTTTACCTGAAAATTATGCTGTAAAAATCACATCACTTATGAATATAAGTGCAATGTGCACATATTTAAATGTTCCATCTATTTTAAATTAGCCAGAAGATTCAACTATCTCCATTAAATGAGTGATGTTTTCATATTCCAGGATTTAGCTAACTTATTTGTTTTAATATTTGATAAAGTGCAGTCAGTCCAGAGCAATCAAACTTTTGTGGCTATAGAACTCATCACAAGCCATATTGTGTAAGAATCAATTCCAAAGCGTCACATACATTCTTGCCTCCACCAACCACTTCATTTAGTGTATAAGTGTCTTTTCTGTAGATATCAGTCCAAAACTCTGCTCATTCTTTTCTCACTGTTTATTACACTAAAGTTACATGTGGACTTCCTTTGGGCTTAAAATTGGAATGTCCTGTACCATACTGCAGATTTTGGTCTCCATGTTTAGAGTATTCATGATGCTTATCTTACATTCCATAGTTAATTTGAATTATATTTAATGGTGTTAGACATCCCCAGAATTATCCAGTGCATTTGATATCCTGAATGCTCAGAATGGATCCACCATCATCCTGCTACTGGTGTTTCTTAAACTCGGAATGGGGAGGTTCAGTGTCTTCTTCTCCATTTTCTTCACTTTGACTCCAATCTATACTACTGGCCACATTCCCCAGGGTACTTATCCATGTTCCTTTCCCATTCTCTAGATCATAAAGTCAAGTTTCATATTTTCTATCTCCCCCTGAAACAACTCAGAAGCTTAAATTCAAAATAAACAGAAATAATCAGCAATCATGAGCTTTGCTGCAGATGGACTCTTCTCTGTGAGACGGTGATTCATGTGAATATTCATTGTAAAATCACATGGAGAATTTTTCATTTGCAACAGCTTAAATTCTGGCCTGTGAATGTATAGCAGAGAAAAAAATCTTATTTCACAAGAACCTTAATCCTTGTGAGGACACATCTACTGACAGTCACAAAGACCACATCACTCTGGGCCTCTGAAATTCTTGCCTGCTGAGGATCCTCCCTTCCCCTGGGACATCAACACTAATTGTTTCCCTTTTCAGCTCACATCCTCCCCTCAGATTCTGCACCTCATTATTTCTGTCCTGGTTCCTTAAGAGCAGGTTCTTATCAAGGGGTTATAGTGACTTTATAAAAAATTGGCTAATAAAAGAATAAATTTCGATTCTAATTAATAATTTCTAGGTGGTGCCTCGTGGCTCACGCTTGTAATCCTAGCCACACTGGGAGACAGAGACCACAAGGATCACAGTTCTAAGCCAGTCCAGGGAAAGAGCTGTGGTTTTTGATCTCATAAACATGACACTGAACTCTTCTCCTTAGTGAAATTTCTTTTTTGTGGAAAACTGAAACTAAGAAGACCTTGTATTCTCCATGTTTTGGAACTAGAAGGGTGAAAGGTGTCATTTATGAGCCATTGTGGAGTCCCAAAGCTGGAAAGGAGGCCCTGGAATATGGGAGCCACCTCTGGTAATTCAATGACTAAATGAGAAACTTCACAAGAGGTTGTCTTCTGGGTTTGAATGAAATTAGGATCATACATCAAAGGAATTATTTTCAGAATTAAGCTCTACTGTGAATACATTCACTGAAGGATAATTCTCAAATATTTACAATTATGTCTGATACAAAAGGAAAGAAATTTAGTATGGAGAACAGTTTTACAATTGTAAAAATTAATGTATTTTCACATCAACAAAATGACTAGCAGATGCCAGCACCTAAGATGACCAAGTTTTTCCCCACTTCCCCTTCATCCTGCAAAACTGTAAAAACAGCATTGTGCCAAGTCATACAGTAAAATTCAGCCTCATCCTCAGGTTGAATCTGCTAGTTGTGCAGAATCCCAGCATTGGCTAAGGTGTCTTTGGATCGAAAGATGCTTCTGGGGACTCCAGAGCCACGTCTGGGGACTCCAGAGCCCTGATGCTTATTTGAATGGAAGAGTAGAGTAAGAGACACCTGGGAGGTCTTTGTGGCTTCTATTGGTATACAGATGCCATAGCTTCCAATAATGAAGCCACTTCTCAGGATGCATGTAAGTCTAGTAGATGCTACTGGAAATTCAGAGATGGAGGCTTGCTGAGTCAGCAAAAGTAGGACACTAAACCTAAATGTGCAGAGATAAATTTGAGATGAAGTAGTCACCAGAGTAAAATTTCCACTTACTCAACTTCAACCCATGGCTTATGAGCCTCAACATTTTATGCAGACTAAATTGAAAGGTGCTCCCTAAAGACTGTCCTTATATGGTCAATGACAAAGAGGGAAGAGGAGGAGAGGAGTCCAGGCCATGGTAGACACAGCACCCTCATCATCAAATGAGACTTGGCTGCCTCTGGACATATTTTCTTTCCCACCCTCTGCAGAGGAGGGGATATTCTTGCAAATGTGTTTTCATCAGACTGCTGCAGCTTCTCTCTGAGCTTGGTGCTAGAGTTCAGCTCACTCTGCAGAGACAGGAGGTTGAAATTTGCATTCTCCAGTGGAAGTCCTGGGAAAAAACACATGCTGCGGCAAGGATGAAAAGAGAGAGGCCTCAGATGTGTATTACCTGTTAGGGGGTACAGGGCCCAGCAACAGTGTAATATAGTCTACAAAACAGTCTATTGAACATCTGTTTAGGACCTATTTTTCAGCCAAGAGCACCTCCATATTGTTACAGGAAAAAGACGTCACCTGATAACCCAGCTGGTTTCTGCTACTATGTCATTCTATTGGGTAACACATCCCTGATCAAATTCCCAAGTAATAAGATTTTGACAGCTTGTATATAATTTCCTTAATTTCTACTTCCCTGTCTATAGTATATGTTAAAACATATATAGATAATCACTTAAAATCTCATCAGCCCAAAAGAATGGTTGCAAAAAACCCATTAATAATCATTTTATAATATGCATATATTTACCCACAATTCATTTTGTGAACTAATCAATGGATTCCAAGTCTTGCACATAAATGTATTTTTTCTTCTATCTCTAGTCTCTATTTTTATCTAATTGATTTGTACTAATTGATAAAGAAAGGTTTGCCACAAAGTATATAGTGTAGTTCAGATTGGTACATACATTTTTGATATTTATTTCTTTCCTTCTTCTTCTTCTCTCAGAGGACAATAGTCTCTGTTGTTGACTCTGAGCTCCCAAGTCATTTTTTATCAAGTTTTTCCATTTATGACAGTTGTGAGATTGTGAGGTGAGCAATTGAATATTAGAATCTGTATGATTACATGATACATTTTGAACTCTGCATTTAACATTTTGTTGGTGAATAATCACTTAACTTCTAATTAATTTGAATAATCAGATATGTATAGAATTTCCCCTACCTTGCAGAACATTTACTCATGGAGGCTGGCTTCATTGCTCAGTGTTTTCTGCACCATCTACATGTACTCAAAACACAGATGTCCATCATGAAATGGGATCCTATATGAGATGTGTGCACAGCAGCTAAATTTTATTTGCATATATTTTTATTCATTTATGTAGATGCACATGCATTGTTTGGGCCATTTCTCCCCCTTGACCCCCACTCTGCCTCACTTCCAGGCAAAGCTGTTCTGCCCTTATCTCTATTTTGTTAAAGAGAAGACAGAAAATAAATGCTTTGAAGAAAGACAAAGCGTTTTTGCTAGTTGAGATAAGGATAGCTATACAGAGATTCCTAGCATTGCTTCTATGTAAAAATGTGTTACAACCCAAGTTGATTCATCTCTACCTGACCGTTTTGTGTATTTTTGTAAGAAATCAAAAAAGATAAATAATGAGGCTAGAAGACAAAAAACATCTTGCATCCTCTGGTAAAAAAAAACGCTAGTATTATTTCCATTGTTTGTGGAGTGATTTTATAATATAGTATGGGGTATGGTTATCATAATAACCTTAATTTAGAGATACTGTGTCTCATGGAAACAGATGGCTTTCCAATTGACAAATGGGAGGTAGGGTCCCTTACCTGGAGAGCACTTAATGGGCTAATTTGTTTTTCCTAGAATGGATCGTACATACATTTGTAGTTGGATGAATGAAAGAATTACTTTTGCACAGAACGGGGAGAGCAGAATTGAAAGTGATTCGGTTCTAGAACTCTCTCTTGCAGATGTGAATCCACTGCATCACTGAGTAGTTATGGGCAACTGTTTCTGAAGTTTCTGGATTCACCTTAGGGGAATATCTTTCTCTCCAACTCTTTAGTATCACTGAATCCCCAATACGCTAGAGACTTTTTCATTTATAGTACTGCAAGGAATTTCACCTGAGCTGTGGCTGAAGAAGTAAAATATCTACCAACCAAGTATATGGCCTTGAGTTCAAAAACCTCAAGACCATCAAAAAATAAATGAAATGCAATGAAGGGTCTGGCACTGGAAATTCAGGAGAGAAGCTGAATCTCTATGGGTGGGGAAAAGCCAAAAAATTCAATTAATGGCACATGTTGGTTACAGGTGTTCCTTGTTTGATGTCTGGTGAAAGATATTGAGATGGAAAGCTGAAGCACAGGCTGTCTGGACAGCAGTGAGGAGGCAGCAACTGGTCAGGTGTAGGCAGAGTCTTCATGGTGTGGCAGTTGAGCACCCAGCATATGGAGAAGGAGGTGGGAGCTGGAGGTCCTTTAGGGGATCCTACAGAAGGGCAAGAACTTGGGTTTTTGATCCCAGTCACTAACATATATTTTTCTGAGAAAGAATAGGAAACTGGAGGAAGAGTATTCTGGAAGTAGAACACTTTGTAGTGTGGCTTTCCCTATTTTGGAGAATTTTTCAACCACTGCATTTTGCATCATGTTTTTTTCCCCTCATTACTCTTTTTGTGAAATACAAATATTGTTTATGTTTGTATATTTAACAGAGCCCCGTAAGTCTCTCAGATGTTGTTCATTGTTTTTTGAACATTTCTATAAGAATATGATAGCTATACAAGGGGTTTCATTGTGACATTTTCTTATTCTCCTTCTTAAATCACCTACAACTGATCATAATATTTCATATTCATACCTGTTTAAAAATACATCAACAATTTTTTTCATTTGTTTTCTTTTTTTGGTGAGATTTCAATTATTGTGTCATTCTTTCCATGGTTATTTATTTTGTGTTTATTCATTTATCCACTTGGCAGTGGTGTTGCTTAAACCTGGTGTGTAGTATTTTGCTGGGCAAGTGCTTATCTAAGTTCCCAGGCCTGAATTAACATTTTTTTCAAATGATTTCATGATTCTTCTGCCTGCTCAACACTGCTGATGAACTCCTTGAAGAACTTTCCTTTATTTTAGCTCTTACCCTTCCTAGTTTCAAAACATTTTATATCTTTTTCTAATTTCTGTGTCTTTTTTATATTTCTGGAATGCTTTTCCCAGTGTCTTTAAATTCTTTTTCTTTAGTCCCATGACTATATTTGCACAGCTAATTCAATTTTTTGTGTCAAATGATCAATATTCTTTCTTCCTCAGAAATATTTTCAGTTAATTAAATTTTTTCCTTACAAGTGAAATTTGTTTCCTTGTTCATTGGTAGGACTACACCTTTCTCAGTGTGATTTATGGAGTGATTGTTCAGTTATCTCACTAACTAGAATTTGCTGTGAAAGTCATTTTCTGATGCCACATTCTTTCTCCATCTTTCTCTGGATGAAGCAAATGTGTAAGTTGATTTCTTCCTTGCAATAGAGTTGAGTCTGATAATTTTCACTACTTCAGTAGTGATTTTACTGTGTTCTCAGGAGGAAAAATTCACATATCTTCCTCTTTCAAAACCTTCTGTGCTATTGCTCCATATCCACAAATGTTGGAAAGTTGAAATATTGATTAAATGAACTTTGAAGTAATCCATAAAGGAAAAACTCAAGGTAGTAGAACAGCAGAGATTTACTTAGCATTCAAAGACAATGCAGGATAAAAGGTTCCAAACTGTTCAGCTCAGAAAACTCCAGAGAGTATGACTCTCTGTATGTAAAGTCTCTTATGTAAAGTCATTTCAAATACCCAATACTGGGTATGGGATGGAGAAGGAACAGTGAATGAGTTTTTGATGTGTCATTTCCATGAAGTCCTTTATTGAGAAACTTCTTCAGGGAGAAGCGTAAGGCGTTCAGGTCATTGTGCTCCTGGAATTTTCTTCCTGAAACACCAGAGTGAGGACACAGCCCCTGCAACTCTCTGATTCTCTGCTACACTCCCCATATCCCCTTCTTATGGAGGGACTCTGCTTCATGCTTTCTAGGCAGGTGCTCTACTGCTCGAACCACACCTCCAGCCTTTTTTGACCAGGATGGTATGGACCATGATCCTCATATTTGATGCTTCCTGCAAAAGCTGGGGTGACAGGCTTTCACCACCATGCCCAGATTTTTTCCACTAATATGGGGTCTGACGAGCATTTTGCCTGGTCTGGCTTAGAAATACCATTCTCTAAATCTCAACCAACTATGTAGCTAGAATGACAAGTGTGCTCAAACATGTCTAGCTATTAGTTGACATTGGAACTCACAAACACTTTGCTCAGGCTTGCCTGGAAGCACAATCCTTCTGCTCTCAGTCTACCAAGTAGTTAGAAATAAGTTTGTAGACACTGGTGCCCAGCTCCTTGTATACTACTTATGGATGGACCTTCACCATTTTGTGAAAGATCCCAATTTCTGGATATCCCAGTCTCACTGAAGTCCTGGAGTGAGCACCAGATCCTATTGGGATATAGAAGAGAAGTGGTAATTGCAGAAAAAACTTCCAAAGGATTGAGACTGATATTGGAGCTTCCTGTGCTCAATGGGAGGTCACATACCTAGGATTAAATTACTGGGAATAGCACTATATTTCCTCAATACCTATGCAGCCACAGATCATCAGGATGGAATGACAGTTCCAGAGATAAGCTAGAGCTAACAGGTAAAGGGGAACATGAAATCACTTTTCAGAATGTCATTACTTTTCAACTTAATTTGTACTGGACATAGTTACTGACCAGTGTGATTGAGACCACACATGTCCCTCAGTGGAGTCAGGGACTATGAATTGATAAAGGCTGAGGTCACCCATTCTTTTCTGCTCCATTGTTTCCCTGGAAGAAAACTGATTTCTGAAAAATGATTAATTCTGCTGAAAGCATGATCAAGGTGAGAAGGCCTGAAGAAATGTCCAAATTAACATTGTACCTTAGGAAGAAAATAATAATACCATTGTTCCTTGGAAAATTAGGGGTTTGGTGAAACAAATAACAACAGTAACCCTGAGCGGGATTTTGTCAGAGTCTCTGGGAGCAGTAACTGCTTCAGATCCAGAGAACAAAGGTCAGGTATTTGTTTCAATTGTTCTTGGAGATTGTGTGCTGTATCAGTATTAGAGCTCCCAGAAAATGGACTTCAACAGCAGCCTGTCTCATTCTCAGACTGAGCACAGAGACTTGTAGAACAAGTGAATTGTTTGAGGTTTATTTAAACCCAGAGAAGTTCTTTAACTGAGTATAATCAGTAACTCAGGAGAGGCCAGGGATTTCTTGTTGATTTCTGCTTGCATCAGCCTTTTTCACATCCACAGATGAACACTGACAAATTGCAGGTGAATTTGGCTATTATGCAGGAGATGAAGAGAGAGAGGAGAGCTGAGTCAGAGACAGAATTTGCAACACAGACACACATAGTTAAGTGAATAGGGACCAGAATATTGTTTTCAGGGCTTTAAGCCAGAAAACGCAGAATTAGACTTCAAGACTACCCTGTTTTTCTTAGGCCTGTCACTGTGCAATGACAGAAGCAGGAGGAAGATAGGGACCCAGGCATTTTGAACACAACATGGCTCCTATAGTGTGGCAAGTCTCGCTCAATACTCATTTATTTCATCTGCTGAGAAAAGAGGGTTCATTTATGGAACTGTGGTTCCCACTGACTGCCCCACCCCTCCCCAAGTGTAGGTTATAGAGTTCAGCACAACTGCAGACCCCAAAGGATTTGTTTGCATTGTTGAAAAAGCTCTGTGTGGAAACACCTGATTGGAAATATCTAAGATCCTGCTCAGCACACACTAGCAATCAGGTATGACACAGCTGCAGTGTCTCCTTCAGTAAGCACAGGGCCAAGCCTTAGGATAAAGTTTCTTTAACTGAATGCTCTATATTGAGGAACTGTGCACACAGGGAAATCCCACAGAACATCCTGTTAGTCAGTACACACACATTTCCCTGGCACAGAGACCTGAGATCCTAGGTGCTTTCTGCAACTCACCAAGTGCCTGCTTCTATTCACAAATCCAGAGATTGATTCCAATGCTGTATATCCCATTTTACATAATTATTATACTTTGTCTCTCCCTGAAGGAGTATTCCTGTCTATGAGATTTGCAAATGTGGATATAAATCACAACACAACACTTTACCCTACCTGAAAATGACACTATAAAAATCACAACACGTTTGAATATATGATTTACAACATACATACATTTTAATGTTCCATCTGTTTTTAATTAGCCAAAGGATTCAACCAACTCCATTGGTGTTTTCAAATTCAATGTTTCAGATAACTTGATTGTTTAGTATTTGATAAGTTGAGAATGTCTAGTGGAATATAAGGTCTGTGGCTGCAAAACTCACCACAAGCCATGTTATGTAAGAAAGAAGTGTGAACTGACACATAAGTTCTCTGACAAGTTTTCAGGCCTCCACTAACCACTTTATCCATTTTTCAAGTGTCTCTTCTCCAGTCCCCAAGCTTATAACTCTACATTCTTTTCTTACAATTTTTGAACTGGAGTTATTTTTGGGCTTCTGCTGGGTTGAATATTGAATGTTTTACATCATATTTCAGATTTTGAATTCCATGTTTAAAATTGTAATGCAATTCAGGTGCCAGTGTCCCAGGCTTATAACCCTAGATACTCAGGAGGCAGAGATATGGGGATCATGATTGGGCCAATAGTTTATGACATTCTATCTCAAACAAATACATCACAGAAGAAGGGCTAGTTGAGTGGCTCAAGGTGTACGTCCTGAGTTCAAACCCCAGTTACAAAACATTTTTGTGATACATAACTTATACACTCATAGTTTCTTTGAATTCTAGCCAATGGCCTTACATCCCCCTGTAATTATGCAGGCATTTGAGGTCTGCTGTGCTCAGAATGTGCTCCACCATTCTCCTGTGACTTAAATGCAGTCACTGGAAGCACAGCGTCATCTTTTCCACTTTCTCTGCTTTAACCCCATCCATGCTTCTGGCCACCTTCCCCCAGGTATTTATCCATGGTCCTCTCCCATTCGCTAGGCTCTAAAGTCAAGTTTCATATTAGGATACAACTCAGGATCTTAAATTCAAAATAATCAGAACAATCAGGAATCATGAGGTTTGCCTCAGAGATAGCCTCGTGTGTGGGAATGCTAATCAGGTGAATATTTGTTCCAAAATTCACACGCTGACTTTGTCATATGCAGCAGCCTAAATTCAGTCTGTGTATATACAGCAGTGACAAAACAGAAGAAAATCATAATTCTGAAGGAGCTTAGTCCTTGTTGAGAGACACACAATGACATTTACAGAGACAATCTTGGTGGACATCTGGATCCCATTCCTATCTCCTGAGACTCCCTCACTTTCCATGGGGTATCACGGTTACATGTCTCTACATTTTGTCCACAGCCTTGCTTCAGGCTCCAAATTTCCTGATTCAAGTCTAGGTTCCTCAGGTTAGCTCCCCATCAATTGACTATATTGACTTTGTAAACAAATGGATAATGAATTAATAAATTTCATTCTGCTCACTTAAGAATTTCTTTGTGTGTTTTGCTTTCGGATACATCACATTGAGCTCTTTTACTTAGTAAAATGTATTTCAGGAGAAGAATTGATAATAATAAGGCATGTATTCTCACTGTTGTAGCACTAGAAGTTGTAAGTTACCTCTTCAAGGTTAATGTAGATTCTAAGATTTAGGATCGAGGCCCTGGTATGTAGAATCAATCTATGATCACTCGACAATTGAAGAAGAATTTTCACAACAGGTTGTCTTCTCAGTATGATTGGAATCAGGGTTGCATATTGTGCACCATAGAATTTCTTTTCAGAGTCAAGCTCGTATGAGTACATTTCCTGCAGGTTAACTCCCAAATATTTACAAATATTTCCGAATCACATGGAAAGAAATTTATTATGGAGAACTATGTGTAAGTATAAAAATTAATGTTATTTTAACCTAAATAAAACACAGTCAGAGGCCAGCATCTAAGACCATGTTTTTCCCACTTGCCTTCTGCCTGTGTCACTGTGAGACACATCACTGTGCCAGGTCACACAGCAATATTCAGCCTCATCCTCAGGCTGCAGCCTAGACATGTGCAGAATCCCTCCACTGGATGAGGTATCTTTGGTTCCAGAGAAGTGGCTGGGGATGCCAGAGCCTTGGTGCTTGTTTGAGTCTAAGCAGTGATGCAGGAGGTCCGTGGGAGAACTCCCTGGTATTTGCTGTTACCAGATTATAACATAGCTTCCAACAATGAGGATGCAGGCAAGTTCTGCAGATGCTCCAGGAGATGCAGAGAGGGAGGTTGATTGAGTCAGTACAAGCTGGGAAAAGAAACCTGTAAATCCACAGACACAGAGAAGATGAGGTAGACATCACAGTAAAATTTCTACTTACTCACCATTAACCCATGGGACCCATGGATTCTGAGCTTGAATATTTGATTCAGACTGGAAATTTCAAGTTGGTCACCACAGTCTCTCATTACTTGGGCTCTGGCAGAAGAGGAGGACAAGGAGAAGTGTCCAAGCCATGGTGGACATAGCACTCTAATCCTAACAATGGGGCTGGGCTGACTATGGGAACATTTTCTTTCCCACCCTCTTCAGAGGTGAGGCTGTTCGTGCAAATGTATTCCTGTCATGAATGCACCAGCCGGTCACTGACAGTTGGTGCTTCAGCACAGATCACTGCCAAATTAAGGGCATAAGGTAAGCTTTCCTCCATGGGTGTCTTGGGAAGAGCAGATTCTGCAAAGACAGAAAGGTTATGGCTTATTATTCTCTGTCAGTGGGTACAGGGTCCAGCTCCAATGCCATGGCTTCAATCACTTTCAGTGAGTGTACTGTATTGAGCATCTATTTGGGGCCAATTGTTCAGTCCCACAGCACCATCTCCTGGTTACAGGACAATCATTTGTCCAGGGTCCTCACCTGAGAACCCATCTGGATTTTGCTGCTTACCACCTAATTCTATTGGGTAACATATCCATGATCTATTTATCAAGTACAATGATTTCAACACATTGTGTATAATTTCCATAGTTTCTAAATCCCAGCTAAATTTCCACTCTATAGGATTTGAGAATAGATAGAGGTTGGAAGGATAGATAGATAGATAGATAGATAGATAATAACATAAAACATAATAAGCCCAGAGAAGCTGCAAAAATCCCATTCCTTCATTAATACACAATTTAGAATATGCATACATTTAACTGCCCTACACCCTGTGAATTAATCAATGGAGTCAAATTTCATCACATTAGTTTACTATTGCTTCTATTTACATTTTTAATGAACTAGTTTGTACTAACTGATAAAGAAAAATTTACTGCTAAGAATGTTATTAAATAATCAAGTTCAGATTGGTACATAAATTCTTTAGCAATCATTTTTCCCACCATTTTAGTCTTCTCTCAGTGGGCAATTGTCTCTTGTTGACACTTAGCTAACAAATCATTACTTTTTCACATGTTTTCCCATTTAGGTCAGTTGTGAGATTGCAGTAGATTTGAATATTAAAATCTGTCTGACTGAAAAATATGTAAAAATCTGTCCGGTATTATGGTAGATTTGAGCTCTGCATTTACTGTTTTGTTGTTAAATAACTTCTTACTTTCTAGTTATTTGATTGTTTTCAGATATTCATAGAACTTGCTTACATTCCAGTACCATTGCTCATGGGAGTTGGCTTCCTTCCTCAGTGTTTTCTCCATGGTATAAATGTATTTGGTGTTTCTGTTCTTAAAACCTGGAGACCATCATGTCCTTCTTCATGTTCTCCACGTGAAGACATGAAATCCAATCCATCTTACTTAACACCATCCCTAGGTTGCTTACATAATTTCTCCTGTTCCTTAAATACTAACATCAAGTTTCTTGTTTAATATCTCCTCTTCAATTAACTCAAGACCCCAAACTCAAATTGTCCAGTCACCAGTAGTAATCACGAGCTTTGTCTCTGATCTGTGCATCTCATTGAAATCCCATTCATGTGAAGTCACATGCTCATTCCATAAACCTATGTTGAGTTGAACCTTTTGGGTCAGGCTGTGTCCTGTGCTTTGGGTAATGAAACAAAAATACTCCATTCTCAGGGGGCTTAATTCCTAGTATGGGGAAAATACAAAGAAATGTGTAATGAGACAAGGTTCGAATGTGGCTGACACCATTGGTCCCATACTAACTGGTATTTCAAGCTTCCTGTTCAGTCTTTGGGGTCACTTGCTTCCTTCTAGATATGACACTGTATATCTGTACAATTATTTCACAGCTGTTCCTCTGTTAGTACACATTCCTTCTCCTTTGCTCATATCTGCAAGCAGGTAGACATCACTTCTCTCCTACACTGAATAGAATCTCTCTGTTTGCCTTGTGACCATTTCAACTCACCTTATTTTCTTCCTGTCACAATATTTAGAGATATAATTCATATTCGTTTGTCTTTGGATGATGGTGGAGGCTTCACTCAAAAGCTCAGGAAAGGTAAGCCTTCCCTCCCCACGCCCAATTCCCTTTTACTTTATTTTGCACATCAGGCACTTTCTGTGCACATTTAGTTCATGGAAAGCAGGTAGAATCGAGGAAAATAATGTGTGCAACACTAATCCTTTGGGTGTGAACAAGGTCATATTGTGTGCTTTTCTTTGTGGGGGGAAGTTCATCAGTCATGAATTTATGTGACTGCAGAAAATGTGCACATGAAGGTATTTGTGCCATAAGTGTACCTGTTTTAATCTGTCCAACTGGAAAGCAGACCACAGCATGTGAGTGGTAACAATTGCACATGTCAGTATGTAAATTCTAAATTTTGAAAATAGCATAAAGAAACGTGTTGCTCCAAGTGGAAATGGTTTTTAGGACATGAAAGGGATCATTGTCATGCTGAGGGTGTAGTTCAGAGACAGACTGCTTGCCTATTTTGCAGAGCCCTGTATTCAGTCCTCAGCATCACACAAAGAAAGTATTTTAACAAGCATCAAAAATGTTCATCGTCTTCATCAAAGTAAGCCAAACTCAGTAAGACAAATACTGCATTTTTTCCTCATAAGCATAATCTAGACATAAAATTGTAACAAAAACTGACATAAATATAGAGGAGGACTCTTTAAGAGCAAGCTATTGGGAGAAGTGAGCACAGAGGTAGAAGATTGGAGATTAGTGTGATAAACCAGATAGACAGATAGACAGACATAGATATAGTTTGTGTATGTAGGTTGTCTGTGTTTCTTTTCATATATATAAGTATATATATATATATATATATATATATATGAATATATGAAAATTAAACTCATTAAAATTGTAAAATATGGGAGGGATAAGAGTAATAGAGGGGAAGAATATGATGAAAGTAAATTATATGGCTTTATGATAATCACAAAAAGTTCTTTGACAATTAATGTACAGTAATAAAACTATCATTCTCTTCTATATGTATTGAATTACAATAATACTTAGGAAAATGGTAAGACTCAAAGCAGGGTTACTAGGCTCCTGCAGAACTGTGAGTCAGGACTATGACTGAGAAGTGGGCAGCAGGCAGATCAACCAGAATTCATGATGTATCTCTCTTCCACATTCACTGCAATACTATGGTTATAATGTGCTGTCTGCAGTGCTAGGGTCTGCACAAAAATTATGGTCAGCAGCACAATCTTGTGGATATATTTGGATGGAGGTATTCATTGAGGCCAGAGCAGGATCTAAGAAGCAAATTGAGATCACTCATCCTTAGATTCCATAACACCACTACTACCTTTTCACATCAGAAATGGAGAGTCCTTCCATGTGCTGTTCAAAGACCAATCCTTCCAACCACTGTACTTGATACTTGGGGTGCAAATGAGTTTGTCTGTTTAACCTAGGGTGGCAGATGCACAAAACAGATTTACCAGCATCAACTAGGAAAGGAAGAATGTAAATGGACCACATTACTGCCCAAATTGGATGGCAAGTGAACAATTGATGGAGGGAAAGGGCAACCAATTTTCTCTGAAAAGTTCCCTATGAATGATGTGACCACTGTCCAACCCTTGCCTGTGAAGACAGAGAGGAAGGTCAGGAGCAGACAGGCCATGGTGCAGTGACCCAGAAATCTTTCCTTCTTGTACCTTTGCAGAGGCTGCTCTTCTGGTGTTCTCAAGCACTCTGCCCGGGACAGGGTGGGAATTTTCATGAATTTGAGAAGCTCAGGAAGATGTGACACAGGTGGTAGAAATTTAAGCCTCAATAACAAATCCTACTTGTGTCCAAGTGTATTGTACATTTGCTGGTTCAGTGGAGCCTGTGATAAGTCAGGATTCAGCCATGGACTTTAAGGATGTCATAGTTTGTTCTCATGTATATCTGAGTGACTTTTAAAATCTCCATAAGTCTAAGATTCTAAGACTCTAAACAGGATCTCTTTTGAACTCCTCCCTAAGCAAAAGACTCATTGTTGGCTTTGATCTAGCATCTATATAGTTGTCCAGTTAACATGGAGTTTTCCATTTAACCTGTACACATCATGAATACTTAGCATGTGATAGTGCTGTGAATCGATTTAATTCTGCCCACAAGGTGTCCATGCTCTCAAACAACCACGTCCTTACCAGGAGCCTATAAACACAGACATTTGGAAATTAAATGCATGTCTGTATATGGTGAATGGAATACCCATTTATAACAAGTTGAATACCAACAATTTCTTACTTAGAAGCAGGCAAGTAGAAGAGAAACCTAAGATTCAGGGTTAAATGGGTCCAATAAAGTTGAGGAAATCTACTCTAAACCTGTTAGAATTTTCATGCATTTGAGCTCCACTGGAAGTACCTCACACATGTGGTAGGAATTTTAGACTTATAATGAACCCTTCGTGTGTCTAGGTATATTCTTCCCTTGCTGGCCTGATGGACCAGGATTCAGACAAGGATTCTAAAGGTGTCACATGTTCTCGTGCATGTCTGAGTGATTTCATAAAACTCCATTTACCAACTGACCTTATGTGTCTACAAAAGATCTCTCCTCACTCCTTCCTAAGCAGATGACTCACAGAAGTCCTTTATTTAGTGTCTCTCACATTGTCCAAATTAACAGGAAGATTGTCCACCTATTCTCATCATGAATATTCATCTTGTGCCATGTCTGAATCTGTTTTACTGTACCCACAAAGTATACAACCCTATATACTAATTCCTTCCCAGTTGCTTATAAATCCAAACATTCACATATTAAAGATCATCTGCATATAGTGAATGGAATACTCATATATAACTAGTTGAATGTCACTAATTTATTACTTAAAAGGACAGAAAAGTAGAAGAGAAACCTGGGTTTTGGGGTGAGCTGGTTCCCCCAAGATTGAGGAAATCTGCTCACAGGTGGGTAGAAAATTTCAGTATATGTGGCTAAGTATATTCTTCCCTTTGCTTCCATTTCTCATCCAAAGTCAAAAACACCATATGAAGAGACACAGAGCTCTTCATATGTACATATACCTGCTCTCTGTTGTCCAGTTCTGAGAAGCTCAGCCATATTTGCACCTCTTCTGAACTTTGTGTCTTCAGCTCAGTGTGACCCTCAAGGTCATATGGAGCTCCATCAACTTGTAGGCCAAAAATTGCCTCAGAGAGAAATATCTGGCAGGAGTGAGCTTATCTGTGTGTAGCATGTGCATTTATGCACATGTGAACCTGTGTGTGCTTCTCTTCTCTGAGTCAAATGAACTGGATCTACCTCCCTAATATGTAGGTCTGAAGACAGTTATTTCATACATTTGTTTCTAACTTGGAGTTCCTGCTGGGAGTGCTGAACTATGTTATTCCTGAATCAAGTCCACAGAGGTAACTTGACATGCCTGGATATAATATTTTGGCCCTGTGCTTTTATTATTGTTTTATCAGAATATGGTAAATTTTAGCTCATCATGTTTCATTTATGCAGTAGGTCTTACAGATCTGTGCTCTCATTCATGTCTATTAAGAATCATTTAGCATTTTGCTCTGTAAATTAATTTTTTTGGTTTTGAATAATGTGGAAGTTTGTGCATTGGGTTCAAATATATTGCACGCCTTTTAAAATTTGTATTAGCATGTATGAAATCATGTCAAAATGATTTCATTGTGATGAAGTCATACATGCAAACAGTACTTTTTCTTCTACTGGCCTTCTGGAATTTCTATTTGTGTATGTTTGTACACTGGAATGCATTACAAGGGTCTCACCAGTTCTGTACATTTTTTTTACAATTCTTATTTCTTTATGTTATTCACAAAGGATAATACCAAATGACTTCCCTAGGTTCAATAATTATTGAGAATGACTTTCTTTTTTGTTGTTTATTTTTCTTTTTTTACTTTTTTTCCTTTATTGTTGTGTGGGTGGGGGTACTTTGTGGCATTTACACAGGTTCTTATAGTGTATCCTATATAACATTACCCATTTGACCAGCAATCTTCCTACATAATCTTTTAATGCTTCTGACATAAACTTCTTTTGTGCTTTGGTCATGATTACAATAAAAGATTTGATATCTTTTTAAAGTTATAACAGGAGGATTTCAAGATGGCTGCTAGAGGTAGGAAGGGTTACTATAGGATTTTACTCCTATAGTAAAATCTTGGAGAGACGCTGGAGACACACTTTGCAGGCATAATCACCGAGAAAAGGCATAACTTTGACCCCTCCACATCTCCAGCCGGTGCAGAGAATCTCCACTTCATGTTAAATGGAGAAACGAGGAGGGCCACCCGGGGCCGCCAGTGGCCGGCACCCATACGGCTTGGGAAGAAGCGGACCAGGTGAGCTTTGCGGTACCGCGGTACCCCCACAGACAAGCCTGGACCAGAGCAGCATAGCCCCCTGGACAGACTGACCTCCACCTGGGAAAAAAACAGAAATTCAGTAATAAGCAATAAGAACAGTTAAGACAAGTTGGAAAGAGGGTGGGGCGCCCTGAGCGCTGAAGATTGGGGGAAGGGAATCCTTCCCGGGACTGTGAATAAACAAGCCGGGTGGGCTGGAAAGCCTCTGGCAGGAGCGGGGTGGGCACCCAGCAACCAGGAGCGGGAAAGCTTGTGAGAGGAGGGAGGAAAACTCCACAGGAGAGGAGGGAAGACCCACTTCCCACGTGAACTGTAAACAAACATGGCGGCTGGCAGGAGCAGCAGCACTGCCCAGTAAGCAGGAGCAGGAAAGCTTCTGAAAGTGGCAGTGGGAGGAAAACTACAGAGGAGAGGGGGGAAGACCCACCTCCCACATGAACTGTAAATAAACACACAGGCCTGACAACACGGGGGGCACAGTCACCTTTCCCAGTGCTTGGAAAGGGGAAAGCCTGTAGCAGAGGCTCCCGCACAGGAGAACTCTGAGTAAACAAAGCCTGTGGGACCAGGTGAATGCTAAGTTCACCCCAGAGATCTGCATAAATAACACCGCCAGCTACAGGCTGAGAGCAGCAGGCAGGCAAGCCACAGTTTCAGATACCACTCTCAGAACTGTCTCCAGACGCTTTTTTTCTTTTTCTCCCTACCTTTGATGAGAGAACAACCGAATTACACATGCAAGCTGAAAAACTTACTGAAACTGTATTGCATTTGAACTAGGGACACTTGGTGGGGCTTTGTGTGTGTGTGTGTGTGTGTGTGTGTGTGTGTGTGTGTGTGTGTGTGTGAGTGTGTAGTTTTATTCTACTTTATGCATCCCCTTTGATGAGACAACTACAGAACAACATCTGAGGCACCAACTCCAGGATTGGAGATTGAGACAGACACTCAAATTATTAAGACTGAAATTGCCTTGCATATAAACTTGGATGTATTTTTTTTTATTTTCTATTTTCCATTTTATTTTAATTCATTTTTATATATAGATACTACTTTCATTTACTTATTTTTTATTTTTTTATCTTTGATTTTCAATCCTCTCTCTGTCTCTCTAATGTCTGTTCAGCTTACTGTCGATTAGTACACTAACACTCCCTGTTTATACCTTTGAAACTCTCTTGTCTGATACCTTGTTCTGCTTTCTCCCTCTTGTCTGTATATTTGTTTTCCCCTTTTCTTTAACTTCTTGCTTTCCATCTCAGCTCACTCTTCCATTCTAAATATTACCATTGTTATTATTACAAGCTAGAAAATACTTAACTGCACACAGTACAGGGATAGTAACAACACCAAGGAAAATGACGGGAAGACAGAAAAAACAGGGAAACCAGTTTCCCCACAGCAAAAAATCAGTACAGGAACCAGAGAGGAATGAAGAGAACAGAAACTCAGATCCAGACTCCAACAAAATGAAGATAAACTATGCCAAAGGACACAATGAAGCCCACAAGAATAATTTAAAAGAAGATATACTACAAGTACTCAATGAGAATTTTATAGATATGATACTGGATAGGGTCAACCAAAATGTACAGGAGACACTCAAGAAATTCCAAAACAATAAAAATAGAGAATTTGAAAAAGCAAAAGAAGAAATAAAGGAAACCATAGAAGCACTGTATAAACACCAAAGTGAAAGAGAGAACACAATGAATAAATGGATAAATGAACTCAGGACAAAAATAGACAACAATAAAGAAGAAAACTGCCAGGATATGGAAAACCTCAGAAAAAAGAACGAAACAGAACTGCAAAACAAAACAGAAGGCCAATCCAGCAGAATAGAACAAACAGAAGACAGAATCTCAGAACTTGAAGATGAAATGGTAATTAAAGGAAAAACCGAAGAACTATTAATTAAACAACTCAAGACCTGTGAAAAGAAAATGCAAGAACTCATTGACTCCATCAAAAGACCAAACTTGAGAATCATGGGCATCGAAGAAGGAGAAGAGGTGCAGGTGAAGAGAATGCGTAATATATTCAACAAAATAATAACGGAAAATTTCCCAAATCTAGAGAAAGATATTCCCATACAAATGCAAGAGGCCTCCAGGACACCAAACAGACCAGATCAAAATAGAACTACTCCACGACATATCATCATTAAAACAACAAGTTCAGAAACTAAGGAAAGAATATTGAAGGCTGTAAGAGAGAAAAAACAAGTAACATACAAAGGTAAACCCATCAAAATCACAGCAGACTTCTCAACAGAAACATTAAAAGCAAGAAGAGCGTGGGGTGAGATCTTCCGGGCACTGAATGAAAATAACTTCAACCCCAGGATACTCTACCCAGCAAAGCTATCATTCAAAATAGATGGAGCAATAAAAGTCTTCCATGATAAGCAGAAACTAAAACAATATGTGAGCACAAAGCCACCATTACAAAAGATTCTGCAAGGGATCCTGCACACAGAAAGTGACACCCAACTTAACCATGAAAAGGCAGGCAGCACCAAACCACAGGATAAGAAAAAGCAAGACAGTAGAGAGTAACATCAAGTTAGGTACACACAATCAAACCTTCAAACAACTAAGACAACTAAATGGCAGGAATCACCACATACCTATCAGTACTAATGCTTAATGTTAATGGACTTAATTCACCCATCAAAAGACACCGTTTGACAAAATGGATTAAAAAAGAAGATCCAACAATTTGTTGCTTACAGGAGACTCATCTCACTGACAGAAATAAGCATATGCTTAGGATGAAAGGCTGGAAGAAGATTTACCAAGCCAATGGCCCCCAAAAACAGGCAGGAGTAGCAATACTTATCTCTGACAAAGTAGACTTCAAACCTACATTGATCAAATGAGATAAAGAAGGACATTCCATACTAATAAAAGGGGAAATAGACCAAAAGGAAATAATAATCATCAATCTGTATGCACCAATGTCAACACACCCAATTTCATCAAACATACCCTGAAAGACCTAAAAGCATATATAAACGCCAACACAGTGGTTGTGGGAGACTTTAACACCCCATTATCATCAATAGATAGGTCATCCAAACAAAAAATCAATAAAGAAATCCAAGATCTAAAATATGCAATAGATCAAGTGGACCTAGTAGATGTCTACAGAACATTTCATCCAACCTCTACACAATATACATTCTTCTCAGCAGCCCATGGAACCTTCTCCAAAATAGATCATATCCTAGGGCACAAAGCAAGCCTCAGCAAATATAAGAAAATAGAAATAATACCGTGCATACTATCTGACCACAATGCAGTAAAAGTAGAATTCAACAACAAAAGTAAAGACAAAAAACATGCAAACAGCTGGAAACTAAATAACTCATTACTTAATGAAGAATGGATCATCGATGCAATAAAAGAGTAAATTAAAAAGTTCCTGGAAGTCAATGAAAATGAAAACACAACTTACCGGAACCTATGGGACACAGCTAAGGCAGTCTTGAGAGGAAAGTTTATAGCCATGAGTGCATATATTAAAAAGATTGAAAGACCCCAAATCAATGACCTAATGATACATCTCAAACTCCTAGAAAAACAAGAACAAGCAAATCCCAAAACAAATAGAAGGAGAGAAATAATGAAAATAAGAGCTGAAATCAACGAAATAGAAACCAAAAAAACCATACAAAGAATTAATGAAACAAAAAGTTGGTTCTTTGAAAAAATAAACAAGATCGATAGACCCCTGGCAAACCTGACTAAAATGAGGAGAGAAAAAACCCAAATTAGTAGAATTAGGAATGCAAAAGGGGAGATAACAACAAACACCATGGAAGTCCAGGAAATCATCAGAGAGTAATTTGAGAACCTATATTCAAATAAATTTGAAAATCTAAAAGAAATGGACAGATTTCTAGATACATATGATCATCCAAAACTGAACCAGGAGGAAATTAATCACCTGAATAGACCTATAACACAAAATGAAATTGAAGTAGCAATCAAGAGTCTCGCCAAAAAGAAAAGTCCAGGACCTGATGGATTCTCTGCTGAATTCTATCAGACTTTAAAGAAGAACTGATACCAACCCTCCTTAAACTGTTCCACGAAATAGAAAGGGAAGGAAAACTGCCAAACACATTTTATGAAGCCAGTATTACACTTATCCCAAAACCAGGCAAAGACACCTCCAAAAAGGGGAACTATAGGCCAATCTCCTTAATGAACATTGATGCAAAAATCCTCAACAAAATAATGGCAAACTGAATTCAGCAACACATCAAAAAGATTATTCACCACGACCAAGTAGGCTTCATCCCAGGGATGCAGGGGTGGTTCAACATACGAAAATCAATAAACGTAATAAACCACATTAACAGAAGCAAAGACAAAAACCACTTGATCATCTCAATAGATGCAGAAAAAACCTTTGATAAGATCCAACATCATTTCATGATAAAAGCTCTAAGAAAACTAGGAATAAAAGGAAAGTTCCTCAACATTATAAAAGCTATATATGACAAACCTACAGCCAGCATTATACTTTACGGAGAAAAATTAAAACCATTCCCTCTAAAATCAGGAACCAGACAAGGATGCCCACTATCTCCACTCCTACTCAACATAGTACTGGAATTCCTAGCCAGAGCAATTAGGCAAGAAGAAGGAATAAAGGAATACAAATAGGTAAAGAAACTGTCAAAATATCCCTGTTTGCAGATGACATGATCCTATACCTTAAAGACCCAAAAAACTCTACTCAGAAGCTTCTAGACATCATCAATACCTACAGCAAGGTACCAGGATATAAAATCAACATAGAAAAATCATTAGCATTTCTATACACTAACAAAGAGCAAACTGAAAAAGAATGTATGAAAACAATTCCATTTACAATAGCCTCAAACAAAATCAAATACCTAGGTGTAAACCTAACAAAAGATGTGAAAGACCTCTACAAGGAAAACTATACACTTCTGAAGAAAGAGATTGAGGAAGACTATAGAAAGTGGAGAGATCTCCCATGCTCATGGATTGGTAGAATCAACATAGTAAAAATGTTGATACTCCCCAAAGTAATCTACATGTTTAATGCAATTCCCATCAAAATTCCAATGACATTCATTAAAGAGATTGAAAAATCTACTGTTAAATTTATATGGAAACACAAGAGGCCACGAATAGCCAAGGCAATACTCAGTCAAAAGAACAATGCAGGAGGTATCACAATACCTGACTTCAAACTATATTACAAAGCAATAACAATAAAAACAGCATGGTACTGGCACAAAAACAGACATGAAGACCAGTGGAACAGAATAGAGGATCCAGATATGAAGCCACACAACTATAAGCAACTTATCTTTGACAAAGGAGCTAAAAATATACGATGGAGAAATAGCAGCCTCTTCAACAAAAACTTCTGGGAAAACTGGTTAGCAGTCTGCAAAAAACTGAAACTAGATCCATGTATATCACCCTATACCAAGATTAACTCAAAATGGATCAAGGATCTTAATATCAGACCCCAAACTCTTAAGTTGATACAAGAAAGAGTAGGAAATACTCTGGAATTAATAGTTATAGGCAAGAACTTTCTCAGTGGAACCCCAGCAGCACAGCAACTAAGAGATAGCATAGATAAATGGGACCTCATAAAACTAAAAAGCTTCTGTTCATCAAAAGAAATGGTCTCTAAACTGAAGAGAACACCCACAGAGTGGGAGAAAATATTTGCCAACTATACATCAGACAAAGGACTGATAACCAGAATATATAGGGAACTTAAAAAACTAAATTCTCCCAAAACTAATGAACCAATAAAGAAATGGGCACGTGAACTAAACAGAACTTTCTCAAAAGAAGAAATTCAAATGGCCAGAAAACACATGAAAAAATGCTCACCATCTCTAGCAATAAAGGAAATGCAAATTAAAACCAACCTAAGATTTCACCTCACCCCTGTTAGAATAGCCATCATCAGCAACACCACCAACAACAGGTGTTGGCGAGGATGCGGGGAAAAAGGAACCCTCTTACACTGTTGGTGGAAATGTAAACTAGTACAACCACTCTGGAAAAAAATTTGGAGGCTACTTAAAAAGCTGGACATCGATCTACCATTTGATCCAGCAATACCACTCTTGGGGATATACCCAAAAGACTGTTACTCCAGAGGCACCTGCACATCCATGTTTATTGCGGCACTATTCACAATAGTCAAGTTATGGAAACAGCCAAGATGCCCCAGCACTGACGAATGGATTAAGAAAATGTGGTATCTATACACAATGGAATTTTATGCAGCCATGAAGAAGAACGAAATGTTATCATTCGCTGGTAAATGGATGGAATTGGAGAACATCATTCTGAGTGAGGTTAGCCTGGCCCAAAAGACCAAAACTCGTATGTTCTCCCTCATATGTGGACATTAGATCAAGGGCAAACACAACAAGGGGATTGGACTATGAGCACATGATAAAAGCAAGAGCACACAAGGAAGGGGTGAGGATAGGTAAGACACCTAAAAAACTAGCTAGCATTTGTTGCCTTTAACGCAGAGAAACTAAAGCAGGTACCTTAAACAACTGAGGCCAATAGGAAAAGGGGAACAGGTACTAGAGAAAAGGTGAGATCAAAAAGAATTAACCTAGAAGGTAACACCCACGCACAGGAAATCAATGTGAGTCAATGACCTGTATAGCTATCCTTATCTCAACCAGCAAAACCCCTTGTTCCTTCCTATTATTGCTTATACTCTCTCTACAACAAAATTAGAAATAAGGGCAAAATAGTTTCTGCTGGGTATTGAGGGGGGGAGAGGGAGGGGGCGAAGTGGGTGGTAAGGGAGGGGGTGAGGGCAGGGGGGAGAAATGAACCAAGCCTTGTATGCACATATGAATAATAAAAGAAAAATGAAAAAAAAATAAAGTTATAACAGCATTTGTTCTTCTTGGAAATAGATTATGTCAATTACTACTTGGGTTTTTTGTTTGTTGGTTTCTATATTACTTTAGTTCTATTTATTTTTTTCACAAGATACCCAATTTCTTTATCTTCCTTGGTATTTCCCTTTGAGAACTAGGTACAAAAAAATCATTCCTTTGAAAAATTTGATGTTGTCATTCCAATCCCTTGAAATTGTCATTTTGGATGTTTCATGATTTCATCATCTTCTGAGTTGATTCTGTAAATCTTAATTTTTGAATCAGTGGTTGTTGACATCTGTGGTCAATTAAATCAGTAGTTAGCTAATTATTATATATGTCTTTAAATACATGGATGCCAACTATCAGCCATTGCCAAAAATACTCAATGTGGATAGGGGCACAACATGAAATTTCCAACATTATATAATGTTCCATTGGCTATTATTTCATCCTAAAACAAATATTCAATTTAACTGAGAGGAAAGAGCTTAGACCTGTCTTACTTTCAACTTTCACATGCACATGGATTTAAGCATGACAATGCTCTTCTCTATCCCAAGGATATGACAGAGCTCATCATCACCATTACCAATGCACTTTTGAACTCCTCACAACTCAATTTTCCTTCCTTGTTATTTGTTTTCTATGATAATGGATGCCTCTAACATTTTTGACCAATACAGTAAGGGTGGAGGTCTTCAGATCAAATAAACCCTGAGTGAATTAAAAGTAAGAAATATACTCAGATTGAGGGTTATACATGATTTAAAGAAAGCACCAATAAGGTATTATCTGTTGATGGGAATTGTAGGGGAAATTCCAGAATTGCTGTTTGTTGCTCCAGTGAAAGCTCTTCTCTGGGTTTGACAACCAGTATGGTTTTTCAGGCTGGTGATTTTCAAATCCATTGTAACTATGTGAATAGATTAATGATGATTGATGAGTAAAAAGAACCATAAAACATCAGATTTTAGGATTCTTCTTTATTATTACTTTTTTGCTTTTTCTATGGTTGGAAGCCATTGTAACTAGTCAGCTATGAAATTTTTTATTTTTACCAGTGTTCTCATTAACTGGTCTTCTAATGATCTGAATACAGTAGTCCAGCTGTGTTTTGACCAGCATTTCCTTTTGAAATTATTAAAACAAAATAATTTAAAGTCCTAGTATTCAGAATTGTACCACCACTATGTCCATAATGGCTATTTCCTTTCTCTTCCTATAAGATAGGTCAGTGGTTATTCACTGCTCTCTCTCATCCTTAATTCCTAGACCTTCAAAAAATGTCACCATCTTCATAATTCATTCTCTCCCCCATGTCCATGCCTTGTATTCTTTACTTTTTAATACCCAGTACCTTTGACCATGGTTAGTTTAGTTTTCACTTTTTCTTATTACATTTAAACATAAAGTTCATTGTTCAATTGTTAACCCAATTACTGCTGTCAGTACTTTACCTTATGAATGAAAATAAAGGAGTAACCTACTTTATCATCAAATATGGAATAGTAAATTAGCATGCTCTGAATATAATTCTTATCCCTGTGGTGTTATTGTTGTATTATTACAACAAAATGAGTTAACTCTCTTTAATTCATTCATATAGTAGGTCCAACAGATATGTGCTCTCATCAATGTCAATTAAGAGCTATTTATCATTATGCTATGGAGATTTATTTCCTGGTTTTCAATACATTTGTGGAACTTACTCATTTCTCAAATACATTTTATGATTTCATTTATTGCTATTTTTTAGTATACATCAGTAGTAAAAGGGGTTTAATTATGATGTTGCAATAGATACATGCAGAATTTTCCCCAATAAGCCTTCTAAAATTTCCAATTGAGTATGTACATACACTTGAGGGCATTCCATGTGTCTCTCTCATTTTGCACATTTTTTATTCTTTTTTCTTTCTGTTCTTCACAAGGGATGATACCAATTGACTTTCTAAGGTTCAGTGATTATTCATTGTTTCCTTTTTAATATTGTACATTTGACAAGGCATTCTCCCTATACATTCCTTTAAGGTTTTTGTCATGTTTTCTTTAGCTATTTGATCATGTGTACAATAACTGATTTTATGTCTTTTTGAAATCATCACAATGTTTGCACTTCCTTGAGAACAGTTTCTTTCAGTGGTATTGGGGTAGTTTTTGGTTCGTTTCTGTATTAATTTGTTTCCTTTGTTTTCCAGCCAGCAATTTTAAGTTTCTTCATCTTCCTTGATATTGTCTTCGAGAATTAAATTTTAAAATCCTTTCAGTGGAAATTTTGTTGCTGATATCAATGTATTTTCCCTTGTGCTTGTGATGCTGCATGTTTTATTGTTTATTATTTTCTGGGGGAATAGTGTAATTGTCAATATTTGAATTCATTGTTACTGTACTTCTCTGCTCAATTATATCAATCATTAACTAATTATTATAGATTAACTTAAATGCCTAGAATCAACTATCAGCCATTGCAAATGACATATATTGTGTGTTGGGGAATAACTTCAAATCTCCATCGTTTCATAATTTACCTTTGGCCATCACTTCATTCTAGCACAGACTGCATTTTAATGCAGAAAGAGAAGATTAGAGTCTTCTCACTTCCTACCTATGCATACACATGAGCGATGGCAAGTATATTACAATGCTCATCCTCATGATTCTTACCAACATGCTTTAAAATTGCCATACCTCATTTGTCCCTTGATTGTTGTTTGTTTTCTATGATAATGGATCCGTCTGATATTTTAGGCCAACACCTTTACAGTGGAGTTCATTAGATCAAATAAGCCTTTATTTAATTAAGGTTAAGATGAATGATTAAGACTATGCCATGATATAAAGAAAGCACAAAATATGGTACTATCTGTTAATGAAACTTGTAGGGAACAATCAAAAAACTACTCTCTATTTATTTAGTTAGTTGGCTAAGGGATTGTCCAATATTTATCTTTTCAAAATACCAACCCTCTCCTTAATTAATCTTATATATTGTCCTATTTATCCATAATTCATGAATTTCCTCCTTAATCATCACAATTTTTTGTCAACTTTCTCTTGTGGTTAGCTTATTCTTGTTCATCTAAGAACTTCAAGTGCATTATAAGGTTGTTTCCTAAAACTTTTTTCAATGTAGTCACTCATTGCTATAAACTTCCCTTTTAGAACTACATTTGCAACAACCCAAGGGTTCCTTTTAGTTATGTCTTCATTTAATTCTTGGAATATTTATACGTTCCCCATGATTTCATCAATGATCTACTGATTATCCAAGTGTATCTCTAGGTTTAATAAAGATCAATACATTCACGAATTTAAAGGGAGACGATTAGGTATGTGGAAGGGGAAGTGGGGAGGCAAAGGAGTACATGAATGGTTAATAGAAGTGATAGATATGACAAAATATATACATTCATGAAAATGTCATAATGACATTTGATTTGTTTATGATACAAATATTGGGAGATATATTGAGAGATGCTTAAAACTAAAAACCATGATTAATTATGAGGGTATGAATCAAAAGAAACTTTCGCTGCTCAAAGTTAGAAGCAGAGATTCTGAAAATACATGATTTCCATTCACTTTTGCGGAATTATAATCCTGGTTTTCAGTGACTGCAATTATCGTACCCCATTTTTTACTGCAAATAAAGGTCTTATCAAATTACCAGTATATTTGCACAGATCCTGAATATATCTGTGGTAATGCTAAATAAAGAGGCAACTCATAGGAAAAGTGTTTTAAAGGAAAGGTGAATGGGGTCTGGTTCTGTGGGTGTTGGCAAATTCCTCCCTCAGCCACATGTGTTTTTGCTGTATGGAACCATGAATAAAGTGTCCATGGTAGCAGGGATGGTGATATTTCATGGGATCTTCCATGTGAATTTCTTCTCCCTTATGTGACCTAACTGTAGCCTCGGTTCAACCCTTAATAGGACAACATGAGAAACCAACACCGAGCTCCCAAATTGAATCTCCTCCTATGGGAAATATCCAGGTCTCTAAGAGGCCAATTGATGGCACTGAATGTCTTCCATGATGGCAGGGTAGCTATTAGTTCTTTCTGCAATAGATGCATAATCCATGTAGATAAGTAATTCTAGCAAAAACTTTATCCAGAAACTTGTTCATGCTTCTACCACCATTCTGGTATTTCACATGGAAATTCAGAGCACATTGTTAATTTCATGGGCACTACTGAGCAGCAGTGAGTCCATGCTCTACCATTCACCGCTCCTCACTTTGTGATCCCTAACTTCAGTCACTGTCAAAGCAGGTGGACTGACCAATGCACATGCAGGGATGGACACTGTCCTCCAGGATGCTACAAGTGTTCTAAATCACCTTCTAACACATGATGCTGCTTCTCCCATAACCAGGAGTGCAGGTCCAGGAATCAAAGTGTGGAAATAGGGTGACTCCACCCACCATTATCCCTAGAGATCCACTCTAAAAGTGATGCATCACTCTTTATAACTTACAGATTTTTGGTCTAGTGCATTTGTACCCCTTCAAAAGAAGAAGGCTTTCCACTGGAGAGGCAACAATGTCTGACTTGAACTTGCTCTTTGTCCCCCTTTAAATAGTAATGAGAAAGAATCAGCAAGCAAAATGGAGTATTTGCTAGTGATTGATCTCACATACCAAGTTGCCACACAAACACACACATGAAAATTAATTCAATCCAATGGAGCAGGGCTGTTATTTGATCAGTACTTCCTGGAGAAGTTTTTGTTATCCCAACTGGCATGATTCACAATGGCTTCAAACTACCTAAGATATTTTTAATGCCAAAAAGAATATTAAAAATAAGACCAAGAAAATTAACAATTATAGTCACAGTTATTAGGAATTTATGGGTAAAAAGTACACCTTTCTCATTTCGCTATGAGTGTGTTTACATGTATATATGAAACACGTTTTTATCCTCCATATGATCCCAATGGGTTCAAACATAATATGTGTGTAAAGTAGTAAGTTTTACCATTATAATTTTGTAAGATATCAAAGAGGAAGAAAAATAGTGGGGATAGAATATGAAAAATATCTTCTATTCTCCTGTAGGGTGCAGTGTTCTTATTTCCATTGTTTGTGGATGGTTTTATCATATTATGTAGGACATAGTTCTCATCAAAGCCTTTATTTGGAGATAATGTGCCTCACTGAAATGGATGGGCTTCCTACTGACAAATGAGAGTTGTGGAGCCTTCACTGCAGACCACTTTGACACGCTGAACTGTGTTTCCTAGAATTGATCATATCTACATTTGTATTTGGATGACTGAAAAGAATCATTGTATTTTTATTGTTATTTTGGGGCTACATTGTGACATTGACAAAAGTTCTTCTAAAGTATCAAGCATACCATTTTGTACAAGATGTGGAGAGTTGAAGTGAAAATGATTAAATTCTGTAGCACCCACCTGTAGGTGTGCATGTACTGAGTCACTGTCCAGATATGTGTAACTAGTCCTCAATTCCTGTGTTCACCTTCTGTGGATGTTACACTCCAACTCAATACCCAATGCACCAGTTTCTTTTTCATCTTATAAGAATGCAAAGATTGTGTTAGACACGTGGCTCAAGTGGTAGATTGCCTGCTTAATCAGTGTAGGGCCCTGAGTTCAAAATCTCAAGGCCACCAATAAAATAAATAAGAACATGAGAGTGTCAGAAATAGGTGTCACCTTTGGAAATCTGAAAATTCAAGACAGGAGCTGAATCTTTATGGCAGAGTAGCCTCCAAATTCAACTCATGGCAGATGTTGGGGACAGATAGTCTCGTTTCAGTGTCTGATCACAGTTGTTCAGATAGAAAGCTGAAGCACAGGCTATCGAGAAATCAGTGAGGGAGGCAGCAAATGGACAGAAAGAGGCAGAGTCTCCATGAGATGGCAGTTGAGCACTCAGCATGCATAGTGGAAGATGTGAGCTGGAGGCCCTCCAAGACATCCTATATAAGAAGAAGGCCTTGGATTCTTGTCTCCAGTAAGTCATTAACATTAACATCTCTGAGAAAGAACAGGAACATGAAGACATAGATTTCTGGGTAAAAGAGCACTTTCCAGCAAGGGTCAGACCTCCTTTTGTGAACTGTCACAACTTCTGCTTTACTAGGGGATAGATAAGGCCTGAAAAGAGAATCTAGGCAGAGGACATGAAATAAACTCACTGATTTTCTTTCTCCAGAATCCCAGACTTCCAGAGAAAGCTAAACTTTAGAAAGTGAAATCAGCAGATCTAGGGTCTAATACATGCAGTATTTCAGTTACTAACATAAAGATGTTATGTGATGATGACAGTAATATATCCCTCCATCTGTCTGTCCTTCTAGTCCAAATCACCTTCCTCTTATTTACTGAATGATAAATAACCAAACAAGCTGTCTGAGAGTTCTAAATCGACCCTGATTCAACACTGCAGAGCATCCCTGAGGGCTTAAAGAAAAATGCTTTTGGGGGCTTCATTGCTGAGTGAAGTGTGCAAGGCTTCCTCATAGTTTGTGTGACCCAAACGAGGAAGGGGATTATATCTCACTTCTCCATCTGCCTGAGTCACTGTGAGGAGCATCATCACTCTCAGATGACAAACAGTAATAGTCAGCCTCATCTTCAGGCTGTACTTGGCTGATGGTCAGAGTTGCTGTTGTCCCAGAGCTGGACCCAGAGAATCGGTCAGGAATCCCTGAGGGACGTTCACTATCTTTGTATATCACCAACACTGGGGCCTGGCCAGGTTTCTGCTGATACCAATCTGCATAGTTCTTTGGCAGGGCATGCCCAGAGCAGGTGATGGTGGCTGTCTGTCCAAGGGCCACTGATGCTGAGGGAGGCTGAATCAGCTCATAGGAGGCCAGAGAACCTGCAAGAGAGGAGAGTAGAGGAAGGTTACTACTGTCCCTTTCTGTGCCTTGTTGTGCTTAAACTCAGAGTCAGCCCCAGATCAATGTCCTGTGAGAGCTGAGCCTGGGTACTGCTAGGATGCTCACCTGTGTACAGAGTGAGGAGAGGGATTAAGAGATGGATCCTTGCCATGCTGGAGGACTACAGAGCTGTGTCTCCAGATAATTCACAGCACAGCTGGGCTCCACCTGGGCTCCCTTATCCCTTCTTAGGTCCTTTATGGCAGTGAGTGTTAAGTATTTATGCAAATTTACCCCTGCCCTGTAGCTCCACATTGAGGGTTAGTAGGGAACATTATTCTAGAAAGAGGTAAGAATTAGTGAGTGAAGAGGAGAGATAGAATGCTAATTTCCTCCATCTTCTCCTCTGATCAGAAAATCTGCCATGGAATACAAAGAATCCTGTTCAGTCACCTCTACTATTGAAACAAAGTTTACTCCCTGACTCTCCAAGGCTGTGTCCTGGGTCTTGCTTAGCAGAGCTCTGGACCCTCCAAGGACTTGGCCCGGGGCTACTGATGATTTAAACATGGTTCTTCAAATGACTCAGCTGAAGGTAGAACATGGACCATTCTACTTGTTTGCGTTCTCTTCTCTGCATATTCCAGTTAAAGTTTTGTCTGTTCCTAGACTTTTCATTAGGATATCACCCTTTGTCATCAGCATTTTGTTCAAATCATTTATTTTATGACCTATTGTCAGGTGAGAATCAATTTGCTTTTTCTGTTTCCTCACAGATTCTAACATCCTTTCGCACCAGGTGTTTGCTCCCTTCTATTTGCCCTTCTACCCATATAAAAGTAGCAACAAGATTAGGGAATACAATCTTGTTTATCTTTTTTGGGTCATAGTGTCTAATTTTGTTAACAGTGCATGAAACCACTCTTACCTAACATGCACACTTTTTCCCCTTGGATCTCTGTGAAGGTGTTTGGGTCATGGCTCCATAAGACTGCGATCTGGTTGGTTGATAATCAGAGGTCCTTTAAGCCATGAAGATCTTATCACTCAACCAAGCATAGCCCCATATCAGAAGTATGAACTGAGCATTTGAAAGTTAAGGACTCTTTTCATAGTCTCAAGGGAAGAGCTGATGGCCCCCTGCTCCTAGTGTAGCTCTGCTCCCCCCTACTGGTGGATAAGTTCAGGACAGGACCTTTCCTGATTCTCATGTGACTCCAAAGAATTGGTCACCTGAAAGGGTTTGCGGAGGAGTTCAGGCTCACTTTGATCTAGCTGTGCTCACCATGACCTGTCCAGCAGTATACAGACAGGTGGAATTCCCCAGTGGAGGGTGACCAGTCTAGTTCCTTTTCCATTTGTCTTGTTACTTTAGAAGAGTATTAAGATCATCTCTAGCCTTTTTTCAAAAATGTAATAAGTAGAAAACATGACATCATTTTTGTCCTAGGCTACATTTACTTTTAGGAACGTTGATATATATGTTTCATTTGATGTATTTCCTGATCATGAAGTACTTCTGTCATTTTATATCAGCTTAACACATGTCTTACCTATTTGGTTATTGTTTTTTCTGTTTGCTCCGTTATTACTTTCATTGTGCTTCAATGATTTTTTGCAACATATCAATTTGGATCACTTTCATATGCTTTCCCTTGGACTCAAAATTCTTTTCATAGGAATCACTGTGCGCAGAGTGGCTAACATCTTACATTAATAACAATGTAGCTACATTGACATCAACTTACTTTTTATAGCATATGTTATCTCTACTCTTGTCCTGGCATCTTCCCTGTCAATTTTTATGATGTTATGGCCATAAATAACATTGCTAGTCTCTTTGCCCATTTGCATTCATCTATAATGCTTGGTTTCTGCATCTCTCTTTTCATTCACATGGTAAAATGTTAGAAGTGAAAATAACAATAATTCAATATTGGAAGTTTTTATATTTGCACAGTTACTTTAGTTTTGGATAAAATAATTAATTTTCTACACATCCTGCCTCACTAACATTTTCAGTTTAATTCATATTGACCTGTCAATGGAACTTGCTTTCTTGTTACTTCCAAAGGTGACATTTTTTGTCACTGTGATTTTTAAAGTGATTATTTGGTTATCTCTTTGTCAGAATTTGCCAGAATTTGTCTCGTGCCAAACTCTGTCCCCATCAGCACTCCCTGGATAAAGCAAATGTGTAAGTTGATTTCATCTTTCCAATATACTTGAGTCTGATCATTCTCACAACTTCAATAGTGATTTTTATTGTGTATTCAGGAGAGAAAATTCATGGAGCCCTCTTTTGCAACATCTTCTGTGCTGTTGCTCTGGTCCACATATTTTGTTCAGTTGAAACATTGATGAAATGAATTTCAAAGGATTTCACTAAGGGGAAACAAAGGTAGCAGGACAGCAGATACATATTTGGCACAGGAAGACAAATAAAGGCACAGGGTGCAGGCTGGTTCATATCAGATAATCCCCCAGATGTCATGGTTGATTCTCACTATTATGTGTAGCCATTACAAAGACCCCATACTGCATAGGAGATGGAGATGTAGCAATGAACCTGCTTCTAATGAACCATTTGCCTGAAGTACTTTATTCAGTAACCTGTGCAGGAACAGTGTGAAGAGTTCAGGTCAGCATCCAGCCAGAGTTGGCTTCCTGAAACCCCAGAGTGAGGACACAGCTTCTGCATCTCCCTGATTCTCCTATTACTTTCTTTGTTTTTGTTGTTTTTAGGATGTACTGGGATTTGTGTTTGCTAGGCTGGTACTCTACAGCTTCACATACACCTTCAGTCTCCCCTACCCTTTTCAAAGATAAGGTTTGCTTATTGCCCAGGCAAGCATGGAGCATTGTCCTTCTAACTCTGTGCTCCCTGTCATAGGAGGGATGACAGATATGCATCACTGTGCCCACCTTTTTTTATGGTGAGATGGGGGGTCTCACAAACTTTTTTTCCTAGGCTGGCTTAGAAATGCCCTCCTCCCAATCTCAGCACCCCATGTGGCTGTGATGACAAGTGTGCCCCACCATGGTTACCAATGGCTCTGATGTAGTATTATGAACATTTTGCTCAAGCTGGCCTGGAACCATAATCCTCCTGATCTCAGTTGTGAAGCACTGGAACTCATCTCTTTATATACTCCTGTTGGATGGATCTTAATCATTTTGAGTAAGTGTTTGATCTCTGGGTGCCCCAACCTCACTGAAGTGCAGGAATGAGCAAAAGATCCTCTTGGGGTACAGAAGAGAAGTGATCATTGCAGAGTCTGATTCTATGGGAAAGACCCACATATGGGAGTCCCAGTGCTCACTGAAAGGTGACAGACACAGTGTTGGATTTACTGTGGGTAACACAGTGTTAACTAAATGCCACAAAGCCACTGAGACCTGCTTCCTCTGAACATTAGCACAGAAGGAGAGTTCCAGAGATCTGCCAGAAATAACAGGTAAAGGGAAACATGAAATTACTCTTAAGCATGTATTGCTTCTTGGTTTGTTGGCTTCATTAATAACAGGGATAGTTACTGACCAGTGTGTTGAGACCATGCAGGAATGAATTTTATACTACTATTTGATAATAGTTGGGGTCAAGCATCTGCTTTTTGCTCCAACATTTCTCTGGACTATAACGATTCCTGAAAAACATGATCAGAGTGAGAAGGTATTAGTAAAAGTCCAAATTAACACTGTTACCTAAGGAAGAGAAGAAATTTTTATGCGATTATCCCTTGGAAAATTACAGATTTACTTAAACAAATATGAACAAATTTAGCACTGAACTAGATATGGTCAGAGTCACTGGTAGAAGTAACCGCTTTAGATCCAGAGTGTAAAGGGGAGATATTTATAGGACATCCTCACAGGGATTGAAGCACTGCCCCAGTATTAAAGCTGGCTGAAAATGGACTGCACCTACAGTCTGCCTCATTCTCAGGCTGCAGCACAGAGACATGCATAACCATAAGAAATATGCTTGGGGAATATTTGGATTCAGAGAAGGTCTTTTGTTGAATCTTATTAGAAGCTCAGGAGAGGTTATGGAGGGATCCCTGATTTCTGATGGCACCAGGCTGTGCCATGGCTAACAGTGAACAGTGAATAAGGTGAAGGTAAGTTTGGCAGAAGATCCAAGGGATTCAGAGAGGGAGGACAGCTGAGTCAGCACAGACTGGGAGAGAGGACTTGCAAACACAGTCAAACAAAGTTAAATCACTTTATAGTGATTTAAAAATCACTGTAAAGATTTTTAAAGCTCTGAAAATCAGATTGCTATAGGCTGACTTTTGTACTTAAACCTGACCTTGCCTGTGCAATGGCAGGAGCAGAAGAAAAAGATAGGAGTACATGTCTTAGTGGACACAGCAATGTGGTCCCTACAGTGAGGCTAGGCTCACCCAGTCCTCATTTTCTTCATCCTCTGAAAAAATAGAGTTCGTTCATGAAATTTTGTTTTCATCCTGATTGCCCTACCTTTACCTGAGCATGGGTTTTATAGCTAAACACAAATGCAGACTGAGGAAGAAGATTTGTTTTTACAGTTGAAAGAGACCTGGATGAAGCACTTCGTGGGAAATATCTAAAATCCTTGCTCAGGGCACACAAGCATGCTAGAGATGACAAAGATTCCTTTCCCCTTCAGTGAGCACAGGATCAGACCTTATACCAAAGCTTCTTTGACCCAGGAAACTCCTAAAAAGAAGAATGAGGTTTTACACAGTAACTAAGGCTCATAGTAACTAGAAATTTTATATGCGTGTGTATATGTATATATATATATATATATATATATATATATATATATACATACATACATGTTTATATATGTATGTATACACATATGTACATATGTTAATTTAATAGCTACATGTACACAAATGTATGTATGGATGTGCTCCACCTGTAGCCTTATAAACATATCTTGAACTTCTGAACTGTAACTGAGACCCTGTCACAGCAAAATTCTCCTTCAAACTATGCCTTATCATTGTGTAACAAACAAGATTTCTGTATTCCTGGGAACTGGCATGACACATCAATAAAAATGACCTCTAGATGTTGCAATGGAATCAACTAAATGTAGTGCAGTCAAGGAACATGATCACTTGTCCTCATAAAAGGATGTCAGAGGTAAAAGGAGAACTTTCCATTCCAGTGGCCAGGCTCCTTCCTGTCAATGTGACCTTGCAGGGTGTAGCCTGGGTTGCCATGCTGGGAATGGTTTGTGTCTCACTTCTCTATGTGCATGTCTCACTGTGTCCTGTTCCACACCAGACAGTAATAGTCAGTCTCATCTTCAGCCTGGGCCCCACTGATGGTCAAGGTGACTGTGTACCTGAGTTGGAGCCAGAGAATCTGTCAGAGATCACTATGAATGACTACAATAGGGACAAGGCCTGGCTTATGCTGGTACCAGTTTACCAAATAACCACTGGCAAGACTCTCTCTGGAGAAGTGATTATGGTTGTCTGTGTCAGGGTCATTGACACTAAGAGTGGCTGTGTCACTTCATAGGAAACCATAGAAACTGCAAGAAAACAGAAAAGAGTCAGTTTGTAGATGAATAATCTGTTTGACAGGTCACCCTGTCTGGTTCAACAACTATTGCTAACACAAGTGCATAAACATGGGGGTGCAGGCATCTTTCTTATATATTGATTTAACTTTTCTGGATTTATGCTTAAGTGTGTTATAGTGGAGTCATAAAAATGCAGAGAATATTCTTTACCACTCTCCATAAGAAAGTATACCAGGGTGCAAGAGCTGGAATTTGAAGGCAGATATGCCTGGAGGTGATGGGAGTGGCAAGGTAGGAGACTATGTCCTTCTCTAGAAGAGCCGAGGTAAGAGGGTTGCCCAGGAACCCTGTCTGGCAGTTAATAACAGTACACTGACAGTGGGCAGAAGGCCCAGGCAGCTGTCCTGGGTGAAGAACACAGGTTTTGGGAATCCTGACCTCTCACTGTGTTTCCTCATAAAACACTTGGACCTCAGTGTTATCTCCCCAGTGACTTCCAACCCTGTGGAAGTTACCCTGGCTGACACCTGTGACCAGGATTATCCAGAGCTTTTCACTGGTGAGAAACTCATTCTACCCAGGCTCTTGCCAGGCTCCTGTGGTAACATTGGAGGCCTGACCCTCGAAGTAAGTTAATAAATCTCAAATACATAGGATCCATTTTTATATCTTCCTTCTGTAAGAAAAATGATCGTTTCTATCAAAGAATATTTCACCCTCCTAGAATACTTAAAATCCTCAGGTTGCCATCTTAGATGACTTGTACTGTTTAAAGGGTTCCTGTTTCTTCTTCTGGATTCTTGTACAGATCCATTACCTGTGAAAATTGCCTGCCAAATTGCGTGCCCTAATCCATCCACCAAGTCTTTTAAACAATTGAAAAAAATTGTGAACCTTTGACTGGACAAATCCCAGGTGAGGGGCAGGTACAAATGCACCATGGATATAATGAGAAGTCAGTGTCAGCCATTTTGTTCTCCTGTATCTTCTCAGCTGGAGTGAATATGTGCTTGCACGTTTTTGATCAAAAGACATTGACTTGTCAAGATTTTTTTTGTCTCTCATGTGTCTGTTTTCAGCACCAGAAGGTCTGTAATTCCAACATTGCTTGAGTACTGATCCTTGCATACCTGTTGACCTCCAGGGCTGGCCTTCCTTTTGGGCTTTCTCTGGGCAGCAACAAACAGTCTCCTGACTGATTCTGGCTGCAACTCTTCTGCCCCTGCGAGTGAATGGGGATCAGAGCAGGATCTTCCTTCCTTCACGTGACCCTTAAGTCCCTGAGGCCTGACAAGATATGGACAGGAATTCAGCACCCCACAAATGGTGGCATTTTTGGTGAAGGGGGAGACACAGCAGGTACACTTCCACTAAGCATGAGCATTGTATTGCTAGAAGAGAAATCACAAAATCTAATGCGTTCAGAGTACCCTAAATAACATCTTGTCAGCATCCAGGTTGCCTATGTATTTACAAACCAAGTCAGATGCTAATAATGGAGAAGTTCTGTCATTATCCTGTTAGTTTTCTCTGAATTGTTTATTTTTTATAATCTCTGCTTTTCCCAACATCATGTGGTCATGCTTATTTCCTGGTTCAGTCAAAGGCCTCTTAATGTCTGAGCACCACAGTAATCTAGCACTCAGTAGCACTCAATTTGTCCTCAGGGAAGGACTTTGAGAGAGTCAGGGCAGCTTTGGCCCTGAGCAGGGAGACTAGGAACATAACTAGTGTTCAGGAGTGTCTACTATTTGTGTTAACATTGGTGAACTGAGTGCTTGGTTAGGCTTCTGCTGTAACCAGCATTCAAAGTAACCACTGGTGACTTCTATAAACAGCAGCCACAGATATGACTGACTGTGTACAGGGTCAGTGAAAACAAGAGGGTCACGACAGCCTGAGAACTTGACTGTGGAAAGAATACAAGAACATTGGGAATCAGGAAATAGGACAGGAGACCACTGGAAATTATGGTTTCTGAAATCTTCTTTAACCAGAGCAGATACTGAGTTGGGGAAGTGTCCAGGTCTTCGTATGGACATTCCAAAGATTAACTGGCCTCACAACTGCACCTGGACTGTAAGATGGTCCTTTTTTCCGCCTCCTCAGTTTCATGGTAGAAGACATGTGGTCATTTTGTAGACCCTTATCTAATACCACCAGACCCAATGGATTTGGGGTTCTTGGTCTGAGGAGCAGCTCCACCAGCAGGGAAGCCGGGTTGTTTTGAACTGTGAGTTTCCCCATGGGAGGAAGCACCTGCCTAACCAATTATGTCAGGCCAGTTCATGTGTGAGCCATGGGATTCTGGTTCAGGCCCTGCAAACACTGAGAAAAACCACAGCACCCCCTGCTGTGCTTTGATATCTATTTGTACTTCCTGGTGTTAAATATCTGCTCTAAAGGTATTCAAATCCACTGAGAGATTTTGTTACCTTCTCCAGAAATTTGTTTAAAATTCATTATTTTTCCATTCTGTGATTGCCATTTGCTTATTTTTGTGATTTCTACATTTTGACATTTGCAATAGCATGAATAATTATAAATCTTAAAAATCATTGTGATAATTTCAAACATGCCTATAAGGGACTTTGAAAGAACTAAGCCCTCTAAACTGTTTTTGATCACCTTCCAATTCTCCACTCTTTAGTTTGTTTCATTGTTATTATTATAACTTATAGTAGTATTAGTAGTAGTTGTCTAGATTCCACATATACGAAAACCGTGTGCTATTAATTTTTCTGAGCTTGGCTTATCTAACTCATTCTATAATATCCATTGCTCCATTTTAGTGCAAATGATATAATTTCATTCTTCTTTATGGCAGAGAACTACTCCATTGTGCATATGTACCATGCTTCCTTTATTCATTCACCAGTTAGATGAACCTAGACTGATTCCATTGCTTGGCTATTGTGAGTATGCTGCAATAAACATGGCTATTCAGGTGTCTTGACTGTTAATTACCTTACAATCCATCAGATATATTCTGAAGAGTGGTATAACAATATCATAGAGTAGTTGCATGTTTAGTTTCTTGAGGAAACTTCCTGCTGATTTCCTTAATGGCTGCTCTATTTATTTTCCTGCCAACAAAGTGCAAGTGTCCCTTTTTCCCTGCATCTGTGCCACCATTTGTGGTTGTTAGCTTTCTTGATGATAGCCATTCTGACTAGGATTAAATGGAATCTCAGTGTCATTTTGATTTACATTTACGATGTTGAACATTTCTTCTTATAGTTATTAAACTTTGTACTTCTGAGAACTGTCTGTATACTTCATTTGTCTCTTATTTATTAAATTATTCATTCTTTTGGCATTTACTTTCTGAGCACTTCATATAGTCTGAATTTTTTTCCTTTGCCAATGTATACCTTGCAAACATTTTCTCCCAATCTGTGGCATGTATCTTCTTTGTAGTGATTGTTTCTCTGATGTTCAAAGGCTTTTTAATATGATGTAATCACATTTGTCAGTTCTTGCTCTTTTTTTCTGAGCAATTGAGGGCCTATTCATAGTCATTGTTCTACCTACACCTTCAAGTGTTTTTCTAATGTTCTTCTATAGCAGTTTCAAAAATTTGGATCTTACATTAAAGTATTTGATGCATATAAAATATGAATTGACTTTTGTACAGAGTGAGAGATGGGGTCTAGTTTCATTTTTTAATGTGAATATACATTTTTCCCATAGCCATATATTAGAGGCTGTCTTCTCCAGCATGATTTTGGTTTCTTTGTCAAAAAATCAGATATCTGTATCTATATGAGTTTATTTGTGAGGCTTCCCTTGAATGGCCTCTATTTTCAAGAGTAACTAAAATTGCTCATCATTTAGATTGGTATTTCAAAAATTTCTGTCACATAATTTCTGTCTCTGGATTTTCTTTCTTCTTTCTTGGTTTAGTTATATTTAAAATTTTCATGAAATGGGTGAACTTGTTCAAAATACACTGGATGCTTTTGTGAATTTTGTAAAGTGGAACAACCTCATATTATTCATGCACAATTATTTAAATTAAAATTTTTAAAAACTTAATTTACATGCTGAGTATTTTGTACATTGTATTATGAGACACTCTAGGAATTGATTAATATATTTGTAATAGTAGTTATTTGTGCTTCCTTGGTTTTCTGTACTGAATTTTATTTTGTCATTCTCAGGAAAAAATGGCACACATTTCCCTTTGGAAATATTTAGTTTCAGATTTTACAAGCAGTCAAATCCTGGTAGATATGAGTCATCTGCATGCCTTTTCCATCCATGGAATATTTCAGAGCCTCACATCCTTGGCTATTCAGGGTTTTTTAGAGAGTCTCTCTTAATTTTAGGGTCATTATTTCAATTTCTGTGAAATATGTCATGTGAAGTTTCACAGGGCTAGCATTGAATGTGTAGGTCAGTTTTCAGAATATAGTTATTTCCACAAATTAGTTTCACCAATTCATGATTGTATCTTTGAATCTCATAGGATTTTCATCAATTTCATTCTGGAATTTTTATACTTTTCATTGTACAGATCTTTCACTTCCTTGTTTTGGTTTTACCAACGTATTTTTGTAGATGTTGTAAATTGGAAATTTTTCTTAATCTGTTTCTGTGCAGGCTCACTGCACAGAAATGAGTCACTGTCATTTACAAAGAGAGTGACTTTTTATGGAAGTTTAGCATTCAATTACTTTGATGAAAGTACTTAACAGTTCAGAGAGTTTTCTAATATGTTATTTCGGGTCTCTTAATAGAGGATCATAACATCTGCAAGTAAGGACATTTTGAGTTTTGTATTTGTATTACTCTATTTCCTCATCTTGCCTTAGTGCTCTGTCTAGGAATTGCAATATTATACAAAACTAGAGTTGAGATAATAGACACATTTGTCTCAATCCTGATTTTAAAGGAAGTGCTTTCAATTTGTCCCAGTTCTTCATTTTGTTATTTATATTTTTGTCATTTATTGCCTTTATTATGTTGAGGTATGATCTTTCTATTCCTAGTTTCTTCAGACATTTTATCATGAACTATTTTATAGTCCCACATGGTTAAAAGCCTATACCATAGGAGCAATGACACAAACTGAAACATCTTCCCTTTAGATCTACTTTGTGCAATATGACCACCAAGAATCACAGGTAGCTGCTGAGCCCTTGGTTTGTGTGGCCAAGATAAAGGTGTGCTGTTGGAGTGAAGTACACATTATATACCAAAGACTTCATATAAAGGTAATGTACTTATTTCCAGTTTTAAATATGAACTACATTATTGGATTGATTATGTCATAGAACATTAAATTAAATACAATTGATTATGGAACTTAATTCTATTATGTTCACTTAAACATTGTTAGATGACAATTTGCGATGCCATATTCAGTTTCAATTGCATTCGTATTAGACTCTGCAGAGTTTGAGACTTGAGTTACTACAAGGGTGTCATAATTAGTCACTTATTTTTTTAAACATAAGAGAACTTTCTGGAGCCATGAAGTCAGGTTGTTGTACCACTCTTGAAATCTCAATTAGAGGCCAAAGGATGGTGGAGACACCCTTTGGAATGAGCCCTGGGAGTCCTGCCTTTTGCACTGAGTTCCGGTCTAGAGCACCAGGACCTCAGAATAGTTTCCCCATGGACTCAAAGCCCATCAGGAGATGTGCAGACTGATACCTCGGTCCAGGATCCCCAGTGAATTTTTCAGGTAAATCCACAGAAAGTTCATATTCTTGTTAGTGTCTTGAGGGAACACGGTTTCAGTGTGACCCTCAGACAGGGGCCTTACAGCCCAGGACATTGTGGACTGAGGTTGCTTCCATTGTAAGAAATGACCCTTGGATGTCTGTTGACCCTCAGTACTGGACTCCTTTAGTGTCTCTTCTGCCCACCCTCAGCCTGTCTACTGGCTGTTCCAACTGCATATCTACATTTCCTATGATGTTGGAGGAGACTGAGAGCAAGAGCATTCTGACTCCAAGTGACCAGATAGTCCACATCACTGGGTGTGGACAGTGAACCCAGTCTTGTTTTACAGCTGTTCCCACACTGACCTCCCCAGTACAGCACAGAGACATGGCATTCTCAGTGAGCAGATGCTGAGCTGGTGTAACTGTTATAGCAAGGTGCTTTGCTTTTGTTGCATGAATATGTAACTCATGTGCAGCATTTCTTCAAAGACAGAAGTCCTGAGAAATCTGTGTAACAAACTATGAGGACCCAGGCTTCCTTTTTACATAGTAATCAATTTTTTCTATTTAATGTAATTGCTGAAAATAAAGGACTTCTATGACTATGTTCTTGGTTTTCTAACTGTCTTTTATAAGTGTTTTGTTCCACTCAGCTCCAATTTGTGTCATTAGTGATTTGTTGATATTTTACCAGCAGATCATTTGCATCCCAATTTACATTATTTGTGGTATATTTCAAATCCTTTTTGTATTGTTTACTCTGTGTATGTCAGTTAATAGTTCATATTAATATAGTTTGAATAACATATATTTCCTCTTAGATTTTATCTCATATATTTTTTCTACTATTCTTGGCCTCTTCTCTCTTTCCCTGTTTTAGAAGAGTTTTTTGTTGTCTGTTTATTCATTTGTTTTGGGGTGGTTCTGGGGTTAATGTAAGTCCCTATGTTTGCTAGGAAGTGCTCTGCCAGAGAAACCACACCTCCAGCCATGCTTATGATGTTATCGTCAGCATACCAAAATGTCTTCAAAAGTCAACTACCAGGCACACATGAAGGCTTTGAAGGAAGAGGGCTGTGCACATGTAATACTGGCCACAGCTTTCAGCTCCTTGAGAAGGGAATTTAGCCCAGTGATATCGTCAACCAGTTCATCAACAAGATCTCCATAGGCCTCAGACCTTCTATAATGGAAGTCATTTGTGTGCCACAGAGTATGCCATATTCCACAGGCTGAGCTATTCAGCTCCAAAACTAGAGAGATCATCATAATTTCTGCTAAGGGAAGCTAAGACTTTGATGCCAATCAAAGGGGACAATGGTCAGAAGTGAGAGGCCTCATTTTACCTCTCAAAGAAAAACCTGTTTTTGGTGTCACAATTCAACCTGGACACACAAGGTCTTGCAGGGCAGGGGGGAAGGGTTCAGATTTTATTGCTATTATGATAGATTGAGTCTCAGTAAGTAGTTAGGTGTCTTAATTTTATGATTTTAGAGTTCACTCTCGTGACTGTTAACTTGAGGGCCACCTAGAAGTATGTTTGGTGACCAAAGATGACTGTGGAGTCTCGATGGTAGCCTTTGGATGGAGTTTTGGGGTAGAGTCAGCAGGGACTAGTCACTGGAAGAAGAACTCACAGCATTTTTCTGATGGTCAGGGAGAGGGAGAATGGATAACAATTGAGAGTGACTCCTAGCTGTATGAAAAACAATAGTAATGAATTCAATGAAATAAGGAGAATCCAGAGAACAATGACTCTGGCCAAAAATTCAAGATTTTTCCAAGACTGAAGTGCCTATAAGTTATTCAAGGAAAATCCTAACCTGCAAGTACACCATGAAATATCTGATATGAAAAGTTAGGCAGTGGATGTGAATTTGTGAGTTGATGATATATTAAAGTTTGTTTTTTAATTCATGGAAACGTTTGAGTTGATCAGACCCGGATCCCAACAGTTCTCCAACTTTAATGTTTAGAAATGTGGAAGAAGCAGAGAAGGTAACAAAGTCAAGGGAAGAGGAACAAGAGAAGTGTGAGGGAGGTTGAAGAAGGTGAAGTGTCAATCCCCAGAGGAACTTCCACATGCATCTCAGATCAACTACCCCATTATATACCAGCACCAGGCTTTTTTTACCTTCTCAGGATACATTTCATTTGTTTACTCATTTATCACACTTTACCCATTCCTTTTCACATAAAAAAATTTTGACCCCATAAAGGCAAGGACTTAACTGTTCCCTTTGTAAATATACCTCTTAGAACCAAGTACAGTGACTCACAAAGAAATTATTTCAGCATGAAAAAATTATCATAAAAATTGAACTTAAGAAGTTGAAGTGTTGGTCAAGTGTTAAGCTAACTGGCAGTACACAGCCCAGCAATTGCCCCAGCACCGAGAGAACAGATATCTCTCCTATCCTGAAAACCTGATTCAGGAGCCTCCTCTCACATGGCTAGCAGATCTTGCAGTCTCTGATTCTGCATGTATGAAAGATTTTCTTTATTTTATGTGGGTGCCAGAAAGTAAAGTGGAGATGGTAAAAGGGTAGCCAATGGCAAAAAGTTCACATGGGGTCCTAGTCCATCAGCAGAACATGCACACTTGAATAGGAAACCAAGAGATAATAAGCCTATTCAGAAAGCCATAGAAGGACAAAAGTCCAAGAATTTAAAAAGTCCATTCATCCAGTGCTGGGAAGAACCCTGTGTACTGGAAACTAGTGCTCAAGAATCCAATAACATAAGTGTCAACAAAACCACCAGGAAAGTCAGTCGGGACATCAATGTATCTACTGGACACTTGGTTCTTTTGAGGTTAGTTGAAGGAGATGAGAGGGTCTGAATTTAGAGAAATGAATTTTGGAGTCACATGGCATGAACACCACTCTGCACAGGCTGAGAAAGCAACTTCAGAGCAGGAAGGAAGCTGTGAGTTCAAAGCAGGTTTTAGTTTAACTTCCCCATCCACTTTCACTACTGTGTAAAGTGTTACTTGCTGTATATGAAGCACAGTAATAATCAGCCTCATCCTCAGGCTGGAGCCCTGAGATGGTCAGGGAGGCTGTGTTGCCAGACTTGGAGCCAGAGAAACGATCAGAAATCCCTGAGGGACGACTATTCACGTAGTAAATCAGGAGTTTGGGTTTTAATCCTGGTTGCTGTTGGTACCAAGATACATAATTGTACTTCCCAATATCATTGCTGGTTCCAGTACAGGAAATGATAGCTGTCTGGCCAAGAGATCCAGAAGCTGAGGGAGGCTGAGTGAGGGTTGACTGAGCCCATGAACCTGAAAAGAGGGAGAAACATTCTAGTGAGTCATTGCTGGGCCCATGAGAGCCTGAGGAGGAGTAGACAAAGCATCAGCGCAGATAACCCAATGCTCCCTTCCCTGAATTCTCACCTTCACTGAGCAGAGTGAGGATAAGCAGAGGCCATGCCATGCTGGAGACACCCAAAGAGCACTGCATCCTGAGACCTATGAACTGACTCTGACTCCCCCATACTGCTCTTATCCCCTCCCCTGCCTGAACAGAAGGAGGGGCCTCCATGCAAATCTTTTCTGCACCTGTCTCTCATAACCCCACTCTGATCTGCCATGGACTGTAGGCATTTCGGCATCTTTGCATCTTACCTAAGGGGATGAAAATGTATGAATGACTTTTCTGAGTCAGTGAACAGTGAACCCATGACAGTTCCCAGAAGATTTAAACAACCCTGACATGTGCCAAACTTTCCTTTATGTCATTCATGGTGGTTTCGTATAATGATATTCTAGGACTAAACTTTCCCTGATTAGGGTATGAGATTAGAGTTAGGATCCGAGAATGCTATGGAGGTCCAACCACTCTTCCTTCCAGACATCAAAAGCAGAGCAGGACTTCTTCTCCATCATATCCTTCTAGTCCTTTAGTTAGGATCACCTACTTGCACTATGCTCACCAGGTCTCTATAGAAACAATTAGTCAGGGGCTTGAGGTTGAGAGCTGTAGAGATTTATTGAACTTTGCAGAAAATGATATATAGGAACACAACAGATTTTGCGCACTCCCTCCCTTCACTTCTTCGGAAGATTTCAGGACAAAGCAGTTATGGGAGATCATAAAGTCCATAGAAACCAAAGCAATGACCTTCTCCCAATACAGCTCTATGCTGCCTCCTGGTGGCATCATTCAGAGTCTCCCATGTAGTTAAGTGAGAGCTGAACCTGCCTTCTATGCTCTCCTCCTGTCCCCCATTCTTCAATCCTATCTCAGGTCAGACCTCTGGTTCCTTCTAATCTTCACTTTACCCCCTCTCCCTTTGGCCTCTTGCTTCCTACAGGATGGAATGTGGCTTTTACCTACATGTACTCAGATCCACCACATCTGGACTTTCTGCTTGTCACAGAAAGGCTGTCACAGGGTGAGTGGATAGACACTCACCTCTTCAGATATGAGAGAGTCACCTTTTATCTGAATACAGACATACTGTAACAGCTTAAATAACCCAACAGGAGGATGAAGACTGGATGAGAAAAATGGGAAAAGGGAAAGATTTTAATCATTTCAAAATGTTTTAATGAATAATATTGAATTAAGACTAGAAGCTCAATCAAGATTTGAATAATTCCACAAGAAACACAGCAGGTAACTGCAGTGTTTGATTATGTGGGAGAAGGGGCTATGGAGGATTGCACTAAGGAACCCATTTCCAGGAACATCTCAACAGAGCCTGTCTGAGGGTCTCCAGGGAGAGAGATTCTTCTTAGTTTTCATCCTTTATACATTTGGAGAAACCTCTATACACTATCAACCATGTTCTTGAATCTTATAGCCCTGGATCATCTCTTCCATCTACAGTCAGATGACCTAGTGGGGTTTTTTTGTATCTCTAGTAGTTCCCCACATATATTTGTGAATAATTCCATTTAATCCATAAAACATGCAAAGGAAAATAAAACCCTCATTTTAATTGTGGCATTTTCTTAATATCACAGAAATCATCAGTGTTGTTAACATTCATGTTTTACTAATACTTTATTTAAATTCTCACTCACCTTAGCAAATGTATTTAAAATACTTAATAAAGGTCCAGGATGATGGACTCACAGCCTAGGTGCTAAAGAGACATGGGGACCCGGGTTATAGTATTCAATCGAACCCTGGAGAGATTCTTTTCTTAATTTTCACTACCAATTAATGACTATCAAGAAGAAATCTCTTATTGCTATCCTGTTTTATAGTACATTTAAAGGTAAATGGAGGGTGTGATGAAACTCACAGGCCCTCATTCATCAATGTCCTTCTTAAGGCAGTGAGTGCCCCCTCTAAATAAATTGTAACTTCCTACAGGCAGAATTGAATTTTAGGTCTTTTTTCTCCCATATCTAACAATGTTCATGACTCCTTGGGTATGCATTTATTTGTTCTAAATAACCCAAGCATGTGCAGTTCCAATTTGTCTTTGGGAAATAAGGCTAAACTGCACAGCCTTGAAAACAATCAATGTCCTTGTATTTAATTAAACCTCAAGGGCCCCAAATAATTGGTATGTCTCCCCATGTTTTATACTGCCTTCTAATATGCCCCTATCAAATATGGTCAGTAATTATCTATAAATTCAAAGACATAATGAGCCACAGCAGAAAACTGCCTATAAAAAGAACTCCTTTCATAAAAGAAGTCTTCTCCTCAGACTAATGTTCAAAACATCAAACTAACATTGACCAGATATATCAAGGTATTCATTGCTTTTATCATCTTTCCCCTTACACTTTCAGTTGTCCATATGGTCTTTATGGGATTTCACAGGAGTTATAAACATTTTTGTAAAAGTCAAATTATAATAAGAACTATCTTGAAATGCAACACAAAAGAAATGAGTCCAGACATTTAAAATGTTTTAGACAAGTTGGAAACATGTATTTTGTTCATTTGTATTTTGGGGGAAAGTTTCATCTTATTCACCCTGACATGTGTAAGACAAGGAATAACATATACCAAACACCTTGTACAGATGGAAAATTAAAGACAAGTCAGTTAGGGAAAATATTTCTGTGTTTTACCATGTATCTCAGTGCATTTGGTAAATAAAAACATTTTGAAATATTACTTAAATTTTGTGCTTTTATAACAATATATTCAACAAAATTTGGAAACTCTTATATAAATACATTATTTTCTTTTAACATTTAGTATTTGATTATTTCTTTTTATACTTTCTTTTGTTTACATTTCCCTCTAATAATGTTTTAAGTTTTCACTAATCTTGGGATGTATGGTGAGAATAAGATAGGTCCCTGACCAAGTGTCCGTTAGAACTTTAAAGATTTTGTGAGGAGTTGCAATGCTGTGTCCTTGGTGTGAGTTCATATTACAAATCATGGTTTATGTGCCTTTTTTGCTCAGCTAGTTCTGTGAAGTCCCATAGGACAACATCACACACTTACACATCACAGGGAGTGATCACAATGGAAAAGAAGCCACTGGACATCTAGTTTAACAGGGAAAACATAAAATGCCCAGACCTAAGACACACAGACACAGAAGAATATGTATAACAATGTCAATGACAACACAGTGGGAAAATGCCAGCTGTTCCTCCAGGTCTCAGGTGGTGGTCACAAGCCCTTACTGTATAGTATTTTCTCCCTGATATCAAGGACTACCATATCCCATGATGACTTTATCAGGGTACTTTCCTGAATGCTGGTGGCCACTCCCATCTGACTACTGGAGCCTCCAAGTCTTTTTTAGTCTGGGAACAGATTTAAAACCTCTATTAAGTCTGATATTTCTAGTCTTGTACTTGGGAGTATTGCTCTTCTCTGTGTGTTCCCTGTCTGTATGCAGGACAAGCAAGAAGAGATCAAGGCACAGAAAGAGAAAAATACCTAGAGAAGAAGGTCTAGGGGGAAACCTAACATCCTTGCAGCTTTCTCTGGGGTATTCTTCTGTCATAAACATGGTCTCAGCATCAGCACTGGGAGACCCAAAACTCTGAGCCTGGCTCTCACTAGTGTCAGCTGCTGGGCAAAGTGGCTATATAACCAATGCCACAGACAGGCCATCCACACCAACAGCTAATCAAATATGTTCTGGTCTGTACCGAGGATTTCAGGATGTATAAGCAGTCCATGCCCCCAGTTATGTCCCCTCTTCTGGGTTGGGGCATGAACTTAGACTCACTTTTCAGCCTCAGAAGACAGGCTCAAAAGTGGCCCTGATCATTAACCTGTCTCATTCTTGAAAATCAAGGCAGTTTTCCTAGGTACCAAGAGTCCAGGATTGACGATGAAGTCCAGCCCCGTTTCATGGGGTGAAGTTCTCAGTATATTACAGTTCTTCTCAGGGCACTTCTTCATTTGAGAAGGAACAAGCTGTAATAGTTTTGATAGCATTTTCTATCTTAAATGTGGGTGTGATGATTGGAACTGCAGCAGACATCATGAAATCTTATGACAGCTGGAAAGAAAGTAGAACTCAGATAGTAAGGATGGTGTAAAGAAATAAAAATTTCTCTTTTTCACTACAGAAAAACTTTCTATACATGCTCAGTTTATTTTTCATATGTCATGAAGATATTTGTGTGCATAGAATGCTACACAAATTATGATCTCAGATGGAAAGTATGGTGGTAAATCGATGGGTGATGCCATGCTGTGTGGGTATCACTCATCATCCTTCATAATCCCTAACTCCATCCCACATCCACTTCATGTAGCGCCTACCCAGAAGACTGAGAGGAAAGGGCAGCCTAGGGTTTTAATGTGAGCAAGCAGGGCCACATTTGCTCATAAATTTGACTCCAGTTCACCTGGGTTGGGGAAAGAATTTGAAAGGTATTGAAAGATTTTTGCTCTTGCTTCAACACTTTATGTAAATATGAGATTTATTACTGCAGTCTGTCACCTGACAGTAAAACCACAGCCTTAGACACATTCCCACTGATTTCCAAGGTGGTCATGTTCCCTGATTTAGACCCAGAGAACTGGTCAGGGATGCCAGAGGACAAGATGTTATCACTGTATGTGACCAGCACAGGGTTCTGACCCAGCTTCCGCTGATACCAAAGCACAGCATTTTTCACTACCAAGGTTCTCGCCACAGCATGTGTTCATGGCCTTTTGTCTCAGGGCCACTGCCACTGAGGGTGTCTGTGTCAGTTCATAGGAGTCCACAGTGGCTGCATTAAAGGAGAAGAAAGGCAGCTTGTGGATGATGGATCTATTCGCATGGGTCACCTTAAGACAGTGCTCAGGACGAACTCACAGTCTGAGGCAGGCCCAGCTCCAAGTCACATCAACAGGGCTGGAATGATCCCTTGTGCAAAGATAGAGGAGGAGGAGCAGCAGGAGAGGGGATGAGGCAATAGGAGAGGTGCTCAAGAACATCCACAGCACAGCTGGGATTGCAGGCTGCTCTGTTTCCCTCCCAGTTCCTAAAGGGCAGTATGGTCTAGATGTTTATGCAAATTTATACCTTCCCTAGATGTCCTCATTATGCACAAGTGGGGAAAATTCTTTTCTTTCAATTGAATTTCATATTTGAAATTGTATACATTAATAATGTTATAGATTAATTATTACAATTGTATATATGGCAGTAGAATACTTTGAACAAATTCATACCTTTCACTATTTTCCCATTCTACCCCTCCTTTTTCAAACAGTGTTTGCTAGGTTTCATTATGCATTGATGCCCTGTTCAATCTTCTACCATCCTTTTCACCCCTGAGTAATATTTCCTTTTCCCCTCTCTATCTCCCACTTATCCCCTGCAGACACTCCCCCTTTTACATTCATGTACATTGTTATCACCATTGTGATCATTATCATACTAAGTCTGTGTTCCATAAAGTAGTGAGAACAGTTTTGACCTTTTAGATTGGCTTATATCACTCAAGTTGATGATTTCCAGTTCCATGCATTGTCTTGTAAATGACATAATTTCATTTTGCTTTATGGCTGAGTCACATTTCATGATATATTTCATGCTTTCTATAAGCATTCACAGCTATTGGTAACCCTTTTCTGCTTCAACAGTTTAATGACTGGTGGTGGTGGTGGCAGTGGCAAAGTAGAGAATATGGGCTTATCTGGAAGTGCCCCAAGTGAGAGGGTTGCCCAGAACCATGATTTGCAGTTAATGACCGTGGGCTAAAGGCCCAGGAAGCTGTCCTGAGTGAAGAACACAGGCTCTGGGAGCTCTGACCTCTCACAATGAGCTCCCTCCTAAAGCACATAGACCTCAATGTCATCTCCAACAATGACTTACAACACTCTGGGAGTTACCCAGGTTGACATCTGTGACCAGGCTCCTCCAGGGCATTTCTCTAGGGAGAACTTCATTCTACCCAGGGTCTTGCTAGGTTCCTGTAGAAATACTCAACATGCTTGACCCTCATAGTTAAGTGACTAAATCCAAAATACATAGGATTAATTTTTTTATCTTCCTGCTTGTACACTAAGCTTTGCAAATCTGTTGATGCCAAGGGCTGGCCTCCATCTTGGGATGTCCCTGGGCAGCACCAGACACTCTCCTGGGTGCTTCTGGCTGCAGCTCTTCTCTCCATGCTAGTGGATGGGACTCAAAGTAGGATCTCCTTTCCTCCAGACAATCCCAAAGTCCATGTCACCATGAAGATATTGGAAGAAATTGCAGTCAAACTCCTGGCCTTTTGAGGCAATGCTGCCACTGGGTGTATGGTTCAAAGAACCAGTTGATCCCACACCATATCTCCTTGGAGTGTGTTGACAGCCTTGGAGGAGGGGTTGTACCCATAGCCTCACTGGTGGCAATGGTAGATTTTGTTGAGGCACTGCCTACTAAAATACATCAACATGTAGAATCTGTCTTAGCATGGACAAAAAAGATGAGGTGATGAAGGAAAGAGGATCTCTTTTGTTCTTCAGCAGGCGCCCAAACATGGGACAAAGAGTGGTTTTAGTGCAAAATGTATGATGCAAACACAGAGCAGGGCAGTGGGCCCTGAGTATAAGTGCACTGGTGGAGACTGGTCCTGGCAGGATGCTTCTGCAATGTGCTGCATTGCAGCCTGGGGAAAGGAGAAAGCTCATAATGGAGCCTGCAGGAGGTACGCAAATGACAGTAACAGAAGCTGTTTTGGTGTCCATATCAATGACCTCAGGATCTCACAATGGCTTCAGGACAGGTGTGCAGACTGGGGTGCCAGAAAATAAGGTAGAGTTGGTAAAAGAGAAGTCAGGGTTCAGAAGTTGACATTGGGTCCCTGTGCATCAACAGGACACAAAACTCTGAGTAGGAAAACAAGTGCTAATAAGCCTATTCAGAAAGGCATAGAAGGAAGCTACAGCCCAATAATTTAAAAAAACTCATGCATCCTGTGTTTGGAAGAAGCTGGTTTACTGGAGACCAGTGCTCAATGATAAAAGGACTTTTGTGGAACCATGAACACCTGATGAGTTAGTCAGGACATCCACTTGCTAGTTGACACATTGTTATTTGAAGTTCAATGAGGGAGGTGAGTGGGGCTGAATTTTAAGCAAGAAATGAATTTTGAGGACATGTGGCATGAAAACCCCTCTGCACAGGGATGAGAAAGCAAATTCAGAACAAGTAGTCAGCTGTGAGCTCAGGGCAGGTTTTGGTTGAACTTCCCCATGAACTCTCACTACTGTGTAAAGTGCTACTTCCTGCATATGATGCACAGTAATAATCAACCTCAGCCTCAGGCTGGAGCCCTGAGATGGTTAGGGAGGCTGTGTTGCCAGACTTGGAGCCAGAGAAACGATCAGAAATGCCTGAGGGACAACTATTCACATTATAAATCAGGAGTTTATGGTTTGTTCCTGGTTGCTTTTGGTACCAAGATACAATATTATATTTCCCAATATCATTGCTGGTTCCAGTACAGGAAATAGTAACTTTCTGGCCAAGAGATCCAGAAGCTGAGGGAGGCTGAGTGAGGGCTGACTGAGCCCATGAACCTGAAAAGAGGGAGAAACACCATAGTGAGTCAGTACTGGGACCATGTGCTCTGGAGGAGAGAAAGCATCAGCCCAGATTTCCCAATGGTTCCTTCCCTGAGGTCTCACTATACCTTGACAGAGGAGCATGAGGAAGACAAGAGGCCAAGCCATGTTGGAGACACCAAGGAGAACTGACTCTTAAGACCCATGCACTGAGTCTGGTTCCCCCAGACCTCTCTTATCCCTTTTCCTCCCTGAAAGGAAGGAGGGGCCTCCATGCAAATCTCTTCTGCACCTGTCTCTCCTCACCCCCCTGTGACGTGCCATGGACTATAGACATTAATGTGTCTTTGCACAGCAGGGCTCTTAGGAAGGTTTCAAAAAGAACAGTTCTTGGGCACACTACAGTTCCTGGAAACCACAACAATGACTCTCTCCAAGTCCAGCTGCTGCCCCCTGGTGGCCTTGCTTAGAGGCCTCCAAGCCCCAGGAAGTGCAATAAAGTGAGAGCTGGACCTCTCTGCTCTGCTCCTGCTCCCTGCACAGCTTCTTTCTCAGAGCAGACCAGTTGTTCCTTCTCATTCCCTGCAGATTGCTCCCCTCTTGTCCTCTGACTTCTTCCAGGATGCAATGTGTGTGTCTCTTACCACACCAGGTGCCCAGAGCCACCCTCTCAGGACTTTTTGTTGTCACAGAGCAGCCTCTCACAGGGTGAATGTATGAACATAAGTCATCTCTTATCTGGAGACTGAAATACTGTTACAGCTTAAGTAAACCTACCCCAGGGGGAAAGTGGATGAGAAAAATGTGTCTAGGGGAAGATTTTAAGTTTTTTTAAAATGGCTTAACGAATAATATTGCATTAAGAACAGAAGACTCAACAAGGATTTGAAAACCCCTACAGGAAACCAAGATGGTAAACGCAGTCTTTGAGGATGTGGGAGAAAAGTCTGGGGTGTGGATGGCTCTAAGGTATCCAGCTCATGAGACCTCTCAACAGTCTGTCTGAGTGTCTCCAGGGAAAGAAGTGCTTCTTTCATTTACCCCTTTCCACTCTTGCAGACACTTCCAGACAGTACCAAGCATGTTCCTGAGTATTACAGTCCTGTATCGTCTCCTCCATCTACAAAATGTCACTTGATCTAATAGATTTTCTAATGTCACTAGTAGTTCTCCATATATATTTGTAAATAATTCACAATTAATCCATAAAACTCACAATGGAAATTACAACTGCCATTTTAAATTATGATATTTTCTTACTATGTCAGAAACCATCAATTTGTTAACATTCATATTGCACTAGTACTTCATATAGATTGTCACTTACTTTAACAGAACTCTTTAGAATATGTAATATAGGTCAAGAATGATGGATTCACTGCCTGTGGCCTAAAGAGTCACATTGTACCAAGGAGAGAGTATTCAGTATAACCCTGGAGAGTTTCTTTAATTTGCTTTCACTGCCAATTTATGACTACCCAGAAAAAATCTCTTATTGCTATCCTTCTTTATCATACATTAAAAGGTAAAATGGAAGGTGTGATGAAACTCATTAGACCACAATCACCAAGCTCCTTCTTAAGCAATGAGTGCCACCCCAAATAAATTATAAATTTCTTAAAGACAGTAGTATATTTTTAGATCTTTTTCTCTCCCATACCTAACAATATTGATTGATCCTTTGAGCATTTATTTATTTATTCTAAATATCCTAAGCATGTGCCTACTCCCATTTCTCTTTGGGAATTGAAGCTAAATTTCAGTCTCGTGAAAATCAATACCCTTGTATTTAATTGAACCAGAGGGTCCCCAAATAATTGGCATTTCTCTCTACGTATTGTACCACACTCTAAGATGGTCTTACCAACTATGGTCAGTAATAATCTCGAAATAGAAAAACATAATAAGCCACAGCAGGAAACTGCTTATCAAAAGAATGTTTTCCATTAAAGAATTTTTTTCATCAGACTTTAGATCAAAACATCAAATTTATATTCACTTAAAATAGCAAAGTATTGCTTGCTTTTATTATCTTTCCACTTACAGTTTCAGTTGTCCATCTTGTTTTTCTGGGATTTCACTCAACTTATCAGCATTTTTATAATAGTCCAATCATAATAAGAACTGTCTTCCAATTCAATCAAAAGACAAATGAGTCAGACCATAAAAAATGTTTTTGACAAGCTGACAATGTGTATTTTGTTCATTTTTCTTTTTGAACAAAGTTACATTGCATTCACCCTGATTTGTGTAACAGACTGAAAACATACAACAATCAACCTATAGGGATGAAAAAGAAAAGACAAGTTGGTTCTAGAAAACTCTTCTGTCTTATACCAAGTATCTCAGGGCATCTGACAAAAAAAATATTAAACATTTCTAAAAATTTTATTTTTTATAGTTATGTGTTCAAAATAATTTCAAAGCTGTTATAGAAATACACTATTTTAACACATCATTCTCAAGTGTTTGCATTTAATTTTTTTTCATCCCATTACCCTCAAATAATGTTTTACATACTTCCTCCTGCCTACCTTCAGATTCCCTACACTCATGCCCTAACACAGGATTTGGGACAGAGTGCCAGAATTTGTTTGGGGTTTTTTGGCTATATAATGCACTTTTTAAATCTCAGTATTTGAGAGTGTGTTTTAAAAGTAATCCTGGTTTGAACGCATGCTGCATTGATTTATAAAATGCAATTCAGATAGGTCAAAATAGATGTCCTAAAACGATGAGGCCACAATGGTGAATCTAGTTTACATGAACAAATGAAAAGCAGTCAGGTAGGGAATTTATCATAATCAAAAATCAGACATGGGGATCCAAGATGGCGAGTGGGACACAGCCACAGACCTTCTGACCTCCGTGATCCAGGGACCTTGATAAGAAGCTGGAGACCTGCTTGATCGAGGTAAAACGCCAGGGAGAACTGAAACATCAGTACTCTAAACCCCTATCTCGTGGAAGGCCTCTCCACGCCAAAATATACTAAAAGAATAGCAGGTGCCGCAAGCTTAGCCCAGGCCCATAGGCTCGCGGAAACACTGCTCCATACACTGTGGGATCTCCAGTCCTCCGGCCATTCTCCTTGTCCCGCCAGTGCTGTGCTACCCCAAACTCCCACCCCTCAGAATAGCAAGATCTCCGTGGGACAAGTCCTTAAGCCAGGGATCCACAGATACCTATGATCTCTGCAGGCCATGTCCCACAAGGCCTATACAACCCTGCATGATCTCTGCTAGGTCATGCACCCAAGACCTGCACAGCCCCTCAGGAGCTCCCTTTCACTGGTCTGTGCCCCTGCCACCCCCCCACCCCACCCCACCCCTGCCATGCAAATCTCTGGCCTCAAAGCCTGCACAGGCCTGCAAGATCTCTGCTCTGTTGGGCCACACCCCAAGGCCAGCCATGCCTGAGATACAAACACACATGATTTCCGTTTGGATGGGCCATGTCCACAAGGCCTACAACTGGGGAGACCTCCTCTTCTGTCACTCTTCCTAGTAGACAAGATTCACTATCTCAACTAAAAACTCAAATTCTTCCCCCCCAGGCAGCTATTTCTGCTGCCCCCTCCATCAGGAACAAATAGATTCCACAATGTGGACAGATGAGATGAGTGTAGGGTGGGCCAGGATGGCCCTCCCTTTTCAAATAAAATTCAAAAATCCTTCACAGTTTCCACACTCAAAACAATATGCCCTCAAGCCTGAGGGATGATGAGGCCTTAAGCCTATCATAAATTCCTTAAAACAACAAGGACTATTAATTAGTTGCTCCAGCCCCTATAATAAATTTAAAATTCTTATAAAAGTTAATTTTAAAATACAAGTTACAATGTAAACAACTGGAAAGGATATAGATAGGTAGTGAATGTATTTTTTGAGAAGATAAAGGAAAAAGGAATGTTTTTGGATGAGAAAGGATTTTGTAAAGAAGGGTTTCTCCTAAAGATTGTTTCAAACAGCAGGGATAAAGAGACACCATCAATGGGTTTAGTATGTTACATAAAGGTCTGAGTAAGTTTTAAAAGTGTACAATACAAAGCTTCAATATGTAATAAAGTTAAAGTTGAGTATAATCTAAGAGTTGCCTAAAAGATTTTTAGGGTCATATAAAACTAAAATCCAATTCTCTATGTCTATAAAATAACAAGGTTATCTTAATATTGTTCTGCTCTGAGTAACATCTACAAAAAACAGTTACAGGGAAAGATTTAACCAAAGAAATTATTTGTGTTTTCTGCTGATCTTGTCAAGCTTTAACTACTACTAAATCAGAGTTCATTTACATATTTGCTTATGTGTCTTAAATGACCATCTTGTAACAGGATAGTGTCTATACTTTATCTAAATACAAAATATTTAAATATTGGTACAAACATTTGCAAAGTTATGTACAAAATGAGCTAGAGATCTCTTGTATCCAAAAGTGTTACATTTAACCTAAATCCTGACAGCCCCTGCCTTCCACAGGTTACCTACTTAGGTGTGGCCTTAAAGGGACAGACTCACTCCATGAGTCATGAGTGCATCAACCATTCTTCCGTTTCCCTCACCCATACCTTAAGGTAGCTTAGTGCATTCTTGGGAGTTATAGGAATTTGCAGAATTTAGATCCCTAGGTATACAGTCCCTTAGCAGACACCTTTTTATTCTCCTCCTAATATTCCTATTTGTGTCTTTTATAAATACGGCCACCCATTTCTCTTAGAAAACTTGCCTCCAACAGACTCTTCTCCTCTGGCTGACTACCTGCCTTATCTTAACCATCTCAGGGAACTTCTCAGAGAGCATGCAGACCAGATCCTGACCCACCCTATAACAATGTCTGTTAAACCAGGGGGTCTTGTTCTCTTAAAGGATCTTCTACTCTCTCCATTGGGACTTCGGTGGACCAGCCATCATTTGGTCATACTCAGGACACCCACTGCTGTGAAGTGCAAAAGGATCCCCCAGTGAGAACACCTCTCAAGGAACAGTTAAAAAAAAAATGGAGAAGGGAACTGGAGGACCCTTGAAATTGTCTATAGAACAACATTTCACAGTGGATCTCCTGGCTAACGTCCATCCTAATGCCTATGTTTCCTGCTGTCCTATACTTAAGCTTCGTCCCTTGTATCATACTCCATGTCTGCTATTGCTAATCAAAAGTTTAACCAAGTTTACCTGCAGGGATACCAACCTCTCCAAAATCTTCTAGGGACTGCTATGAGAGCCCCCACTGGGACACAGTAGTCTGAGAATCTTGCTCCATCCAGCACCCTTTGCCAGCAGGAAGTAGCTAAGAGACCAACATTTCAACCAAATTCCCTATTCTCAGCCCCGACACTCACCATTATTAAAGAAAAAATGGGGTAATGATGGAACAATAAGGTCACTTGAGAAACTTCCAGGACAGCCCCAACCTAAACAGAAATTCCTATGCTCTAAGACAGCTGCACCCCTACCAAAGACTACTGTGCATTTGCTAACTTCCTTAACCTGCCCCTTCAATAAAAGCTACACCTGGAACAGAATTGCTGCTGTGCCATCTTTCCTCCAGCCATTCTGGCTGTTTGGGACTGCCATTAAACTTTGCTTTATGGATGTGAGACTTTTCTAATGAGTTTTCCTTGTGAGTGGTGTTTTTCCTAATGGCTGAGAAGGAAGAAGTACAGGTCATGGTGGATTCAAGCCAAAGCTAAGACTGATTGACTCAGGCTGGACTGTCTTCCTGGCCTCTCATGTCCACTTACCATAGAGAACTCTCCCTTACCCAAATCAGCCTCAGCCAAGTGATGCTGCTAGAATTGCTTTGTAGTGTCCAGAGCAGGGGCTAATCCAGAAGAAGACATAAGAAGCCATCCCTGCAGACGCAATATGCTGATCCACTAGTGTGGGTCCATAGTCATCTCTGTCCCAGACTGTCCTTGTCTAGCTCCTGTGCTCACCAGCCATGCAGAACTCAGCATGGGTTCTTCTACATCATCTGTACTCAGAGTACAGAAGAAAGTGTCCATGCAAGATATGTGATGCTGACCCATATCACTGCTTTTGGGATGTATGGTGAAAATAAAATAAGTCCCTGGCCAGGTGTCCATAAGCATTTCAAAGCTTTTGTGAGGAATTGTTAGTCTGTGTCCTTGGTGTGAGTTCATTTTACAAATCATGTTTATGTACCTCTTATGCTCAGCTAATCCTGGAAAGGTCACATACTACAGGCTACACAACATCAGAAACTTATCCATCACAATGGGTGGTCTAGATAGGAAAATAACTCCTGGACCTCTGCCAGTTTAACAGGGAAAATCTACAAAGGCCAGACCTAAGACACACAGACACCGAAGAATATGTGTATCAATGTCAATGGCAACACAGTGAGAAAATGCCAGCTTTTCCTTCAGGTCTCAGGTGGTGGTCACAAAACCTTCCTGTGTGTCATTATCTCTCTGATATCCAGTCCCATCCTATCCCATAGTGACTTTATCACCTGGATTGTGCCCACATCTGGTGGCCACTCCATACTGGCTACTGGAGGCTCTGAGTTAACGTTCTTTTTCCAGGTACAGATTGGTAACTTGCTAGTCAGGTCTGAGTTTTCTTTCCTTGAAATGAGAGGATTGCTCTTCTCTGTGCAGCCTCTGTCTGTGCAGGACAGTCAAGAGGGGCTCAAGGCACAGTAATGGAAAAATACCACTATTTACAGAAAGGTCTAGGGGAAAACCTGACATTCTTGCCCTTCTCTGCGAGGTTGTTTTGTCTTAATCATAATTTGAATTTAGCAGCAGCACTGGGACACCCAATGCTAAACTCTAGCTGTCATTGGTGTTGGATGTTGGGGCAATGGTGGCTGTATATCCAAAGTCACAGACAGGAGGCCATCCACACCAACATTTATTCGGGTTCACTCTGGTCTGTACTTGGGATTTCAGGAAGTATATGCAGTGCATGCTCTCAGGAATGCCTCCCCTCTGGGTTGGGCCATGGATTAGACTCTAATCTGTCCAAGAACAATGTCCCACCAAGTGTACCTCCTCATTATCCTCTCTAGTTCTTGAAAATCAAGGAAGTTTTCCTAGGTACCAAGAATTCAGGATTGACTATGAAGTTCAGCCCAATTTCATGGGATGAATTTCTCCATGTATTGGGGTTCTTCTCAGGGCACTTTTGAGAAGGAAAGATCTATACCTGTTTTTGTATCAATTACTATCTAAAATGTGAGTGTGATAGTTGTAACTGCAGAAGATATCCTGAAGTGTTAAGTCAACAGGGAAGAAAGTAGAGCTCAGTAAGGATAGGGGAGAGAAGATGAAAATGACCCCAAGGCTCAAGTTTAATTGGAAAGAGCTGAAAAGAAGCAATTTGGCCTCATTACTAAAAAAGAAAAGAAGGCTCTGTCTGCTCCTTACTCTGCTTTTCATGCATGTGTCCTTGCATTAAGGAAAGATTCTATCCAGCTGGGCACCTGAGGCTCCTGGCTAAATTTTTAGCTACTTGGGACTCTTAGATAAGATGTATCACAGCTCAAGGCCAGAATGGGCAAAGAGTTCACAAGTGCCCATTACCAAAATAACTACAGGAAAATGGACTGGGGATGTCGCTCAAGGGATAGAGTGCCTGAGGCAAGAACAAAGCCCAGAGTTCAAACTGCTGTCACATCAAAAAAAAAATCCTGACCCATTGGGAAAATAAAAAACAAAAATAATTGTATTATAAAAATAATGTTAGTTTAAGAACCATGTAGGGAAAGTGTTATATCAGTAATTAATAGAGTGTTTAGACAAATATCCACAGACAGTTTTGATGAAAACATCAGAACTGGACTTTCATGGAGTAGGTTTAAAAACTGCAGTAAATACATGGCACAAAACTGTTCATATCATTTATCTGGGTTGAGCTTAATAGGTTTCTGGTGGGAGAGTTCGGGTATGTGAATATATGATAGTACTGTGAGAAAGTGGGAGAAACAGCCAAGGTGGTATTTTTCTCCTAAGTGAAGAATTTCCATGGGAGGAAATATGTGTAGTCTGAGTGAATAATGGGGAATTTCTAGGTAATAAACTTGGTTCTCTGGTAGCTGCTTTACACATCTAGGATCCTCTAGGTGTTGCTAGGCAGGTACAGATGAAGTAGACATGGGATCAGACCAACCTCTTGCCTCTCCCCTGTTTAACTGGCATGAATAAATTCAGCTGGTATTTACTAGTTCCTTCCCTCTACCTTGTACAAATCATGCACTGGATGGGAGACATAGGCTGTGTTTTGCACATCCTCTCCTGGGTCAGGTATGTAGTGTTTTTTGTGGTGATCAATGACTTCTTTCCATGAAGTAACATACATTCTCTGACATTGGAGCAAAGAATTTGAGGATTGTACTTCACAGGTAAGGGAAGGGGCATGGAGAAGGAGCAAAACTAACAAGCACTCAGGGAGGAAGGGAGAAATGTAGGATCAGGGAGATCCAAATCCAATAATAATAGGCTCCTCAGAGTGTGTTGCAACCAGAGTGGGCTGAGGTGTGGTGTGGTGTGTGAGAAAATCCTAGTATATATGGTTATATATACTAGAATGTTAGGACTTCTAGGGCCCTGTGTTGGTTGTTGTGCACTTTTTCAGGCTCTTAAGGTGAAGACAACCTCCCTGAACAATTTGCAGCTGATAAGAATCACAAAGAACAAAATAACCCAGATTACAAAAACCTAAAGTAGTTATTTAAACACTTTCACGGTAGAAAATTTCTTGAATTGTGCATAAAATATCATCTATTGACAGCTTAGTGGCCAGTAGTATGAAATGAAATTTCCCCATCTAGCATGCAATCATAGTTGTCAAAGTTGGTTTTTGTAATAAACTGCTCGTATTTTATTTTTCACATCCTCACAAAGGAGATGCCATGTGTCATGCATGTCTTTAGAGTTTATGGTGAGGTTTCTAGCATTTCTGTTTAAAAAATTCTTTACATGACATCTTTATATGATTTCAGTTTCTAAAAAGTTTCTTAAACAATATGTCCCTAGCTCTAGGAAAAATGCTATCTGGAATATAACACTAGTTAGCCTTTGGGAATATAGCTCCTTATGAAAGAAAAATTACCTTACAAATCCCATGACCAACATACTGGTTTTGTGGTTTCCTTCATGGACATGGGTTATGGATTGGATATGAAGTGTCCCCCAAAATCTCTTTGATGCCTCAGTCCCCAGCTCGTGGTTTGATTGGGAGGAATTAGATTGGATGACATGGAACATGTAAGGACAGAATCAAACGGGTGTGCATGAACATGAAAGACACCTCCTAGGAAATTCTGCCCTCCCTAGTTTGGAAGAACCATAGGGACGAACAAAACTGATGTCTCTCCTTGCAGGTGTAGTCCTCCAGTGTCTCACAAGTCAGTGAACACAACAAACCCACCCCGCAGAATGTTTCCGGATGTTCTCTTCACACATGCAGGGCCGTGCTGAGCTCAAAGTCAGAGCCAGGCTGGTGATGGACAGGTGGGTGTAGACTTGTGAAACACCTGTGCAGTGAGCAAAAATGCTTAGGAGGTGGGTGGTACAGGCCATGGTGGTGTCAGCCCAGATGCAACTTCCTAAGTCCCAGTCTGGATTGGCTTCTTCCCAAATTTCTCTTATTCCTTTGCCTGAGAGACCTGCCTCTTATGCAAATCAGCTTGAACCTAGAGTTGCCACTGGAAGAAGTTTGTGGTGTAAAGGCCAAAGCCCAGCACAGAAGACATAGAAAGAAGATGGATGGTCTTAAAAACCTGTCCTCAGACCGCTGGGCTGCTCCTTCTCCTGTAGTCTCATACCCTGTGCCAACTTCTGCATACCACTCTGAGTACTCATGAATAACTGTCGTGAGGGCAACAGAAAAAGGGGATGAGGAACAAGTGTAAAGATCAGTTAGAGATGACTCAACCTAGGTTTTAGCACTTTTGTACATGAAAGCAATGCTAGGAATCCCTCTGTATAGCTGTCCTTATCTCAACTAGTAAAAATGCCATGCCTTTCTTATTATGCTTATTTCTAATCTCCAATGGAACTGGAAAAAAAGCACAGGACAGGTTCTGCCTAGAAGTGAGAGGTGTGGGGGAGAGAGGGTGGAGGAGGGAAGCAAGGGAGAGAAATGACCCAAACAATGTATATGCATGCAAATGAATGAATAAAAAAATAACCCTGTCCTCAGAAAGATCTGGAGTATATTTTGTTCAGCAAATGATTAGAAAATCTGTACCTATGTGGACACCTGACTCATTTAGTGGATCTGAAGCCTGGTGTGAATAGGAAGAGGATCTTATAGAAATGGACTCTTGATAGTAATAGAGAAGACATTGTTACAAATAATGGGGCGTGCATTTTGCATAAACATTAGAATACAGGTTAATACATTTAAAGGACAATTCTAAGTGACAGTAAGGAGTTGACCTATGCAAAGAAATAGAGGTGTGTCCACATCCTTGAATCAGTGGTTAGGCAGCCATAGAAGGTCATGATGGTGCTAAACGAGCAGAAGTGAAGAAGGATCCTTGAGTGATGTTGCCCAATACAAAACTCAACTTCGCTTTCTACAACGGAGTCAAATTCTTCACCTAGAGGCCACCACGTGATGACATCCCAAGGAATGTTCCTGGCTCAATAGGGCACTGCACAAGTCGGAGTCAGCAGACTGTGGCTGTTGCCTTTGTTTTAAATTGCATTGTGTTCAACCAGGCCCGCTCTTTATGTCGTCAGTGGTGCTTTCAGGCTGCAAGGGCACAGTCCAGTGTTTGTACCACAGCATGTAGAACTTTGAAACAATAAACAATTCCCTACCTGACCTACAGCAGATGACAAATTTTCCTCTTCCATAATCTCTGCTCCATCAATGTAAGTAAGTCAAAAGTACTACACTTTGGAATGGGGAATTGTGTATACTACTGCCACATTTAAATTTCTGAAGGACTTGTAGTTGAAATTGCTTCGTAAGTGAATGAAATTTATGAATCTAGAACTTATATCAGTTCAATGAATCCTGGAAAGTAGAAGCCGATTTCAATGTATCCAGATGGGAAGTTGCCTCAATGTCTATTTCTGTACCACCTGTGGAATGTCCTCTAGGAGAATAACATGGCTGCAGGTACCAGTATACACCAGTGATGTGGAAGCTCTAGGACACTCAGAAACCGTGCATTTATGTGGAACAGAAAACAGAGTGCAAGTACATTTTATCCTCCAGCTATGTTAACTCTCTTCACTGTCACAATGTAATTCATTGGAGCTTGGCCCATCTGAACATGCAAGAGAACATTTCAGGGCTGCAACTTGTCATTGTCATTGTATCAGATGTGAATTGAGTGGAAATTATACTGAATGCTATGGAGGAAATATGTATTCTAGGGATTGAGAAAGAAATCATAAGAAGTTTCATTCCTCCCCATAAGCTCCAATACTTATGATTTTCTTTTATTGGAGCAATCTGAGCCATCTTCTGCCAAATAACAAATATAATAATTTCTTAAAAGTCCTACCATGAAGAAAGAAGCTAAAAGCTTATAAGGGCCACTCTGTTTTAGTAGACATCCTGCTTCAATGTTGTGGATAATGCACAATTCAAATGTTAGTAAATTTTACCTCAGGTGTGGATTCCAGAGAAGTCTGTCTGTGTAACATGTAACATAGGTGTGCCAGTCACCCTGCTGTGTAGAAACTCATGTCTGTGGACACAATGATAATAGGGGAATTGTCCATGTGAGGAGAATCCTTGTGTATCCACCCTCAAATAGAATCTCAATTGATCGTGGGACTTTGGTATAAATCTGTGTCCCCAGCAGTAAAGAATCACAAACCTTTTGAAAACAAGTTCATTTCCAGGTCCTACTAGATATAGATATCATAGGATACCAAGGGAATTCATATTCACAGCTGTGATCCACAGATGATGAGATCAGGCAGGCGCACAGATATCACTGTTAGGTTATGTCTATTTGGGGGCAGGAACAGGCCTGAGACTCAGTAACCCATATTGTCAGGTGGTCTACACCCCATGTTGACATCTCATCTCCTCATGTGGGAAGAAACACCAGGGTTTGAACTCATTGCCACACACTTAATATACAGTCACTCTACTACTTAAAGCCCTTTTTGCTTTAGTTATCTTTCAGACACAGTCCTGTATTTTTTGCCTGGATTTATGCTGGGCAATGATCCTCCTTCCTATGACTCCTGTATAGCTGAGATTACAGGTGTATACTCCCATGCACAGATTGTTTACTGAGAAGGGGAATTACTAACTTTTTGCCCAAGCTAGCATTGATCATGCTTGTTTTCTGGTTCAGTCAAATGCCAGTTAATGTCTGAGCACCACAGTAATCTAGCACTCAGTAGCACTCAACTTTGTCCTCAGGGAAGGACTTTGAGAGAGACAGGGCAGCTTTGGCCATGAGTAGAGAGACTAGGAACATAACTAATGTTCATGAGTGTCTGTTATTTGTGTTAACATTGGTGAACTGAGTGCTTGGTTAGGCTTCTGCTGTAACCAGCATTCAAAGTAACCACTGGTGACTTCTATAAACAGCAGCCACAGATATGACTGACTGTGTACAGGGTCAGTGAAAACAAGAGGGTCACCACAGCCTGAGAACTTGACTGGGGAAAGAAACAAGCACTTTGGGAATGAGGAAAGAGGACAGGAGATCACTGCAAATTATGGTTTCTGAAATCTTCATGAACCAGAGCAGATACTGAGGCATGAAGAAGGTTGGGGAAGTGTCTAGGTCTTGGTGTGGACATTCCAAAGATTAACTGGCCTCACAACTGCACCTGGACTGTAGCATGGTCCTTTTTCCTCCTCCTTAGTTTCTTGGTAGAAGATATGTCGTTATTTTGTAGACTCTTATCCAACACCAATAGAACCAATGGATTTGGGGTTCTTGGTCTGAGGAGCAGCTCCACCAGCAGGGAAGCTGGGTTGTTTTGAACTCTGAGTTTCCCCATGGGAGGAAGCACCTGCCTAACCCATTATGTCAGGCCAGTTCATGTGTGAGCCATGAGATTCTGGTTCAGTCCCTGCAAACACTGAGAAAAACCACAACACCCTCTGCTATGCTTTGATATCTATTTTTACTTCCTGGTGTTAAATATCTGCTCTAAAGGTATTCAAATTCACTGAAAAATTTTGTTTCCTTCTCCAGAAATTTGTTTAAATTTCATTATTTTTCCATTCTGTGATTACCATTTGCTTATTTTTGTGGTTTCTACTTTTTGACATTTGTATTAGTATGAATAATTATAAAACTTTAAAAATCATTGTGATAATGTCATACACGCCTATAAGGGACTTTGAAAAAACTAAGCCCTCTAAGCTGTTATTGATCACCTCCCAATTCTCTCCATCTTTAGTTTGTTTCATTGTTATTATTATAATTTTTAGTAGTACTAGTAGTAGTAGTTTGGATTCCACATATAGAAAATCATGTGCTATTAATTTTTTATTTGCTTGGCTTATATAACTCATTATTAATATCCAGTTCCTCCATTTTAGTGCAAATGATATAATTTCATTTTCTTTATGGCAGAGAACTATTCCATTCTGCGTATATACCATGTTTCCTTTATTCATTCACCAGTTAGAGGCACCTAGACTGATTCCATTGCTTGGCTACTGTGAACAGTGCTGCAATAAACATGGCTATTCAGTTGTCTTGACTGTTAATTACCTTACAATCCTTCAGATATATTCTGAAGAGTAATATAACAATATCATAGAGAAGTTTCATGTTTAGTTTCTTGAGGAAACTTCATACTGATATCCTTAGTGGCTGCTCTATTTATTTTCCTGCCAACAAAGTGTAAGTGTCCCTATTTCCCTGCATCTGTGCCACCATTTGTGGTTGTTAGCTTTCTTGATGGTAGACATTCTGACTAGGATTAAATGGACTCTCAGTGTCATTTTGACTTATGTTTATGATGTTGAACATTTCTTCGTATAGTTATTAAAGTTTGTACTTTATCTTCGGAGAACTGTCTGTACATTTCATTTGTCTGTTATTGATTAAATTACTCATTCTTTTGGCATTTAATTTCTGAGCACTTCATATATTCTAAATTTTTTCCTTTGCCAATGGATAACTTGCAAACATTTTCTCCCAATGTGTGGCATGTATCTTCTTTTTGTCATTGTTTCTCTGATGTTCAAAGGCTTTTTAATATGATGTAATCACATCTGTCAGTTCTTGCTCTTTTTTTCCTGAGCAACTGAGGGCCTATTCATAGTCATTGTGTCTACCTATACCTCAAGTGTTTTTCTAATGTTCTCCTATAGCAGTTTCAAAAATTTGGGTCTTACATTAAAGTATTTGATGCATATTGAATTGACTTTTGTACAGAATGAGCGATGGGGTCTAGTTTCATTTTTTTATGTGAATATACATTTTTCACTTAGACATATATTATAAAGGCTATCTTATAAACCATGTTTTTGGTTTCTTTGTCACAAAATCAGATGTCTGTAACTATATGAGTTTATTTGTGAGGCTTCCCTTGAATCACCCTATTTTCAAGAGTAACTAAAATAGCTCATCAATTAGATTGGTATTTCAAAAATTTCTGTCTCTGGATTTTCTTTCCTCTTTCTTGATTTTGTTATATTTAAAATTGTCATGAAATGGGTGAACTTCTTCAAAATACACTGAATGCTTTTGTGGATTTTGTATAATGAAACAACCTCATATTATCAATACACAATTATTGGAAATAAAATTTTGAAAAAGTTAAATTACATGCTGAGTATTTTGTACATTGTATTATGAGACACTCTAGGAATTGATTAATACATTTGTAATAGTAGTTATTTGTGCTTCCTTGGTTTTCTGTACTGAATTTTATTTTGTCATTCTCAGGAAAAAAATGACACACATTTCCATTTGGAAGTAGTTAGTTTCAGATTTTACCAGCAGTCAAATCCTTGTATATATGAGGCATCTGTATGCCTTTTCCATCCACGAAATGTTTTCAGAGCCTCACATCTTTGGCTATTCCAGATTTTTAAGAGATTCCCTCTTAATTTTAGGGGTGTTATTTAAATTTCTATGAAATATGTCATTGGAATTTTCATAGGGCTTACATTGAATGTGTAGGTCAGGTTTAGGAATATAGTTATCTTCACAATATTAATTTCACCAATTCATGATTAAGTCTTTGACTCTCATAGAATTTTCATCAATTTCATTCTTGAATTTTTATACTTTTCATTGTACAGGTCTTTCACTTAATTGTTTTGGTTTTTCCAACATATTTTTGTAGATACTGTAAATTGGAAAGTTGATTTGTTTCTCTGCAGGCTTACTATTGCCATTTACAAAGAGAGTGCCTTGTTATTTATGGGAGTTTAGCATTCTGTTGCTTCGATGAAAGTACTTAAGAATTCAGAGAGTTTTCTGGTATGTTATTTAGGGTCTCTTAACAGAGATTCATAACATCTGCAAATAAGGATATTTTTAGTTTTGTATTTGTATTTCTTTATTTCATCATCTTGCTTAGTGCTCTATCTAGGAATTGCAATACTATACAAAATTAGAGTGGAGACAATAGACACATTTTTCTCAATCTTGATTTTAAAGAAGTGCTTTCAAAATTTGTCTCAATTCTTCATTTTGTTATTGATATTTTTGTCATTTATTGCCTTTATTATGTTGAAGTATGATCTTTCTATTCCTAGTTTCTTCAGACATTTTATCATGAACTATTTTATATCCCCACATGGTTAAAAGCCTGTACCATAGGAGCAATGACACAAAGTGAAACATCTTCCCTCTAGATCTATTCTGTGCAATATGACCACCAAGAGTCACAGGTAGCTGCTGAGCCCTTGGTTTTTGTGGCTCAGATAAAGGTGTGCTGTTGGAGTGAAGTACACACTATATACCAAAGACTTCATATAAAAGTAATATATTTAGTTACAGTTTTAAATATGGACTACATTATTGGATTGATTATGTTACAGAACATTGAATGAAATATAATTTATTATGTAACTTAATTCTATCATTTTCACTTAAACATGGTTAGATGACAATTTGAGATGCCAAATTCACTTTCAATTACATTTATATTGGACTCTGCAGAGTTTGATACTTCTGTTACTACAAGAGTGTCATAATCAGTCACCTACTTTTGTAAAAAGTAAGAGAACTTTTTGGAGCCATGAACTCAAGTTGTAGTACCAGTCTTGAAAGTCAGTGGGAGGCCACAGGATGGTGGAGACGCCCTGGGGAATGAGCCCTGGGAGTCCTGCCTTTCACACTGAGATCCCATCTAGAGCACCAGGACCTCAGAATAGTTTCCCCATGGACTCAAAGCCCATCAGAAGATGTGCAGACTGATACCTATATCCAGGATCCCCATGAATTTTTCAGGTAGATTCACAGAGAGTTCATATTCTTGTTATTGTCCTGAGGGAACATGGTTTAATGTGACCCTCAGTCAGGGGCCACTACAGCCCAGGTCATTGTGGACTGAGGTTGTTTTCAGTGTAAAAATTGACACTTGGATGTCTGTTGACCCTCAATACTGGACTCCTTTAATGTCTCTTCTGCCCACCCTCAGCCTGTCTACTGGCTGTTCCAACTGCATATCTACATCCCCTATGATGTTGGAGGAGACTGAGAGCAAGAACATTCTGACTCCAAGTGACCAGATAATATGCATCACCTAAGGGGGTATGGATAGTGAACACAGTCTTGCTTTTACAGCTGTGCCCACACTGACCTCCCCAGCACAGCACAGAAACATGGCATTGTTAGGAAACAGAGGCTGAGCTGGTGTAGTTCCTGTAGCAATGTGCTTTGGTTTTGTTTTGTGAGCATCCAACTCATGTGCAGCCTTTCTTCAGAGACATGAATTTCGAAGTCACATGCCATAAGACCACTCTGCACAGGCTGAGAGAGCAAGTTTAGAGCAGGAAGGAAGCTGTGAGTTCACAGCAGGTTTTGGGTTAACTTCCCCATGAACTTTCACGACTGTGTAAACTGTTACTTCCTGCATATGAAGCACAGTAATAATCAGCCTCATCCTCAGGCTGGAGCCCTGAGATGGTCAGGGAGGCTGTGTTGCCAGACTTAGAGCCAGAGAAACGATCAGAAATCCCTGATGGACGACTATTCACATTGTAAATCAGGAGTTTGGGTTTTAATCCTGGCTGCTGTTGGTACCAAGATACATAATTGTACTTCCCAATATCATTGCTGGTTCCAGTACAGGAAATGGTAGCTGTCTGGCCAAGAGATCCAGAAGCTGAGGGAGGCTGAGTGAGGGTTGACTGAGCCCATGAACCTGAAAAGAGGGAGAAACACTCTAGTGAGTCATTGCTGGGCCCATGTGAGTCTGAGGAGGAGTAGACATAGCATCAGCCCAGATAACCCAATGCTCCCTTCCCTGAAGTCTGACCTTGACTGAGGATAGTGAGGAAAACCAGAGGCCAAGCCATGCCGGAGACACCCAAAGAGCACTGCATCCTGAGACCTATGAACTGACTCTGACTCCCCCATACCACTCTTATCCCCTCCCCTGCCTGAAAGGAAGGAGGGGCCTTCATGCAAATCTCTTTCCTAAAACTGTCTTTCCTCACCCCACTCTGACCTGCCATGAACTGTAGACATTTTGGCATCTTTACACAGCAGATCTTACCTGAGGGGATGACAATTTATGAATGACTTTTCTGAGTCAGTGAACAGTGAACCCATGACAGTTCCCAGAAAATTTAACCAACCCAGACATGTGTCAGCCTTTCCCTTTGTGTCATTCATGGTGGTTCCATACTATGATGTTCTAATACTAACCCTTCCTTGATTGTGGTATGAGATTAGAGATAGGATCCTAGAATGATATGGAAGACCAACCACTCCTCCTTACAGACATCAAAAGCAGAGCAGGACTTCACCTCTCCATCATATCCTCTAGTCCCTTAATTAGGGTGGCTTACTTGCACTATGCTGTCACCAGGTCCCTACAGCCACAATTAGTCAGGGGCTTGAGGTTGAGACCTGCGTACATTTGTTGGACTTTGCAGAAAAGGATATTTTGGAATACAACAGATTTTTGACACTCCCTACCATCATAGAAGAGTTTCAGGAAAAAGCAGGTATGGGAGATCATAAAGTCCCTGGAAACCATAGCAATGATCTTCCCCAAATCTAGCTCTGTGCTGCCCCCTGGTGGCCTAATTCAGAGTCTCCCATGTAGTTAAGTGAGAGCTGAACATGCCTACTCTCTTCTGCTTTCCCCGGTTCCTCACTCCTATCTCAGGTCAGGCCCCTGGTTCCTTATACTCCTCATTTGACCCCCTTCCCTTTGTCTTCTTGCTTCCTCCAGGATGGAATGTGTCGTTTACCACACCATGTACTCAGATCCAACACCTCTGGATTTTTGGATTGTCAAAGAAAGGCTGTCACAGGGTGAGTGGATAGACACTCACCTCTTCAGATTAGAGACAGTCACCCCGTATCTGAATATAGAAATATTGTACAGCATAAATAGTCAACAGGAGGAGGATGACTAGATGAGAAATATGAGATTAAGGAAAGGATTTAATCATTTCAAAATGGTTTAATGAATAATAGTGAATTAAAAATAGAAGAGTCAACAAGGATTTAAAATGGTCTACAGGAAAAAAAGAAGGTAACTGCAGTGTTTGAGGATGTGGGAGAAGAGGCTAAGGAACCCATTTCCAGGAATATCTCAACAGAGCCTGTCTGAGTGTCTCCAGGGACAGAAATTCTTCTTAATTTTAATCCTTTATACATTGGGAGAAACCTTTATACACTATCAACCATGAGCCCTGGATCATCTCCTCAATCTTCAGTCATATGACCTAGTGGGTTTCTTTGTATCTCTAGTAGTTCCCCATATATATTTGTGAATAATTCTCATTTAATGCAAAAAACATGCAAGAGGAAATAAAACTGTCATTTTAAATTGTGATATTTTCTTAATATCTCAGAAACCATCAGTGTTGTTAATATTCATGTTCACTAATACTTCACATAAATTCTCACTCACGTTAATAAAGGTATTTAGAATGCATAATATGAGCCCAGGTTGATGGACTCACAGTTATGTGCTAAAGAGAGCTGGAGCACCAGGGTGATAGTATTTAGTCAAACCCTAGAGATTCTTTTCTTAATTTTCACTACCAATTAATAACTACCAAGAAGAAATCTCTTTTTACTATTTTGTTTTATTGTACATTTAAAGATAAATGGAGGGTGTGATGAACCTCATGGGCTACATTCATCAATCTCATTCTTAAGGCAGTGAATGCCACCCCCCCCACATAAATTGTAAACGTCCTACCGACAGCACTGTATTTTTAGTTCTTTTTTCTCCCATACCAACAAATGTTCACAACTCCCTGGGTATGTATTTATTTGTTCTAAATAACGCAAGCATCTGAATATTCCCATTTGTTTTTAGGAAATAAGGCTAAATTACACAGCCTTGAAAACAATAAATGTCTTTGTATTTAATTAAACTTCAAGGTCCCCAAATAATTGGTATGTCTCCCATTGTATTGTACCACCCTCTAAGATGGCCCTATCAAATATGGTCAATTATTATCTATAAATTCAAAGACATAATGCATTAAAAGCAGAAAACTGTTTATGAAAAGAACTTCTTTCATCAAAGAAGTCTTTTCCTCAGACTAAAATTGAGGGCATAAAATTGAAATTGACCTCAATTATCAAGGTATTCATTGCTTTTATCATATTTCCACTTATACTTTCAGGTGTCCATATGGTTCTTTCTGGGATTTCACTGAAGTTATCAACATTTCTATAAAAGTCAAATCATAATAAGAACTGTCTTGCAATGCCAACACAAAAAATGAGTCAGGACATTTGAAATGTTATTGACAAGTTGGCACGTGTATTTTTGTCTTTTTGAGGAAAATTCCATTTCATTCACTCTAATATGTGTGAGACATGGAGTAATGTATAGAAAACTCTTTGTACTGATGAAAAATAATAGACAAGTTGGTTATGGAAAATATTTCTGTATTTTACCATATATCTCAGTGCATTTGGTAAATAAAAGCATTTTGAAATATTACTTAAATTTTTGTACTTTTATAGCAATATATTCAATGTAATTTGGAAACTGTTAGATAAATACATTAATTTCTTTTAACATTTAGTGCTTGAGTATTTCGTTTTATTTTCTCTTTTGCTCCCATTGCCCTCTAATAATGTTTTATGTTTTCTTCCACCTGTCTACAAACTCCACATGCCCTAACACATTTTTTGGGACAGAATACAATGAAATTGTTTGGATTTATTTGGCTACATTGTACTGTTTTATAAATTTGAAAGTGTTTTATAGGAGTAATCCTATTTTGAACCAGGGGTGTACTGATTATAAAATGCATATGTCAATGCAAATGCATTAAATGGTGAGGGAACACTGCTGGAGCCAGTTTGCATGAACAACTGAAAAGGAGCCAGAAGGAGAAATTATCAAAATCAGGAGTCAGACATAAAAGGTCAGCGGAACAGAGTACAGATCCTATAGAGCCACACATAGAGGGACAAGTGATATATAAGAAAGGTGCAAAGGAGTATGGAGGTTATTTGGGAAATATTCTGGATGCGTGTAGTATATGCATAGGTGCACACAGAGCCATACAAAAGACTTGAACTAAAATCCCTAAAACGTACCACATAAAATTTAACTCAAGGACAAAAGTGTAAAATATAAAACTAAGAAATTTCTACGGGACAAATGTCTTTGCACTTGGATTCAGCAAAGATAACATACCTTACACACATCATGAACAAGATCCAAAAAGAAAAGTAATAAATCATGTTTCATAAATATTAAAAACTTCCACGTAATGAAAGATTTTGTTTTGAGAATGAAACGGTAAGGCACATATTTGGGTAAAAATATTTGTGATTCTATATCTGAATGAAACTCTTTCTATACTACATAAAAACTGTTAAGTTAATTGTTTTAGAAAAATCATAAACATAGGAAAACAATTTGAATAGATTTCATGAAGGAAGACCTATAGACCTCAGCTTAGTACATGAAAAGTTGCCCATTATAATGAATCATCAGATAAAAGAAAATTCAGAACCAAAGGGATTAGCACTGCCTTTCTGTTCACGAGTTAAAATTTAAAAGTCTGACCACACTAACTGTGGGAAAAGTGTAGAACTCTTCTGCATTGCTTGTGGAAAAATACTTCAGAAAACAGTTTGGCACTTTATTTAAAATTTAAACATATACTTAGAATATGATCCACCACTTTTATTCCTTTGAAAGTTCATACAAAGTTTCATACAAGAATATTTAATGCAGCTTTATTTTCAGTAAATGAAAATTATAGTACAAATACCTATCAAGTGAATGAAAAATTTTGGTACACCTATACAAAGGAGTACTACTCAGCAAAACATATCAAAGTACTGACACACGCAAAAATACGAGTTACTCTCAAAATAATTATTCTTGAAAAAAGAACATAGACAAAAGGCAACATTGTATACACCCATTTTTTTAATCTTTTCAGAAAGGACAGCATACCTACAGTAACAGAGAGCAGATCAGCACTGCTCTGGGAAGGTGGAGGGGTAAAAAGAGTAGGGGGTGGAAAAGTATGAAATGGTAGGAGGAAATTTGTAAGCAGATAATATGTCCATTTTCTTAATAACCTAAGCAAGATTTGGGAAATGTGAATATATTGAAATTCATCAATATGTGCCCTCTAATCATGGGTAGTTCATTGTATGTCAATTCTTGTTTTATTTGACTATTAAAACAGTCAGGCAAAGAAGTGTGTTCCAAGAAAAGTACATAAGTTGAGAATTCAAAGTCTAGACCATGGTGTCTGTTACTTGAATTTTCCTGCAGTTTATTTCCCCAAGCTCTCATAAAAGTTACTTCTTCATATCCTATTACCTGGGTAAGAGAAAAATTGCATAAATTCTGTCTCAGTACATCAACAGTCCACCATGTGATTTCTTCCTCTTATTTGAGTCAAACACCAAAGAAGACTCATGAACAAAGGCAGATTAACATGAACCAGGTTTTAAATATATAACTGGAAGAAGACAGGTGCTGTTGTGGCAAACAGTGGAGTGAAAAGGGAGTGCTTGTATCCAAGACATTGTCATCCTGATACAACCAGGGTTAGAGGAATCTGGCCCAGCGTTGGGTCAGCCCAGAGAGCAGTCAAGTGAGGGAGGGTGGCTGGTGATCCAGGCAGCCCACTTCTATAGCCCATTAGGGCCTCTTGGTATAACAAGAATTCTGTGTCTACATGTCTACATATTTTCTGTTCAAAAGAAGGAACAGGAGTGGTACTGACTATGACCTTCAGTCCTCCTATGAAGTTCCACTTTCAGAACTTGAACTGGGGACTCAGGTGAAAGCACCAATTCAGAGGATCTCTTTACTTGATGAAGTTTCAGCTTCCATGAGCACCAATGGGCCAGGAATGATAAGAGAAAACAATGAGTTAATAATCCTGGTGGCAAGTGTGAATCCAGACTTGTTAAAACACTTCCTGCTTTTGTGTACCCATCATAACTTCTATCACATTCCACATGTGTTTTTTACTACATTCTATTAACATGATTGCACACATTGGAGTAACTACTACAATCAGGAAATCCATGATTTTTTAGTGGCAATTGTGTTTTATATAATCTTATAAAAACAGGCAGAAATCAGACCTGGCTGACCAATGCATGTTGTTCCCAGAGTCTCTTTGTAGGCCCCCAGGAGTCAGGGGTGAATATGGCTCATGTCTTGAAGAAGGACAATCAGGAGACCCTCCACTCAAGAGGGTTCTGAAACAAGATCACCCCATGGTCAGAGCTATTACTTGAAGTGGATAAGAATCTACATCACTCTGTAGAGTCTCCAAAAGGAAGCTGTGAATGCTCCATCTAGTACAAAGTCCTGAGTGTTCCCCTCTATCTCCTGAAACTCCACCTGAGTACAGTAACTGAAACCTAAGGGCAAATATGCTGCCACGTGTGAGGAGAGACAAGGGAGCAGGAGTAGATATTTCTGTATATGTAAGCAGAGGATGTCATCCAAGAACACTGATAAAGTGAGCACTGGTGTCCTGAGGGTGAACAGGAGGACCACGTTGCATTCAAAGTTGAAAGACACAGGCCTTGGGAAACCCAACCTCTTACAGTGAGCCCCATCTACATCTAGACCTAGACCTGGACCTGTAATGCCCAGCCCTGTGTTTGTTGCCAGGGATGACACCTGGGACCAGAATTCTGACAAACCTTTTCCAGGTAAGATCTTAGCTATGTTGAGCTCCTGCCAGTACCACGGAGTTTTTATGTGAAAGTCTCACCCAAGAATGTGGTCACTATAGTTGGCATGGGGCGGACTGTACTGTTTCCAGTGTGAGGTCAGATGCCTGTTGATCCTCAGGTCAAGTTTTCATCTTGAGATCATCTTGGGAAGCCTCAGCCTCTCTCCTGGGTTCTCCTAGCTTCAACTCTGCTGCCCCCTGCTGGTAGGGACACTCAGAGCTGGAGCTTCTATTCAAATGAAGGCAAACATTACTCACCTGAAAGGATGAACAGGAAGTCCAGCCTAAGTCTTGTGTCTGCTGAGCTCATTCTGCCCTTCGAAGGGACTCAAAAAGAGGTGTCCTTCATGATATGAGGGAAGGGAGCTGGTGCAGCTCTGGTAAGTGAGTCTGAGAACTTAATTGGCCTCTGGCTTATGCTGTGAAAGTAGAATGAAAAGTTAATTTCAAAAAACAATTGCACTTTTGTAAAGGGACAACAAATGTTTCTGTAAGCATCCTTTGCTGTGTGCTTTCATCACCAGCATCATTTTCATCATTTACATCGGCATCACCACCATCACTGTCATTATTACTATGAACTCTATATTTATTTTCTTTTACTTCATCACACACCTTTGAAATAATCAGAAGAAGCTTCTGCATCAGCCTCATGTACACTACCAGTGAAACAGAAATGTCTCCTATTCTTTGATTAGGAAGCATTGAAAGTGAGTCCCCCAGGGAACTCCTGTGCAGTAAGTGAAGAAGCTATAAAGGAGGAAGTACAGATCCTGGTGGTCAAGCAAACACTAAGTCCTGTGGGCCCAGGCTGGACTGTCTTCCTCCTTACCTCTCTTATCTCCTTATGATAGAGAACTGTCTCTTGTGCAAATCAGCCTCAGCTAAATTCCACTGGTGGAAGAACATTGTGGTGTCCAGAGCAGGGTTTGCCCCAGAGGACAGACAGAAGAAAGGCAGCCCTGAAGACACAAAGTGCAGATCCAGTAGTATGGGACCACAGTCATCTTTGCCCCAGCGTGTCCTTCTCTTGCTCCTTACTGACCTGGCCGTGCAGAGCTCAGAGTGGGTCCTTCTACATTTTCTGAATTCAGAGTACAAATGAAAGAGCCAGGTATGGGATGCTGACCCATGACACTGATCTTGGGATGTATGATGAGAATAAGATAGGTCCCTAACCAAGTGTCCATTAAAACTTTAAAGATTTTCTGAGGAGTTGTAACTCTGTGTCCTTGGTGTGAGCTCATATTACAAATCATAGTTTATGTGCCTTTTGTGCTCAGCTAGTTCTGGGAAGGTCCCATAGGACAACATCAGAAACTTACACATCACAGGGAGTGATCTCAATGGAAAAGAAACCCCTGGACGTCTTCCAGTTTCACAGGGAAAATATAAAAAGCCCAGACCTAAGACACACAGACACAGAAGAATATGTATAACAATGTCAATGACAACACAGTGGGAAAATGCCAGCTGTTCCTCCAGGTCTCAGGTGGTGGTCACAAGCCCTTACTATGTATTATTGTCTCCCTGATATCAAGGACTACTACATCCCATGATGACTTTATCAGGGTACTCTCTTGAACGCTGATGGCCACTCCCATCTGGCTAATGGAACCTCCAAGTCTTTCTTAGTCTGGGAGCAGATTTAAAACCTCTATTAAGTCTGATATTTCTAGTCTTGTACTTGGGAGTATTGCTCTTCTCTGTGTGTTCCCTGTCTGTATGCATGACAAGCATGAAGGGATCAAGTCACAGAAATAGAAAAATACCTAGAGAAGAAGGTCTAGGGGGAAACCTAACATCCTTGCAGCTTTCTCTGGGGTATTCTTCTGTCATAAACATGGTCTCAGAATCAGCACTGGGAGACCCAAAACTCTGAGTCTGGCTCTCACTAGTGTCAGCTGCTGGGCAAAGTGGCTATATAACCAATGCCACAGACAGGCCATCCACACCAACAGCTAATCAAATATGTTCTGGTCTGTACCGAGGATTTCAGGATGTATAAGCAGTCCATGCCCCCAGGAATGTCCCCCTTTTTGGGTTGGGGCATGAACTTAGACTCACTTTTCAGCCTCAGAAGACAGGCTCAAAAGTGGCCCTGATCATTAACCTGTCTCATTCTTGAAAATCAAGGCAGTTTTCCTAGGTACCAAGAGTCCAGGATTGACGATGAAGTCCAGCCCCGTTTCATGGGGTGAAGTTCTCAGTATATTACAGTTCTTCTCAGGGCACTTCTTCATTTGAGAAGGAACAAGCTGTAATAGTTTTGATAGCATTTTCTATCTTAAATGTGGGTGTGATGATTGGAACTGCAGCAGACATCATGAAATCTTATGACAGCAGGAAAGAAAGTAGAACTCAGATAGTACGGATCGTGTAAAGAAACTTAAAATTACTCCAGGTATCACAGGGAATTGGTGAGTGCAAGAAAATAGCAATATTGGTGTCATTTTGAAGAAGGAAATTAGCTCTGTCTGCTTGTGACTGACTCTGCTTTTTCTGCATATATCCTTGCATTAAAGAAAGATTCTACCCAGCTGGGCATAAGTGGTTCCTGACTATGATACTCACTACTTGGGAAATTGAGATCTTGTGAATCACAGTTTGAGGCCAGAGTGAACAGAGTGTGGACTTCCATGCACAGCTGGTTTTTCCGAGGCTAGCACTGAAAATGATCCTCCCAGTCTCCAATTTCCTAAAGCTGGGATTACAGGTTTATGCCGTAATGCCCGACTTTTTCAATAATGTAATTTATATAACCCAATATAACCCAGTAATGTTATTTACACATGAAATTTCAAAAACTGATTTATATATTTTATACATTTTCTCAACCATGTCCTGGATATATGATATTTATTTTCATATTTTACAGAATACAGCAAGGACACAAGATTTTCTCAAGAATATGTTTCTATTTAGATTTCATTAAGTTTATACATCATAAAGTATAATTTCATACCCAGATGACATAAGCATGTTGAAAATTTCCAATAACTAAACAGAATATAAAAGTATCATTTTCCTTTTCATATTTGCAGCCCTACTGCCAAGGCAATTCATATTTTCTAAGACAGATTTGACTCTGAAGCATCTCAGTTTCTAAAGTGCTCTGTTTGAACATAATTGAAGTAATACAGGTTTTAGCATTTCTAAATCTAAAAAGCTTTACCATTTCTCTTTTTCAGTAGAAAAAAACTTTCTATCAAATGCTCAGTTTATTTTTCAGACATCATGAAGATATTTGTGTGCATGGAATGCTACCTAAAGAAAGATCTCAGATCGAAAGTATTGTGGTGAATCGATGTGTGATGCCTTGCTCTGTGGGTATCAATCATCATCCTTCATAATCCCTAACTCCATCCCACATCCACTTCATGCAGTGCCTACCCAGAAGACAGGGAGAAAATGGCAGCCTAGGGCTTTAATCTGAGCAAGCAGGGCCACAGTTGCTCAGGAATTTGTCTCCAGTTCACCTGGGCTGGGGAAAGAATTTGAAAGGTATTTAGAAAGAGTTTTGCTCTCACTTCAACACTTTATGTAAATGTGAGATTTATTATTGCACTCTGTCACCTGATAATAATAACCTCAGCCTCAGACTCATTTCCACTGATTTCCAAGGTGGTCATGTTCTTTAGATCCAGAGAATTGTTCAGGGATCCCAGAGGACAAGATATGATCACTGCAGGTGACCAGCACAGGGTTCTGACCCAGCTTCTGCCTGTACAAAAGCACAGCATTTTTCACTACCAAGGTTCTCTCCAGAGCATGTGTTCATGGCCCTTTTTCTCAGGGCCACTGCCTCTGAGGGTGTCTATGTCAGTTCATTGGAGTCCACAGTGGCTGCATTAAAGGAGAAGAAAGGCAGCTTGTGGATGATGGATCCATTCGCATGGATCACCTTAAGACAGTGCTCAGGCTGAACTCACAGTCTGAGGCAGGCCCAGCTCCAAGTCCTGTCAACAGGGCTGGGAAGATCACTTGTGCAGAGATAGAGGAATAGGAGCAGGAGAGGGGAAGAGGCCATAGGAGAAGTGCTCCAGAACATCCGCAGCACAGCTGGGCTCACAGGCCACTCTTTTTTCCTCCCAGTTCCTAAAGGGCAGTGTGGTCTAGGTGTTTATGCAAATTTACACCTTCCCTTGGGCTCCTCATTATGGAGAAGTGGGGAAAATTCTTTTCTTTCAATTGAATTTCATATTTGAAATAGCATACCTTCCTTAATAATATGATAGATTAATTATTCAAATTGCATATATGGCAGTAGTGTACTTTGAACAAATCCATACCTTTCATTATTTTCCCATTCTATCCCCTCCCTTTTCAAACAGTGTTTGGTAGGTTTCATTATGCATTGATGCTGTGTTCAATCCTCTTCAATCCTCTTCATCCTTAGGTAATATTTCCTTTCCCCCTACTCCCTCCCACTTATCCCCTGCAGATACTCCCCCTTTTAATTCATGTCCCATTGTTATCATCATTGTAATCAGTATCATATTAGGTCTAGGTTCCATAAATTAGTGAGAAAAACTGACCTTTTGAACTTTGCTTATCTCACTCAATTTGATGCTCTCCATTTCCATGCATTCTCTTGTAAATGACATGATTTCATTTTTCTTTATGGCTGAGTAACATTTCATAATATATATCACGTTTTCTTTAATCATTCACCAGCTATTGGTAACCCTGTCTGGTTCAACAATTTAATGGCTGGAGGTGGTGGGAATGACAAAGTAGAGAATATGGGATTCTCTGGTAGTGCATCAGGTGAGAGGGTTGCCCAGGACCATTGATTCAAAGTTAATGAATGTGGGCTCAAGGCCCAGGAAGCAGTCCCCATGAAGAACACAGGCTCTGGGAGCTCTGACCTCTCACACTGAGCTGCCCCCTAGAGCTCATAGACCTCAATGTCATCTCTCCCAATGACTTTAAACACTGTGGGAGTTATACAGGTTGAAATCTGTGATCAGGATCCTTCAGTGCATTTCTGTGATGGGAACCTAATTCAACCCAGGGTCTTGCTAGGTTCCTGTGGTAATACTCTGTGTGCTGGACCCTCATAGTTAAGTGACTAAAACCCAAATACATAGGATGAATTTTTTAATCTTCTTGCTTGTGCATTGATCTGTGCATATCTGTTGATCCCAAGGGCTGGCTTCCATCTGGGGCTGTCCCTGGGCAGCACCAAACACTCTCCTGGCTGCTTCTGATTGCAGCTATTGTGTCTTTGCTAGTGGATTGGACTCAGAGTAAGTTCTTCCTTCCTGTACACAATACTAATGTACAAGCAACCATAAAGTATTGACAGACATTTCAGGCACACTCATAGCCTCTTTGAAGCAACGCTGCTACTGGTGGAAGGTTCCTAGAACAAGTTGATACCATACCACACCTCCTTTGTGATGGTAGAAGAGTGGAAGTTGACAGCCTTGTAGGAGAGGTTGTATCCATAGCTTCATGGGTGGCAATGTCAGGTTTGGTTGATGGTATTGCAGAGGCACTGCTTATTAGAGTACATCAATATGTAGACTCTGTCTTAGCATGGACAAAAAGATGAGGTGACCAAGGAAAGAGGATCTCTTTTGTTGTTCACCTCGCTCCCAAATATGGGACAAAGAGTGGTTTTGGTGCAAAATGTATGATAAAAACATGGAATAGGGCAGTGGGCCCTGAGCATAGGCGGGCTAGGGGGAAATGGTTCTTCGCAGGATGCTTCTGCAATGTGCTGCAAGGAACCTGGGGAAAGGAGAAAGCTCAATATCGAGCCTGCAAGAGATGTGAAAATGACAGTCACAGAAGTCATTTTTGTGTCCATATCAATGACCTCAGGATCTAACATGGCTTCCTGGACAGGTGTGCAAGTACACTGGCTGCTACTGTAGAAAAGACAGTGGGAGAAGTGATGAGTGTGAGTGACAGTGCTAAAAGGATTACTGGTGGAGGGACTAGAGGAGGGCTAGGAAAGAAAAGAGTAGGAAGAGGATCTATCCATGTTTGTGATTCCAGCTGAAGGATGGGGGATTAAAGTGGAAATGAACAGGAAGAGGAGGTATATAGGGTGAGAAATGGGAGGTTCTGCAGTTCTTTCCATTATGGCCCTGGCATTCCAGGGAATCAATAAATTTTGACTTGAACTGAAGACAGGATGGGGTCAGTTGGGCTAGGCAAAGGAGGAGCATTGAGAGTTGTGTGGATAATTTCCACAAGAATATTTTGGTGGGGCAAGGTAGAGGGATAGACCAAAGCAGAGGCCAACAACCTGGTCTTCCAAGTCAGTGGTGACAGGAAAAGATTGTATCCGTAAAACATAAGAGGAAAGGTGCAGAGTGACTGCAGTCCCTGCAGCAGCTATGTGGAAACTAAGGGCAGGCTGAGGGTCAATGCTGTCTGCTGCTAATTCTTTATTACCCTCTGTGGTTCCCATTTCATCCTCTGAGCTCTTACTACTGGAACTGATTGTTCATCTCTGAGTTAGCCGGGTATTTGAATGAGCATAACACACGTAGGGTGCCTCTGAGTCAAACTGAGCAGGATGTGGTCATCCTGGCTGGCAAAAGCACAGTGTAGGTCTTTGCCATTCAGTATGAAAGTCACTGCACACATATGACCACACATTAAATCACTTTACCAAGTAAATATAAACATTCAGAAGCTTATCATACTAGCCACTCTTCAAGTTCCCAGTATACCTGCGTTTATAATGTAGAGAGAAAATTCAATCCTCTTGTGGGAATCAGCTCTAAGCCTGCCCTTGTGTCTGTCATTGATACCCGCTACCTCCATGGGTGCATCTCAGTTAGTTTCAGATTGGCCCAGTGGGAGGTAAGAAGGATTGTGGACCATTGGAAGTAATAATTCCTCATGTACAGGTTTCAAGTAATTGCATGATAGTAATGTCCTGCTGAAGGCCTTCAAATCCACAGGGATCCAGAGTGTCTGAGAACCCAGAGAAATGATCAGGGAGATGTGGTGTGGATCAGAATGGCCACAACTGGTGTAGGGAAGAAAGGAGCTATACTCCATAAAAACACATTGTTTGTGCTTGCATTTCTAAATACTGTGTCATGCAGATGTTTGAAGAGTCCACAAATGAAGATAAAAACCTCCAAGGAAGGCAAAATATACCAGGTTTTGCCCAATGGAATCTTGTTTTTAGAACTATTTGGTTACACATGCTGCTTAGGAGGATTAGGAAAGAAAAGAGAAAAGAAAGGAGACCACAGGAAAGGACAGAGACTACAAATGGAAAGGAATGCAAAAGAAAGCAAAGGCAAAGAAGAAAAGAGAATGATTTCTGATTTATTCTCTCATGTTAATAATAATATTTGGAGGATTTATGATCAGAGTGCTGTTGGTGCAAGTATGTTTTCTTTGATATATAAAGTATTGGGTGTACTTCAAATAGTATTGCTTCCTGAGCTCATATTGTCCTGACTTGCTCCAGATCCTCGTATCCACCAGCCAGATAGAGCACACTGTCAGATCCACCAGGCATGAGGTCAGGAAGGCCCAGCAGTTGTCATTGTAAGGTAGATGCTATGCATCTAGGATGAATCATGAGCAAGGATGAGGCACCTCCTGGGCAGGTGACCCCACCCCATATCTCCATCTGTTCTGCACCAGTGCTTCTCTTTCTGAGTTCACACATGTGTCCTATTCAGTACACAACTTCCTGCACTAGGCGAATCCAGGGGTCCAGTCCAGCACTGTCCAATATTAATACAGTGCATGCTTCATATGCATTCTAATAATCTATTAGCCATATTAAAAATAAAAAGGAAGAGTAAGGTAATTTCAAACTTATATTTTACATAACTCAATATATCAATATTTTTATTATTTTCATAGAGCACTAATGAACTGGTATAAAATGTGTATATAAACTTTTCTCATGCTCTGTCTTCTAAGTATGCCATATACAAAATTTTTACACAACATCACCATTGGACTCTAAAGTTTTCTCAGAAATAATTGATTTTTGTTTAGATATTAAATTGAAAGTTGATTGGGTAAAACCAAGCTGTCCCAAGCATACTTAGAAACCACCAAGTCTGATTCAAATATAAAAGCATCACTTTTTTATTTTATATTAGCAACTACATTGGCCAATTTGGTAATGTTTTCAAAATTGTGTTTACTTTGAAGGGAAATCATATTAGGTACAAATTGCTGTATTTGACCAAAGGCACTATGAGAACTCCACAAATGATAAAATTCATTTTTTAGTATTTATAAATCTAAAAGGCATGTTTTCATGCAATAATTCAAACATTATTTTTAACTTTAAATTTACAATCTCAGATACTAATGAAACATCATTTACATTAATGTTCTTAAAAATAAAATCCTGAGTTTAGTTGGTTGGTTTGCCCTTAAAACCCTAGGAAATAAGTGTCTTATGAAACTCCCTTTGTGCTTGGAAAAGTTATGAAGATATCTGTGTCCTATATAATGCTCATCAAGGAGTGACCTCAGAAGGAAAGGGTAGTAATGATCAGGCAACCATGCTCCTTACATGGGCACCAGTCATTGTCCTGTGCAAGCCACACACATCATTGCCAATAGGTTCCTGAAAAAGTTCTCTATGTTTGTAGGGTGGAGGTTATTCACAAGGCTGTTGGCAAGAATTTTACTTCCAGTGGTGACCTGGGTATAATCTCTTGTCTCATGAGTCAATTGAACCCAGGACATTCTTAACCAGAAGGATGAGGGTGTATAAGTCACCAAGTCATTTAGGTTCAGGACATTTTCTGCTAACCAATTGTTCAGATAAACTGTTGGAGGCAATGAAGAAATGGTTCTCATCTGGACAAACAGGTAACATAGCAAATGAAAGTAATATGAGCATGATCTACAGCCTGGCCCCCCCTCAAACTGATTTATTTACTTTTGATTTAAGGACAGTCTACATAAAGCAGGATACTCTCCAATAAAGACCTGGGATTGAAATTAATGTTAATCAACACAACCATCCAGTCTGGATGCTAATGAACATGAGGTGTTCATTATGAACATGGGTGTTAATGAAAATGAAGTTTTTGTCATCCCACAGGCATGACTAGCTAAGGATTGAACACTAGCTAAGACATTTGTTGATGACAATAGGAAAAGTAGCTGGGAGCCAATGGCTACTTATCCTAGCTACTTTGGAGGCTGAGATCAAGATCATCATTCAAAGCGTGCCTGGGAAAATAGTTTGAAAGATCCCACCTCTAAAACAACCAGAGAAAACTGCATTGGAGATGTTGATTCAAGTTGTAGAGTGTCCTGCTTTGAAAGTATGAAGCCCTGAGATCAAAATTCAGTCCCTCCAAAATAAATGCATGAACAAGGAAAATGAAATATGGAATGAAGAAAGTAATAGTTGTAGAAAAGGAATCTGTTTGAATGGGTACTAATCAAATGTTTTTGTTTCCTTTTTTCTAGTTCTAGTGTCACCATTCACAAGACAGTTTGATAGCCATCAATTTTATTTGTCATATTTATGTTATACTGTCAAAGATGGAGAGAAAAGAACATATTGAATGACAAAAAGTTACTTTTATTCTTTGTAGGAAGTAAAAGTAATCTTAGAATGATTTCAATTTTGTGAGATAATATAATGGTATTGTGTGGGGTAACACTACTGTCTTCATTTAGACATGGTGTAGCTCATGTAAATGAAAAGAGTTTTCTTTTGAAATGTGAGGGCTATAGTAACTTTTTCAGTTGATAGGCTGAACTGTATTTCCCTAGAATTAATCATATCTAGTTTTCAGCTTAGATGGGTGAAAGGAATGACTTTGTGTAGAAGAGATGTAGATTAGAAATTAAAGTGATTCCATTTTGTAATCATTGTGTATCTGCTAGATCACTGTGTAGACAAAAGGAAACTGGACCTCCAGTGTCTGGATTCACCTTCTTAATAAATCTGATTCTCCAACTCTCTCATAATGCTGATTAACTACTTTTTCCAGCTCTTTTTCACTTTATAAAAATGCAAGAAATAGTGTAAATCTGATGCTACATTTAGACATATCCACTGTCTCCTGAGAGGGTGTAGAAAGGAGTCCAGCATCCAATCTAAGCTAGCTATACCCATGATACCATGCAAAGCATAGACAGGTGGCATTCACTGGAGATGGAGGAGGTTAGGTCCAGTTCCTGAAACTGTTTGCTTTGATTCTTCTCGAAGAGGATCCACAGCATATTCAGCCTTTATCCAAAATGGAGCAATTCAGATAAATCTGACACCCTATGGAGCTCAGACTTCCTAAGTGTTTAGGAAACCTGAGAAATGTATTCCACTTAACGTAGTTGCCAATCATGATGCAATCCTGTCATTTCAATATTAGATTTCTATGTGTCTTATATTTTTGCTCTTGTTCTTTTTCCTCTCCTCTTCCTTACTGGCTCAAAGTGTGGTTCCTTGGTATTTTTTCCAGAATATCATTTTGGTTTCCCTTCATATCCCTTTAAATGTATTTCAAAATTATTTTCAGAGGGATTACTATGTACAAAATAGTAACATCTTACCTTATTACCATTGTAGATTGGATTGATAACAACTTAATTTCAATAGAAAATAGCATTGCTATAACTTTTGTTCCCATTTGCTTTGATTTTCAATGTTTTTATATAGGCCTTTTAATTCATATTGCAAAGTGTTAGATAAGAAACTTAGGATAATACCAAAGTATGAGTTTTTGTATTTACCTATGCAGTTATCTTTACCTGGATTGTTCATACATCCAAAAACAACATCTCTTGTCCCCACATAGCCTTAAGGACATCCTTTTGTGTAACTTCCTGGATAGGTCTTCCAGAACACTCAATTTTTTTATCTTTGATTATCATCATTTACACCATCCTGCCTACATATTTAAAGTACATCAACTGAAAGACCAAAGGTGATTAAAAGTTCAAACCAGGGTTTGGCCTCACATGCAAAAATCCCAGTGCAGAAATGTAAGAAACAATGAAAAAATAAGGCATCATAACTCTTCCAAATCTCATCAACTCCACAGTAACAAGTGCTAAAGATAATGAAGTGGATGAAATCTCAGATAAACATTTTTTTAATGATTATATGAATGACCAACAAAATCATAAGGTGTAAAAAAATGTGAATGAATACTGAAGAATTCAAGTAAGAGGTGAATAAAATAAAGAAGAAATGTAGCACATGAAAGAGAAATTCAATAAAGATATAGAAATTCTTAAAAAAATAAAATAGAAATTCTGGAAATGAAAAGCTTAATAAGCAAAATGGAAAATAAAAAATTTCATCATTGGACTGGATAAAATTGAGGATAGAAATTTAGTGTTTGAAGATAAGGTGCATGTACTAGAACATTCACATGAAGATAAAGAAAAGCAAATCAAGAACTTTGAATGTAACATGCAAGTTCTCTGAGATAACAATAACAGAACAAAGCTCCAAGTAATGGGTGTAGAAGAAGGAGAAGAGTGCAAGATAAAAGCCTACAAAACATATTCAAAAAAGTAATAGCAGAAAACTTTCAAAATCTTGAGAAAGAGATGATAATCTATACGTAGGAACATTTTGGTTCCAAACATACAAAACCAGAAAAGAAACTCTCCCAGATATGTTACAGATAAAACAGTAGATATATAGAAGAAGAAAAGGGTATTGAAAACTGCAAGACAGAAGCATCAACTCACATGTAAAGACAGTAACAGTAGATGTCTCAACAGGAACTTTAAAAGCAAAGAGGGCATAGGATGATACATGTCAAACCCTAAAAGAAAACAACTGCTAACATATATTACTGTATCCAGGAAAGCAATTGAAGGAGAGGTAAAAATCTTCCATGATGAGCAAACCTAAAGCAATCATGACCACTAAACCAGCACTGCAAAAGATACTTAAAGGGACCCCACTCTCAGAAGGGGAAGTTAAATGTAACCATCAAAATATGAAAGGTAATACCTCTCATCAGATGAGTAGGTAAACAAATGAATAGTAGGGAAAAAATAAAACACTACAAAAAAGAAGCAAATGGAGAAAATAATTCCATACCTTTGACTTAAGTCAGAATGCTAATGTTCTTCATTGTCCAGTCAAAAGATGTAGACTGGTAGATTGGCTTAAAAAACAGGACTCACTCATTTTTTGTCTATGACAAATGTAGCTCACTGACAAAAACAATTAAAGGCTTAAAGTAAAGGATGGGATTAGATTTTCCAAGCAGAGTTGGCTGAGTAGATCAAGCTTGTTAGATGGGCATCTAACAAGCATGAGGCCCTGAGTTGGAACCCCAGTGCCAATCTCCCCCACACCCCACAAAAGATTTTGCAAACAAATGGAGACTGAAAGTAAGAAGGACTAACAATACTCATACTAATGAAACCTCTAACCAAAATGGGTCAAAAGGAACAAGGAAATTCACTTCATATTGATAAATCAAACAATCCAGCAGGAGGATGTAACAATTCAAAAATATAGGCACTGAATATGGAAATACTGTACTTATAAAACAAATAGTACTAGACATAAAAGCACAGGTGAATCTTGAACTTATATTAGTGGGTGACTTTAAAACCCCACTCTCTTCAATAGATATGTGTCATCCAGACAACAAATTAAAGAAATTTCAGAATTAAGTGGCGAGAGATCAAATGGATTTAACAGACATCTGAGAATATTCCAGCAAATATCAGTAGAAGAAACATGATTTTAAGTAGCCCACAGAACTTTCTCAAAATTAGGTCCTATTATAGGACATAAAACAATTCATAATTAATACAAGAAAATTGAAATACCACCCTGGATTTTAGCAGAATAAACCTAGCTATTAACAACAATAGAAAAGTACAGAAAATATTCAAACACAAGGAAACCAAGCAATTCATTTTTCAATGATCAGTGGGTCATTGAAAACATGAGATGTAAAATAAAAATTTTCCTAGAATCAAAAGAGACTAGAAACATAACATACCAGGACATTTGAGACACAACAAAGGCAGTGTTAAAGAAAATTGTTATTGTTGTTTTGCTTTACTTCTTTTTTGCATGAAGTCTCATGAATTTTTTGCACGAGAGGTCTTAGACCATTTCACACACATCCCACAAATTATTAATATACCACCACATCCAGCTGATTTCTTGAGATGGGATCTTGCTAAGTTTCTCCCTTATAAGTTTCGGACTTATGGTCTCAAACCACACTGTTCCCACTCTCTTCTTCCTGAGTACCTAGAATCTTAGGTAAGAGCCACTGCTCTCAGCCTCTAGAGGAAAGTATATAGCTATGAATGCCTATATTTGAAAATATCATAGATATTTCAAATAAAAACCTAGTGCTGAACCTCAATCTCATAGAGAAACAAATAAATCAAAACCAACAGTAGAATGAAAATAAATTATAAAGGCCACAACATAAATTAGCAAACTGGAGACAATACAAAAATAATACAAAGTATCAATGAAATAGATTTGGTTCTTTGAAAATATAAACAAGATCAACAAACAAAAGAAGGAAGGAGAAGACCCAAATTAACAAAATTAGAGTTGATAAAAGTTATATCAAAACAAATACCAATGAAACTCAGAAAATGGTTAGAAAACACTTTCAAAACTTATATTCTTACTAGAAAGCAAAGAAGAAACGCACAAGTAATGGATAAATTTTTAGATCCACATGGTCTAGCAAAGTTGAACAAAGAGTATACAAAGCTCTAAACAGAACTATAACAAGCAATGAAATTCTTTCTTTTTTTTCTTTATCTCTCAAAAAAGAAAAGACCAGAAGTAGATGTTTACTGCTAAACATTTCCAAACTTTTTAAGAACTAACACCAATGCTCCACAAACTATTTCATGAAACAGAAAGGGAAAGAACACTACCAAATTTATCCTATGAAATCTACTTTAACCTGATACCAAAACTTTGCAAGGACACAACAAAATAGAAATTTACAAACCAATTTCTTTGATGAATATAAACACTAAAATTCTCAATAAAATACTTGGTAAATGAATTCAACAACACATTGAAAATACCACACAACATGATCAAGTTGGTTTTATTGCAGGCATGCAAGAATGATTCAACATTGGAAATCAATAAATTTAATACAGTATATAAGGAAAATGAAGACCAAAAGTCACATGGTCATCTGTACATATGCAAAAATATTTTACAAAATTTAATATCCCTTTATGGTAAAAGACCTGAGGAAAATGGGAATAGAAGGAATATACCTTTCAACGTAATAAAGGTTAGATACAATAAACCTATACCAAGACTGGAGTAAAGGGTGAAAAATTGTAACCATTTCCTATAAAAATAGGAAAGTGACATGGGTGTCTGCTCTCTTCAACCTTAGTCAATATAGCGCTTGAATTCTTAGCTAAAGTAATATGGCAAGAGAAAGAAAGAAAAGTGATACAAACAAGAAAGAAATGAGTCAAATCATTCCTATCTGCAGATGACATGAAGCGATACTTGCAGACTCTAAAAAAATCCCACAATAAAATTATTAGAACTGATATGAACTTAACCAAATAGCAGAATATAAAACTAATATACAAAAATCTGTAACTTCTCTATACAACAGTAACTAGTCTGAGAACACTCACTAAAGCCTTAAAACTTAAATTCCTAGGAATGAATCAAACTAACATGTTGAATGACTTCTACAATGAAAATTATAAAGCCTTGAAGAAAGTTTCTGAGGAAGACACTATAAAGTGGGAAGACCCCTGTGTTCATGGATCAAAATTAGTTATGTAAAAATGACTGCATAGCTGAAAACAATCAAGGATTCAGTGCAATCTCCATAAAAATTCCAATGTTGTTTTTCATAGAAATGGTGAAAACAATACTAAAATTTATATGGAAGCATGAAAGACTACAAATAGCCAAAGTAATCCTGAGCAAATAGATCAAACCGGGAAATATCATAATATATGACTTGGAATGTTACTACTGAACCATTATCACAAAAACAACATGAAACTAACACAAAAACAAACACATAGACCAATAGATGAGAGTTCAATATTTGGAACAGATTATCCAGAATGTCCACATATATATACCCATGTGATTTTTGACAAAGTGACTAAAAATGCACATTACATAAAGGAGCTTCTTCAACAAAGTGTTTTGGAAATCTGGTTATTCACATGTAGCAGTCTGAAACTAGATCTCTATCTCTCATTGTGTATAAAAATCAATTCAAAATGAATCAGATACCTTAATATAAGACCTGAAATGTTGAAACTATTATAGAAACACATGAAGAAAACACTTGACAATATAAGAATAGACAAAGATATTCTGAATAGACTCCAATTGCTCAAGAAATAAGAGCAAGAATTGACAAATGAGATCACAGCAAATTAAAAAGCTTCTCTACAGCAAAGGAAACAATTATCAGAGTGAAGAGACAGCCTACAGAATAGAGATGGTTTCCAGCTATTCATTGGATAAAAATTAATATTCAGAATATATAAAGAGCTCAAAATATTAAGCAAGAAAAGAACAAATAATTCAATTAATCAACAGGCAAACAAATTAACCAGTTTTCTCAAAAGAAGATCTAATGGCTGATAAATACATGAAGAAATGTTCATCATATCTATCTATAGAAGAAGTGCAAATCAATACATTGAGATTCCATCCCACCCTGTTCAGACTGACTATCAAATGAACAATGACAAATTTGAGGATGTGGAGGGGGAACGGATTCCTAATACACAGAGGGTAGGAATGTAAACTAGTGAAACCACTACGGAAATCACTGTAGAGTTTTCTCAAGAAACAAAAACTATGACTAACAAATGACCCTGTTTTACCACTCCTGGGCAAATATCCAAAGGAATATAAATTAACATACAATAGAAACATCTATATAAATATAAACCCATGTTTGTTAGCACCACTTGACAATGGCTAAACTGTGGAATCAGCCTAGTCGCCCAACAAATGATGAATGGATAAAAAAATGTTGTATGTATACACAATGGAGTTTTATTCAGCCATAAAGAAGAATGAAACCTATAATTGTAGGTACTCAGGAGGCAAAGATCAGGAAGATTGCAGTTTGAAAGCCAGCCCAGGTAACTTGACCCTATCTGGAAAAAAATCACAAAAATGGGTTGGTGAGTGGCGCAAGGCCTAGGCCCTGAGTTCAAACCACAGCATGCCAAAATAAATGAAGTTGAGAAGTTAAAGTGTTGGCCTGGTTACTGGAGGCACACAGCCCAGCAATTGCCCCATTATTGGAAGGACAGACACCTCTCCTCTCATTTCAACCTAATCCAGGAGCCTACACTAAAACAGCAAGCTGATTTTGGAGTCACTCCTTCTGCATACAGTACAAGATTTTCTTTATTTCCTGTAGATGCCCAAAAATAAAGTAGAGTTGGTAAAAAGAAGCCAACAGTAAGAAATTGACATTGGATCCCAGTCCATCAGTAGGACATATACCTCTGAGTAGGAAAAGAAGTGCTAATAAGCCTATTCACAAAGCCATAGAAAAAAGCAATGGCCCAAGAATTTTAAAAAAAATCTGTGCATCCTTTATTAGGAAGAAGCCAGTCTACTGGAGACAAGGACATATGTGGAAACATAGCCACCTGGTGAGTTAGACAGGACATCCACTTGTTAGTTGACACATTATTATTTGAGGTTCAATGAGGGAGGTGAGTATGGCTGAATTTTAAGCAAAAATGAATTCTGAGGCCACATGGCATGAAAACCAGTCTGCACAGGCTGAGGAAGCAAATTTATAACAAGAAGGAAGCTGTGAGCTCAGGGCAGATTTTGGTTGAACTTCCCCATGAACTTTCACTACTGTGTAAAGTGCTACTTCCTGCATATGAAGCACAGTAATAATCAGCCTCATCCTCAGGCTGGAGCCCTGAGATGGTCATGGAGGCTGTGTTGCCAGACTTGGAGCCAGAGAAACGATCAGAAATCCCTGAGGGACGACTATTCACATTATAAATCAGGAGTTTATGGTTTGCCCCTGGTTGCTTTTGGTACCAAGATACATCATTATAGCTCCCAATATCATTGCTGGTTCCAGTATCGGAAATGGTAGGTGTCTGGCCAAGAGATCCAGAAGCTGAGGGAGGCTGAGTGAGGGCAGACTGAGCCCATGAACCTGAAAAGAGGGAGAAAAACCCTAGTGAGTCAGTGCTGGGCCCATGTGAGCCTGATCTGGAGTAGACAAAACATCAGCCCAGATATCCCAATGCTCCCTTCCCTGAAGTCTCACCTTGACTGAGGACTGTGAGAAAAACCAGAGGCCAAGCCATGAAGGAGACACCCAGAGAGCACTGCATCCTGAGACCTATGAACTGACTGTGACTCCCCCATACTGCTCTTATCCCCTCCCCTGCCTGAAAGGAAGGAGGGGTCTCCATGCAAATCTTTTCTGCACCTGTCTCTCCTCAATCCCCTGTGACATGCCATGGACTCTAGACATTAATGTGTCCTTGCACAGCAGGGCACTTAGGAGGGTTTCAAATAAAAGCAGTTCCTAGACATCATAATGTCCCAGGAAACCACAGCAATGACTGTCCCCAAGTCTAGCTCTATGCTGCCTCCTGCTGGCCTTGCTTAGAGGCTTCCAAGCCCCGGGAAGTACAATAAAGTGAGAGCTGGACCTCTCTGCTCTGCTCCCTGCACAACTTCTTTCTCAGAGCAGGCCCTGTGGTTCCTTCTCATTTCCTCCAGACTGCTCCCCCCTGGTCCTCTGACTTCTTCCAGGATGGAATATGTCTCTTACCACATCAGGTTCCCAAACTCACCCTCTCAGGACTTTTTGTTTGTCACAGAGCAGCCTCTCACAGGGTGAGTGTATGAAGAAGTCATCTCTTATCTGGAGACTGAAATACTGTTGCAGCTTAAATAAACCAATGCCAGGGGAAAACTGGATGAGGCAAATTTGTCTAGGGGAAGATTTAAGATTTTTAAATGGCTTAATGAATAATATTGCATTAATAAGACTCAACAAGTATTTGAAAAAGACCTACAGGAAACCAAGATAGTAACTATACTCTTTGAGGATGTGAGAGAAGATACTAGGATGAGGATGGCTCTAAGGCATACAGCTCAAGAGACCTCTCAACAGACTGTCTGAGTGTCTACAGGGAAAGTGGTGCTTCTTTCATTTACCCCTTTACACTATTGGAGACGCTTCCAGACACTACCAAGCATTTAATCCATAAAAATCACAATGGAAATTAAAACTGACATTTTATTTATGACATTTTCCTACTATCTCAGAAACCATCGACTTATTAATATTCTTATTGCACTAGTACTTCATATAGATTCTCACTTACTTTAACAGAACTGTTTAGAATATGTCATATAAGTCAAGAACGATAGATTCACTGCCTGTGAGCTAAAGAGTCGTGTTGTACCAAGGTAAGAGTATTCAATCAAACCCTGGAGTGACTATTTAATTTGTATTCGCTTCCAATTAATGACTACCAAGAAGAAATCTCTTATTGCTATCATGCTTTATCATGCATTAAAAGGTAAAATGGAGGATGTGAAACAACTCATTAGACCACATCCACCAAGTTCCTTCTTAAGCAGTGAGTGACACCCCAAATAAATTATAAACTTCCTACAGACAGGACTATATTTTTAGGTCTTTTCCTCTTCCATACCTAATAATATTGATCAATCCTTGGAGCATGTGTTTATTTATTCTAAATATCCTAAGCATGTGCCTTTTCCCATTTCTCTTTGGGAAATGAGGATAAATTCCACAGTCTTGCTAAAATCAGTGTCCTTGTATTTAATTGAACCTAAGGGTCTGCAAATAATTGGCATGTCTCTCTACATATTGTACCATAATTTAAGATGGTCTTATCAAAGAATGGTCAGTAATTATCTCTAAATGGAAAGACATAATGAGCCATGGAAGGAAGTTTATTCATGAAAGAAATCTTTTCATTAGACCATAGATCAAAACATCAAATTAATATTCACTTGAACTAGCAAAGTATTGTTTGCTTTTATCATCTTTCTACTTGCAGTTTGAGTAGTCCATATTGGTTTTGTGGGATTTCACTGAAGTTATCAAAAATTTTATAATAGTCAAATCATAATAAGAAGTGTCTTACAACTCAGTCACAAAGACAAATGAGTCAGGACATGAAAAATGGTTTAGACAAGTTGACAATGTGTATTTTGTTCATTTGTATTTTTGAACAAAGTTTCATTGCATTCACCCTGATTTGTGTAACAGACTGAATAACAGACAGCAATCAACCTATATGGATGAAAAATAAAAGACAAGATGATCTAAAAAACTCTTCTGTAGGATAGCAAGTATCTCAGAGCATTTGGAAAAAAAACTATTTAAGTATTTCTTAAATTTTTATTTTTTATACTTGTGTGTTCAAAATAATTTTGAAACTGTTTTAAAAATATGCTGTTTTTAGCGTTTCATTCTCAAATATTTGTATCTATTTTCTTTATTCTTCCCATTACCCTCAAATAATGTTTTAAGTTTACATCCTCCTGCCTACCTACTATTCCCTACACTACATGCCCTAACACAAGATATGGGACAGAGTGCCATGAATTTGTCTGGGTTTTTTTGGCTATACAATACAGTTTTTATATCTCAATATTTGAAAGTGTGTTTTGAAAGTCATCCTTGTTTGAACTCGTGGTGCATTGTTTTATAAAATGCAATTCAAATATGTCAAAATAGATGTCCTAAAACAATGAGGCCACAATGCTGGAGCCAGTTTACACGAACAACTGAAAAGCAGCCAGGTAGAGAATTTTTCACAACCAAAAGCCAGACATAAAAGGCCTATGGAGCAGGGTAAGTATCCCACGGAGCCACACATAGAGGGAGAACTGATATCAAAGAAAGTTGCGATGGAGAAAGGATGCTCTCTTGACAAATGATTCTTGATATATGTATTATATGGGCATGGTGTGTAGAGAGCCATACAACAGATCTGAACTTTAATCTCCACTATATACCATGTAAAATTCAACTAAAAAATAAAGACAAAAGTGTCAAATATAAAATGATGAAACCTATGGTACAAAATCTTTGTGTTTTTGTGTTAGGCAAAGATTTCTTACCAGCATTGTAAGCAAGATCCACAAAGGAAAAAGGATAAATAATACTTCATCAATATTAAAGCTTCTACCATATGAAAGATGTTTTGAGTCCTTTATATTCAACTTGATGAAACCACAGATCAGGTGTGCAAGAACTGGCAATGTTGGTTTTTTTTTTATATATCCTTCTTGTGGTACAGGAATTTGTACTCAGGATCTCATGCTTGCTAGGCAGGAATTATACCACTTGAGCCACTCAGAGAGCTCCCTTTGAAAGATTTTGTTATGAGAATGAAAGGGCAAGGCATATATTTTGGAAAAAAATATTTGCAACTATATGTCTGAATAAATTTCTTTCTTTAGCATATAAAGTACTCTAAATTAAATTTTTTAGAAAAATTATAAGCATTAGCTAAATAATTTGAAGAGATTTCGCCACATATAGAAATCAATTTAGTACATGAAAAGTTGCTTATTAATGAATCATCAGCTACAGGAAAACTCAGAACACCAGGGTTTATTCCTACGGTCCTGTTGAAGAGTTAATATTAACAAGTCTGACCTGTCAGTGTTAAAATCCCTTCAGAGAAAAGTTTGCCAATTCATTTAAATGTTAAACATATACCTAGAATATGACCTACCCCGAATATTCTGTTTTTAAAACTATATTTAGTATTTGAATTATCACTCATTAATAATATAATAAATTTCATTATAATTCCATACATGCCCACTCTATTCTTTGAACAAATTCACTCCCTTTTTTATTTTCCCATTCTGTCCCCTCCTTTGTCAAACAGTGTTTGGTAGGTTCATTTTGCCCTGACCCTGTGTTCAATCCTCCATCCTATTCACCCCTCAGTAATCTTTTGTTTTCCCCTAAACCCTCCAACTTATCCCCTGCAGGCAGTCCTCCTTTTACATTTTGACCCATTGTCATTATAATCATAAGGATATTAGGTTTAGGTTCCATAAATGAGCGAGATCATGAGCTTGGCTTATCTCACTCAACATTGTGCTCTCCAGTCCAATATATATACATATATGGACTCACATTTTCTATAACAATTCATCAGCTGTTGTTAACCCTGTCTGGTTCAACAACTATTGCTAAGAAGAGTGCATAAACATGGGGGTGCAGGCATCTTTCTTGTATATTGATTTAACTTTTCTGGATTTATGCTCAACTGTGGTATAGTGGAGTCATAAAAAAGCAGGGAATATTTTTTATCCCTTCCTGTAGGAAAGTATACCAGAGTACAAAAGCTGGAATTTGAGGGCAGCTTTGCCTGGAGGTGGTGGAAGTGGCAAGGTAGGAGACTATTTCCTTCTCTGGAAGTGCACAGGTAAGAGGGTTGCCCAGGACCCCTGTCTGGCAGTTAATGACAGTGAACTGACAGTGGGCAGAAGGCCCAGGCAGCTGTCCTGGGTGAGGAACACAGTCTTCGAGAATCCTGACCTCTCACTGTGTTTCCTGGTATAGCACTTGGATCTCACTGTTATCTCCCCAGTGACTTCCAACCCTTTGGGAGTTACCCAGGCTGACACCTGTGACCAGGATTATCCAGAGCATTTCACCGGTGAGAAATTCATTCTACCCAGGCTCTTGCCAGGCTCCTGTGATAACTCTGCGTGAGCCTGACCTTCAAAGTCAAGTCGCTAAATCTCAATAGGATGCATGTTTTAATTCTTCCTTCTTGACTAATGATCCTTGCATACATGCTGACCCTCAGGGCTGGTCTCCCTTTTGGGCTGTCTCTGGGCAGCACCTACCAGTCTCCTGATGGCTTCTAGCTGAAACATTCTGCTCCTGCTGGTGGATGGGAATCTGAGTAGTATCTTCCTTCCTACAAGTGACCCCCAATTCCATGCCACCTGACAAATTGTAGACAGGAATTCCAGCCACACTCCCTACCCCTTTGCCCACAACCCCACAAATGGTGACATTTGTGGTGAATAGGGAGACACAACAGGTACACATCTTATAAGCATGAGAATTGTATTGTTAGAAGAGAAATCACAAAATCTAAAGGGTTCAGAGAACACTGAATAACATCTTGTCAGCACCCAGGTTTCCTATGTATTTACAAACCAAGTCAGATGCCTTTCATTTGGGGCTATACTAATAATGGAGGAATTCTGTCATTTTCCTGTTAGTTTTCTCTGCACCGTTTATTTTTTATAATCTCTGCTTTTCCCCACATCATGTGGTCATGCTTTTTTCCCGGTTCAGTCAAAGGCCTGTTAATGTCTGAGCACCACAGTAATCTAGCACTCAGTAGCACTCAACTTTGTTCTCAGAGTAGACATCTGAGAGAGTCAAGGCAGCTTCATCCCTCAGCATGGAGACTGGGAACGTTAGTGTCCATGAGTGTCTGTTGTTTGTGTTAAATTGGTGAATAGGTGTTTGGTTAGGCTGGTAATAGTATTCAAAGTAACCACTGGAGAATTCTAGAGAGAGCAACTGCAGATGTGTATGGGTCAGTGAGAACCTGAGGGTCACCACAGCCTGAGAACTTGACTGTGGAAAGAAAACAAGCACACTGGGAATGAGGAAAGAGGACAGGGGATCACTGCAAATTATGGTTTCTGAAATCATGAAGCATGAAGAAGATTGTTCCAAGGTCTTTGTGTGGACATTCCAAAGATTACCTGGCCTCATAACTGCACCTGGACTGTAGCATGGTCCTTTTTCCTCCTCCTCAGTTTCTTGGTAGAGGACATGTGGTTATTTTGTAGACCCTTATCTAACACCACCAGAACCAATGGATTTGGGGTTCTTGGTCTGAGGATCAGCTCCACCACCAGGGAAGCTGGGTTGTTTTGAACTGTGAGTTTCCCCATGGGAGGAAGCACCTGCCTAACCCATTATGTCAGGCCAGTTCATGCGTGAGCCATGGGATTCTGGTTCAGGCCCTGCAAACACTGAGAAGAACCACAGCACCCCCTGCTGTGCTTTTATATCTCTTTGTACTTCGGGTGTTAAATACCTGCTCTAAAGGTATTCAAATCCACTGAGAGATTTTGTTTCCTTCTCCAGAAATTTGTTTTAAATTTCATCATTTTTTCCATTCTGTGATTGCCATTTGCTTCTTTTTTATGATCTCTATTGTTTGACATTTGTATTAGCATGAATAATTGTAAAATTGTAAAAAAAAATGATAATTTCAAACAAGCCTATAAGAGACTTTGAAAAGACTAAACCCTCTAAACTGATTTTATCACCTCCAAATTCTCTCCACTTTTTAGTGTGTGTCATTGTTATTATTATTTTTTGGTAGTACTACTTGGAGTAGTAGTCTAACTTCCACATATAAAAAACTGTGTACTATTAATTTTTCTGAGCTTGGGTTATAATAACTCAACACCATTATATCCAGTTCCTCCATTTTAGTGCAAATGAAATAATTTCATTTTTCTTTATGTCAGAGAACTACTCCATTGTGCATATGTACCATGTTTCCTTTATTCATTCAGCAGTTAGAGGCACCTAGACTGATTCCATTGCTTGGCTATTGTGAGTATGCTGCAATAAACATGGCTATTCAGGTGTCTTGACTGTTAATTACCTTACAATCCATCAGATGTATTCTGAAGAGTGGTATAACAATATCATAGAGTAGTTGCATGTTTAGTTTCTTGAGGAAACTTCACACTGATTTCCTTAGTGGGTGCTCTATTTATTTTCCTGCCAACAAAGTGTAAGTGTCCCTATTTCCCTGCATCTGTGCCACCATTTGTGGTTGTTAGCTTTCTTGATGATAGCCATTCTGACTAGGATTAAATGGAATCTCAGTGTCATTTTGATTTACATTTACGATGTTGAACATTTCTTCTTATAGTTATTAAACTTTGTACTTTATCTTCTGAGAACTGTCTGTACACTTCATTCGTCTCTTATTTATTAAATTATTCATTCTTTTGGCATTTACTTTCTGAGCACTTCATATAGTCTGAATTTTTTCCTTTGCCAATGTATACCTTGCAAACATTTTCTCCCAATCTGTGGCATATATCTTCTTTGTAGTGATTGTTTCTCTGATGTTCAAAGGCTTTTTAATATGATGTAATCACATTTATCAGTTCTTGCTGTTTTTTTCTGAGCAATTGAGGGCCTATTCATAGTCATGGTTCTACCTATACCTTCAAGTGTTTTTCTACTGTTCTTCTATAGCAGTTTCAAAAATTTGGATCTTACATTAAAGTATTTGATGCATATAAAATATGAATTGACTTTTGTACAGAGTGAGAGATGGGGGTCTAGTTTCATTTTTAATGTGAATACAAATTCTCACTCGCTTTAATAAAGGTATTTAGAATGCATAATATGAGCCCAGGATGATGGACTCACAGCCTATGTGCTAAAGAGAGATGGAGCACCAGAGTGATAGTATTTAATCAAACCCTGGAGATTCTTTTCTTAATTTTCACTACCAATTAATAACTACCAAGAGGAAATCTCTTTTTGCTGTTCTGTTTTATTGTACATTTAAAGATAAATGGAAGATGTGGTGTAACTCATGGGGCCACATTCATTAATGTCCTTCTTAAGGCAGTGAGTGCATTTTTAGTTCTTTTTTCTCCCATATTTAACAATGTTCACGACTCCCTGGGTATGTATTTATTTGTTCTAAATAACCAAAGCATGTGCATATTCCCATTTGTCTTTAGGAAATAAGGCTAAAATATACAGCCTTGAAAACAATCAGTGTCTTTGTTTAATTAATCCTCAAGGTCCCCAAATAATTGGTATGTCTCCCATTGTATTGTACCACCTTCTAAGATGGCCCTATCAAATATGAATAATAATTATCTATAAATTGAGAAACATAATGCATTAAAAGCAGAAAAAATTTTATACAAAGAACTTCTTTCATCAAAAGAGTCTTTTCCTCTGACTAAAGTTCAAGACATCAGATTGATATTGACCTGAAATACCAAGGTATTAATTGTTTTTATCATATTTCCATGGATATTTTCAGTTGTCCATATGGTCTTTCTGTGACTTCACTGAAGTTATCAACATTTCTACAAAAGTCAAATCATAATAAGAACTGTTTTGCAATGCCAACACAATAAAATGAGTCAGGACATTTAAAATGTTTTAGACAAGTTGGCAACATGTATTTTGTTCATTTGTCTCTTTGAGGAAAATTCCACTTTATTCACCCTGATATGTGTGAGACATGGAGTAATGTAAAGAAAACTCCTTGTATGGATGAAAAATAAAAGACAAGTCAGATATGGAAAATATTTCTGTATTTTACCATGTATCTCAGTGCATTTGGTAAAAAACACATTTTGAAATATTACTTAAATTTTTATTCATTTATAGCAATATATTCAATGTAATTTGAAAACTGTTAGATAAATACATTATTTTCTTTTAACATTTAGTACTTGAGTATTTCTTTTTATTTTCTCTTTTGACCCATTGCTCTCTAATAATGTTTTCTGTTTTCTTCCACCTGTCTACACACTCCACATGTCGTAACATGTTTTTTAGGACAGAATACAATGAAATTGTTTGGACTTATTTGGCTACATAGTACTGTTTTACAAATTTGAAAGTGTTTTTTGGGAATAATCCTATTTTGAACCCAGGGTGCATAGATTTATACAATGCATATGTCAATGCAGGTGCGTTAAAATGGTGAGGGAACACTGCTGGAGCCAGTTTGCATGAGCAACTGAAAAGCAGTAAGGAGAATGTATCGAGATCAGGAGTCAGACATAATAGGTCAGTGGAACAGAGTACAGATCCTATAGAACCACACATAGACAGACAACTGATATCTAAGAAAGATTCAAGGAGAAAGGAGGTTATTTTGCAAATAATTCTGGATGCATGTAGTATACGCATAGGTGCACACAGAGCCATACAAAGGACTTGAACTAAAATCCCTAAAACGTACCATATAAAATTTAACTCAAGGACAAAAGTATAAAATATAAAAAAGAAATTTCTATGGGACAAATGTCTTTGTACTTGGATTCAAAAGATACCTTACACATATCTCAAATAAGATCCAAAAAGGAAAAGTAATAAATCATGTTTCATCAATATTAAAAACTTCCACCCTTTGAAAGATTTTAATATGAGAATGAAATGGTAAGGCACATTTTTGGGTAAAAATATTTGCTATTCTGTATCTAAATAAAATTCTTTCTATACTACATAAAAACTATAAGTTAATTTTTTAGAAAAATATAAACATAGGAAAACAATTAGAGTAGATTTCATGAAGAAAGACCTATAGACCTCAGCTATTACATGAAAAGTTGCTTATTATAATGATTCATCAGCTAAAAGAAAATTCAAAACACAAGGGATTAGCACTACCTTTCTGTTCACGAGTTAAAATTTAAAAGTCTGACCACACTAACTGTGAGAAAAGTGGAGAACTCTTCTGCATTGCTTGTGGAAAAATACTTCAGAAAACAGTTTGGCACTTTATTTAAAATTTAAACATATACTTAGAATATGATCCACCACTTTTATTCCTATGAAAGTTCATACAATGTTTCATACAAGAATATTTAATGCAGCTTTATTTTCAGTAAATGAAAATTATAGTACAAATACCTATCAAGTGAATGAAAAATTTTGGTACACCTATACAAAGGAGTACTACTCAGCAAAATTTATCAAAGTACTGACACACGCAAAAATATGAGTTACTCTCAAAATAATTATTCTTGAAAAAAGAACATAGACAAAAGGCAACATTGTATACACCCATTTTTTTTATCTTTTCAGAAAGGACAGCATACCTACAGTAACAGAGAGCAGATCAGCACTGCTCTGGGAAGGTGGAGGGGTAAGAAAGGATGGAGTAGAAAGAGTATACAAAATGGTAGGAGGAAATTTGTAAGCAGATAATATGTCCATTTTCTTAATAACCTAAGAAAGATTTGGGAAATGTAAATATATTGAAATTCATCAATGTGTGCCCTCTAATGATGGGTAGTTCATTGTATGTCAATTCAGACTTTGATTTGGCTATTAAAACAGTCAGGCAAATAAGTGTGTTCCAAGAAAATATATAAGTTGAGAATTAAAAAGTCTAGACCAGCATGGTACCAGTTACTTGAATTTTCCTGCAGTTTATTTCCCCAAGTTCTCATAAAGGTAACTTCTTCAAATCCTATTGCCTGGGTCAGAGAAAAATTGCATAAATTCTAGCTCAGTACATCAACACTCAAAACATGTGATTTCTTCCTCTTATTTGAGTCAAACACCAAAGAACATGAAACAAAGACAGATTAACATGAACCAGGTTTTTAAATACATAACTGGAAGAAGACAGGTGCTGTTGGGGCCAACAGTAGAGGGAAAAGGCAGCACTTGTATCCAAGACATTGTCATCCTGACACAACCAGGGTTAGAGGAATCTGGCCCAGTGTTTCACTCAGCCCAGTGAGCAGTCAAGTGTAGGAGGGTGGCTGGTGATCCATGCAGCCCACTTCTACAGCCCATCGGGGCCTCTTGGTGTAACAAGAATTCTGTGTCTACATGTCTACAGATTTTCACTTGAGATATCCACTCCATGTGGCAGGCAGGTTACTGTCAGTGTGAACACACTAAGGAGGGGCTGTGAGAGCCAGGCTGGTGGCAGGTTTTTGTCTCACTTCCTCATCTGTCTGTGTCACTGTGAACATCACTGCTGCTGTCCCACACCTGGCAGTAATAATCGGCCTCATCCTCAGCCTGGGCCCTGCTGATGGTCAGGGTGGCTGTGTTTCCTGAGTTGGAGCCAGAGAATCTGTCCGGGATGCCTGAGGGCCGGCTACTATCACCATAGATGACCAGCACTGGGGCCTGTCCTGGCTTCTGCTGGTACCAGTTCACGGTTTTACTTCCAATGCCGTTTCCCCCACAGGTGATTCTGACCGTCTGTCCCAGTGTCACTGACGCTGAGGATGGCTGAGTCAGCACATAAGAGGCTACAGAGCCTGCAAGGAGAGAAAAGGAGAGATTGAATATTAAGTAACTCTCTAATAAATGACCATCCCCCAACTAAACTGTATGAGGTACAGGAATTCTATGGCACCACAATCCCCATTCTTAGCAGGTTCTGAGTATCCTGTTCATGCAAAGGACCTGCTGAGCTCAGAGGCCTGGCCTTGCCTGGCAAATCCCATAGCCCTGAGTTGGGATGTTGGCTTGGAGGGGTTTGGGAAAAACCTGTACAGTGAAGCAGGAGGCTGAAGAAGAGCAAGTCCCAGGCCATACTGAGAGAGGTCCTCATGCTGCTCCCTGAGGCCCTAGCTGGCTGCCTTCCTCCCAGGCCTCTCTTATCCCCTTGCAGGGGGAGCTGCCTTTTATGCAAATCTTTCTGAACTCATCACTACTGAGGAGGAACTCTGTTGAGGTGAATGTAGGGCTCAAGCAGGAGGCCTGAGGGAAGGGTGAACCTGCAGACACACACTCAGCCAGGAAGAGCCCAGTCAACTGCAGGGCCCATAATTTAGGCAATATCTCAAACACAATCTTCCCTGGACTAGTTGCCAGGCTCATGAGGCCTTGCAGTAGCATAGACTGCCACCTTGGATCACAAACAATGGAATGCATAGTGGAAATAAAATATCCATGAAAAATTTCAAGACCCCATTTGTCCTATAAATCAGTATCCTTACTGTGAGGTTTTATGTAATCCATACCTATTGTTTGATCTGCCTATGTTTTCAGTTCGCTCAGGGAAGGCCTCACAACCTATAACCAAACACCATATGACATGATAGACCTACAGCATAAGTGGTGGTCTATGATGAAATGAATCCCCAGCAGGTTTGCAAGATTAAGGGAGAAATTTTACAAATTTGGCATACATGAGATATTCAGAGACCAAGAATTTGTACTTTCATTTCTAATACAAGTTAAAAAATACTAGCGTTCTTTCAGTCCTCTTCTTGGACACTAACCTACTATATAATAGGTTCCCCTAATGCTCAGTTCCAATTCTTCCCCAGTTGGCCTTCCCAGGTTGTCTCTGCTGCCCCCTCGTGGCCATTCCACACTGGTTACTGAAAACACAGGAGCCCCCTTGGTTCAGGTGGTGGTGATTCAGAACTGCAGCTCAGGCCTGGGATTCTTTTATGCTTCAATTGATGTCCCCAGGGAAGAAATTATGCTTCTTCGTGTTCCTGGATGGTATCATCTCCAAGCTGAAGGTGTAGATTTTTACAGAAAATATTAATGATATTTTGGTGGAGGCATTTGCCTGCCATTCCCTGCCTTGGAGAGCAATCATGGAAATGGCCCCAGGTTTTCATACTTGGGGAACAAGAGATGAGGGACTGACTCTTTCTTATACCAGCAGCAAGTTCAGAGTCAGTGCAGGGCATTGTTCCCAACAGAACCAAAGTCACAGACAATCCACAAGCAATATTTTTTCAGAACCACTGTCTTCTGCACCTTATGCTGTCATGGGAATTCCAAATGATCAAGACACAGTCCTGCCCTCAGGAACTGCCATCTTGACTGTGGGCCTGGAATTTAGTCCTAAGGCATACAATGTCCCAGGAATCAATAATGGAAATATGCATGTCATTACAGAAATCCATGTGTATACTGTTGGTTGCTCCAATCAGATGCAATTTCTACACTTCTTTCCTGACTCAGAACGTACCAGGACATGTTACATGTCACTGTTAAATCCACCATGATACAAATAATGCTGTGCCTAAGTGACTTGGTGGAAAGAGCCACTTGGGTGCCTTGGAGCTAGGTGAGCCAGGCCTGGCACACGCATGTCTTAGTCTGATTTCTCCTGATATGGGAGGAAGAATGTTCACACAAAGGAGGATTGGGCTTTTGTCTCACTGCTTCATCTTCATGTATCACTTTGGAAAAAGTACCACTATGTACTGCTAACAAATTGTAACAGTCATCCTCAGGTTGGGCTCTGCAGATGGTCAGACTTGCTGTTGTCCCTGAGTGAGAACTGGTCAGGGAACCACACTCACTCTTTCTGTATATTACATGAACTGTGGCATGTCCTGACTTCCACTGGAACCAGTAGGTATAATTTTTTGCTGGATCATCTCCATAGTAGGTGAGCTTGGTTGTCTCTCCCAGGTTCCCTGACATGAGGGTAGCTGAATCAGCTCATGGAATGCCAGAGAACCTGCAAGAGAGAACTGTAATGGGGGTAGTTGAATATGAAAAACAACTTCTAGGATATCCCAATCCCCTGAAGCTGTGCATTGAGTGAGATGACAGTTTGTGGAAGACCCAATACAAGGTCCTGTGAGGTGTGAGTCTAGGGACAGAGCTAGATTGGTAACCTATGCATAGAGAGAGAAGAGGGAGAAAGAGAGAAGTCTAGACCATGGAAGAGGCATCCCAGAGCTCTGCCTCCACAGAATCTATAACACAGCTGAGCTACCATAGATCATCCATATTTCCTCTGAGGTCCCTTGTGGCAATGAGTGCTTAGTTATTATGTACCTTGACTACATCCCTGGGCTCCTTGCTAGAAAAGTTGTGGAGAATGTAATCCCAACTGAAGCAGTAGAACAGGAGTTTGAAGGGAAGAGGAAGAGATCCAACTTCCCTAGCTGCTTCTCTGGTAAGAAATCAGCCTTGTCCTCCAATGCATCTATGTACATTTGTGTTCCAGGGATTGACCAGATTTCTTATGTACCAGCCTTCCCGGGCCATGGTGTGGACTAGGCTCAGCTAAATTAGGGAGGCTGGGCATCTAGACCTGGCCATGGAATGAACTGGCCACTGCTAAGAGAAAATTCATGACACTTGACTGAGCAGAAGGTAGACCATGCAAAATCAGCTTGCTATTTTTTCTCCTCTCTGTGTCTCCTAGGTAAAGTTTTGTCCCTAACTTACCATTTCATTAAAATGTGGTCCTGTATCAATCCAATTTTTGTTAAATCTTGTCACATGACATGTTACTTGTTGAGCAATGACCTGATTTTTTGTCTTCATCACAAATTCTAGCCTGATTTCAGACTTGGTGTTTATTTCCATTGCTATTTCTCTCTTCCTATCATAGTAAATCATCAGAAATTCATTCTTCCTTTTCTTTTTGTACCAAAGTTTTACATAACCATGTTATCAGTGGCAGAAAATAGACCTGCCATACAGCCTTCTTCATTCTCTGTGGCCTCGGTGAAGATATCAGGGTTAAGGTTGCATAGGGCTGACTTCTGAAGGATTGGTAGTTAGAGGGTCACTCCAACCAAGAAGACTTTGTGGGAATTCTTTTGTCCACATGCTGCCCTTTCTTAGAATGAGGGTGTGCAGGTGACCAATTCCTTAATTCTTTATATATCTGTATACGTTCTATTTTGCCTCTGTTTGAACACATTTTCACTTGGTAAAGTATTCGAGGTTGACAGACCTTTCCTTTTATATTTAAAATATCACTCCCCCAAATTCTCCCTTTCTAGATTCTGATGAGAAATCTGTTCATATCTTTATGGTCTCAACTGTTTCTTCAGTTTTAACAGTGCAATGTAACCATGTAACTAGTGATGATATTGTTTCCTTAGTACTTGCTGCCTTGAGATTTGTTGAGTTTCCTGTGCATGTTGTTTTCCACAAAAATGGATTATTTTGGTACATTATGTCATCAAGTGCTATACTCACCCCCAAGAGTCACTCTATCTTCTCTAGCTCAACCACAAACACCTTAAACTGCAGGAAAATATTCTACAACACACAAAGCTATAGTCTTGTCTACCCCGCCACAACCACGTTTTATATTAAATAATTTCTATTGCTATGTAAAAAGATGACCTGTTCTTTTCCCTTATCATGTCTATTCAATTTTCAATCACCTGGTGCATTTTACTATATATGTTATGAATCTCATCCCCCCCCAGGGTTTTTCACATTGTTAAAAATTCCCATAATGTATCCTTCAATTCTATATGCTAATCATGGATTCCTTTTGGTCACCCACCATATTTTGTTTATCATTTCTCTATTTCTTGAACAAATGGAATGTTGTTATACTATGTTTATTATATCCATCCTGATCCACTGTCTACAAAGCCTGACTTGGGGTCTAGGAGGAAAGGGTTGCCTGGGGTCTCAAATATGACAAAGCACATTGCTGTTTGGTCTCCAGTCCTACTAGGGTGGGGGAAGCCTATGATACAGAAAGGGAAGGGGTTTGTGTCTCAATTCCCCATGTACCCATATCACTGTGATCTGTACCAATGTTGTCAAGCGTCACCCATTGCCTGTGCTACACTGAGGATCAATGTAACTGTGTTCCCAGTGCTGGAACTTGGGAATCAGTCAGGAATCATTGAGGACCAGACATCAGATTCATAGATGACCAGCACAGGGGAACGGACTGGCTTCTGCTGATACCACTGAATACAGTGATCTAAGTGTTTATCTTCCGAGCAGGTGTTCATAGCCATATGACCTGATGTTACTGACAATGAGGGAAATTGTGTTAGTGCATCGGAGGCTAAGGAAACTACAAAGAAGCAAGGAGGGGTGTCTGAATATAAAGGTGAGATTCCCAGGACCCACCCAAAGCTGAGTACTGGGTTTGGGATATCCCAACTCAATGTCTAATATATAAACTCTCTTTATATCGAGTGATAAGAAAGCCCTCATGAACAGTCTTTTCTCTCAGACAGTAGGAAGTGGATCATAATTCCATACAGAAGCATCACCTCTGGAACTCTCTTAGATTTACAGGCCACTTCTGAAAACTTGCCTGTGGGTCGTGATCCAATGCTGGTTCAAATTTCTTACGACCATCCTTGAGTGAAATGACTTTCAAAAATATGCTAGATGCTTATGGGCAGAAAATATATCTCAGGGTAAAGAATGTCAATTCTCTAAAGGTCAATAAATGTCCTTATGATCAATCCTCTTTCTCTTATTTCTATGTATATAAAATAAACTCACCAGTTCTCAATAGTATTTTTTATTTTATAAAATTTTTATTAGCATATATTAATTATACATGGGGAATTCATAGTGATGACTTCAATTACTTTGATATTATTCATTAGTTACCGTGCCCCCAGCACTTATCTGACTCAGCTCCCTCTCTGCCTCACTTAAAGCAATTACAAGAGGTTTCTTTGTTCTATTTCCTAAAAGTATATGAAGTTCATCAACCATATACCCTCAACTAATCTCCTTCATTCAACCTCCCCCCTCTCACTAGTAGCCATCCCACACATTGTACCTATTTTACAGTCCTGCCTGAGGGGTTTCTCAATAGGTTTTGTGGAGGGTTCTTCCAATGGGATGGAAACACTGAAGTAGCTGACCTAAGATAATTTACATGAACCATTACCATTCATTCCACTGAGTGGTAGAAAGATACATTTAGTGGCTTAGATTCCTAGTTCAAACTGTGGATAATGTTTTTGAAAAGGAAAGAATCATGGCCCACATATTTTAATCATTCGTTTGATATTTATCTCACTGTTGCTTTTCTCTGGTGTGAGATGAAGGCAAAGCAGTCATTCCTGCTTTGTGAGGCTTTTAGGGTATGGTATTCTATACCGCCCCCACCTGGCTAGGATCATACACTACAGATGTGATTACTCCAATAGAACATATTCTCTCTACACCTGTTCTGACCAATATAGCCATCAAGAGACACAGGTAGGTACTGAGCCCATAATGTCCATGATACAGGTAGAGATGTACTGTAAGTATGAAATACACACAGGATGTCAAAGACTTAGTAGAAGAATAATGAAAAATAGTCCCATTCTAAATATGGATTACATAGTGAAATAATAATGTTATAGAAAATCAAATTACATATAATATTAAACTTAATTCTTCCTGTTATTTTCATTTAAAGATGATTAATCATAAATGTGAAACAACATTTGAGCTTTGACTTGTATTTCTATTTTACTCTACAGAGCAGAAGATGTGACATAGCAATGTATTGTCACAGTAAGAATCACTTGCTTTCTAAAGAGAGAGAATCTTCTGCAGCCTTGAGAAGATGGCAGGGTCTCAGCCTTGAAAGCTCAGTGAGAAACCTCAGGAAAATTAGGTGCCCTGGTGAAGGACACAATTCCTGAGATACCTGAACTCCTGCACTGGGCTCCCACTGAGAGCATCTGAAACTCAGAATAGTTTTCCACAAGAATCAATGCCCTTCAGTAATTGCAGAGACTGACACCCGGGACCAGGAATCCCAGTGCATTTTCCAAGTAAGGACCTCAATGTGCCCATATTCTTATCCGTGTCCTGGAGGGACAGAGTTTGAGTCTGGCTCTCAGATAGAGGTCACTGGAGCCCAGGGCAGCATAGACTGTGGTTTCTTCCAGTGCTGAGAATGAGACTTGGGTCCCTGTTCACCATCAGCCTGGCCTCATTTTTTGTCCCTCCTTCCCAGCCATAGCCTCTCTCCTTGGTGCTCCTGGCTGCATTTCTAATGGGCACTAATTGTGAAAGAGAAACAGAACAAGGGCTCCCTCTTCCCATGACCACAAAGAAGCTCTCACCTGATGGAGTATATGAGAAAAAGAAACCCAGTTGTGCTCAGCGCTAGATTTGCCCTCCATGTCTTGTCCAGTCCAGCACAGAAAGGGGCACAGCCCTGCAGTATGTGGAGAGAGGGCTGGTGTAGTTCCTGTAACCATGAGCTTTGTTTCTGTCGTGGGAGAGTCCAACTCATCTAAAGCCTTTCTTCAAAGACTCAACAGCCAGAGAAACCTGTGTGAGAGCCACAATGACCCAGGATTTCTGTTTAAGAACCTAGATTGTTTTGTTCTGCTTAAAATACATACCGATCATAAATTGCTTCTGTAATATTGCTGTTAATTTTCTACCTGTCTTTTACAGGTGTTTGTTCCTCGGTGCTCCAATAGGAGATTTCTTTCCTCATTTTTATTCAGTGTATCTTTTTAATTCTATTTTATATCCTTTGTGGCATTTTTTAAATTCCCTTTTATAATATTTATAACAATTCCTATCTTCATTTCAATTAATAGTTCACGATAACATAGTTTGATTGGACAACACCTTAGTTCCTGTCTCACATACTAATTCTAACTTTTCCCAGATCTTTTCACAGTCCATTCATGAAATTATTGTCACAAATAAACTATTATGCTATTCTGCCCATTTGTACTGATTTCTCATAAGGTAATGAAGGTGAAAAAGTGTCACTGGCCAATGATGTCATACTTACATAATAGGACACAATGCATTACTCACGTGTTTGTGATGAAGCTGGTGCAAACACAGTACTGCTATGCCCGTCACATAAAAGTACAGAAAACACAAGCATTTAGTACACATTAATGCTGATAATAATTCACAATTATTTGTAAATATATTTTCTATACTATGTTCAATATTGATATATATGTAGCCCTATACTTTTAAAGAAAATTTTCCCTAAATGGTACACTTCTATGTTGCAGGTATGCCAGATTTTATGTGGTGGCAAGTGTATTGATTTCATTATCTTCTATTTTCCTTTTTAATTTTCTCATTAGTTCATGGACCAAGGAGCAATGGTCTATGCATACTGTATACTATAAATACATATACCAAATATATGTTTGAATATAAATATGTCTTATGTGTTAGGAGTTTAGTGGCTTATACCACCTATGTTTGGGAGAGCGCTCAATATTAGATTCATAAAAACATAGAATTATCTGACATTGTATTTATCAGAATGTATCCTTGTTATGAAGCAATGCATAGGTCTATGTACATATAAACAGCCATCACTCAGTACCTAAAGTGTCAACATCTGTGGATGAGCAGTAAAGTGAAAAAAAAATTTTAATGTTTTAACTTATCTTTATTATCTGAATTGTCTCTCAAACAGGGCTTTTCAATGCTATGTAACTTGTTAGAGTATTATTTCCTTAGGGCTTCCTAGGCTAACACTCAGGTCTGAACTCCCTGAGCATCCAGCTTCTGTGCTGCTGCTCATGACAGCATCTCTGCTGCATCCTGCTGGTAGAAGAGACTCAACCAAAGCTTCTTTCTTCCAAGTTACACAAAGCTTCAGTCATATGAGATAGTGTGGACAGGCTAGCTTCACTCTATTATTGTGTCTTCTTGGCCCAGACCACAGAGCTCAGAAATGTTGCCTAAGTGGAACACTGGGAAATAGCACAGTTCCAAGTGTGAAAACAGTCCCAGGGCTAAAACACACTATTCTGCCCTTTTCTATGTTTGTGTTGAAGTAAATGAGAGTGCTGAATTAAATGTAACTCTTTTACAAGAACCATAGATCTCAGAAAATATGTTGTGTGGTTTGGGTCACAGCTTTCTCATATGCTCAGGAGCCAAGTTCATGCTCCCCCTCCCTGAGTAAGAGTTGTGTGATGTCAGTGGTGATGCCTGACATCTGTGATACTGGAGATCTGATTGCACGTAGATAACCTCAGTCATCATCACTCTTTATGTTCTGTTTGCCTGTGGAAATGCCACACACTTTTCCTTCACTCAGGACCTCTTTCATCATGCAATCAGCTTTGTTTGTGCTGAAGGCTGAAAAATCTTGTGTCAGGTTCACAATAGGAACCACGGCACTCCTTCCAAAGAGAATGAGGTTGTGAATAGTAACCAAGTACCTCTTTCCTTATGGATGTTCCTGAAAGCAATTATACAGATAAACTTTTTCAGCCCCAAGTTCTCACCTGAAGAAAGAAGTAGAATATTAAAAATCTACACTATTATGATACTAATGTGGAGTAATTCTACTCATTTTCTTCCTAAAAGACCTGCGTAAGTTGACATATGTACATTCTCAAACCCTATACCCATCCACTTACCTCCCACTTCTATACCAAAAGTGAATCGCTGTCACAACGGAATTCCCTCACATATCAAGAGCAGTGTGTTAAACAGGGATTCTGTGGTTTCTAGAGAAGGGAGCTCAGGTCAAGAAACATGAATAGGTCACGTTACAAGGGACCTAGCAACGTCCAGGAACCATCCCTTTTGCCTCAAGAATATGAGGGCAGGTGCAACACTAGAAACGTCCACTCCATGTGGCAGGGAGGGACTGTGGGAGCCAGGCTGGTGGCAGGTTTTGTTTCCTTCCCCATGTGCCTGTGTCACTGTGAGTATTTACATAAATGGTTCTTTGATGGTAATACAGATGGCAGTACTGCAAAAAACTGGGGCAAGTGTTTTGTAAACCATTAGAATCCAGGAGAATACATTTCAAAGCAGAGTTTCAGTGACACTAATAAGGTTGACCACTACAGAGTAATCATGTGTTCAGCATCCTTCAATCCAGTGGAAAGGAAACAAAACAGGTTCTGATGATTCTTAAACCACAAAAGTGGTGAGGGAAGATGCCCAATGCAAACCTCAGCTCTATTTTCTACAGAAGCACCAATTGCCTAACCTAAAAGATACCACAGATGAGACTCCAGTGAATGTTTTCAGCACAATGGGGCACTATAAAAGTCAGCAATAGGAGACTATATCTGTTGTCTATATTTGAAATTTCACTGGTATCAGCCAGGACCACTCTTTTATATCTGTCACTGGTGACTTCAGGCACAAGAGCAGAGTCCTGTGTTTGCACCCTGAACCATAGAACTTGGAAATACTAAACCATTTCCTTCCTGACGTAGAGCACATGATCAAATTAGCATCTTTCAAAATCTCTGTTCCATTAAGATTGGTAAAGCAAACATATTACATCTTGGGAAAGCAAATTGCATACAATAATGCTACCTTTAAATACCTAAAGGACTTTTACTTAACGTTGTTTTGAAAATAGCTAATATTTATTAGTCTTCCCCTTCTGTTTTATCACTTGGATGAATCCTGGAAGGTAAAAATAGAGTCTTACACATATAGATGGGAAAATATCCCATTTTCTACTTCTGCACTAGCTGTGGTGTGTGCTCAAGCAGAAAGAAGTGGTTTCAGTGCCCAGTATGCAGCAGTGATGTGGAAGCTGAGCTTCTCCCTATTTCTCTAAGAGAATGGGATCACAAACAGTTGCATGTGTGTGTAACAGACAACAGTGTGTGTGTACATTTTATTCTAAAGCTGCATTAACTCTCTTCAGTGTCACAACATATTACATGGTTGTTCAGACCATCTGGAAACCAAAGAGAACCTTTGGGGCTTTAACATGTCATTGTAATTGTATCCCATGTGCATTGAATGGAAGATATACAGAACATTTTAGGAAAAAATTATTTTAGATTGTGTGAATTAAACCATAAGAAACTTCAATCCTCTACATTATCTCCAATTATTCAGATATACTTGTACAGAGCAATCTAAACCATTGCCCCACAACTAATAAATAAGTTTATCTCACAATTCCCACCAGGAAGAATGTAGCTAAAGCTTATTAAGGCCACTCTGGATTTGCAGGGAGGCTGCTCCAATGGTGGGAAAAATGCACCAACTCATATGTTAGTGTAGTTGACATTGAGAGTGCATTTGTACAGGACAGGTGTGTAGTATGTCACACAGGTGTTCCAGTCACCCAGCTGTGAAGATAGTCCTACCCTGTGAACTCTATGATGAAATTGGGTGCACTGATATTGGGTGCATGTAGGATGATCATTATTACTTCCTTTTGATGTATTTCCACTTTTATTAGTATGAACCATTCTTCTTTATCTCATTTGATCTAACTTTGAAGTCTACTTTGTCTGAGATAAGTATTGCTATTCCTGCCTGCTTTGGGTATCGTTGGCTTGGTAAATCATCTTCCAGCCTTTACCCTAAGCCAGAGTTTGTTTCTGTCAATGAGATGAGTCTCCTGTAAACAACAGATTGTTGAATCTTCCTTTTTAATCTAAGTTGTCAAACCATGTCTTTTGATGGGGAATTTGAGTCCTTGGACTTTCATGTTAATATTGATAGGTATGTGGTGATTCCTTCAATTTAATTGTTTTTGTTGATTTAGGGTTTGATTGTGTGCAGATGAATCAATGCTACTCTCTGATTTCTTGAATTTTCTTCTCCTGCTGTTTGGTACTGCCTGTCTTCTCATGGTTTAGTTTGCTTTCATTTTCTGTGTGCAGAATTCCTTGAAGAATCTTTTGTAGTGGTGGCTAGGTGGTCGTATATTGGTTTAGTTTCTGCTTATTGTGGAAGATCTTTATTGCTCCATCTAATTTGAATGATAGTTTTGCTGGGTAGAGTATGCTAGGGTTGAAGTGCCTGAAATACCTCACTCCATGCCCTTCTTGCTTTTAAGAGTTTTGAGAAATCTACTGTGATTTTAGTGAGTTTACCTTGATATGTTATTTGTGTCTTCTCTCTTACAGCCTTTCACTATTCTCTGCACTTTTTGTTGTAATGATAATGTGCCATGGGGAGGTTCTGTTTTGGTCAGGACTGTTTGGTGTCCTGAAGGCTTCCTGTACCTTAATGGGCAAAACTTTCTTGAGATTTGGGGAATTTTTGTTCATTATTTTATTGAATATATTTCAAATCCCTTTTGCTTGGACCTCTGCTCCTTCTTCAATACCCATTGTACTCATGTTTATTCCTTTAAAGAGGTCAGTGAGTTCTTACATATTCCTTTCACAGCTCTTGAGTTGTTTGACTAACATTTCTTCAGTTTTTTTCTTTAATTTCTATTTTATCTTCAAGTTCCTAGATTCTGTCTTCCACTTGTTCTACTTTGCTGGAGTGGACTTTCACTGTGTTTTACATTTCTGTTTGATTCGTTTTTCTGATGTTTTCCATATCTTGGGTCACCTCCACTTTAATATTTTTTGTTTTCATCTTTAATTCATTTATCTCACTATTTTATTGTGTTCTCTGTTTCACTTTGGTGTTTATTTAGGGCACCTCTGATTTCATGTATTTGATCCTGTGTCTTCTCATGTTCTTTATTTTTGGTGTCTTGAAATTACTTGAGTGCATCTTGCACACTTTGGTTAACCATTTCTTGTATCTTCTCCATGAAATTCTCAGTGGTTTCTTGCAAGATTTCTTCTTTGAGGGTGTTTTTGTGGGCATCACTGGTTCCTTGGTGTCATTTTTCATTGTTTTGTTGGGGTCAGGAACTGGGTCCATTTCTTCATTTCCCTCAGAATCCTGTATTAAATTATTTTTTTGAGGAGAGGGTTTCCATCCCTTCTTCTTCTTCCCAACCTTCAGTTGCCTGTTCTCTTTCCCTTGATTTAATTTTTATGTGTGGATCTCTTGGTTGTTAGCTAGGTTTGTGTGCTATTTCTGTCCCTGTCTGAAGGTATAATTTAGCAATAACTAATTCAGAGTTTCAATACCTGAACACTTGTTTATATGTTATGTAGAGGACCCCTTGGTGGTAATATGTATAAACAGTGGGAGTTGTGGCATTAATGTTTGTTAGGCTGGCACTAAAATGGAAGGCAGGAAGTGGGGTGGGATAGTGGGGTAAGTAATGTAAGGGCTTCTGGGTTTTGTGGACTTTGTATATGTTTGGGTATATTTCTGTTGTTGTAGGGTGCTTGTGTCACAGATTTCAGGAGTTTGGCGTTGGTCACAGTTGGTACAGTAAGTTAGTCAGCAGGTAGTGAGTGTGTAGGAGGAAGGGGTAGTCTGGTGACAGGTTGGAGGAGAATGGGAGGGAAAGTGATGGCAGAGGGAGAGAGTGGATGGTAGGGGGGAGAAAGCATAGTTCAGAAGAAGAACAATGGATTTTAGCACAGGAGTAGGAGGGAGAGTAAAATGGGTGAGAGTAGGGGTGACAAGACTGCAATGGTAAAGGTGATAGTACAGGTAGAATAAAAGAAAATAGGACTAAAAATAAAAATAAAACACCTACAATAATAAAACCACAACAACAAAAAAAAAACAGGGGAAAAATCAATAAAAGAAAACAACACCAGCTCAAGAACAATAGAATTACTGTATTAGTTTAAGATCTGGGGTTACCACTCCTGCATCCATTCCTGGTATTGGCATATAACAGAAGCTCTGACATTGTCTCACCAGGTGATTGGCTTCTGAGTAGTGTTTTGATCTTCTGTCTTCCAGTTTAATTGAAACTGTGAGGTGCAGTATGTTTGCCAGATCAGGTAGGGTGGTCAGAGCTACTGTTTTTCCCAGATGACAGCCGTGTTATCCTTCAGCTGGAGTTGTTTGGTCAGCTCCTCCCCCCAGCAAGGTGAGGCAATTCACTTTTGAATGCTGTCCTCTCCTTCAGGAGATCAGCTCTGCGATCCACTACCTGCCCTGCTTGGAGGTGACTTATCACTGTGTTTGTTTACTGAGAGTTCAGCACTGGGAGATTAGTTCTTTGCCCCACCCTCTTTTTAGGGGGAAGTTCAACATGCCACCCATTCCCTCTCCTGTCCATGTTAGATTACAGTTCATTGTTTGCTTTTCAGTTTTGCTGGGGAGTTTAGGTCGGGATGCTGATATCTGGGTCAGGAGATCATCTCTGTGATCCACTACCTGCCCTGCTTCAGGGAGTGGCTTCCTGCCCCCTTGCTCTCAGCCATCACTGCCTTTCCTGAGTTTATTTACTGAGAGTTTGGTGCTGAGTTTAGCTCCTTTCCCCTCCTTTTTCTATGGGCAGGTTCAGTGTGCTACCCACCCCTCCACTCTCTATGCTAGAGTACAGTTCACTGTTATGTTTTTCAGTTTTGTTGGAGGAGGATCAGCCTCCCCTGGAGCTGTAGGATAGGGGAGTCCTGCATGTGTGTGGTGCTCACCTGTTTTTCTGTCATTTGATTCTCAGGAAGGTTTGGAGCCAGCAGTGCTGGCAGCAGAGAGAAATGGCACCAAATTTTCTCACTGCACCAAGGCATGGGGAGGCTTTCCATGGGCTAGGGGTTCAGGATGTTGATAGTATGAATCTGATTGATGCTTTATTTGTGCCTTATGGAGGAAGGAGAAGAGAAAAAAACTAAAAAAAACCCGCCATAGAGGTGGAAGGTTGACCCGGGGTAGGAGCTACCTTGCTGGCTGTGCCTTGGGTCACAGCTGTTAGGTACAATTAAAGGGTGATTTGAGAGTCATTCTTTGATTTTTTTCCTGCACTTAATGTGATGGTAGTTTTTATTTTGGCTAGAAGCAGTCAGAATTACCCAAGGTTGTCTCCAATGTCTCAGGAAGGTTTTTGGCATCATGGAACTTAGGCTTTCTGTTTCCTTACACTAGTCGCCATCTTGGATAGGTTGGCATGAGTACTTTAAATCAGTAATTACTATTAGTTTATTCTGATTTTTGTGTTTTTAAAATTTAAAGCATTTTTCATCAGCAGCATGCATAGTTGGATCTTGCTGTTACATTCAATCTACAACATCTATAATTTAATTTGTAACATATTTTTTATAATCAGTAACAGTTTGTTGAAACATACCATCTTGTTATTAATTCCCTATTTTCCTCATATGCTCAGTGTTCTGTCTTTCTTTTTTCTGTCTCATTTTGAGTGGTTTTTTAAAAAAATATTATTCCCTTACATATATTTGAGGTTCAGATAGTATTTCATTTTCAGGTTGTCTAGGACATGGTGCCAGGTCGATTTTGTATAAGTGTTACTGTGAGGATATCTCTCAGATGAGATTTAATCTGTAGTCATTGAGTCAAGCAAATGACCATAATTTGGTGGGCATCAGTCAAAGAACCAAAAATATAGAGAGCAAATACTGAGGTTTCCAGTGTATGATCCAATGAATTCCAGGTCAGTATATAAACCAACTCACCTAATTGTCAGCCTGTAGCCTATCCAGCAGATATATACCTTATCAGGCACTAACAGTCATACAAGCCAATTCCCTAAGACAATGATCTCTTTGTGTGTTTACTTTACTAAATTGCAAGGCAATATATCATTTTTGGTAATTATGGATGGTATATACAACTATGTTCTCATAAGATAATGAAGCTGAAAATTTCTCACTGCTCAGTGATGTCATAGCTGTCATAATATAACAACACAGTGTGTTACTCACCGTGTGTATGATGATGCTGGTATGAACACACCTAATGCCATGCCCATCACATAAAAGTGCTGCAAATATAATTATTTTCAATACACAATAATGATAATAATCTACTACTGTGTTACTGGTTAATGTACCATCTATACTATGTTCTTTATTGTTATTTATGTATACCCAAATACATACAAAGAAAAATTTATTATAAAAGAGTATATTACATTATGTTTTCAGGAGCCTCAGATATCTCATGACATCATCTTCTATGGTCCTCCCTGTAATCTTATATTTTGTTCATGGCCCTAGGAGCAATAGACATACATATTATGTACTATATGTATATACATATACCATATATGTGCGTGTGTGAATATAGCTTTGTCATATGTCTTCAGTGTAGTTGCATATACTATCTATGTTTGGGCAAGTGCACACAGTTGTATTCATAAAACTGTGGAATTATTGAGCATTACATTTCTCAGAATGTATCCTTCCTGTGAGGCTATGCAGAACTTTGTGAATATATACAATTAGCACTCTGTATCTATAGGATCAACATCTGTGGATGAACACAAACTGAAATATTTTTAATTATATTTGTAGTGATATGTAAATACTTTTATTCCTGTCATTATTCCCTAAACAATGAAATAAGACAACTATTTCCATAGCATTTAATTTTTATTGATGATTATAACTAATCTAGATATAATTTAATGTGCATGAGAGGAGTAATTCTTGAATCCACTCTTCCATGAATAATGAAGGAAGACTGCATGTTCATCTATCTACGATCCATCCATCCATCAATCCATCTCCTTTGTCTGCTGTCTCTATTTGGGTCCATTTCCATGGAAAATTAGAATAACCTGACTAGTACACGTTATTAACTATACTTCTTTGATGTAAAAATGGTTTTATTTTCATGTTGGTGTAGTACACAGTACACAATGAATTTAGCAATGACCACCTTCATGGAATACAACATAATTCAGGTAGAGTAGAGAACATCTTAACATGTTCTTCAACCCCTCAGCTTGTGTACTCCTTACCATATAATTCCTTGCATATACAGTATAATCACAATATATTTCATTAGTTATACCTTGAATAGTCAATGATTTATTATAGTTAATGACATCATCCAGGATTTTCTCTACTTTTCCATATGGTCACTATTCTGGACCTTCTCATTTCCTTGTGTGAATTCATGTCTCCACATGGTGTCATTTCCTTCTACAAGGGGTACTTTACTCTTCTTTGGAGGAAGGGTGTCTGTAAGTGACTAATTCAAAAATATTTATTATCTATAAAAGTCTTATTATGCCTTCATTTTTGAAGACATTATCACTGGATAAGCAATTCAAGATGGACAGATTTTTCCTTTTATATTTTACAGAAACACTACACTATCTTTGTCTTTCTTGCTTCTGATGAGAAATCTATTTTTATTTTTGTGATCTCAATAGTCCCTCCAACACTCTCCAACACTGCTTTTATGAATGTGATGTAACTTGTAGTAGTATTGTTTTCTTAGTGCTTCCTAAACTTGAGTATTGTTCAATTTCTTATGCATGTTGATTTCTGGTTTTCCCCAAATGCAGAACATTTTAGGCCATGGAATCTCCAAATACCACATAAAGGCTGAGAGCCACTGTGTCTTCTCTGGTCCACCCATGAACACTTTATTTTTGTCCATTTTTATCAGGATATATTTGGTATACATGGGGGATCACTGTGACAATTGAATACTCTTACACTGTACATTGGTTAGATCTCACCCACCATATACCCCACCACAAACCCCTCCATTTCCTACTCCATGAACAGTTTATACTGAAGGAAGATGTCATGCTATGCTCTTTCTCTCCCCTCCCCCAACTGTGTTTTATCTGTAATGGTTTCTACTGCTATGAATGAAAATCATGTATTTTTTCCCTTCACTGTGTCTAATCTATGTAAATAACCCAGTGTACTTGTTTTGAATCTTATCCATGCAGAATATTTTACATTTTTCAAATATAATGTATATCTCAATTCTACAAGTTCAATTTGTCCATCTATTGGTGATCCATGATGTTTTGTTTATCATTTATCTCTTGAACAAATGAAATATAATTATTCTACTTGCTTTTGTATCTACCTCTGATTTATCTTCTACAAAGGCTGACTAGAATCTAGGAGTGAAGGACCACCTGGAATCTCATATGTGATATGTGAGACAAAGCCACAAAGAATGTTAATAGTTAACATTCTTCCCAACAGTGAGGGTAGAACAGGAGCCTAAGTAGGAGGGGTGGAATATAACTTCCTCCACTTGGTCCCTTGGAGAGAAAACCAGCCTTAGTCTTCTGGGCCCCTGAAGAAAAGCCTCCAGTCCATCTGGAGTTGAGAAGAGTATGACACACATGGACAAGGTTTCCGTCTCACTTCCCCATCTCATTGTGTCACTGTGAGCTTTACCAAAATTGTCACACCTTTGAAAGAATAGCTTCATTGCTGGCCTGGGCACTACAATGGTCAGGGTGACCATCGTCCAAGAGTTGCAGCCAGAGAATCAGTCAGGAATACCTGAGGGTTGTTTCTTATCATAAATTACCAAAACAGGGACAAGTCATGGCTTCTGCTAGTAACAGAGAATATATTTAACTGTGAGTTTATGTCTAAATCGGGTAATCTTTGTCATCTGACCTGGGACTATTGACATTGAGGAAAGTTGTGCCCTCACATTGGAGTACATGCAAGCTGAAAGAGAGAAGAGAGGAGAGCTGAAAATGAAAATGACATTCCCAGGATGCACAGAGTTTGCATGGGTTGAGCTCAGGTTAGGAGCATGTCCAGCTCAATTTCCTGAAGAGATGAGACTGGATCAGGGCTTGGAAGGACACCAGTGAAGAGGAAGATGGGGAGAAGAAGAAGGGTCTGGGTCATGGTGGAGGTGACAGAAAACTCAGGGCTGAATTCCACAACACTGCTGGCTTCCCCCAGCCCTCTCTTATTCCCTCTCAGTTACTTAGGTGGAGTGGTATTTGATTGTACAAAATCACTCCACTTCTGGGGCTTCCCATGAAGAGTTGGTGGTGAACATTCTTGCCAACTGGGAGGATAGAACAGGAACCTGAGTAGGAGGGGTGGAACATAACTTCCTCCACTTGGTTCCTTGGAGAGAAAACCAACCTTAGTCTTCTGGGCCCCTAATCATAGTCACCTGCCAAAATTGACTTCTGGCCCAAAATTCCTCCACTGCAGTAAATTCTTACCACAGCTCATCTGGCTGAAGACCTTCCAGGAGCCTCTGCACAATAGAGTGAAAGGGCCAGGCTGAGAACCCATTGATGACAATGGACTCAGCAGGTAGTGGACCATACACCCTTTCTCTCCCTACATTTTTCCTCCCTGACTCTGTAAGATGGACTTTTGTCCTATCCTTTTCATTTTAGAAGAATTTGATCCTATGTCACTAGGATTTTGTGAAATCATTTCATTTTCTTTTTAAAAATGTTTTATTGTTTATTCATTTATTACCATTGTTTGGACCATCTCTCCCTCCTGCCCACCCTTGTCCCACTCTCCCTCCCTGACAACTTCCCTTGCCTACAGGCAGAACCTGTTCTTCCCTCTTCGCCAATTTTCTTGAAGAGAAAACAAAAGAGATAATAAGAAAGACAATGCATTTTTGTTAGCTTGTGATAAAAATAGCTATAAAGAAAGATACCTAGCATTGGTTCCATGCACATGTGTATTACAACCCGAATTGGTTCATCTGGACCTGACCTCTTTACTACTTCCCAGTCACCTTCCCATAGTGGCCTTTGTCAATTGAAGTTTACTTTATTAGCTCCTCTACACTGGGTACATCAAACATTTTCAAGTTTTAGGTTTCCTTCCCTTTCCCTGTTACTACTGTATGCATTCTCCCCTTCCCTTGTGACCCATGTCCAATAATATTACTGCATTTGTCTTAGGTCTATATTCCACATATGAGGCAGAACATAGGATTTTTGGCCTTGTGTGTCTGGCTAACTTCACTTAAAATGAAATTCTCCAATTTCCATTCATTTACTTGAGAATGACAAAATTTCACTCTTCTTTGTGGCTGAGTATATTCCATTGTGTATATATACCACATTTTCTTAACCCATTCATCAGTAGTGGGGCATCTTGAAATCATTTCATTTTCAACATTTTCTTTGCTAAAACACCATCTGCTTGGTGGATTCATAATAATTTCTGATATCATTTAGTAGAGGGATCGGTTTCCTTCTGTGACATTTCCCTTCCACAACAGATTAGCAAGTGACATCAAGAATTCATTCATTTTTGCATCAGTGCTTAATGTAATCTTGTTGCAAATGCCAGGAATGGGACCTGCCTGAGAAAGGAGCCTCAGACCCCCTGGTATCTGTGGCATTTGTCAAGGTCACAGTTCCACTAGATTGAGATCTGGAGGTTAGAAGTTTAAGGATCCATGTAAGCAGGAAGATCCTGTCACTAAATCAACTACAACCCCATCATCAAAATTGTAAGTTGAGACAGATGAGAGACCAGGTCACTCTGCAAAGTGTTTTCACCAAGCTGAGGATGCTGCATCCAGAGCTGAAGCCTGAGTTCACCCTCTCCCACTTTTAGCCATATTTGCACATGAGCTGTAGCCTGAGAGTAGATCTACCTACAGGTTGGAGGAGAGTCCAGGGAGGAGACCACAGGCATCTCTGAAAATGCCCAGAAGGGTCAGCTAGGAACTGCCGCAGTGAGAGAACAGTGAGAGAACAGGAACAGTGAGAGAGTGTGCTGTGAGTTGGGCAGGAAGCCCAGGAAACCATCTTGGTGAAGAGCACAGGTTCTGGAGCACCAGCCTTTCACACTGAGTTTGTTCCAAGAGCAACAGGCTCATGAGGTGGTCAGCCTTGCCTTGTAGCACTGTGGTAGCTGCCCAGGTTGTCACCAGTTACCAGGACCCTCTGGTGAATTCTGAAGATTGTTCCCAGGCTTCTGCCAATGTCTCAATTGACACTCTGTGAGTCTAATATCAGATTGTGCCCATTACAGCCTCAGGATGTATGATTAACTGTCCTGAGGACTGTCCCCTGGATACTTGCTAACCCCAGTCTGACTTCCCTATTAGCTACCACTGAACTGTCCAGCTTCTCCCCTGGGCTCCTGATTGCAGCTCTTCTGCCCTCTGGTTGTGGTAGGTACTCAGCTGCAGCTTCCATCTTCCAAGTGAGGACCTGAGATAGTGTGAAGAGAGTCCAGCCTCACACCCTCACTGTGCCCATTGGCCCTGCTCACACCACACACAAATGTAGCCTGGGCATACAATGGGTGTAGGACACTTCCAGGACTATAAACCCATTGTAGAGTTAAAACACAGTATTCTGGTTTTTTGTTAGTGTGTTTGTGTTAAAAGAAGTAAGAGTGCTGGATAAAATGTAACACTCATATAAGAACCATTGATGTTCAGAGACCTGTATGCTGTGGTTTAGGTTCCAGTCTCCTCATATGTTCAGGAACTCAGTCTTCTGCTCCACCCACCAGAGTAATGGTTTCTGTGATGTCAGAGGTGGTGCCTGATTTTGTGTCACAGAAACTCAGATGGCATTTAGATCACCTCAGTCATCATTACTTATATTAATATTATCTTTATTTGTTTGTTTATTAATTGTTTTGCTGGGGGCACATTGTGGCATTTACTAAACTTCTTGCAATATATAAAATAAATCATAGCAGAATTTGCCCCCACCATCATTCTCCTTTTTCCCCTCTCCACCCATTTCTGGAATAGTTACAATAAGACTCATTTTTCCATTTACATACATGTGTATACATTATTTGAACCATATTTACCCTTCTAAACTTTTCCCTTATATCCTCCCCATCCCACTGGTACTAATTCCCCAGAAAGAACCTGTTCTGCCCTCCTATTCTCTGACTTTGTTAAAATAACTGACATTTTGTTGGTTTAATATAACTATACAGGGAGCTTCTCTGTGACATTTCCATGTATATATCTATTATAACCTGAGTTCATATCCTCTATTTTTTCCCTTTTTACCTTACTCCCCTTCCTGTGGTGATTTCAACAAGTTTAAAAATTCTGTATTCATTCTTATATAGGAAGTACATCAACCATACTCACCTTCTTAAGGTAAAACATTATTTTACCTTACCCCTCTCTAGTGTATGATCTCCCCTTAGCATGAATGTTTTGCATAATATTGATTGTATTTGTATTGATCATATTACCATTATGAGAGAAAACATGTGACCTTTGACTTTCTGAACTTTGCTAACTTCACTTAAGGTGATGTTCTCCGGTTCCATCCATTCACCTCCAAACAACAAAATTTCATTCTTCCTTATGGTTGACTAAGTTTCCATTATCTTTATTTCATCACATTTCTCTTTCAGGTTCTGGTGTAAGTATTTTATAACAGCCTATGCAGATGATATATTGAGCCTGAATATTCTGCTTTATTCAAACCTGGGGAAGCTCTTCTTATACACAGGAACAGACCCTGTGCTGAGCAGCTTTCTTTGGATTTCCATTGAAGAAGGAGAGTAAATTCCAGGAAGAGGGCCACAATTGAAAACCGTCTAAACCAATTATGTGCTTTGTATCATTTTTTGTTTGAAAACCCAGCTCCCTGAGAACAGTGTACACCCCTCTATTCCACACCAAGTATGTTGAGGCCATTAGTTACCAGGATGACAGAGAAAAGCTGTGTCAACTACACAAGTAGACCTGGTATCCTCAACTCAGTTCCTAGCAGGTTGGGGCAGAACGTGACAAAAGTAGAGGAAGGGAGGGAGACAGCCAAGTGTGGTCACAACGTATACCATCTCCCATCCTGGCAACACTGTCACCAGGACCCCAGATTGCTTCCAAGAGCTCATATCCATGAGCTCCAGGTTACAGCTTGAGCACCTCTAGGGTGATGGAAAGCTTCTTTGGTTGCAGGGCTGGCTTGTCTCTGGCTGGTCTTTTCTGAACTGCTGTTGTTTCCTTTTCCCCTAAACTGGTAGGTGACAGGTTTCTCTGGTTAACTCTCCTGTGGAAAACTGAGATTTAAGAAAAGCCAGGTCCTGCAGGGACAGGAGGTTGTGGGGATTAATCTTAGCTCTCCTGCAGCATCTGCTAAAATGAAATCTGGGTCAAGGTCAGCCGTAAGATTCAGTGGAGGCAAACTTGGGTCAGGAGGTAAGGAGTTCCACTGTGCTGAAAGTGAAGAAAGGAGTGTGAGAGGGGACCAGGAGATGGGTGCTGGCTACAGTAGACATTCCTCAGGGCCCCACATCCTGATCACACATGTGGGCAGGGCTCTCTTCCTTGTCAAGGGGTCACATAATTCAGACTCTAGACTAATAGAGCTGTACAGAAGTAGTGCTGCTGTCCATGGTCTCAGGGAAACCATCCTAGGCCTGCTTTTGAACATCATCAATCCTGCAAACGACGCCGTTTTATTTTGGCCATAGCAATAAGTGGTAGGATCGATATTTGTGTAAGAAATAAGGAACACATCAAGCACAAATTCACAAATACTTTATGTACTAATAGCATTTCAAATTGGTGAATAATTTCCTGTGAATTACAGGCTCTTTTACAAGTATACAATGAAGAACTTGATGGATAAATAATTCATTATATACAATTTTCGTGTTCAAGTTTGTTTCTGAGATTTCAATTGGATTTTCAAATGTCACAATCCCTGAGTAATGAGGACACCACTGCCATTACCAGCTGGGTTATTAAGGACCATAATCCATATAGGAGGTTTGGACAAATAGAGTCGGGTGTGATCACATGGAGATACCCAAAATAACCTTCAAGTTTTAGCTGAGGCTGCAATATAACCACCTTCTAGGCAGTCCAGATGTTGTGGGATCAGGGCATATAAGAGGTCCACTGGAGTCTTAAGGTAGTCTCTTTGTACCATCTAGCTGTGTATGAGGATGACTTCCTTTGAGAGTACTTGCTGTGGTGCCTGCACATAGGGTGGGGAGCAAAGCTACTGACTGAGATTCTGCACCTGGCCTTCTCTGCAGGGACTGTCATAGAGCAGTTTGTTGAGTCTATGTGTGCAGAATGGAATCCTTGTGGCTGGAAATAAAGGGAGGGAAACCATAGAGATGAGGTGGCAGTGAGTGATGGAGTAAAGGCACCTTGCTTAAAAACAGAAGAGCCTGGGGATACTGATGGAAGGAACTGGGACAGAAAGGGTCTGGGTTCCTTTCCTGATAAACTGTGACTCAGCCAGGCAGGCACATACCTGGGGAGGTCCATTTCAAACATCTTCAATCATCTCCATCCCTTCCATAAAGAACCTTTCTTGTGCATTTCTACCCCAGTTCTGAAACTGGGCCATTGGCTCAGCACCTCTCAGCAATACTCATGGAACATGTGAGTTTGTTTCTCTCTAGAAATCCCACATGTTCTCTTCTCATGGTCAGTGTCACCCTACAATGTTGCTTGCGCTGAAAGGTGAGGCCACATGTGTCAGCTTCACTATGGAACCACAGCACTCCTTCCAAAGATGAGGGTTTGAATTGTAACTAAGTCTCTTTTAGCTTTAGGATGTACTTGAAAACCATTTATATATGTGAAGTTTATCATCCCCAAGAACCCAGTTCTTGCCTAGAGAATGAAGTACAGTATAAAAAAAGGCTACTAATCCAAACCATTTCTGACATTTGGAGGATGTCCCAGTGTACATCCTCCAATCCTATAGTCATCCATATAATCTTCCCTTTCTTTATTGTGAGTTTCAGTCTCAATAGAGTTCTCCCTTATACCAAGAATTATGTAATAAAGAGGGATTCTGTGCTTTCTCTTGTAGGGAGCTTAAGTCAAAAAAATGAACAGCTCAGGTTACAATGGAAACAGCTGAACCTCCAAAACTCCAGGAACCTCCCCCTCTGCCATCTCTCGGGTACAGGAGTGCAAGTACAGGACTGGAAACTTCCACTCCATGTGGCAGGGCAGGCTACTATCATTGTGAACAAAATAAGGAAGACTGTGGGAGCCAGGCTGGTGGCAGGTTTTTGTCTCACTTCCCCATTTGTCTGTGTCACTGTGAGCCTTGCTGCTGCTGTCCCACACCTAGCAGTAATAATCAGACTCATCCTCAGCCTGGGTATTGCTGATGGTCAGCGTGGCTGTGTTTCCAGAGTTGGAGCCAGAGAATCTGTCAGGGATGCCTGAGGGCCTGTTGTTATCCCTCTAGATGACCAGCACAGGGGCCTGGCCTGTCTTCTGTTGGTACCAGTGCACATATGTGTTTCCAATGCTGTTTCCTCCACAGGTGATCCTGGCCATCTGTCCCAGTGTCACTGACGCTGAGGATGGCTGAGTCAGCACATAAGAGGCTACAGAACCTGCAAGGAGAGAAAAGGACTTAAATATTAAGTATATTAAGTACCATTCTGATGAGTTACACTCCCCCGTATGACCTGTAGGAACTGCAGAGACTCCATGGCCAGTTTGGCAATCAATAGCAAGTTGAAAAAAGTATGGCTTTAATATTAGGTAATTTAACAAAGAACAATCATCTCCCAACTAAACTGTATGAGGGGCAGGGCTTCCTTGTCCCCACAGCCCCCATCCTTCAGTAGGTTCTGAGCATCCTGTTCACAGAAGGTCCCTGCTGAGCTCAGGGTCATGGCCTGGCTATTTTCATATCCCTGAGTTGGGTTGCTTTCTTGGTAAGGTATGGGAAAAGACCTATACAGTGCAGGAGGAGGCTTAAGAGGAGGGGAGTCCAGGCCATAGTGGTCTTCATACTACTGCCTGAGGCCTAGGCTGGCTGGCTTCCTCTCAGGCCTCTCTTATCCCCTTGCAGGAGGGAGCTGCCTTTTATGCAAATCTTTCTAAATTCATCACTACAGAGAAGGAACTCTGTAGAGTTGAATGCAGGGCTCAAGCAGGAGACATTTGGGAAGGGTGAACATGCAGTCACACCCTCAGCCAGGAAGAGCCCATCACCTACAGGGCCCATAATTTGGGCAATATCTCAAACACAATCCTCCCTGGCCTAGTAACTTAGCTGGTGAGGTCTTGCCAAGTCATAGAATGCCACCCTGGATCACAAACCATGGAATGCATGGTAGAGGTAAAATTTCCATGAAATTTTCAAGACCCCATTTGTGCTTTAAATCTGTATCCTTATGGTGAGTTTTCATGTAAACCACACCTATGGTTTGATCTGCCTATGTTTTCAATTCGCTCAGGGAAGGTCTCACAACCTATGATCAAACACAATCTGATATTGACAACTGTACAGAATAAGTGGTGGTCTATGGTGAAATGAATCCGCAGCAGGTTAGCAAGATTAAGGAGAAATTCTACAAATTTAGCATATATGAGAAATTCAAGACCAAAGAATTTGAACTTAAATTTCAAGTACGATGTAAAAAAACTGCTAGCATTTCTTTCAGGCCGTATCTTGGGCACTAACCCTCCTCTGTAATAGATTCCTCTAATGCCCAGGTCTAATTCATCCCCACTTGGCCTTGCCAGGCTGTCTCTGCTGCCCCCCGGTGGCCATTCCATAATGGCAGCTGAAGGTTCAGAAGCAACCTTGGTTCAGGTGGAAATTCAGAACCTGCTTCTCAGCCCTGGGATTCTTTATCCTTGAATTGCTGTCTCTGTCTTTGCTTCTCTGTGTCCCTTGATGGTGTCATCCGCAAGCTGATACTTATTCAGGAAAATATGGATGAATATTTTGGAGGAGAATTCAGTGCTCACATGCCACATTTTACCTCCATTCCCTGGCTTGGAGAGTAATCATGGAAATGGCCCTAGGTTTTCGTACTTGTGGAACCAGAGATGAGGGACTGACTCTTCCTCATGCCAGCTGCAAATTCAGATTCAGGGGAGGGCTTTGTTCCCCACAGAACCAAAGTCACAGACAGACAATCCACAAGCAATATTTTTTCAGAACCACTGTCATCTGCACCTTATGCTCTTGTGGGAATTCCAAACGATCAAGACACAGCCCTGCACTCAGGAACCATCATCTTGACTGTGGGCCTGGAATATAGGACTAAAGAATACAATGTTACAGCCATCAATAATGGAAATATACATGTCATTACAGGAATCCATGTCTTCATCTGTTGGTTGTTCCACTCTGATGCTCTTTCTACACTCCTTTCCTGACTCAGAAAGGACCAGGACATGTTACATGTCACCATTAAATCCACTATGATACAAATAATGCTGCATCAGAGGGACTTAGGGGAAATGGGCACTTTGGTGTCTTGGAGCTTGGTGAAGCAGGTCAGGCCTACACATGGGTTAGTCTGAGTTCTCCTGAAGCAGGAGGAAGAATGTTCACACAAATGAAGATGGGGTTTATTGTCTCACTGCTCCATCTGCGTGTGTCACTTTGGAAAAAGTACCAGTATTTACTACCAACAAATAGTAATAGTCATCCTCAGGCTAATGGTCAGAGTTGCTGTTGTTCTTGAGTGAGAACTGGTCATGGATCCCTGAACCCCACTCACTATTTCTGTCTACTACCTGCACTGGGGTCTGGCCTGGCTTCCAGTGGAACAAGTAGGCATTTTTTGGGGGCAGAGGAACCCTCTCTAGATCAGGTGAGTCTGGTTGTCTCTCCCAGGTTCATGACAATGATGGTTGGTCAGTCAGCTCATACAAGGCCAGAAAGCCTGAAAGAGAGAAGGGTCATGGGGGTGGCTGAGTATGAAAGACCACTTCCATGATATCACTATCCATTGAAGCTGTGCCTTCACTGAGATCACAGTTTGTGGAAGACCCAGCACAAGGTCCTGTGATGAGTGAGTCTAGGTACAGGATTGGATTGGTAACCTGTGCATAGAGAGAGAAGAGGGGGTGAGAGAGAGGTATAGACTATATAAGAGGCATCCCAGAGCTCTGCCTCCATAGAACCCATAGCACAACTGGGCTACCATAGATCAGTCAAATTTCCTCTGAGGTCCTTTGTAGTAATGAGTGCTTAATAACTATGTACATTGACTACTTCCCTGGGCTCCTTGCTTGAAAGGTTGTGGGGAATTTTGTCCCAACTGAAGGGGTAGAACAGGACACTGAAGGGAAGAGGGAGAGATCCAACTTCCCTAGCTGCTTCTCTGGGAAGAAATCATCCTTGTCCTCTGATGCATCTATGTACATTTGTGATCCAGGGATTGACCAGGTCACTAGTGTACCAACCTTCCTGGGCCATGGTGTGGTCTAGGCTCAGCTAACTCAGGGATGCTGAGCATCTAGACCTGGCATGGAATGAACTGGCCACTGCTAAAAGACAATTCACAACACTTAACTGCACAGAAGCTAAACCATGCAAAATCAGTTTCCTAGTTTTTCTCCTCTTTGGGTCCCTCAGGTAAAATTTTGCCTCTAACTTGTCATTTCACTGGAATGTGGTCCAGTATCAATTCCAGTTTTGCTCAGTCTTGTCATATATGCCATATTACTTGAGGAGCAACAAACTGGTTTTGTGGTTTCGTCACAAATTTTAGCCTTATTTCAGACTTGGTGTTTATTTCCTTCTATAATTCTCTCTTCCCCTGTTACTAACAGTTATCAGAAATACATTCTTTATTTTCTTTTTGTATCAAAGTTTTACATAATAATTTTGCAAGTGCCAGAAAATAGACCTGCCAAGAAGCCTTCTTCAGTCTCTGTGTACGTGTCCAGGTCAAGATTGTACAGGGCTGAGTTCTGAAAAGTTGGTAGTTAGTGGTTGCTCCAACAAGGAGAATCTTGTGGGAATTCTTAAGTCCATGGGGTCCCCCTGCTTAGAATGAGGGTCTTTATACCTCTGTGAATGTATGTATTTTCACAGGATAAAGTATTCCAGGTTAATAGACTTTTTCTTTTATATTTTAAAGATATCACTCCCCAGACTTCTCTCTTTTCAGATTCTGTTTAGAAATCTGCTCATATTTTGTGCTCTCTGCAATGTTGCTTTTATCAGTACACTATAACCATGTAACTTGTGATAATATTGTTTCCTTAGTACTTGCTGCCTTGAGTTTTATTGAGTTTCTTGTGCATGTTGGTTTCCAGTTTTCCAAAAAAATGGAATATTTTGGTCCATGATGTCATCACATACTATATTCACCCTCAAGAGCTGCCCTATCGTCTCTAGTTCAACCACAAATACTTTAAACTTAGGATAGTATTCTAAGACACAAAAAGCTGTGGTCTTTTCAACCCCCCATCCCCACCACATTTTATATTAAATACTATTATATTGCTACGGATAGATGACTTGTTCTTGTCGTTTACAATGTCTACTCAACTGTCAATCATTGAGTGTATTTTACTACATAAGTTATGAATCTCATCCACTCCAGGATTTCTCACTTCGTTAAAAATGTCAATGTTATATTTTTCAATTATATGTGTTCAATGTGGACTCCTTTTGGTCATCCATGATATTTTGTTAATCATTTCTCTATCTCTTGAACAAATGGATTATTGTTATACTACTTTTTTATATCCACTGTCCTCAAAGCCTCTCTGCAGAGGAGCTTGGAGGAAACAGCTGCCTGGACACTCAAATGTGACAGACCATGTTAATGCCTGGTCTCCAGTCCTCCTAGACTCGGGAAGACTATTTTACAGAAAAGGAAGGGGTTGATGCCTCAATTCTCCATGTATCTTTGTCACTGTTTTCTGTGCCAATATTGAGTGAATTCACTTTCAAAAACATACTAGATGCTTGTGGGCAGGAAATATATCTCAGGAGAAAGAATGTCAGTTCTCAAAATGCCAATAAATGTCCTCATGATCAGTCCTCTTTCTTTCCTCTCTATGTATATAAAATAAACTCACCAGTCCTCAATAATATTTTTTATTTTTATATTATTTTTATAATGCTATATTCATTATATGGGGGGGATTCATAGTGACGATTTCAATTAGGCTGATATTATACATTAGTTACATTGTCCTCAGCGTCTCTCTCCCTAAACTCCCTCTGCATCACTTAAAGCAATTGCAAGAGGTCTCTTTGTTCCATTTCATTTAAGTATATGAGGTTCATCATCCATACACCCTCACCTAATCATCTTCATTCACCTCCCCCTACTCACTAGTACCCATCCCAGACACTGTACCTATTTTACAGTCCTGCCTGAGGAGTATCTCAATAGGTTTTAGGGAGGTTTCTTCCAACTGGGATGGAAACACTGAAGCAGCTGATCTAAGATAATTTACATGAACTGTTACTATTCATTCCACTGAGCAGTATTAAAACCCATTTCTTGGTTTAGATTCCTAGGTCAAACTGTGGTTAATGTCTTTGAAAAGAAAAGAATCACGGGCCACATATTTTAACCATTCGTTATTTATCTCACTGTTGCTTTCTCTGCCATGAGCTGAAGGCAAAGCAGACATCTTGCTTCGTGAGGCTTTTAGGATTATAGTATTCTCTTTCGCCCCCATGTGGCTAGGATCGTATACTACAGATGTGATTACCCCCATAGAACATATTCTCTCTATACCTGATCTGACCAATTTAGCCATCAACAGTCACAGGTAGCTGCTGAGTCTATAATGTCCATGACACAGGTAGAGATGTACTGTAAGTGTGAAATATACACAGGATGTCAAAGACTTAGTAGAAGAATAATGTAAAATAGTCCCATTCTAATTGTGGATTCCATATTGAAATATTAATGTCATAGATCATTGAATAAAATTACATATATTATTAAACTTAATTCTTCGTATAATTTTTGCTTAAAGATGATTAATCAAAACTGTGAAATGGCATATGAGGTTTGGCTTGTATTTCTACTTTACTCTACAGAGCTGCAGATTTGACAGAGCATTGTATTGTCACAATAAGAAACAGTTGCTTTTTCTAAAGAGAGAGAATCTTCTGCAGCCTTGAGGAGAGCCAGGGTCTTTGAAAGCTCAGTGACAAATCTCAGGAAGTTGAGTTGCCCTGGTGAAGGACACAGGTCCTGGGATCCCTGAACTCCTGCACTGGGCTCCCATCTAGAGCATCTGAAACTCAGAGTAGTTTTCCACAAGAATCAATGCCCTTATGTAACTGCATAGACTGACACCTGGGACCAGGAATCCCAGTTCATTTTCCAAGTTAGGCCGTCAATGTGCCCATATTCTTGTCAGTGTCCTGGAGGGACATGGTTTCAGTCTGGCTCTCAGATAGAGGTCACTGTAGCCCAGGGCAGCATAGGCTGTGGTGTTTTCCAGTGCTGGGAATGAGACTCGGTACCTGTTCTCCAATAGGCCTGGCCTCTCATTTGTGATCCTCCTACCCAGCCATAGCCTCTCTCCTTGCTGTCCCAGGCTGCATTTCTAATGTGCACTATTTGTGAAAGGGAATCAGAACAAGGGCTCCCTCTTCCCATGACCACAAACAAGCTCTCACCTGATGGATTATATGAGAAAAAGAAACCCAGCTGTGCTCAGCGCTAGATTTGCCCTCCATGGCTTGTCGAGTCCAGCACAGAAAGGGTCACACCCTGCAGTATGTGGAGAGAGGGCTGGTGTAGTTCCTGTAACCATGAGCTTTGTTTCTGTCACAGGAGAGTCCAACTCATCTAAAGCCTTTCTTCAAAGACTCAACAACTCAGAGAAACCTGTGTGAGAGTCACGATGACCCAGGATTTCTGTTTATTTAAGAACCTAGATTGTTTTGTTCTGTTTAAAGTATATACTGATCGTATAGTGCTTCTGCAATTTTGCTCTTAATTTTCTACCTATCTTTTACAGGTCTTTGCTCCTCATTGCTCCAATATGAGCATTTGTTCTTGATTTTTATTCAGTATAATTTGTGAATTCCACTTTATATCCTTTGTGGAATTCTTAGGTTCACTTTTATAGTAATTATCATAGTTCCTCGTTCATTTCAATTAATAGTTCATATTAACATAGTTTAAATGGACACCACCTGGGTTTCTATCTCACATATTAACTCTAAGTCTCTCTGGATCTTTTCACTCCCCATTGATGAAATTATTGTCACAAATAATACTGTTACACTACTCTGCCCATTTGCACTGATTTCTCATCAGATAATGAAGGTGAAAAAGTGTCACTTACCAGTGATGTCATAATGTCATAATGTCAGGTCACAATGCATTACTCACGTGTTTGTGATGATGCTGGTACAAACACAGGTACTGCCATGCCAGTCACATAAAAGTACAGCAAACACAAACATTTTAGTAGATATTAATGCTGACAATAATCCACTATTAATCATAAGTGTATTTTCTATACTATGCCCTGTATTGATATTGATGTAGCCCTATACTTTTAAAGAAAATTTTCATTTAAAAGGGTATTCTTTTATGCTTTCAGGGACCCCAGATTTTCCCTGATGGCAAGTGTATTGATTTCATCATCTTCTATTTTCCTTTTTTATTTTCTTATAAGTTCATGACCCAAGGAGCAATGGTTTATGCATACTATATATACATGCACCATACACATGTGTGTGTGAATGTAAATACGTCATATGTCTTATGACTGTAGTGGCTTATACCACCTAGATTTGGAGAAGTACATACTATTAGATTCATAAAAACATGGAATTATCTAACATTGTATTTCTCAGAATGTATCCTTGTTATGAAGCAATGCATAAGTCTGTTTACCTATAAACAGCCAGCACTCAGTACCTAAAGACTCAACATCTGTGGATGAACAGTAAAGTGAAAACAGTTTTTAACTCTGCCTTACTGAATGTGTAAGTACTTTTTATTCTTGTCATTATTCCCCGATCAATAAAGTGTAACAGCTAAGTAATCAAGATATGATTTAACATACATGAGAGGATGTCCATAAGTTATATGCAAATACTATGATGTGCAGAGGGACTTAAGCATCTATGGATGCTGGTAACTTTGGGTTCCTGGAACCACTCTCCCAAGAAAACTGATGGAAGACTGCATTTCTATCTATCATCTGTACATCCACTAATCTCCTTTGTATGCTCTATATCTATTGGTTTCTTTCCATGTAAAACTGAAAAATTTGACCTCTACACATTATTTCCTGCACCACTTTGATGTTAAAATGGTTTTATTTTATGGAGGTATAGAATACAGTACACAGGAAATTTATTAATGATCAAATTCAGGGATACAATATACTTCACACTTTGTAAGGAATTTAATAACATGTTCTTCAACCTCTCAGCTTTTGTGATCCTTCTCATATAACTCCATGAATGTACAGTATAATCCACAGTTTATTTCATTAATTATTCTTTGACTAGTCAAGGATCTTTACAGAAAACGATTATCATCCAGGATTTTTTCTACTTATCCGCAGAGTCACTGTATCTGATGCCTTCATTTTCTTCTGTGAGTTCATAATCTAATGTCATTTGCTTCTATGTAGAGTCCTTATTCTTTGCGGAGGGAGGGTTCACAGGTGACCAATTCTGTAAATATTTATATGTCTGTAAAGGTCTTATTCTGTCTTCATTTTTGAAGATGTTATCACTAGGCAAAGAATTTCAGGTTGACATATTTTGCCTTTTATATTTTAAAGATAGGACTATCCTATCTCTCATTTCTTGCTTCTGATTAGGAATCTGCTCTTATTTTTATTACATGAATTTTTCCTCCAGCACTGCCTTTCAATGCTATGTAACTAGTTAGAGTATTATCTCCTTTGTGTGCTGGGTTGAACCCCCAATTAGCCTCCCACTGAGGATCCAGCTTCTCCCCTGGGGCTTATGACAGCATCTCTGCTGCATCCTGCTGGTAGAAGAGACTCAGCTACAGCTTCCTTCTTCCAAGTTATACAAAGCTTCAGTCATATGAGATAGTATGGACAGGAGCTATCCTCACTCTATCATTGTGTCTACTTGGCCTTGCCCACACAGCACAGAAATGTTGACTATGAGATAAATTGGAAAGCAACACAGTTCCAGGTGTGAACACAGTCCAAGGGCTAAAACACACTATTCTGTCCTTTTCCGTGTTGGCGTTGAAATAAATGAGAGTGCTAGATTAAATGTAACTCTTTCAGAAGAACCACAGAAGTCAGAAAGTGTGTTTTGTGGTTTGGGTGACAGTTCTTTCTATGTTCAGAAGCCAAGAATTATGCTCACCCTCCCTGAGTAAGAGTTGCTGTTACATCAGTGATGATGCCTGACATTTGTAAAGCTGGAGCTCTAATTACACTTAGATTACCTCAGTCATCATCACCATTTATGTGTCTGTTTGTGTCTTGAAATGCCACACACACTTCCTTCAATCAGCTACACTTTCACCATGCAATGATTGCTATTTGTACTGAAGGCTGAAACCACTTGTGTCAGCTTCACAACAGGAACCAGGGCACTCCTTCCAAAGAGGATGAGAGTGTGAATAGTAACCAAGTACCTCTTTGCTTATGAATGTTCCAGAAAACCAATTATATAGGTAAAGTTTTTCTGCCCCAAGTTCTCACCTGAAGAAAGATGTATAAAAAAACTATTAACATAAAGCAATTTCTGAGACATTCTTTTTGTTTTCTCTGTTTCTACACTATTATGACGCTAATGTGACATAATTCTAGTCAGTTGCTTCCTAAAAGACTTTCCTAAGTCAACACATGTACATCCTCCAACCCTGTACCCACCCATGTACCTCCCACTTCTATACCAAAAGTGAATCTCTGTCACACTAGAATTCCCCTTCATCTCAAGAGTTGTGTGATAAACAGGGATTTTATGGTTTCTAGAGAAGGGAGCTCAAGTCAACAAACATGAACAGGTAAGGTTATAAGGGACCTACCAAAGTGCAGGAACCATCCCTTCTGCCTCAAGAATATGAGGGCAGGTGCAAGACTAGAATCTTCCACTCCATGTGGCAGGGAGGGACTGTGGGAAGCAAGCTGGTAGCATGTTTTTGTCTCCTTCCCCATGTGCCTGAGTACTTACATAAATGGTTCTTTGATAGTAATGGAGATGGCAGTACTCCAAAACACTGGGGCAAGTGTTTTTTAAACTATCAGAATCCAGGAGTACACATTTAAAAGAAGAATTTAAGTGACATTAATAAGGTTTGGCAACTACAGATTAATTGTGTGCTCAGCATACTTCAATCCAGTGAAAAGGAAACAAAACAGGTTCTGATGATTCTAAAACCACAGAAGTGAGGGAAGCTGCCCAACGCAAACCTCAATTGTATTTTCTACACAGGAGCCAATTGCCTAACCTAAAAGATACCACAGATGAGAACCCAGTGAATCTTTCCACCACAATGGGGTACTGTAGAGGTCTGTGATAGTAGACTATACATATTGCCTATATTTGAAATTTCATTGGGATCAGCCAGGACCACTCTTTTATATCTGTCACTGGTACCTTCAGGCTGAAAGAGCAGAGTCCTGTGTTTGCATCCCAAACCATAGAACTTGGAAATACTAAACCATTTCCTTCCTACCTAGAGCAGATGACAGAATTAGCATATTCCAAAATCTTTGCTCCATTAAGATTGGTAAATCAAACATATTACATCTTAGGAAAGCAATTTGCATACAGTATTGCTACCTTTAAATAGCTAAAGGACTTGTAGTTAAGGCTGTTTTGAAAATGGCTAAAATGTATTAGTCTTCCCCTCTGTTTTATCACTTGGATGAATCCTGGAAAGTAAACATACATTCCTACACTTCCAGATGGGAAAATTCCCCATTGGCTATTTCTGCAGAAGCTGTGGTTTGCGCTTAGCAGAGAGCATTGGCTGCCATGCCCAGGATGCAGCAATGATGTGGAAGCTGAGCTCCTCACTATTCCTCTAGGACAGTGGGATCAGAAGCAGTTGCATGTGTGTGGAATGGACATCAGCACGTGTGCACATCTTATTCTTCAGCTGCATTAATGCTCATCCCCTTCTCAACATAGACCATGGTGGCTTAGACCGTCTGGACACCCAAGAGAACCTTTGAGGATGCAACAGGTCATTGCCATTGTGTCCCATATGCATTGAGTGGAAAATGTACAGAACATTTTGGGGAAAAGTTATTCCAGAGTGTGTGAATTAAACCATAAGAAACTTCAATCCTCTATATTTTCTCAAGTTATTCAGATATCCTTGTACAGAGAAATCTGAACCATCTCCCCAAAATTAATAAAGAAGTTTATCTCCAAAGTCCCACCATAAAGAATGTAGCTAAAGACTATTAGGGCCACTATGACTTTGCAGGCAGCCCTGTTCCAAAGTGGGAAAGATGCACCAACTCATATGTTAGTATAGTTGATATTGAGTGTGGATTTTCACAGGACAGGTGTGTAGCATATCACACAGGTGTGCCAGTAACCCAGCTATATGGAAAGTCCTATCCCGTGAACTCTATGATAGTAGGAGAATTGGTTATGTGAGCAGAAACTTGTGTTTATTCCCTTCAATTGAATCTCAAGTAGACTATGAGACTATGGAGTAAGTGTGTGTCACCAGAAGTAGAAAATGATACACCTTTTGGAAACAGCCCTGGTGCATTCCCAGGTCCTACTAGTTAGAGGATATCATGGGAGATTTAGGGGTTGCACATTCACAACTACGATCCACCAGATCATTTGGTCAGGCAGGCCCACAGTGATCATTCTAGGGTTGACCTTTTACATCTGCTTTGGATGAGGAACTCTGCTGAGGTTGAGGCTCAATAACCCACAATGGCAGGTGTTCCACACCCCATGTCTCTATTTCACCTCCTCATTTGTTGGCTACAATGGGGTCTCAACTCTCAACCTCACAGTTTTTATGCAGCCACTTTACCACTTGAAACATACCCCCATCCTATTTTGCTTTAGCAATTTTTCAGTCTTATATTTTTGCATGGGGCTAGGCTGGGCAGTGTGCCTCCTATGTATAACTTCTATAAAAATGGGATTACAGGAGTAGATTCTTATGCACAGCTTGTTTATTGAGAAAGGGACCAGATAACTTTGTACCTAGGGTAGCTCTGAACATCTTCCTAATAACTGTCTTCTGAGAAACTGATATTACAGGTTTTTGCCTTCAGACATGGCTTTTTTAATGAAAAAAATTTTAAATAAACCAATATGTCAAAGTACTGTCATTTGCACATGGAGATAAATAAAACATAATATATTTTACAAATTTTTCTCATGCCACATCCATGAAATATAATTTTATGCACTATGTATTTGCAGACCATATAAATTGGGAAACAAATTTCATCTCAATAACGTATATTTGTATTTAGATTTCACTAAGTTTGCACTTCATTAGCTAGAAGTACATATTCAATGTGTGCAGAGTAGGTTGAAAATCTCCAAAAACTGAACCTAATATAAAAATTTCACTTTGCTTTTAATACTTGCACCCTTATTGGCAAAGCCGGTTCATGTTTTCTAGAACAGATTTGACTCTGAAGCAAGAGCAAGTCAGTTTCTAATCTGCTCTGTTTGAGCATAATTGAAGTAATGTAGGTTTTAATATTTCTAAGCCTTTAAATCTTTACCAATTTTTTTCAGTAGAGAAAATCTTCCTATCAAATATCCAAGTCAGGAATACATTTGGAATAAGGAGTAGTTAATTAGGACAGTAGTAAATTCCTATGACAATGGATATAATTATTCTATGAAAAAACAACTTTTTCTATTTTACACGAATGTGTTTGAATGTACATTACCACAATTTCCATCATCTCTAATTGTCTCATCCCAGTGTAGTCTAATACAATGTGTGTTAGTAGTCATTAATTTCAGAGTTATCTTAATTTACATTACATCAGGGGCTCGGTCATTGCTCACATCTATAATCCCAGCTACTCTGGAAGCAAAAATCAGAAGGGTCATAACTTGTGGACAGCCCAAGCAAAATATGAGTGAGGTGAGAACCCCCTCTCAATCAATGAGCTAGGCATGGTGGGGCAGAGCTGTAGTGTCAGCAATGCAGGTGGCCATAGCTAGGAGGAATGCCAGTCCTCAGACACGAGATCCTACTAACAGATACATGAAGAGAAAGGTATTGAGGCATGGATAAAGTGACATTGTGGCTTCCTATCAAGCACGCATCTCTGAGATCAAACCCTGGTACACCAGAAAATAAACTTATCAAAGTTAGAAAAAGTGAGTATACTAGAAAACCAACAAACAAAATATCTTCTGTAATACTTGAGAAAGGATTGTGTGTTATTGTTGTTCATGGGACAGAGAATATAGAGATGCCAAAACCTATTCTGTTTCTTTGTTCACTCTCAGGCTGAGGAAAAAGTCATGGTATTTTTCCATTAGAAGTCACCCCTCAGGCAACTCCTTGGCAAAAATCTGAGGTTGAGGGAAATTTCAGGAAATGCATACATCCACATTGTATAGACATATATCTCTAAATGGTGACAAATATTATGGAATGCTCTGGAACACTCAGGCCTCTGATGCCATCAGACCTGTGCACACTCACAAAAATCCCGCAATCTACAGTGATGAAGGTTCAGGTCACAAAGCATAGACAACTCCAGGTTGGGGAAAATGATCTCTGCATGTTACAAAATGAGTTCCAAATAGTGAAGTAAAACAAAGGGATCACATCTGATCACTTACTAAAGAACTCTGAACATTGAATGGTGCAGGATTCTTTAATACTTTAAACAATACTATCACCACATAATCAAAGACAATCCCAACAAATGGAGATATCCTCAAGTGCAAGGACATTGTATATAAACCTATGTATGTATACATATATAGACCTATTTATGCATACATGACAATGCTTGTATTTAAATTTTGATATATCTTACACACATAAGAGAAAACATGTAACATTTTTCTGAACCTGGCCTCCTTTACTTAACATGGTGATCTCCAGTTCCATTCTTTACCTAGAAAAACAAAATTACTTTCAACTTTATGACTGAAAATACATGTGTATATGTTATTAATATAGGTGTTTATACATATACTATATATATATATATATACCTTAATACAGTCATAATATAATAGATTCTGTGGGAATTTTAGTTTCTGAGCTCTGAGTTAATTGTGGTAATTAATCCCTTGTGAGAGGTGTAGCTGGCAATGATTTTACTCCTTCCTGTGGACTGCTTCTTCAGTCTGGTGACCATTTCTTTCACTGTGCAGCTTTTTGTTTTCATTCAGTGACATTTGCCAATCCTTTGTCTTAATTCCTAAGCTAGTGGATTTCTACTCAGGAAGTTATTGTCTATGCTGTGCATCACAGTGTTTTCCATATTCTTTCCTGTGGTCGTTTCAAAGTTTCAGGCCTTTCATTAAGGTGTTTAATCAACTTCGAATTGATATCAGTGCAGAGTTAAGACAGGGATCTAATTTGGTGTACAATTCTCTATAGAATGTATGTTGATCTATAATTCATAACAAAATGTCTTTATCTGATTTGGGGATCAGTGTATTTCTTCATAGAAAGAGTTTGGTAGTGTTTCTTGGCTTTCTTTTTCATGAAAATTTTGAGGAGATTCAGGAGTAAATTCATTGGTTTCAGGGCACTTTTTGGTGAGACACTTTAATGGTACTTTAATTTCAAATCTTGGTATAAGTCTACTTAGATGTTTGTCAAATACGTCTAGAAAATTTTCCATTTCTTCTAGATTTCTCAATTTGTTTGAGTATAGGTTTTCATAGTATTCCTGAATACCCTCTGGATTTCCTTGGTATTTTTGACAAATCCTCTTTTTAGTCTCTGGTTAATTAACTTGTGTCTTCTTCTGCTTCCTTTTAGTCAGAATTGCTAAAGGTTTGTCACTCTGATTTGTCTTTTGGAAGAACCAAGTTTTTCATTGACCTATTGTGTCGTCTTTTTTGGTCTCTATTTCTTTGATTTCAGCTCTTATTTTTATTAATTCTCTTCTTCCATTGATTTTGGGTTTAGCTCATTCTTGTTTATCTCAGAGTTTGAGATGATCTATTAAGTAATTTACTTGAAATCTCTCTGTGTTTTTGTGTGTATACTCATAGGTATAAACTTTCCTCTTAACACTGCCTCTGCTGTGTCTCATAGCTTCAGGAAAGTTGTGTTTTCCTTTTTATCATATTCTAGGAATGTTTTCATATCCAGGGAATGCTGAGAAGAATGTTTGATGTTGTTCATGAATGAAATACTCTAAAAATGTCTGCTCAATCTGCTTGGTTTTATTTTATTGGTTTTATGCAATCCTGTGGATTTTTTTCCACATGGCCTATCTATTGGTATCAGTGGGATAGCACCATCACCCACTACCAGTGTGTTGTTGTCTATATGTGTTTTAAGTCCAGTAGTGTCTGTTTAATAAAGGTAGTTTTCTGACATTGGGGGTTTATATATATGTTAAAAATCATTATTACCTATTGTATTCTTCCTTTATTTGTACAAAGTAAACTTCTTTGCCCGTGTGACTAACTGAAGTTCAAAGTCTTCTTTATGAGACAGATAAATAGGTATTCCTGCTTGATTTTTGGGGTCCATTTGCTTGGAAACTTATATTCCACCCTTTCATCCTAAGGCAATGTCTATTATAGTTTGTCACTAAGATGCATCTCTTATAGAAAACAATCCCCAAGTCTTTATTTAAGTTGAGCTCACTAATCTAGATCTTTTGATAAACAGTGAGACCATTAACATTCAGAGTTTTAAAATAGCATATTATTGTTGTACTCAGGGTACATTGTCACATTTCAAAATGTGCTAACAATATATCTTAATTAGATTCACCTCTTCCATTATTCTCTTTTATCCATCCTCCCCCTTTCTGAGAATTTATTCAACAATTCTCATTATTCTATTTTCATACATGAGTACATGATATTTCATACATGAGTACTATATTCACCCTCCTTAACCTGTTCCTTGTATCCTCTACAATCCCAATAGTATCAATCCCCAGAAGGATCTGTTTTACTTTCCTGTCCTTTCTTTTTGATGAAGACATTTTTGTTCACTTAAGATATGTATACAGGGAGTTTCATTATGACATTTCTGTTTATCTGTATTATATCTGGAGTGCTTCATCCCCTCCTTTTTCTTCTTCCTTCTTATGTGATTTCAATAGTTTTAAATATTCTATATTCATTGTTTGGTAATATATGAAAATATAACCTACCAGAATCTGTGGAACACATAAAGGCCATACAAAGAGGAAAGTTTACAAGTATAAGAGCCTACATTAACAAAACAGAGACTACTCAAATCAACAACCTAATGATTCACCTTAATTTCCAAAAAAAAACAAGAACAAACCAAATCTGAAATTAGGAGACAGAAAGAAAGAATAAAAATCAGTGTCAAGATCAATGAGATTGAGACCACAAAACTATACAAAGAATCACTAAAACCACAAGTTGGTTCTTTGAAAATATTAACAAGATTGACAAACCCTTAGCCAACATGACAAGATGTTACAGCAAAAAGACCCAAATTAATAAAATCAAAGATGAAATAGTTAACATAACTACAAATACTAACAAAACTCAGAGGATCATTAGAGAATATTTTGAAAACTTATATTCAGGTAAAATGGAAAATCCAAAAGTAATGGATAAATTTCTACATGTGTATAGCCAACCAAAAATGAGCCATGAAGGTATTAGCTACCTAAATACATCTATCACAGGCAATGAGATTGAAGCAGTAATAAATTCTCCCTACAGAGAAGAACTCAGAAACTGATGGATTCACAGCTGAATTCTACAAAACCTTGAGGAAGTCTAATACCAATAACCTTCAAATGTTTCCAGAAAATAAAACGGAACGAACTCTACCATACTCATGCTATTAAACTAATATTACACACATTCTAAAACCCCATAAAGATGCAATAGAAAAAGAGAATTACATATTAATAACATTCAAGAATATAGCCACAAAAGTTCTCCAAAAATACTGGAAAACAGAATTTAATAACATGTGACCAATTTGGCTTCATTCCAGGGATGCAAGGATTGTTAAACATACATAAATCTGTAGATTTAATACAACATATAAACAGAAGCAAGGACAAAAGTCACATGATCGTCTCAATTGATGTAGAAAATCCATTGACAAAATTCAGCACCTTTTCATGGTAAGAGCTCTGACGAAAGTGGGAATAGAAAGAATGTTCCTCAACATAATAAGGGCTACATGTGACAAACCTATAGGCAACATTATACTAAATGGACAACAACTGAAACCATTCCTGCTAAAGTCGGGAATAAGATAAGGATGCATGCCTTCTGCACTCCTATTCAATATAGATTTGGAATTCCTAGCCAGAGCAATAAGACAAGAGCAAGAAATAAAAAGGATTCACATAGGGAAGGAAAAAGGAAAATTAACCCTATTTGCAGATGATTTTATCCTATACTTAAAAGACCCTAAATACTGCACCACAAAACTCTTAGAAATCATAAATTCTTTTGGCAAATAGCAGGAAACAAAATTAATATACAGAAATCAGTAGACTTCCTATGTACCAACAATGAACAAGTTGAGTAGAAAGTATGGAAAACAATCCCATTTGCAATGCCCTAAAAATACCTTGGAATAAATTTTGTGATGGAATGCAAATACCTTTTCAATGAAAACAATAAACCACTGAAGAGAAAAATCACAGGATATATCAGAAGATGGAAAATCCTCCATGCTCATGAAGTGACAAAATCTACATTGTGAAAATTGCCATATTGTAAAAAGCAATCTACATGTTCAATGCAATCCCTATGAAAATCCCAATGACAATCTTCACAGTATTAGAAATATCAATCCTAAAATTCATATGGAAATTCAAAATGTCTTGAATAGTCAATGCAATTCTGAGCAAAAAGTCCAATGCTAGAGGTATCACAATTCCTGACTTCATACTATATTAGAGTCATAACAATAAAAACAGCATGGTATTAACACAAAAGCAGACATGAAGACCAATGTATCAGACTAGTAGAATACCCAGACATAAACCCATGCATCTATAGCTAAATGAATTTTGACAAAGATGTCTAAAACAAATGGAGAAAAGACTGCTTATTCAATAAATGTTGCTGGAATAAACTGGATATCCATAGGTAGAAGATTGAAATTATATCAGCATCTCTCACCCTGTATCAACTCAAAGTGGATGAAAAACCTATATATAATGCCTGAAACGTTGGAACAATTAAAGGATGCAGGAGGAAATACAATGAAACATACAGGAACAGCAAAAGAATTCCTAAATTGAACTCCAATGGCTCAGCAACTAAGACAAGTAATGAACAAATGGAACTCCATGAAACTAAAGAGCTTCTGCAGAGCAAAAGAGACAGTCACTAGACTCAAGAGACTGCCCCCAGAATTGGACAAAATACTTGCCATCTACTCATTCATTAGGGGACTAATATCCAGGATCAACAGGGAACTCAAACAACTCAACTCCCAAAGAGACAACATCCCAATGAATAAATGGGCACATGAATTAAACAAGGAATTCTCAAGAGAAGAGGTGCCTATAGCCAATACATACATGAAGAAGTGTTCCACTTTCCTGATTATAATGAAATGAAAATCAAAACTACACTAACATTTCATCTCACCCAAATAGAATGGCTGTGTTCAAGAGCAAAAACACCAATGAATGCTGGCTACAATGTGGTGAAACAGGAACCCTTATACACTGTTGATGGGAATTAAAATTATAATCATTAAGGAAAGCAGTAAGGAGAATATTCAAAAAGCTAAAAATACAACTGCTATATGGTTCAGTGATACCATTCCTGGGCATATATCAAAAGGTTATAAGTCAGGGTACAGTAGACATTTTGGACATCGACATTTTTTGCAGCACTGTTCAGAATAGCCAAACTATGAAAACAACCCAGATGCCCTACTGATGAATGGATGAAGAAAATATGGCATAGATGTTTGTGTGTGTGTGTGTGTGTATAAAATGGAGTCTCATTCACCCATAAGAAAGAATGATGACATGTGGTTTAAACATAAATAGATGCAATTGGAGGACATGATGTTAAGTGAAGTAACATGAGTTCAAAAAGCTAAAGCCGCATGTCTTTACCTCATATGTGAAAGATACATCCAAAAGATAAACATAGACAGAAAAATAACATGATCATATACAAACTTACACATCTATCATGTTTATAATAACAGAACTCCAGTATGGAACTTGGGAAAGGAAAAGGGACTGATAGAGCATCAACAATACCATAATACATAACATCTATGAAGGAAGGGGATTCAATGATATGTATTAAATCTGTTGAAAAATGGGGAGTGTGAGGTAAAGGGGTAAGGGAGAGTAATGCAAGGGGTTAAACTGACCAAAGGAAAGTATGCTCACAGCGGCATACACTGAGCATCCCCTGTGAACCTCAACTTAGATATTAATAATGAAAGACGTGTCTATAAAGTAAGAACACTGTGTGTGGAGGGGGTACTTGTGGGAGGAGGGAGGGTGAACAAAGAAGATTAAGGTGAGGGAATATGGTTGATGAACTTCATAAACTTACAGGAAATAGAACAAAGAAATCTCTTGCAATGGCTTTAAGTGGGGAAGAGGAGTTGAAGAGGAGAGATGGTTGGGATGATCTAACCAATATATAATATAAGCCTATTTGGAATAGCCACAATTAATCTTCCCTGCAAAATGAATATATCCTGATAAAAATATTTCTTTACATTGCTTTTAGGTGGAAAGATAAACATGACTGGAAATGTGTTTCCCTTAGTCTTCAGATCTAATCCAGTGACTACTGTTGCTTTAGAAAAGTAAGAAAATTAAATTATGTTTTTTGTGGAACTTATTCACCGAATAAATCTCTTGGGTATCATCAACTGTATGCCTTCAAAAAGGAACAGGTATCACCGCAGACCTTTCCCTTTATCTACCTCTCTATGGATTGTTAATATTAGGCTACTTGAGAGCTCATGCCTGGTCAAGTGATTGTGCTTCTTTTCAGGTTAAATCAATGATAATGTGTGGGAACCACTGAAATGTAGCATGCAATAGAATTGAGCCTTCTCTTCATGGTGGGCCGTGGATGGAGTTAGGGGAGCTTTGTCCCTAAGCATGGACCAAACAGGGAGTCAATAAATATCTTTTATTTTACTATAAATTATTATCCGGCATGCATGGTCAGAACTCTGTATGTGAAGTGACCACTGGTGACTCCAAGAAATGGCAGACAAAAAACATGAGTAACTATGGACAGAGTCAGTGATAACTGAAGAGTCACCACCAGGCCAAAAACCTGATTGTGGACGGAAAACGAATACTTTAGGAATGATTGAGGAAGACAGAGGAATCAATCCAAACTTGGGTTTCTAAAATCTCTATGAATATGGACAGTCACTAAATTGACTGGGGAGTGGTGGAGGTATCCACATTCTGGTGTAGATGTCCAAAGATCCTTTGGGCACACAGCTGCTGCTGGTCAGTGGCATAGCCCTTTTACCTCTCCTCAGCTATGTGAGGAGTAGAAAGTGTGTGGTTATTTGTTGCATTGTGCAAATATGGACCCTGAGTCAACACAATCAGGACCAACAGGTTTTTCTTCTCTACCCAAGAAGTAGCTACGCTTTCCGGGAGGCTGGATTGTTTTGAACTGTGAATTTCCCCAAGGGAGGAAACACCTGGTTTACTCTTAAATTGGTCCAATAAGCACTTCCCAGACCATTAATGTGAGCATGTGAGTTCTTTCATCTCTTTCAAACCACTGAGAAGACCCACAGCATCCCCTGCTGTCTTTGATATCTATTTGTACCTCCTCTTGTGTTTCACTGTCATTTGTTTTTTCCTTCTCCAGAAATTGGTTTTATAATTCATTACTTATTCTACTATGTGATTACCATTTGCTTCTTTCTTTGATCTCTATTTCTTTTGGCTTTTATTAATTATTTTAAATTAATTGCATTATAGTAAAGGATTGTGATATTTTCAAACATGCATATAATTTAATTGGAAAAACTTACCTCCTCTAGTACTCTTTATTGACCCCTTTCCTCTTCTCACAAACTTTTAACAGTTTTTCAGTATTTAATTATTATTGTCCTTAGTATAGTAACAGTGCTGATATAATTCCTAATTTCCACATATTTGCAAAACCATGTGACATTCATCTTTCTCAACTTGGCTTTTTTCACTCAATATGATCTGTAGTTACATCCATTTTATAGCAAGTGTCATAATTTCCTTCTTCTATTTGGCTGAAAAATACTCCATTGTGTACATGTGCCACATTTTCTTTACCCGATCATGTTTTAGTGCACCTAGGCTGATTTCATAGTTTGGAAATTGTGAATACTGTTACAATAAACTTGAGTATGCAGGTATCTCATCTGTGTATTGATTTACATTTCTTCCAGGTATATTCACAAAAGTGGTTCCATTTTTAATTTCTTGAAGAAACTCCATACTGATTTCCTTGCTGGTTGCACTAATTTATGTTACCACCACCAAGTATAAGTGTTCTTTTCTTCTGCATCCTTAAAAGACTATGTGGTCATTTTTTCCTTGATGGTAGTTATCTTGACTGGTGTCAGATGGAATTGCCATATCATTTTGATATGAAATTCCTTGGTAGTAAGGGATTTGTACATTTCTTCATTTATTAATGTGCCATTTGTACTTCCTCTCCTGAGAACTGTCTCTTCAGTGCACTAGCCCATTTAATTATACTATTTGTTCCTTTGGCTATTTTATATATTGAGAATATTAATCCTTAGTCCAGTAAATAACTTGCAATCATTTTCTCCCAGTCTGTGGGGATGCTTTTTTCACTTCAGTCATTGCTTCTTTGAAGTGCCAAAATCTTTTAATTTGGTCCATTCATCTGTGTTTATTCTTGCTCTTGTTTCTTGAACAATTAGAGTCCTATTTACAAAGTCATTCATTAGGCCAAAATCTTCAAGTTTTGTCATGTGTTTTCATATTGAAGTTGCACAGTGTGGGACTTAGAATAAGATCTTTCATCCATTTTGAATTGATTTTGAACAGGGTTTGAGATGGAGTCTAGTTTTACTCCTCAACATTTATTGAAGAGGCTGTCTTCTCCAACCTATGTTTTTTGTTCCTTTCTCAACAGTCAGATGGTGTAGCTGCTTGGGTTTATTTAGGAGTTTTCTATTCTATTTTCTTGTATTACCTCTATTTCTTTTCAGATATCTGCTGTTTTTCCATTTTTTTTAAGAAGGAATGAAATTACTCATTGAGGAGATTTGTGATTGCTATTTCAACCACCTCTGCCCAAAAATTTCATCAGGAGAATTAACACAGTGTGGATTCTCTTTTCCTCATTCAGGTAGTAATTTTCTTCTTTCTTTTAACAGGTCTTTAAAAAATAGTCACAGAAAGGGGAGAACTTTTTCAATGTGTACTGTATGCGTCTCTGGAGTTTGCACAATGGAACACCTCACACTCTCATGGAATGCTTATTTCAAAATAAAGTTAAAATGTATTTCATACATTGTAATAAGATATGCTCTAGAGGCTGGTCACTGGATTTGAGCTAATACCTAGAGGTGGTTCCTTGAATTTCTGTATTAAATTTAATTTTGTCATTCACAGGTCCTGTTAGACCTATTGAGTTCAGACTTTCCATGAAGTCAAATACTTTTATATATGAGTCACCAATACTCTACATTCCATTGATTTAAATGTTCTTGAAGTCTCACATGTTTTGCTAGTTAGTTTCTTGGGTGCATCCTTATTCATTTTAGAATTGTTATTGCAATTTCTGTGATGAATATCATTACAATTTTAATATGGATTGCATTGACTCTGTTGCTCACTTTAGGAAATATAGTCATATTCAGAATATTAATTACACCAATGCATAGCATGGAGGTCTACTCCATCTCATAAGATTTTCTTAAATTTCTTTTTTCATTGTTTCATACCTTTCATTGTTAAGGCCTTTCATTTCTTTGTTTAGGTTTCTTCCCAGCTATTTTTGAAGCTGTTATAAATGTTAATGCTTTTCTAATTTTTTCCTCTGCATGTTCATTATTGGCATATATAAATGTCACTGACTTTTGTATGTTAATTTTTCATCCAGATACTTTGCAGAAAGTGTTTTACAGTTCTGTGTTTTCGTGTGAATTTCTTGGGGTCTCTTAAGTGTAGGATTTTACCAGCCTCAAAAAAGGATAATATGACTTTTTCCTTTTATAGTACTGTCACTTCCATTGTTTTCCCTTTCCTATGGTCCTAAGAAATCAGATACTGTATCAAATCAGACAGGACAAAATAGATATCTTTGCTTCATTCCTGATAGCAGAAGAAGTGCTTCCAATTTTTCCCAATTCTATGTTGGCTTCAGGTTTGTAAGATATAGCCTTTATCATGTTGAGGTATGATTCTTATATACCTAGCTTCTGCAAATATTTTATCATGAAACAATATTGATGCTTTCTACAGGCTTATTCTGTGTCTATTGATTTTATTATGTGATTTTTGACCTTGGCTCAACTTAAGAACTGTATTAAGTATTTATTGACTACCATGTATTGAAAAACTCTTGCATCCCAGGAATGAAACCAACTTGGTCATGGATTGTGAACTTTGCAGTGTCAAAACACAGTAACACAGGTTGGTCTCATATGCACGGTGCTTTGTGAAAGGTCCCAGAACCAATTGTACATTTCTGTTTCTATAATGTTCTCACAAAGGTAAATTCATAGAGACAGACAGAAGGTCAGCAGTTCCAGAGGTTGGGTGAGGAAGGGTATGACTGCAAAGGAGACAGTGAATGTGTGGTTGGTGATTACACTGCTATGTGTCTTACCTGTAGAGGTACTAACACCTCTGTATGCATTAACAAATTAACAGACCTGGATAGTAAAAAGGATCTATTTACTTGTGGCTAAAAAAGAAGCAAATGAAAACAACAACAAAACAATATAGATTTAATTTGACTGGTTATTGTGGAAAAACAAATTAAAGTCTGTGGTTTGGTCAAGATAGAGCAAAACTTCTGTGAGCCCCATTGGTCTAAAATTTAATAGACTACAATTTGCCTTACAGACACAGGTCCCTGATTTAGGCTTACAGTTAAAAAATAATGTGGAAAATATGCATCAAGAGTACACAATGTAGTAGTTTACGTTCATTGAAGGTTCTGCTGACTTCCAGTTTTGAAAGAGTTGCTGCTTCCTCCTTATGTTAACCTCCTAGCAATGAGTCATGTACAGCTTTACATATGGACAGACTGAAGGAACAATTCAAATTCTCCCACAATTCATAGATATCACAGGGTCAATATGAAATTGTTCAAAACAAGTTCCTTCAACTCACACCATTATTTTCTATCTTCCCTGAAAAAATCCAGTACATCTCTACCTTGATAGAACATTTTTTCCAACTCAACCTCTGTTGAGGACTTGCAAATCTATTGTGTAGATGAATAAAAACTGCCTTTGCTTTGATGTTTACATATTTCTTATTTCCTGGTTAACAGTTCTCTGTCATGACAGAGTTCTGCAACACTGCAGTAGGACCAGGCAATAAGAAACACTGCAGTCAACTTTCAAATTCACCTCTAGACACTCTATTAGTGTCCCTTCACCAAGCACAATGGATACCAGGGCCTAGGGAGCACATGGGACATGGTTATATCAGCCCAGGCATTCTCTCCTAGGCAGGTCTCATCTCTGAGCTGGGCTGGTCTCTCCCAGCATTGTCTTCACAGGTTGGTGGTATTGAAGCAGAATGTTGAGCTCTCAAAATGACCTCAAAGATGAGCCATTTCTCCCTCCACCTAGAACTGACTCAGATGCAAATTTGAGAGATAAGAAGGATTGCAAAACAAGCATCAGGGTCAGAGTTCTGGAGAGAGGTATATGGCTGTCAGTCTAGGTCCCTAAGGAAGAAGGTAGGGAGGGAGGCTTTGGCCTCACTTCTGCTTTGTTTTTTTCACTGTGGCTTAACCATACTGTCCATTGATGGTATGGGACTCTCCACAGTAATACTCAGCCTCATCCTCAGACTCAAGGTTGGAGATGGTTAAGTAGAGATCAGCTCCAGATCTGGAGCCTGAGAAGCGATTGGAGATCCCGTCCTCCTTGCTGAAGCTGCCATCACTTTTCACCTTCTTTATATACTGGGGACTCTTCCCTTGTGTCTGCTGATACCAGTGAACGTAGTAATTGCTGTGCTCACTGCTGAGGGTGCAGATGAGCTTGGTCAAAGCTCCCAGGGAGGCAGACACAGATGGGGCCTGAGTCAGCACAGGCAGAGCACAGAAACCTGGAAACATAAAATTTCATGAGTGACACTGAATGTCAAGGTGTCCTGGAAAGCTAACCCCACAGGATATGGGCTTGGAGAAATATTAAAGTGTTCCCTGAGTTCCCAGGGTTGCTACATCTGTGAAGAAAAGGAGAGGCAGGAGGCTGAAGGGAAGCTAGGCCATGGTGAGAAGGCACTTTCAGGTGTTCTGTCCTGCAGCAGCTTAGCTGGGCCTACACTCTGCAGTTCCTCTCTTATCCTGTCTTCTTGCAGAGTGAGAAACGAGGAGCAATGGATGCAAATCTGTACTGCCTTCCAAAGTTTGGTTTCTAACCTCTTGCCTGAGACTAGAGTGTGAACACCATGCTCAAGTAATTTCCTATTATCAGAAAATAGTCAAGGTTGGTGTTAGTAGTGGAGAGATTTTTCACCAAACAGCAGGAGCCTCAAAGGGGCATCAGGGAAAACTTTTCCCTTGAGCACTGCCAGGGTCTGCAAAGTGAGAGCCACAGAGCTCACTTCTGACCTCAGGACAAATGTCCCATGTAAGTCACAGTGTCTCATGCAGAATGACATCATGTGAGTCCTTATGCCAGATCTTTTGGAGAGGATATTAGATGTGTTATGCCAGAACCTCATCATAGCCTTACATAATTGTTATGTATAATGTATGAACTCTCCTCACATCCAGTGATGAGCCAGCCTTCATGAGCAGTCTTAGTCCCAGACAGTAGAGAGAACATTATATTTCCTCTCAGAAGACTCACTTCAAGAACTTCCTTAGATGTACAGGCCACTTCTGAAACTTGGCTGTGTGCTCTAATCCAACCCTGGATCAAGTCCACTAGGACCATCCTTGGGTAGGTTCACTTTCAAAAACATACTAGATGCTTGTTTGTAGGAAATATATCCCAGGATAGAGAATGTCAGTATTCTAAATTTCAATGAACTCTTCTCTTTGCCTTATTTCAACATCCATAAAATATCCTCAGTAAAATATCTCAATAATTTTATTGCAAGGTTCTTCTGTCTGAGATGGGAACAATGAAACAGCATCTAAGATAATTCATGAAAGCTGTTAACATTCATTCCACTGACCATTAGAAAAATCATTTAATGGCTCAGATTTCTAGTTCAAACTGTGGTTAAACTTAATGTCTTTGAAAAGGAAAGAATCCTGGCCCCCATATTTTAAGCAATCATCTCTCGTATATCTCACTTCTGCTTCCTCTGGTATGAGTTGAAGGTGGAGCAGCCATTCTTCCTCATGAGGTCTTTTGTATATGAGACTCTCTGCCGCCTCCATGTGGATAGAAGCATATACAACAGATGCGATTACCCAAATAGAACATCTTCCCTCTAGACCTGATCTGACCAACATAGGTAGCTGCTGAGCCCATGATGTTCATGATCCAGATACAGAAGTACTGTAGGTGTGAAATACACTCTAGAGGTCAAAGACTTCATAGAAGATAGAAAAATACTCCCATTCTAAATATGCATTACATACTGAAATAACAATGTTATAGAACATTAAAAAAATAAAATTTATTTTGAAACTTAATTCCACCTATTATTTCCACTTAAATATTCACTGAAACATTTTTTGAATTCATTGAGTTCCTTGAAAGGAATTATTCATATCTTTGTTTTTATTTGGAAGTTTTCAAAACTTATTTCTTGGCTATATGGGATTTCTTCTTGGACACTATCCCTCTAATATCCTTTGGGGATTTTCCATGTATTCTTTTAGCAATTTAAGCATACTTAATGATTTAATTTAATGTTTGGTGTATAATATCCAACTTATGTACTTCTCCTGGAATATTTTCAGTGGATTTTTTTCTTTCTCAGTGAATGGGTTAAGTGTATTTGTTACTATGTATGCTAAGAAAATATTCTTGAAATCTGGACATGTTGAATGGTACAATGCTATAATTCTGAACATCAGATTAATCACATTCTCCTTTTGGGGACATTATTTGCTGGAGGACTCAATCGTTCTTTTTTAGTGACTTTTCCACACTATGTTTACAACAATTGCACTCCTCATCTGGGAGATCTGTGAAGTGTCTGTTCACTGAGCTCTGTAGTCACAAATGGACCTAAGAATGATTCTTATATCAACCTCGTCATCCTTCAGTTGTCCCATGCATACAGCAAATGTGTGCATGGATTCCAGTCTTGCAATACAGTGATTCTGATCATGTCTGAGACTTAAATTGAAAGTACATAGGAAGGACAAACTCCCAGAGCTTTCAGCTGCACCTCCTTCTTGATGTGACTCTTAGAGCAGATATTTCTATGTGTTTTCTTATTTGCTGTATCTCAATCTACTTAACATCTTGAACAATATGGACACAAAATATGTATTACCTCTCCTACCACTTTCTCTATTTCCACACTCTAAGACCTAATTTCTGTGACCAGAGTGGAAGGAAAATGAGGCACAAGATTGAATCAAGATGGAGTGTGACCTTAAAGATGTAAGTGCATATGAGATTGAGGGAGGGAAGCCATGAGGCTCACTGTCTCTGGTTCAGCTCTTCCATGAAGACTACTTTGATAAATATTGATAACTCTATTTTGAAGTTCACTTTGGACAAAACTCTGTGAGCCACATAGATATAATTATGTACTTGACATCATCACTCTACTGTTGAGAATATGAATGCATAAGTTCTTTAAAGGGCTGCTTTAGCTGTTCCTTTAACAGCATTATTTTGCACTGATTTTAAAATTTAAAGTGTTTGTGTTTCACTTCCCCATCTATCCCCATCTGTCACTTCTTGATCTATCTGTTAGCTTTACCAATGTTTTCCACTTTTGTCAGAAATAACCAGCCTTCTCCTCAGCCTGGGCACCACTGAGGCTCTGGATGGCCATGTTTTCAGAGCTGTAGGAAGAAACTCAGTCAGGAACACCTCAGGGTGATTCCTTATCTTCATAAGTGACTGGCAGAGGGGGCACACCTGGCTCACGTTGATTCCTTTGAATATATTCATATAAGAGTTTATCTCCAGAGCAGATGATCTTGGCCATTTGACTTGGGCACTTGGACACTTGGACACTGAGGGAATCTGTGTCAGTAAATGGGAGGCCATGGAGGCTGAAAGACAGAAGAGGAAAGGGGACCTGAAAATGAAAGAGAAATTACCTGGGCCCACAGAAGCTGCATGGGCAGAACAAAGGTTTTGGGGCTGGATCAAATCAGGTTCCTATTGGGGATGAATCTAGAGTCATGGATGAGAAGGTCACTTGTGAAGAGGGGCAGATGTGGAGGAAAACTGGTGTCCAGGACATGGTGGAGATGTATGCTGAGTTCCGCAGAACATTTGGGCTCCACCATGTCCCTCTTTTCCCTGTCAGGTACCCAGGTGCAGTGACTATTTGATTATACAAATCATTCCTCCCCTGTGGTTCCACATGGACATTCCACTATATCTGGAAAAGTGACAATGAAGTTTTGTCTAGCAATTTCCTACTGAGGAGGGGCATTGAGCTCCCAAAAGGGAGGAGATACTGGCATTGGCTTTTGCTCTAGACAGCTGTAGAGGGCCTGTTGCAGGAATATGACCGAGTTGATCTGTTTTTTGATTGTGTCCTGGAAAAATCCTTGGGTCTCTGGGTAATAAAGCAAGAAAGTTTGAAACAGACAAGGTCACAATGAGGATAAATAAAGCTCTCCCAGTAAAGGGAGTTCCCATGGTATCCTATTACCCCAGGAAGTTCAAAGCATTGAGATTTCCATTGTTTGTTGTCAGAAAATGGCAGAATGTTCTCAAAGACTCTTAATGTCATCACTAACTATCCTGGACGGGTTGACATAAAAGCAGCATGAGTACATGGTCAACATGGTTCTGAGTGATGACCTGTTTAAAGGAATGTAGGCTTTGGGAGATAAATTGAGGCATGTAGTTCAATATCCTTCAGCCAATGGTTATCAGCATGGAAAGGAATGTTAAGGGATCTTGGGACACAAACATGGGCTATAGGAATAAATTGACAAAATAAAGGGGGCAAGGGACAAAGTTAAGCATAGTGGAACAGGCCCAGTCACAGATCCTCAGGTGTGTACTGGTTTACCATTATTTAGTTCTTTTTGGGGAGATGTTTTGGAGTTGTGATCACGGAGGGTAATCCATCCTAAGGAGGGCCTACTGTTGGGTATAATTTCCATCCCTTGTCATGAAGATGTTACTGATTATTTTTGTCCTTTCTTGATTCCCAGGGGGTTGTAGGGCAACTGCAAGTGGAATGACACTGAACAAAACAGATACAGAATGGAGAGCTGCAATGCTTTTTTGTTGTTGTTGATTTTGGCTAATATGGGAGACTAGGTAAGGAGTCAGTGCCTTTCAGTAAAAGTAGTTTAAGTACCTCTAATAAATTTTGCCTTTGAACATTTTCAATTTTGAGAAAGTTAGGCTTTCTTGGCCAGTGATAAATTAGTACAGGAGTAGGGAACAGATAGCTGGCTCCTATGTCAAGAGTACTTGTTGTTTAAAGTCTAAAACTAGAAACACCTTTATAAAATAGAATACAGAGTAAGTAAAAATCAGAAGACACCCAGGTAATAGACTGTTAAGTGTGTTTGTGTTAAAAGAATTGAGAGAGCTGGAAACATCACAACTCTTTTACAAGAACCACAGATTTCAGAAATGTGTGTGGTATGATTTAGGTTTTAGTCTCCTGATATGTTCAGAAACCCAGTCTTCTGCTCTGTCCACCAGAGTAATGGCTGCTGTGATGTCAGAGGTAACACCTCATGTTTGCATCACTGAAGCCCAAATGTCATTTAAATCACTTCAGTCATCACCCTTTATGTTACCATTATCTTTATTCATTTATTCATTTAATTTGTTTTATTGTTCTGCAAGGTGTACATTGTGACATTTGCAAAACTTCTTACAACATATCAAACACTCCATAGTTGAATTGACCCCCATCATCCTCCTTTATCTCCCCCTCTCCCCATTCTTGGAATGATTTCAATGATACCATTTTTCCACTTACATGCATATGTACACAGTGTTTGCACCATATTCACCCTCCAATACCCTTTCCCCACTAGTACCAACCCCCCAGACAGGACCTGTTCTGCCCTCCTGTTCTATTATTTTGTAAAAAAAATGACCTTTTCCTTTGTTGAAGATAGCTACACAGGAGCTTTCCTTTTGACATTTCCATACATATGTATTATAACCAGAATTGGTTCATCTCTAATTTTCTCATTTCTACCTCAATCCCCTTCATTTCAAGATGTTTATAAATTCTATATTCATGCTTTAACAGGAAGTACATCAACCATATTTACCTGCTTAGTTCCTTCTTTACCCTACCCCTTCTCTAGTGTTTGATCTCCCCTAGTGTGACCTGTTTTTCATAATATTGCTTGTATTTGTATGAGGCCTATATTCCACATTTGAGAGAAAACCTGCAGCTTTTGGCTTTCTGAACCTGGCTAACCTCACTTAAAATGATATTCCCAGTTCCATCCATTCACCTGCAACCATGGCTGAATAAAATTCGATTATCTTTATTTCATCACAGTTCCCTTACAAGTTTCAGCATAAGAGTGCTTTACCTGGGTAGTCAGAATATTCTGTTTATTCAGACCAGGGGAAACTTCCTGAAAACAGAAACAGAAACTGCTGAGCAGCTTTCCTTGGATTTCCATGAAAGAAGAGTAGACACCAGGACAAAGACAAGCAACTGATAACACACCAAACCCATTATTTAATTGTATCATTTCTGTTATGAAAACTAATTTAATAAGGTCAGTATACATCCCTCCATTCCACACCAAATATATGAGGCCATCAGTTACCAGGAAAACAGAGAAAAGTTGTATCAGCTCCACAAATAGACCTGATATCCTGACCAAAGTTTTTGAGCAAGTTGGGGAAGAATATGACAAGGATGGGACAGGGGACAGTGACAGCCAAACTATGATGCAGATTTATGTTCTACACAGCACTCCCCATCCCCCATCACGGTCATGCCATTACCAGGAGCCCAGATTTGCCTGCAGGAAATGGTGTCCACAAGCCTCAGGTTAGAGCTGGAGCACCTCTAGGGAAAGGTAAGGGTTTTTTGGTGGGTAGGGCCGACCTGCCTCTGGCTATTTCGCTCTGTACTGTTGCTGTTTTTTTTTCCCCTAAGCAGCTACATGACACGTCTCTCTGGTTAACTCTACTGAGGAAAGCTAATTCTTAGGAGAAGCCAGTTCCTGCAGGGTCAGGAGATTGTAAGACTCAATCTTAGCACTCCAGCAGCACCTGCAAAGAAGAGCTCTGGGTCAAGGCCACCCATACCATTCAGTGGAGGCAAAGCTGAGGACAGAACTAAGCAATTCACCTGTGCAGAGAGTGAAGAAAGGAGCACAAGATGGGACCAGGTGATGTGTGGTGGCCATGGAAGACATTCCTCAGGGCTCTGCGTCCTGAACACACGTGTGGGCACGGCCTCTTCCTCTACCAAAGTATCACAAAATCCAGACTCCGGAATAGCAGAGCTGTACAGAGGTAGTGAAGCTGTGCATGTTTCCAGATCGGCCCTCCCAGGCCTGTTTTTGAGCCTCACCAATTTTTTTATGAACACAGCAATATATGGGAGAATCAATTTTTCCATAGGGAACACATCAAGCACAAATTTCACAAATACTTTAAATTCTGTTTTCAGTACAAATTGATGAATCAATCCTTGTGAAACAGAGGTTTTACAAGCATACAATGAAGAACTCAGTGCATAAATAAGTGCATAATACTCAATTGTCCATGGTTAAATTTATTGATGATATTTCAATTAGATGCTCAATTGTCACATTCCCAGGACTCATGAGGACACAGCTGTCATTATCAACTGTGTTACAAAGGACCATAATCCATGTAGGAGGTGTGGGCACATAGAGTCAGCTCTGTTCACATGGAGATGCCCAAGGTGACCTCCAAGGTTTTTAGCTGAGGCAGTGCAGAATCCAGACCCGGATTCAGGTCACATGACAGGGTCCACTTGAGGCTTACAGTGTTCCCATTGTACCAACCTAGCTGTGTATGGGGCAAAGTCCTTTTGGAGTGTACTCTGTGGTTCCCAGAAGGCTCCCTGCATAGAGGGTTTGAAGCAAAGCTAATGGCTGTGACTCTGGGCCTGGCCTCCTTTTCAGGGCCTGGCATGGAGCAGGGGATGTGTTCTAGGTGTGCAGAGGGGACTCCTGGGGGTAGGAGATAAAGGAAAGGAAACCACAGGGTTAAGGGGGCAGTGAGTGTGATGGACAGAAGGGACCTACAGAGGGAGGGAGGAGACTAGGGATGGTGCTAGGAAGGAGCAGAGACAGAAGGGGTTCCTTTCCTCCCAGACACTGACTCAGATGGGTACTCTTGTGTCTGAAGAGGCTCATTTCCAACCTCTTCAATCAGCCCCATTCCTAACATAAAGGACCTGGTTAGTCATTTCTACCCCAATTCTTAAACTGGGCTGTCTGACACAGCACCTCTCAGCATGACAAGGGAAACACATTAGTCTGTTTCCCTCTGAAAATGTCACATGCAATTCCCTCTCTCATGGTCACTGTCATCCTACAATGTTATTTGTGCTTAAGGCTGAGGCCACATGTGTCAGCTTCACTACTAGAACCAGGGCACCCCTTCCCAAGAGGATGAGGGTGTGAATAGTAACTAAGTCTCTTTTTGCTCCGGGATGCTCCTGAAACCAATTATACAGGTAAAGTTCATTAACACCAAGACCCCAATTCTTACTTGGAGAATGAAATAAGGTATAAACAAAATCTATTAATCCAAACCACTTTGAGACACTTGTCTTTTTGTGACTCCTATTCCAAAACCAATAAGACATTAATGTGACCCTTTCTAGGCTGTGCTTTTCTAAAGATCATGCCTAAATTCTCAGGTGTATATCCTCCTACCCTTTACCCATCTACTTACACTCCTGTTCTGTATTTTAAGTGAGTTTCTGTCACAATGGAATTCTGATTCATATCCAAAGTTTTGTGATAAACAGGGAATCTGTGGTTTCTAGAATATTGAGCTGAAGTGAATAAACATGAACTACTTGGATTACAGTGCAATTACTTGAGCTTCCAAAAGTCCAGGAACTGTCTGCCACCCTCACCATCTCTCAAAAAAAGGAGGGCTGGTGCAGGACAACAAATCTCTACTCCACGTGGCAGGCAGGCTACTGTTAGTGTGAACATAGCACGGATGGAGCCAGGCTGGTTTCCGGTTTTTGTCTCACTTCCCCATGTGTCTGTGTCACTGTGGCCATCACTGCTGCTGTCCCACACCTGGCAGTAATAATCAGCCTCATCCTCAGCCTGGGCCTTGCTGATGGTCAGGGTGGCTGTGTTCCCAGAGGTGGAGCCAGAGAATCTATCAGGGATCCCTGAGGGCCTGTTATTACTATTATAAATGACCAGCACAGGGGCCTGGCCTATCTTCTGTTGGTACCAGTTCACATATTTGTTTCCAATGCCGCTTCCTCCACAGGTGATCCTGGCCGTCTGTCCCAGTGTCACTGACGCTGAGGATGGCTGAGTCAGCACATAAGAGGCTACAGAACCTTCAAGGAGAGAAAAGGAGGGGTTGAATATTAAGTCCCTTTCTGATGAGTTACATTCCCCCACCTGACCTGTATGAACTGCAGAGATTCCATGGCCCATAGGGCAATCAAAGGCACCACACCCAGTCCCAGTTCCCAGTAAGCCTGGCTACAGGATGAAGCCTTTGAACACTTGAGTGTTCCCCTCATTATTGGCAGCTATAGCTCTTCAGGCTCCCAAAAGCCATTAAGCACCCTTGGGATTCAGCTGCACAGCCCCCATCCTTCAGCAGGTTCTGAGAATAGTGCTCAAATGAGGACCCTGCTGAGCTCAGAGCGATGGCTGGCTAATCCCATATCCCTGAGCTGGGTTCCTGTCTTGATGGGATATTGGGAAAGACCTGTACAGTGCAGAAGGAGGCTGAAGATGAGAGGCGTCCAGGTCATAGTGGCAGGGGTCCTCATGGGGCTTCCTGAGGCACAAGCTGGCTGGCTTCCTCCCAGGCCTCTCTATATCCTTGCAGGAGGGAGCTGCCTTTTATGCAAATCTCTCTGAACTCATAGCCTCCTGCATGACCTTTTGTAGTGAACAGAACAGTCCTCAACAAAGGAGACACAGAGAGGGAACAGGGAACCTACAGAGACACCCTAAGCCAAGAAGAGTTGAGCCACATGCAGGGCCTCAGTTTGAGATATTGGCAACATGTCAAACACAAACTTCCATGGTCCAGTTGCATTGCTGGTGAGGCCATGCAGAGGTCATAGAATGCCACCCTGGATCACAAACAATAGAAGGCATGGTAGGAATAAAATCTCCATGAAAATTTTCAAGATCCCTTGAAAAGATACCCTTTCTGTGAGCTTTTATGTAAACCAGAGGTGCTCTGCTCCATGCTTCTAGTTTGCTTCGGGAAAGATTCACACCCTATCATCAAACACCTTCAGACAGTCAGATAGGTGTTCAGCTCAATGGTGGCCTATGGTGAAATGAATACCCTGTAGGTTTGCAAGATTGAAAGAGACATTGTACAAATGTAGCATACATGAAAAATGCAGAGATTTTTTATTTTAATGGCAAGGATTGTGTAGTAAAATGCTAGCTTTTCTTATTGGTGCTCAGATATTGGACACTAACCCTACTCCATAACAGATTCCTCTAATGCCCAGGTCAAATCCATCCCTACTTAGCCTGTGATGTGGTCACTGCTGCCCCCTAGTGGCTGCTCCATACTAGCTGCTGGAGAATCAGGAGCAACCTTCAGGTTGAGATTCAGAACCTGCTGCTCAGGCTGGGATTCATTTATCCTTGAATTATTGTCCGCGGGGAAAATGTTCTGCTTCTCAATTTCCCTTGAGAGTGTCATCTCTAAGCTTAGTGTCTTAGTTTATGCAGGAAAATATGAATGAGTGCTTTTGGAGGAGGATTCTCTGCTCACTCACAGCATTTGCCTGTCTTTTAGTGTCTTGGAGCTTAATCAAGGAAATGGCCACAGGTCTTCATACTTAGGGAACTAGAGATGAGGGAATGACCCTTACTGGTGCCATCTGAAGATTGAGAGTCAATGGGGGACATTGTTACCCTCAGAACCAAAGTCGCAGACAGACCACAAACATCCAATAATTTTACAGAACAAATGTGGTTTTCACCATATCAACTTCTGGGAATTCCACAGATCAATACATGGACTTAATCTCAAGAGGTGGTCATCTTGGTGATGGGCCTGGGAATTAAATTTACTTAGTTTCAAGTCTCCCGCATCTCTCCCACCAGCATGAACCTCTTCATTGGTCTCACTCTATCTTGTAAATCCAGACACCTCATCAGGTGCCAAGCCACCAGAATTGGATAATTCATCCAGTACGTGACCATCAGAAGAAAGACTCATTCAATTGGAATTGTTCTCAGGGAAATGTTACTCTGGTGAAGAACACAAAGGTCCTGTTTTTTTCATGATTTTTCCTTTTCTATATGCATATGATGACTGGAAGAGCCATCAGTCGTACTGAGGTCCTAAGTCTCCAGAATGAAAGCCAGTTCATGGTGGTAAGGACATGAGAAAATTCCTGCATCACACATGCAGTTGCTGAGAATAGAAAAACTGTAGTCATCAAACCTCAGATTTGTATCCGGAGGAGGGAGAATAATCTGTATTTAGTTTATTTCTCTGCTTATTGAGCATGTGTTCTTCCACTAGCAACTGCCTAATCTCATTGGAAATTGTTAACACACATAAATTCATTAATAAAAATAATGTGATTGAAAATAGAGAAGAGAAATATGTTATGTAAATAATTAACAGAAGGATTAGACAAAAGAGTGAGAGACGGGGTCAGGTTATATCCAGCCTGGGGCCCTATGTGTAGTGATATTCCTGGATCTGACATGAGGAAGGAAGGAGAAGCAGGCGACAGCATGAATGTGGGAAGAGCTCAGTATGTGCCCAGGGGGAAGAGTCTCAATGTGTGAAGATGAAAGAGGACAGCATGAACTGAGTGCCCCAGTATGTTAGACTGAAGAGAGGTACAGAAGGAAAGGTAGTGAGTGACTCAACATCAACACAGGCTGTATTCAGAAAAGAAGGCCTGTGGTGGGGGTGTGCAGGAAGACAGCTAGAGCAAACTGCCACACACAGGCTTGGGATAGGTATAGGGGAAGGGGGGCTGATGGAAAAGATCAGGAAGATTAGTGGGTGGGAAAATGTTCTTGTGCATCACTAAGGAATGCTGTTTCTGGGCTTCAAGGAAGATAAGTTGTGGTTAGTTCACTGTCTGCTCAACTGTCCTTGATAACCACCCAGAGATAACTGGTATCAACTGTTCCTTTGTCAGTCTTTGGGATCAGGTGGAAGTTTCCAGAAAGCCAACTGTGCAAGGGAGAGTATCTGTTCCTACTATGGCTGCTTCTACTGTCAACCCTAAAACTTCTGCTTTTTGATATATATGTATATATAGATACATATATGTAATATTTATATATGTTTGTTTATGTAGTTATTTTTGGAAGGGGTATGATGAAATTGTGTCTAGCTACTTCCTACTGAGAAGAGTCATTGAGATATCTTAAAGGGAGGAGGTATTGACAAGTTCTTGTAGATCTAAATGGCTCTAGGGGGCTTGTTGCAGGAACAGTACTAGGACTGGCTTGATCTAATCCTCAACTGGTTGATAGAAAAGCAGCATGAGTGTGTGGTCAACATGGTTTTGAGTGGTGACCTATTTAAAGGAATGTAGTTTATGGCAGATAAAATGAGGCATGTAGTTAAATATACCTGGACCAGTGGTTATCAGCATGAAAAGGAATGTTAATGAATTTTGGGGTACAGACATGGGCTATAGGATTAAATTGACAAAATAACTGGGGGCAGGTAACAAAGTTATACATAGCTAAACAGGCCCGGTCACAGATCATCAAGTGTATACTGGTTGACCATTATTTTAGTTCTTTTTATGGGAGAGATTTTAGAGTTGTTATCATGGAGGCTAGTCCATCCTGAAGAGAGTCTACTGTTGGGTGTACTTTCAGTCCCTTGTCATGAAGATGCTTTTGATTATTTTTGTCCTTTCTTGATTCCAAGATGGTTGCAAGGTGACTGCAAATGGAATGACTTAGAACAAACACAGATACAAAATGGATTGTTGCTATGCTTTTTGATGCTGTCATTTTTGCCTTATTTTGGGGTCCAAGTAAGGAGTCAGTGCTTTTCAGCAAAAGTAGTGAAAGTACCTCTTATAATTCTTTATATTTGAACATTTTTAATTTTGAGAGAATTAGAGTTTCTTGCCCAGTGATAAATTAGTACAGGAGAAGAAGACAGATAGCTGTAACTTTAGTCAAAAGTACTTTTATTTAAGTCTAAAATTACAACCACCTTTATAACATAGAATATAGAGTAAGTAAAAGTCAGATGACTTCCTGTAAATACATTAAGTGAGTTTGTGTCAAAAGAATTGTGAATGCTGGATAAAACTTAACACTTTTACAAGAACCACAGATGTTCAGAAATGTGTGTGGTGTGGTTTAGGTCCCAGTCTCTTCTAGTGTTCAGAAACCCAGTCTTCTTCTCCAGCCACCAGAGTAATGACTGCTATGATGTCAGAGGTGACACCTGATGTTTGCATCACTTAAGCTCAGATGGCATTTAAATCACATCAGTCATCACCCTTTATGTTAACATTTTCTTTATTCACTTATATAATTACTTTTTATTACTATTGTGCTGGGGATACATTGTGACATTTTCCAAAGTTCTTACACTGTTTCAAATACATCATACTTGAATTTAACCCCCTCCCCATCATTCTCCTTTATCTCCTCCTTGCCATTCTTGGGATAGTTTCATTTTTCCATTCACATACACGTATACATAGTATTTGCACCATATTCATACTCCTTTACCCTTTCCACACATCCTCTCCCTCTCAATGGGACCAGTCCATGAGACAGGACCTGTTCTGTCCTCCTGTTCTCTGATTTTGCAAGCATAAATAAATAAATAGACAATTTTGTTTGTTGAATATAGCTATACAAGGAAGTTCCTTGTGACAATTCCATATATATATATATGCGTATATAGAATATATATATATATGGAATATATATATGGAATATGGAATATATATATGGAATATATCTATATATATGGACTATATATATATGTATATAAACCCAATTGATTCATCTCTATTTTCCCCTTTCTCCCCTAATCTCCTTCTTATGTTGAAATTAAGTGGTTTAAAATTCTTTATTCATTCTTTAATAGGAAGTATATCAACTATATTTACCTTCTTAGTTTCCTTCTTTTACCCTACCCTTCTCTAGTGTGTGACCTCCCCTTAGCATGACCTGTTTTTCATAATATTGTTTGTATTTGTATTAGGTCTATATTGCACTTCTGAGAGAAAACATTCAGCCTTTGGCTTTCTGAACCTGGCCTACTTCACTTAAAATGATATGTCATTTCCCTGCAAATGACAGAATTTCATTCTTCTTTATGGCTGAATATAATTCCATTATCTTTATTTCTTCACAGGACCCTTACAAGTTCCAGAGTAGGATTGCTTCACCAAGATAGTCAGTTTATATGCTAATCCAGAAAATTCCATTATCTTTATTTCTTCACAGGTCCCTTAAAAGTTCCAGAGTCAGATTGCTTCACCAGGGTAGTCAGTTTATATGCTAATCCAGAAAATTCTGTTTATTCAGACCAGGGGAAACTCTTCCTGTAAACAGAAAACCCACTAAACGTCTTATTTGCTGGTATCACTTGTATCACCTATGTTTGAAAAACCAACTTTCTAAGGTCAGTATACACCTCTCCATTTCACAAAAAGTATGTTGATGCCATCAGTCTCCAGGAGAACAGACAAAAGCTGTGTTGACTACACAAGTAGACCTGGTATCCTTACCTATGTTCCTGAGCATGTTGGGACAGAATATGACAAGGGTGGGAGAAGGGATGGTGACAGTCAAACGGTGGTACAAATTAATGTCCTACACAACATTTACCATCGTTATCATCATCATGCCATTTCCAGGAATCCAGATTTGCCTGCAAGAGCTGGTGTCCATCAGCCCCAGGTTAGAGCTGGAGCACCTCCAGGGAGAGGGAAAGCTTCCTTGGTGGACAGGGCTGGCCTGCCTCAGTCTGGTTCTCTTGCAGTGCTGCTGTTTCCTTTTCCCCCTAAGCAGGTAAGTGACAAGTTTCTCAGGCCACCTCTACTGAGGAAAACTGAGATTTAGGAGAAACCAGGACCAGCAGAATCAGGAGATTGTGGGACTTAATCTTAGCCCTCCTGTAGTGTCTGCTGAGCTGAGCTCTGGGTCAAAGCCAGCCATAGGATCCAGTGGAAGCAATGCAACGGTCAGGATCTAATCAGTTCACCTGTGCAGAGTGAAGAAAGCAGGACCAAAGGAGACTGGAACATGTGTGCTTGTTACAGTACATATTCCAAAGGGCTCCACCTCCTAAACACACATGTAGGCAGGGCTCTCTTCCACAGTCATAGTGTCACAACATCCAGACTCTAGACCAATAGAGCTGTACCGAGTAGTGCTGTTATCCTTGGTCCCAAGCCAAGCTTCCCAGGCTTGCTTTTGAGCATCACCAATCCTGCAGGATGCACAATTTTATTGTGGCCATAGTAATAAGTGGGAGGATCCACTTTTGTATGAGAAGAAGCAACATATCAAGCACACATTTCATGAATACATTACACACTAATACCATTTCAAATTGGTGAATCATTTCTTGTGAATTTTAAGCTCTATTGCATGAATATAATGAAGAAATCAAAGGATAAATAAATGCTTAATATTCAATTTTCTGTGTTAAAATTTGGTTTTGAGTTTTTAATTGGATTCTCAATTGTCAAATACCCATGAGTAATAAAGACACAGCTGCTATTACCAGCTGGTTTACTAAGGACCATAATCCATAAAGACAGTTTGGGCCAATGTTATCAGATGGAAATACCCAAAGTGACCTCCAAGATTTTGATCTGAGGGTAGGCTATACCTGGCACCTCCTAGGCAGTCCAGATGTCCTGGGCTCTGAGCATATGAGCAGACTACTGGGGGCTTTCAGTAATCTCTTTGCACCAGGATAGTGATGTATGAGGCTGAAGTCCTCTGCGAGTGCTTACTGTGGTGCCCTCCTGGATCCTTGCAGGTAGGCTGGAGCCAAACTGATGGCTGTTCCTCTGTGCCTGGCCTTCTCCTCAGGGCCTGTTGCAGACCAGGGAGTGTGGTTTGTGTGACAGAGGGGAATGCTTAGGGCAGGAGAAACAGGAAGGGAAAACATAGACCTGAATAGGTCATGAGGGCAATGGAGAAAAGTCACCCTGCTTAGAGATGGAGGAGCCTGGGGATGCTGCTGGAAGGAACTGGGACAGAAAGCATCTGGATTAATTTCCTGCCTAACCTTGACTCAGCTGGGCAGGCATGTGCCTGAAGAGGCCCATTTCCAATATCTTCAATCCTCCCCATCCTCTCTATTAAGAAACCTTTTTGTGCATTTCTACCTCAGTTCTGAAACTGGGCCATTTGACTTCGCAGCTCTCAGCACTACAATAGAAATATATGGGTCTGTTTCTCTCTAGCAATGCCACATGCTTCTCCCTCTCTTATGGTCAGTGTCATTTGCAATGTTGTTTGTTCTGAAGGCAGAGTCTGTATGTGTCAGATTCACTACTGGAACCACATCACTCCTTCAAAAAAAAAAAAAGAGAATGAGTAGTAAATAAGTCTCTTTTTTGCTTCAGGATGTATCTGAAAATCAATTGCACAGGTAAAGTTTTCCATCCCAAAGACCCCAATTCTCACCTGGAGAACGAAGCACAGTACAAAAAAATCAACTTATCTAAACCATTTCTGACACTTGCTTTTTCTGAGTCCCATTCCTAAACTATTACGATATTAATTTGACCAATTTCCATTCACTTCCTTCCTGAAGGACCAGTTTTACTCCCAAGTGTACATCCTGCAAACCTATAGTCAACCTTCTTAACTTTCTCTTTTTCTACCTCAAGTGAGTTTGAGCCTGGATAGGATTCTCCTTCATACCAAGAGTTATGTAATAATGATGGATTCTGTGTTTCTGATGCAGGGAGCTTAAGTGGATAAAAATGAACAGTTCAGGTTACAATGGAATTAGCTGAACCTCTGAAAGTCCAGGAATTTCACTCTCTGCCATCTATCAGAACAGGAGTGCAAGTGCAGACTCGAAATTTCCACTCCATGTGGCAGGCAGGCTACCGTCAGTGTGAACACACTAAGGAGGGGCTGTGGGAGCCAGGCTGGTGGCAGGTTTTATCTCACTTCCCCATGTGTCTGTGTCACTGTGAGCATCACTGCTGCTGTCCCACACCTGGCAGTAATAATCAGCCTCATCCTCAGCCTGGGTACTGCTGATGGTCAGTGTGGCTGTGTTCCCTGAGTTGGAGCCAGAGAACCTGTCAGGGATGCCTGAGGGCTGGCTACTATCACCATAGATGACCAGCACTGGGGCCTGTCCTGGCTTCTGCTGGTACCACTGCACATATTTGTTTGCAATGCCGTTTCCCCCACAGGCGATCCTGGCCATCTGTCCCAGTGTCACTGACGCTGAGGATGGCTGAGTCAGCACATAAGAGGCTACAGAACCTTCAAGGAGAGAAAAGGAGGGGTTGAATATTAACTAACATTTTAATAAGTGACCATCCCCCAACTAAACTCTATGAGGTGCAGGAATTCCATGGCACCACAGTCCCCATTCTTAGCAGGTTCTGAGTATCCTGTTCATGCAAGGGACCTGCTGAGGTCAGACGCATGGCCTGGTAAATCCCATAGACCTGAGCTGGGATGTTGGCTTAGAGGGGTTTGGGAAAGACCTGTACAGTGAAAGAGGAAGCTGAAGAGGAGGGGAGTCCAGGACATAGTGGGAGAGATCCTCATGCTGCTCCCTAAGGCTCAAACTGGCTGCCTTCCTCTCAAGCCTCTCTTATCCCCTTGCAGGACGGATCTGCCTTTTATGCAAATTTTTCTGAACTCATCACTACAGAGCTGGAACTCTGTAGAGCTGAAAGCAGAGCTCAAGCAGGAGACATGGAGGGAAGGGTGAACCCGCAGACACACCCTCAGACAGGAAGAGCTCAGTCAACTGCAGGGCCATAATTTGGGCAATATGTCAAACACAATCTTCCCTGGCCTAGTTGCCTGGCTGGTGATTCCTTGTAGTGTCACACAATGCCACACTGGATCCCAAACAACAGAATGCATGGTGGAAATAAAATTTCCATGAAAAATTTCAGGACCCCATTTGTGCTATAAATCGGTATCCTTAATGTGAGGTTTTATGTAAACCATACCTATGGTTTGATCTGCTTATGCTTTCAATTCACTCAGGGAAGGCCTCACAACCTATGATCAAACACCATATGACGTGATAGAAGTACATTATAAGTGGTGGTCTATGGTGAAATGATCCCTAGCAGGTTTGCAAGACTAACAGAGAAATCTACAAATTTGGCATATATGACAAATTCAGAGACCACAAATTTGTACTTTAATTCCTAGTGCAAGTTAAAAAAATACTAACATTCATTCAGGCCTCATCTTGGACACTAACCCTACTCTATAATAGGCTCCTCTAATGCTCAGTTCCAATTCTTCCCCAGCTGGCCTTGCCAGGTTGTCTCTGCTGCACACTCATGGAACACAAGGTTGCTTCCAGCAGCACTGGTTGCTGGAAGCTCAGGACACCCTTGGTTCAGGTAGAGATTCAGAACTGCTGCTCAGGCCTGGGATTCTTTTATGCTTGAATTATTGTCCCCAGTAAAGAAATTATGCTTCTTTGTGTCCCTGGATGGTGTCATCCCCAAGCTGAAGGGGTTGATTTTATACAAAAAGTATTAATGAAATTTTGGTGGAGGCATTTGCCTGCCATGCCCTGCTTAGGAGAGTAATCATGGAAATGGCCCCAGGTTTTCATACTTGTGGAACCAGAGATGAGGGACTGACTCTTTCTCATGTCAGCTGCAAATTCAGAGTCAGTGCAGGGCATTGTTCCCCACAGAACCAAAGTCACAGACAGACAATCCACAAGCAATATTTTTTCAGAACCACTGTCATCTGAAACTTAGGCTCTCATTGGAATTCCAAAGGATCAAGACCCAGTCCTGCACTCAGGAGCTATGGGCCTGTATTTTAGGCCTAAGGCATACAATGTCCCAGGCATCAATAATGGAAATATACATGTCATTACAGGAATCCAGGTGTTTATCTGTTGGTTGCTCCAATCAGATGCACTTTCTATACTCCTTTCCTGACTCAGGAGGTACCAGGACATGTTACATGTCACTGTTAAATCCACCATGACACAAATAATGCTGCGCCTGAGGGACTTGGTGGAAATAGCAGCTTGGGTGCCTTGGAGTAGGTGAGCCAGGCCTGGCAAAAGCATGGCTTAGTCTGATTCCTCCTGATGCAGGAGGAAGAACATTCACACAAATGAGCATGGGGTTTTTATCTCAATGCTTCATCTGCATGTGTCACTTTGGAAAAAGTGCCACTATGTACTGCTAACAAATTGTAATAGACATCCTCAGGCTGGGCTTTACTGATGGTCAGAGTTGCTGTTGTCCCTGAGTGAGAACTGGTCAGGAATTCCTAAATCCCACTCACTCTTTCTATATTACATGCACTGTGGCCTGTCCTGACTTCCACTGCAACCAGTAGGCATAATTTTTGTTGGATCATCTCCAGAGTAGGTGAGCTTGGTTGTCTCTCCCAGGTTCCCTGACAATGAGGGTAGCTGAGTCAGTTCATGGAATGCCAGAGAGCTTGCAAGAGAGAATTGTAATGGGGGTAGTTGAATATGAAAGACTACTTCCAGGATATCCCAATCCCCTGAAGCTGTGCCTTGACTGAGATGACAGTTTGTGGAAGACCCACACAAGGTCCTGTGAGGTATGAGTCTAGGGACAGAGCTGGATTGGTAACCTGTGCATAGAGAGAGAAGAGGGAGCAAGAGAAAAGTCTAGACCATGGAAGAGGCATCCCAGAGCTCTGCCTCCACAGAATCTATAGCACAGCTGAGCTACCATAGATTCCTCACGTGTCCTCTGAGGTCCTTTGTGGCAATGAGTGCTTAGTGATTATACACATTCACTACTTCCCTGGGCTCCTAGCTTGAAAGGTTGTGGGGAATGTTGTCCCAGTTGAAGGGATAGAACAAGAGACTGAAGGGAAGAGGAAGAAATCCAACTTTCCTAGCTGCTTCTCTGGGAAGAAATCAGCCTTGTCCTCTGATACATGTATGTACATTTGTGATCCAGGGATTGACCAGATTACTAGTGTACCAACCATCCTGGACCATGGTGTGCACTAGGCTCAGCTAACTCAGGGATGCTGGGCGTCTACACCTGGCCGTGGAATGAACTGGCCACTGCTAAGAGACAATTCACAACACTTGACTGAGCAGAAGGTAGACCCTGCAAAATCCCCTTCCTAGTTCTTCTCCTCTCTGCATCCCCTATGTAAAGTTTTGTCCCTAATTTATCATTTCATTAAAATGTGGTCCTATATCAATCCAATTTTGGTTAAATCTTGTCACATATGACATGTTACTTGTTGAGCAATGACCTGATTTTTTGTCTTCATCACAAATTCTAGCCTGGTTTCAGACTTGGTGTTTATTTCCATTGCTATTTCTCTCTTCCTATCATAGTAAGTCATCAGAAATACATCCTTCATTTTCCTTTTCTATCAGTTTTACATAACCATGTTACAAGTGGCAGAAAATAGACCTGCCATACAGTCTTCTTCATTCTTTGTTGTGTCTCTGAAGTTGTCAGAATTAAGGTTGCATAGGGCTGACTTCTGAAGGATTGGTAGTTAGGGGTCATTCCAACCGAGAGAACTTTGTAGGAATTCTTGTGTCCCCGTGAAACCCTTGCTTAGAATGAGGGTTTGCAGGTGACCAATTCCTTAATTCTTTATACATCTGTATACATTCTATTTTGCCTCTGTTTGAACACATTTTCACTTGGTAAAGTATTCCAGGTCGACAGACTTTTCCTGTTATATTTAAAAATATCACTCCCCCAAATTCTCCCTTTCTAGATTCTGATGAGAAATCTGCTCATATCTTTATGGTCTCAACTGTTTCTTCAGTGTTGCTTTTAACAGTGCAATGTAACCATGTAACTAGTGATGATATTGTTTCCTTAGTACTTGCTGCCTTGAGATTTGTTGAGTTTCTTGTGCATGCTGTTTTCCACAAAAATGGATTATTTTGGTCCATTATGTCATCAAGTGCTATATTCACCTACAAGAGTCACTCTATCTGCTCTAGTTCAACCATAAACACCTTAAACTGCACACAAATATTCTACAACACACAAAGCTATGGTTTTTCTACCCCCGCCACAACCACGTTTTATATTAAATAATTTCTATTGCTATGCAAAAAGATGACCTGTTCTTTTCACTTATCATGTCTATTCAATTGTCAATCATCGGTGCATTTTACTATATATGTTATGAATCTCATCCACCCTGGGGTTTTTCACATTGTTAAAAATTCCCATATTGTATCCTTCAATTCTATATGCTAAACGTGGATTCCTTTTGGTCATCCACCATATTTTGTTTATCATTTCTCTGTCTCTTGAACAATGGAATGTTGTTAATACTACATTTATTATATCCATCCCTGATCCACTAACTACAAAGCCCGACTTGGGGTCTAGGAGGAAAGGGTTGCCTGGTCTCAAATATGACAGTATGTGGCTGTTTGGTCTCCAGTCCTCCTAGGGTGGGGGAAGTCTATAATACAGAAAGGGAAGGGGTTTGTGTCTCAATTCCCCATGTACACATGTCACTGTGATCTGTACCAATGTTGTCAAGCCTCACCCATTTCTTGTGCTGCACTGAGGATCAATGTAACTGTGTTCCCAGTGCTGGAACTTGGGAATCAGTCAGGAATCACTGAGCACCAGACATCAGATTCATAGATGACCAGCACAGGGGAACGGACTGGCTTCTGCTGATGTGACTGAATACACTGGTCTGAGTGTTTATCTTCAGAGCAGGTGTTCATAGCCATATGACCTGGTGTTACTGACAATGAGGGAAAGTGTGTTAGTGCATAGGAGGCCAAGGAAATTAAAAAGAAGCAAGGAGGGGTGTCTGAATGTAAAGGTGAGATTCCCAGGACCCACCCAAAGCTGAGTACTGGGTTTGGGATATCCAAACTCAGTGTCTAATGTACAAAATCTCCTTAGATCAAGTGACGACACAGCCCTCATGAACAGTCTTTTCTCTCAGACAGTAGAAAGTGGATCATAATTCCATAAAGAAGCATCACCTCCAGAACTCTCTTAGATTTACAGGTCACTTCTGACAACTTGTCTGTGGGTCCTGATCCAACACTGGTTCAAATTCCATACGACCATCCTTGAATGAAATGACTTTCAAAAGCATACTAGATGCTTGTGGGCAGAAAATATATCTCAGGGTAAAGAATGTCAATTTTCTAAAGGTCAATAAATGTCCTCATGATCAGTCCTCTTTCTCTTATTTCTATGTATATAAAATAAACTCACCAGTTTGCAATAGTATTTTTTATTTTATAAAATTTTTATTAGCATATATTAATTATACATGAGGAATTCATAGTGATGACTTCAATTAGTTGGATACTATTCATTAGTTACAGTGCCCCCAGCACTTATCCGACTCAGCCCCCTCTCTGCCTCAATTAAAGCAATTACAAGAGGTTTCTTTGTTCTACTTCTTATGAAATAGTATATGAAGATCATCAACCGTATCCCCTCAACTAATCTCCTTCATTCAACCTCCCCCCTCTCACTAGTACCCATCCCATACACTATACCTATTTTACAGTCCTGCCTGAGGGGTATCTCAATAGGTTTTGTGGAGGGTTCTTCCAATGGGATGGAAACACTGAAGTAGCTGATCTAAAATAATTTACATGAACTGTTACCATTCGGTCCACTAAGCAGTAGTAAAATACATTTAGTGGCTTAGATTCCTAGTTCAAACTGTGGATAATGTCTTTGGAAAGGAAAGAATCATGGCCCACATATTTTAATCATTCATTTGATATTTATCTCACTGTTGCTTTCTCTGGTATGAGGTGAAGGCAAAGCAGCCATTCTTGCTTAGTGAGCCCCTTAGGGTTATGGTACTCTCTGTCGCCCCCACATGGCTAAAATCATATACTACAGGTGTGATTACTCCAATAGAATATATTCTCTCCATGCCTGATCTGACCAATATACCCATCAAGAGTCACAGGTAGCTACTGAACCCATAATGTCCTTGACACAAGGAGAGATGTACTGTAAGTGTGAAATACACACTAAATGTCAAAGACTTAGCAGAAGAATAATGTAAAATAGTTCCATTCTAAATATGGATTACATATTGAAATAATAATGTTATAGAACATTAAATAAATTACATACATTATTAAACTTAATTCTTGTTATTTTCACTTAAAGATGATTAATCAAAAATGGGAAATGACATAGGCAGTTTGACTTGTATTTCTATTTTTCTGTACAAATAGAAAAAATGTGACATAGCATTGTATTGTCACAATAAGAATCAGTTGCTTTTTTCAAAAGAGAGAGAATCTTCTGGAGCCTTAAGAAGAGGCCAGGGTCCCAGCCTTGAAAGCTCAGTGAGAGACCTCAGGAAGGTGAGCTGCCCTCATGGAGGACACAGGTCCTAGGATCCATTAATTCCCACACTGAGCTCCCATCCAGATCATCCAAAACTCAGAGTAGTTTTCCAGAAGAATCAAAGCCCTTCAGTAACTGCATAGACTGGGGACCAGAGTCCCCAGTGCATTTTCCAAGTAAGGCCCTCAATGTGCCCATATTCTTGTCAGTGTCCTAGAGGGACATGGTTTGAGTCTGGCTCTCAGATAGAGGTCACTGGAGGCCAGGGGAGCATAGACTGTGGTTTCTTCCAGTGCTGGGAATGAGACTTGGGTCCCTGTTCACCATCATCCTGGCCACTTTTTTTGGCTTTCCCTCCCAGCCATAGCCTCTCTCCTTGCTGCTCCTGCCTGCATTTCTAATGGACACTAATTGTGAAAGAGAATCAGAACAAGGGCTCCCGCTTCCAGAAGACCACAAAGAAGCTCTCACCTGATGGATTATATGAGAAAAAGAAACCCAGCTGTGCTCAGTGCCGGATTTGCCCTCCATGGCTTGTCCAGTCCAGCACAGAAAGGGGCACAGCCCTGCAGTATGTGGAGAGAGGGCTGGTGTAGTTCCTGTAACCGTGAGCTTTGTTTCTGTTGCAGATGAGTCCAACTCATCTAAAGCCTTTCTTCAAAGATTCAACAGCCAGAGAAACCTATGTGAGAGCCACGATGACCCAGGATTTCTGTTTATTTAAAAACCTAGATTGTTTTGTTCTGTTTAAAGTACATACTGATCATATAGTGCTTCTGCAATTTTGCTCTTAATTTTCTACCTGTCTTTTACAGGTCTTTGCTCCTCATTAATACAATATGAGCATTTGTTCTTGATTTTTATTCAGTGTATCTTTTGAATTCCACTTTACATCCTTTGTGGCATTTTTTAATTCACTTTTATAGTAGTTATCATAGTTCCTAGTTCATTTCAGTTAATAGTTCACATTAACATAGTTTAAATGGACACCACCTGGGTTTCTATCTCACATATTAACTTTAACTCTCTCTGGATCTTTTCACTCCCCATTGATGAAGTTATAGTCACAAGTAATACTGTTATGCTACTCTGCCCATTTGCACTGATTTCTCATCAGATAATGGAGATGAAAAAGTGTCACTCACCAGTGATGTCATGCTGTCATAATGTCAGGTCACAAGCATTACTCACGTGTTTGTGATGATTCTGGTGCAAACACAGGTACTGCAATGCCAGTCATATAAAAGTAGATCAAACACAAGCATTTTTGTACATATTAATGTTGCTAATATCCACTATTACTCGTAAGTGTATTTTCTATATTGTGCTCTGTATTGATATTGATGTAGCCCTATACTTTTAAAGAAAATTTTCTTGTGAAAGAGTACTCTTTCATGCTTTTAGAGACCCCAGATATTGTGTGATGGCAAGTGTATTAATTTCATCAACTTCTATTGTCCTTTTTTAATTTCTTATTAGTTCATGACCCAAGGAGCAATGGTTTTTGCATACTATATGTACATGCACCATATATATGTGTGTGAATATAAATATGTCATATGTCTTAGGAATGTAGTGGCTTATACCACCTAGATTTGGAGAAGTACACATCATTAGATTCATAAAAACATGAAATTATCTAACATTGTATTTCTCAGAATGTATCCTTGTTATGAAGCAATGCATAGGTCTGTTTACATATAAACAGTGAGAACTCAGTACCTAAAGATTCAACATCTATGGATAAACAGTAAAGTGAAAACATTTTTTAACTCTGCCGTTACTGAACTTGTAAGTACTTTTTATTCATGTCATTATTACCCAATCAATAAAGTATAACAGCTAAGTGACCTAGATATGATTTAACATATATGAGAGGATGTCCATAGGTTATATGCAAATACTATGATGTGCAGAGGGACTTAAGCATCTATGGATGTTAGTATCTTTCAGGGTTCCTGGAACCACTCTCCCAAGAAAACTGATGGAAGTCTGCATGTCTACCTATCATCTGTACATCCACTCATCTCCTTTGTATGCTCTATATCTATTGGTTTCTTTCCATGTAAAACTGAAAAATTTGACCTCTACACATTATTTCCTTCACCACTTTGATGTTAAAAGGGTTTTATTTTATGGTGGTATAGAATACAGTACACAGCAAATTTATTAATGATCAAATTCAGGTATACAATATACTTCACACTCTGTAAGGAACTTCATAACATGTTCTTCAACATCTCAGCTTTTGTGATCCTTCTCATATAACTTCATGCATGTACAGTATAATCCACATTTTATTTAATTATTCTTTGACTAGTCATGGATCTTTATAGAACATGATATCATCCAGGATTTCTTCTCCTTATCCACAGAGTCACTGTATCTAATGCCTTCATTTACTTCTGTGAGTTCATAATCTAATGTCATTTCCTTCTATGTGGGGTCCTTACTCTTTTGTGGATGGATGATTCGCAGGTGACCAATTCTGTAATTATTTATATGTCTCTAAAGGTCTTCTTCTGTCTTCATTTTTGAAGATGTTATCACTAGGCAAAGAATTTCAGGTTGATATATTTTGTTTTTTATATTTTGAAGATAGGACTATCCTATCTCTTAATTTCTTCCCTCTAATTAGGAATCTGCTCTTATTTTTATTATCTGAATTTTTCCTCCAGCACTGCCTTTCAATGCAATGTAACTTTTTAGAGTATTATTTCCTTTGTGCTTCCTAGGTTGACACTCTGGGTTGAACTCCCAATTGGCCTCCCACTGAACATCCAGCTTCTCCCCTGGGGCTTATGACAGCAGCTCTGCTGCATCCTGCTGGTAGACGACACTCAGCTACAGCTTCCTTCTTCCAAGTTATACAAAGCTTCAGTCATAAGAGATAGAATGGACAGGAGCCACCCTCACTCTATCATTGTGTGTGCTTGGCCTTGCCCACACAGCACAGAAATGCCTAGGTGGTAAATTGGAAAGTAACACAGTTCTAGGTGTGAACACACTCCCAGAGCTAAAACACACTATTCTGAGCTTTTGCACATTGGCATTGAAATAAATGAGAGTGCTAGATTAAATGTAACTCTTTTAGAAGAACCATAGCAGTCAGAAACTGTGTTGTGTGGCTTCTCCTCCCTGTGTAAGAGTTGTTGTGACGTCAGTGATGATGCCTGACATTTGTAAAGTTGGAGCTAGAATTCCACTTAGATTACCTCAATCATCCTCACCATTTATGTGTCTGTTTGTGTCTTTTTTATTGTTTTATTATTCATATGTGCATACAATGCTTGGGTCATTTCTCCCCCCTGCCCCCACCCTTTCTCTTACCACCCACTCTGCCCCCTCCCTCTTCCTCCCACCCCCTTGATACCTGGCAGAAACTATTTTGCCCTTATTTCTAATTTTGTTGAAGAGTGGGTATAAGCAATAATAGGAAGGAACAAGGGTTTTCGATAGTTGAGATAAGGATAGCTATACAGGGCGTTGACTCATATTAATTTCCTGTATGTGTGTGTTACTTTCTAGGTTAAATCTTTTTAATCAAACCTTTTCTCTAGTTCCTGGTCCCTTTTTCCTATTGGCCTCAGATGCTTTTAAGGTATCTGCTTTAGTTTCTCTGCATTGAGGGCAACAAACGCTAGCTAATTTTTTAGGTGTCTTACCTATCCTCACCCCTCCCTTGTGTGCTCTTGCTTTTATCATGTGCTCAAAGTCCAATCCCCTTGTTGTGTTTGCCCTTGATCTAATGTCCACATATGAGGGAGAACATACGATTTTTGGTCTTTTGGGCCAGGCTAACCTCACCCAGAATGATGTTCTCCAATTCCATCCATTTGTGTCTTGAAATGCCACATACTCTTCTTTCAATCAGCAATAATTTCACCATGCAAAGACTGCTATTTGTACTGAAGGCTGAAGCCACTTGTATCAGCTTCACAACTGGAACCAGGGCACTCCTTCCAAAGAGGATGAGAGTGTGAATAGTAACCAAGTACCTCCTTGCTTACGAATGCTCCAGGAAACCAATTATACAGGTAAACTTTTCTGCCCCAAGTTCTCACCTGAAGAAAGAAGTATAAAATAACTATTATCATAAAGCATTTTCTGAAACTTTCATTTTGTTTTCCCTGTTTCTACACTATTATGTCACTAATGTGACATAATACTAGTCAGTTTCTTCCTAAAAGACCTAAGTCAACACATGTACATCCTCCAACCCTGAACCCATCCACGTACCTCCCACTTCTATACCAAAAGTGCATCTCTGTCATACTAGAATTCCCCTTCATATCAAGAGTTGTGTTTTAAACAGGGATTTTATGGTTTCTACAGAAGGGAGCTCAAGTCCACAAACATGAACAGGTAAGGTTATAAGGGACCTACCAAAGTCCAGGAACCATGCCTTCTGCCTCAAGAATATGAGGGCAGGTGCAAGACTAGAATCTTCCACTCATGTGGCAGGAAGGGACGGTGAGAACCAAGCTGATAGCAGGTTTTTGTCTCCTTCGCCATGTGCCTGAGTACTTACATAAATGCTTCTTTGATATTAGTGGAGATGGCAGTACTGCAAAACACTGGAGCAACTGTTTATTAAACTATCAGAATCCAGGGGAATACATTTAAAAGAAGAATTTAAGTGACATTAATAAGGTGTGACAACTACAGAGTAATCGTGTTTTCAGTATCCTTCAATCCAGTAGAAAGGAGGCAAAAGAGGTTCTGATGATTCTAAAACCACAGAAGTGATGAGGGAAGCTGCCCAATGCAAATCTCAAATCTATTTTCTACACAGGAGCTAATTGCCTAAACTAAAAGATACCACAGATGAGACCCCAGTGAATGTTTCCATCAAAGTGGGGCACTGTAAAAGTCTATGATAGGAGACTATAGCTATTGTCTGTATTTGAAATTTCACCAGGATCAGCCAGGCCCACTCTTTTATATCTGTCACTGGTAACTTCAGGCTGAAAGAGCAGAGTCCTGTGTTTGAATCCCAAACCATAGAACTTGGAAATACTAAACCATTTCTTTCCTGACCTAGAGCAGATGATAGAATTATCATCTTCCAAAATCTCTGCCCCAATAAGATTGGTAAATCAAACATATTACATCTTGGGAAAGCAAATTGCATACAGTAATGCCACCTTTAAATAGCTAAAGGACATGTAGTTAAGGTTGTTTTGAAAATGGCTAAAATGTATTAGTCTTCCCCTTCTGTTTTATAACTTGGATGAATCCTGGAAAGTAAACATAGATTCGTACACATCCAGATGGGAAAATTCCCCATTGGCTATTTCTGCAGCAGCTGTGGTTTTGCGCTTAGCAGAGAGCATTGGCTGCCATGCCCAGGATGCAGCAATGATGTGGAAGCTGAGCTCCTCACTATTCCTCTAGGACAGTGGGATCAGAAGCAGTTGCATGTGTGTGGAACGGACATCAGCACGTGTGCACATCTTATTCTTCAGCTGCATTAACGCTCATCCCCTTCTCAACATAGACCATGGTGGCTTAGACCGTCTGCAAACCCAAGAGAACCTTAGAGGATGCAACATGTCATTGTGTCCCATGAGCATTGAGTGGAAAATGTACAGAACATTTTGGGGAAAATTTATTCCAGAGTGTGTGAATTAAACCATAAGAAACTTCAATCCTCTGTATTTTCTCAAGTTATTCAGATATCCTTGTACAGAGAAATCTGAACCATCTCCCACAAATGACAATAAATAAGTTTATCTCAAAATTCCCACCATGAAGAATGTAGCTGAAGACTAATAGGGCCACTATGGCTTTTCAGGCAGTCTGCTTCAAAGTGGGAAAGATGCACAACTCATATGTTAGTATAGTTGATATTGAGTGTGGATTTTCACAGGACAGGTGTGTAGCATGTCACACAGGTGTGCCAGTAACCCAGCTATATGGAAAGTCCTATCCCATGAACTCTGTGATAGTAGGAGAATTGGTTATGTGAGCAGAAACTTGTGTTTATTCTCTTCAATTGAATCTCAAGTAGACCATGAGACTATGGAGTAAGTGTGTGACACCAGAAGTAGAAAATCATACACCTTTTTGAAACAGCTCTGGTCCATTCCCAGGTCCTACTAGTTAGAGGATATCATGGGACATTTAGGGGATGCACACTCACAACTATGATGCACCAGGTCATGTGGTCAGGCAGCCCACAGTGAACACTCTAGGGTTGACGTTTTACATCTAGTTTGGATGAGGAACTCTGCTGAGGTTGAGGCTCAGTAACCCACAATGACAGGTGTTCTACACCCCATGTCTCTATTTCACCTCGTCATTTGTTGGATACAGTGGGTTCTCAACTCAACCTCACACTTACTATGCAACCACAAATAACTGCTGACAAACTGATATTACAGGTTTTTGCCATCAGACATGGCTTTTTTAATGAAGAATTTTAAATAAACCAATATGTCAAAGTACTGTCATTTACACATGGAGATAAATAAAACTTATAATAAATTTTACACATTTTTCTCATGCCACATCCTTGAAAAATAATTTTATGTATTATATACTTGCAGAGCATATAATTTAGGAAACAAAACTCATCTCAGTAACATATGTTTGTATTTAGATTTCACTAAGTTTGCACTTCATTAGATAGAAGTACATATTCAATGTGTCCTGAGCAGGCTGAAAATCTCCAAAAACTGAACCAAATATAAAAATATCACTTTGATCTTAATAGTTGCACCCTTATTGGCAAAGCCGGTTTATGTTTTCTATAACAGATTTGACTCTGAAGTAAGAGCAACTCAGTTTCTAACCTTTTCTGTTTGACCATAATTGAAGCAATGTAGGTTTTAACATTTCTAAGTCTTTAAATCTTTACCAATTTTTTTCAGTAGAGAAAATCTTCCTATCAAATATCTAAGTCAGGAATACATTTGTGAATAAGGAATAGTTAATTAGGACAGTACCAAATTCCTATGACAAAGGATATAATTGTTCTATGAATAAAGAAGTTTTTCTATTTTACATGAATGTGTTTGAATGTACACTACCACAATCTCCATCATCTCTAATGGTCTCATCCCAGTGTAGTCTAACATAATGTGCGTTAGTAGTCATTAAATTTCAGCATTTATTTTAATTTACATTACATCAGGGACTAAGGCACTGCTCACCTCTATAATCCCAGCTGCTCAGGAAGCAAAAAATCAGGAGAATCATATAGCTTGTGAACAGCCTAAGCAAAACATGAGTGAGAACCCCCTCTCAATCAATGAGCTAGGCATGGTGGGGCAGACCTGTGGTGCCAGTAATGCAGGAGGCCATAGCTAGGAGGAATGCCAGTCCTCAGACACGAGATCCTACTAACAGATACATGAAAAGAAAGGTATTGAGGCATGGATAAAGTGACATTGTGACATCCTATAAGCACGAATCTCTGAGATTAAACCCTGGTACACCAGAAAATAAACTTATCAAAGTTAGAAAAAGTAAGTATGCTAGAAAACAAACAAACAAAAATATCTTCTGTCTTAGTTGAGAAAGGATTATGTGTTCTTGTTGTTTGTGGGACAGAGAACATAGAGATGCCAAAACCTATTCTGTTCCTTTGTATACCCTCAGGCTGAGGAAAAAGTCATGGTATTTTTCCATTAGAAGTCACCTGTCAGGTAACTAATGGCAAATCTGAGGTCAAGGGAAATTTCTGAATGCATACATCCATGTTGTATAGACAAATATCTCTAAATGCTGACAGATATTATGGGATGCTCTGGAACACTCACACCTCTGATGCCATCAAATCTGTGCACACTCACAAAAATCCCAAATCATCAGTGATGAAGGCTTCAGGTCAGAAAAAATAGACAACTCCTGTCTTGGGGACAATGATCTGCATATGTCACAAAATGCGGTCCAAATAGTGAAGAAAAACAAAGGGATCACATCTGATCACTTATTAAAGACCTCTGAACATTGAATGGTGCAGGATTCTTTAATACTTTAAACAATCCCATCACCACATAATCAAAGACAATCCCAACCAATGGAGACATCCCCAAGTTCAAGGATGTTGTATATAAACCTATGTATGTATACATATATAGACCTATTTATGCATACAAGACAATGCTTGTATTTAAATTTTGATATATCTTACACACATAAGAGAAAGCATGTAACATTTTTTGAACCTGGCCTACTTTACTTAACATGGTGATCTCCAGTTCCATCCTTTACCTACAAAGAACCATATTACATTCACCTTTATGGCTGAAAATACATGTGCATATGTTATTAATATAGGTGTTTATACATATACTATATATACATATATATACCTTAATACAGTCATCAGTTGTAAGGCACCTGGCTGTTTCCATACCTTGGTCTTTTGAATAACTCTATAAAAACATGGGTGTGTAAGTCTCTTTAATGTATGCTGACTTACCTTCATTTAAATATATTACTAAGAGTGACATTGCTGGATCATGTGGTAGTTCTGTGTTTACTTCTTTTTGGAACATCGATACTGCCTTCCACACTGGTTGCACTAACTTACATTTCCACCAGTAGTGTATAATGGTTCCTTTTCTCAGCGTCCTTGCCACTAATGGCTCCCATTTGTGTTCTTAATGATAACCATTGGAACAGAATTGTAGTGAAATCTTAATGCGGTTTTGATTTGAATTCCCTTTATGGCAAGGGATGTTGAGCATTTCTTCAGGTATCTTGAAGTCATTTCTACTTTTTCCTTTGAAAAAAATCTGTTCAGTTCATTTGCCCATTTCTAGATAGGATCATAGATTCTGTGGAAATTTTAGTTTCTGAGCTCTGAGTTAATTGTGGTAATCAATCGCTTGTGAGAGGTGTAGCTGACAATGATTTTACTCCTTCCTGTGGACTGCTTCTTCAGTCTGGTGACCATTTCTTTCACGGTGCAGCTTTTTTGTTTCATGCAGTGACATTTGGCAATCCTTTGTCTTAATTCCTGAGCTAGTGAATTTCTATTCAGGAAGTTGTTGTCTATGCTGTGCATCACAGTGTTTTCTATATTCTTTCCTGTGGTAGTTTCAAAGTTTCAGGTCTTTCATTAAGGTATTTAATCAACTTCAAATTGATATCAGTACAGAGTAAAAGACAGGGATCTAATTTCAGTCTTCTACATGCAAATATTCAATTTTCATAGTAACATTTGTTGATGTTTGGGACTATTTGTCAAAAATCAGAGGGCTATAGGTGTATTGATTCATGCCTGGCTTTTCTATTCTGCTCTAATGTTCTTTGTGTCTATTTTGTGTCAGTACCATACTGCTTTTATTGGTTTGGCTCTAGTATAGGGTGATATACTTCCAGCATTGCTACTTTTGCTCAATACTGCTTTGACTATTCGAGTTCTCTTGTCCTTTCATATGAACTTCAGGGTTGAGTTTTCAATCTCTGTGAAGAATATCATTGGAATTTTGATGGGGATTGCATTAAACATAAAAATTGTTTTGGTAGTTTAGGTATTTCACAATATGTATTTTGCTGATCCATGAACACAGAAATTCTTTCCATCTCCTAGTGTCTTCTCAAATCCTTTCTCCAATTATCTATAGTTTTCTTTGTAGAGGCCTTTCACTTCCTTTGTTAAACTTATTCCTATGTACTTTATTTCTTGAGTCTGTTCGAAATAGAGTTGTTTTACTGATTTCTTTTTTGGTGTGCTAATTGCTGATAAGGTTTTTATTTATCATTATTTAAGTGGACTACCACTTGAACCATTCTACCAGCTGCTCGTATGATTTTTATATATTGCTTTTCTACCCTGCTATTTCCCTGATGGTGTTTATGATGTCTAAGAATTATTTGGTAGAATTTTAGAGTCTTTAGGTTTAAGATCATATCATCTCCAAATAGGGATTTTTTTCATTTCACCCATCCTTATTTGAATTCCTTTTATTTCTTCCTCCCATTTAATTGGTCTGTTTAGGAATTTCAAATGTATGTTTAATAAGACAGTGGAATGGAGATAAGCTTGTCTTATTCTGACTTTAGAGAAAATGGCTTCAGATTTTGCATATTTTGTACAATGTTGTCCATATGTTCTTGCATACAGGTTTTATTATGCCATGGTACATCACTTACATTGCTATTTCATCTGAGATTTTATCAGGAAAGGATGCTAAATTTTGTCAAAAGGTTTTTCTGCATTCTTTGAGATTATCATGTGACATTTCTCTTTGCTTCTGCTTTGTGTACATTAAGCAAACCTGAATCCCTGGAATGCAACCAGGTGGTTTCTTTCATGGTGTATGATTTTTGTATAATTTTTATTTGAATCTATTTGATATAAGGGGAGATTCATAGTGACCATTCCTATTAGACTTATATTGTACATTAGTTACATCATCCCCATCATCTCTCCTTCTCAACCTCATCACTACCCCTTGCAGCAATTGCAAGATGTTTCTTTTTTCTATTTCATATAAGTTGATGAAGACCATCAACTATTTACCCTCACCTTAATCTCCTTCATTTATCCTCTTCTCCCACAAAAGTATCCACACACACTGTACCTAATTTACAGTTCTTTCATTATTAATATTTAATCTGATTTTACAAAGGATTTCTCAATGTATTCCCAATGTTGGAGTACTTTACTTTGGTTTGTTCAATCCCTTCCATTACTCTCCCTTCCCTCTTTAACCCACATCCACTATTTTACAACTGCTTTAAAGACGCATCCTTATACCCTCCTCCTTCACAGATGTTATGTTTTATATTAATGATCCTCTGTCTTTTCCTTTCCTTTCCCTCATTCTTTTCCAATTTCTATAGAGCAGTTCCACTATTGCAAACACGTTCTACATATGAATTTGTATATGATTGTATTTGTTTTTGTGCATATGTTTATTTTTTGGATGTATCTGCCACATCTAAGAGAAAACACGTGGCCTTTGTCTTTTTGAGCCTGGCTTACTTCACTTAACATGATGTCCTCCTATTGTATCAATTTATGTTCAAACCACATGACATTATTCATTATGGCTGAGTAAAACTCCACTGAGTATATATATCAGATTTTCTCGAGCCATTCATCACTTGTAGAGCATCTGGGTTGTTTCTGTAACTTGGCTATACATTGGTGCACAGGTATCTCTATTGCATCCTGACTTAAATTACTTTGGGTAGACGCCCAGGAGTGGTAACACCAGATTATAAGGGAGTTCAAGCTTTAGCTTTTGAGGAATGTCTGTACTGCTGCCCATAGTCTTCATACTACTTGCAGTCCAACCAAGAGTATACAAAGCTTCCTGTGTCACCCCATCCTCACCAGCATTTTCTGTGTTATTGCCCTTGAACATGCCCATTCAAACTGGGAGGACATGAAATCTAACCATGTTCTGATTTGCATCTCTTTTATATACGGGGGGTTGAACACTTCTTAATGTATTTACTGGCCATTTATATCTCTTCCTTTGAGAATTCCCTGCTTAATTCTTTTGCCCATTTCTTCATTGGGGTGTTGATTCTATGGGGGCTGAGTCTTTTGAGTTCCCTGTAGATTGTGAATATTTGTCCCTTTCAAATGTGTGACTGGCAGATTTTTCTCCCATTCCTTGAGCAGTCTCATGAGCTTAGTGACTGTTCTTTTACTGTGCAGAAGCTTTTTAGTTTCCTGGAATCCCATTTGTTCATTCTTTCTCTTAAATGCTAAGCCTTTTGAGCTCTACTTAGAATGGCATTTCCCATATCTATATGTTCCACTGCATTTCCTACTACTTCCTGGAATTGTTTCAAAGTTTCAGGCCTTGAGCTAAGGTCTTTGATCCACTCAGAGTTGATGTTGCTACAAGGTGAGAGACAGGGTTCTAGTTTCAGTCTTCTACATATGGATATCCAGTTTTCCTAGCAAGACTTTTGAAGAGGCTTTCTTTTCTCCTTTGCTCTGGGCTCCTTTGTTGAAAATCAGTTGGATGTAGCTGTGTGGTTTTATATCTGGGCCTTCTATTGTAATGCATTCATCTTCATGTCTGTTTTTCTGCCAAAACCATGCTGTTTTACTATTATGGCTTTGTAGTGTAGTATGAGGTCAGGAATTGTAATATCTCTAGCATTGGACTTTTTGCTCAGAATGGGTTTGGTCATTTGATTTTTTTTCTTTGCTTCTGCTTTTATGCCATAATACATTTATTTTTTGTATACATTGAACTCTCCCTGCATCCCTGGAATGAAACCAACTTGAAAACGGTATATGATATTTTTTTGATATGTTGTTACATTTGGGCTGCCAGCCATTTACTGAGAATTTTTGAATCCTTGCTCACTAGTGCAATTAGTCTACAATTCTCTATAGAAAATATATTAGTCTATAATTCATGACAAAATGTCTTTATCTGGTTTGGGGATCAGTGTATTTCTTCATAGAAAGAATTTGGTAGTGTTTCTTCCCTTTCTATTTCATGAAAATTTGAGGAGTTTGGTATTCTTCTTTAAATGTCCTGGAGAATTCAGGAGTAAATTCATTGGCTTCTGGGCACTTTTTGGTGAGACACTTTAATGGTACTTTAATTTCGATTCTTGTTATAAATCTATTTAGATGATTTATTCTCTTCCTCAATTTTTGTTTGTCAACTACATCTAGAAACTTTTCCATTTCTTCTACATTTCTCAATTTGTTTGAGTATAGGTTTTCATAGTATTCCATAACACCCTCTGGATTTCCTTGGTATTTTTGAGAAATCCTCTTTTTAGTCTCTAATTAATTAACTTGTGTCTTTTTCTGCTTCCTTTTAGTCAGAATTGTTAAAGGTTTGTCATTCTGATTTGTCTTTTGGAAGAAACAAGTTTTTTTATTGACCTATTGTATCATCTTTTTTGGTATCTATTCCTTTGATTTCAGCTCTTATTTTTATTATTTCTCTCCTTCCATTGATTTTGGGTTTAGCTCATTCTTGCTTATCTCAGAGTTTGAGATGATCCATTAAGTAATTTATTTCAGATCTCTCTGTGCTTTTGTGTGTATACTCATAGGTATAAACTTTTGTCTTAACACTGCCTCTGCTGTATCTCATAGTTTCAGGTAAGTTGTTTTTTCTTTTTTATTATATTCTAGGAATGTTTTCATTTCCAAGGGATGGTGAGAAGAATTTGTTTAATGTTGCTGCTGAATGAAATACTCTAAAAATGTCTGCTCAATCTGCTTCATTTTATTTTATTGGTTTTATGCAATCCTGTGGATTTTTTTCCATATGACCTATCTATTGGTATCAGTGGGATAGCACCATCACCCACTACCACTGTGTTGTTGTCTATATGTGTTTTAAGTCCAGTAGTATCTGTTTAATAAAGGTAGTTTTCTCACATTGTGGATTTATATATATGTTAAAAATCATTATTACCTCTTGTATTGTTCCTTTATTTGTACAGAGTAAACTTCTTTGCCCTTGTGACTAACTGAAGTTCAAAGTCTTCTTTATGAGATAGATAAATAGGTATTCCTGCCTGATTTTTGGAGTCCATTTGCTTGGAAACTTATATTCCACCCTTTCATCCTAAGGCAATGTCTATTATTGTCACTGAGATGCATCTCTCATAGAAAACAGTCACAAAGTCTTTCTTTAAGTTTAGCTCACTAATATAGATCTTTTGATAAACAGTGAGACCATTAACATTCAGAGTTTTAAAATAGCATATTATTGTTGTACTTGGGGTGCATTGTCACATTTCAAAATGTGCTAACAATATATCTTAATTAGATTCACCTCCTCCATTATTCTCCTTTATCCTTCCTCCCCCCTTCTGAGAATTTATTCAACAGATCTCATTATTCTATTTTCATACATCAGTACATAATATTTCCACTATATCCACCCTCCTTAACCTGTTCCTTGTATCCTCTACAATCCCAATAGTATCAATCCCCAGAAGGATCTGTTTTACTTTCCTTTCCTTTCTTTTTGATAAAGACATTTTTGTTCATTTAAGATATGTATACAGGGAGTTTCATTATGACAGTTCTATGTTTCTCTGTATTATATCTGGAGTGCTTCATCCCCTCATTTTTCATCTTTCTTCTTATGTGATTTCAATAGGTTTAAATATTCTATATTCATTGTTTAGTAATATATGAAAATATAACCTACCAGAATCTGTGGAACACAATAAAGGCCATACAAAGGGGAAAGTTTACAAGTATAAGAGCCTACATTAATAAAACAGAGACTATTCAAATCAACAACCTGATGATTCACCTTAATTTCCTAGAAAAACAAGAACAAACCAAATCTCAATTTAGGAGACAGAAAGAAATAATAAAGATCAGTGTCAACATCAATGAGATTGAGACCACAAAACTATACAAAGAATCAATAAAACCAAAAGTTTGTTCTTTGAAAATATTAACAAGATTGACAAACCCTTAGCCAACATGAGAAGATGTTAGAGTGAAAAGACCCAAATTTATAATATCAAAGATGAAATAGTGCACATAAGTACAAATACTAACAAAATCCAGAGGATCATTAGAGAACATTTTGAAAACTTACATTCAGGTAAAGTGGAAAATCCAGAAGGAATGGATAAGTTTCTCCATGTGTTATCCAACCAAAAAGTGAGCAATGAAGATATTAACCACCTAAATACATCTATAACAGGAAATGTGATTGAAGCAGTAATAAATTCTCCCTACAAAGGAGAACTCAGAACCAGATGGATTCACAGCTGAATTCTACAAGACTTTGAGGAAGTACTAATACCAGTAATCTTCAAATGTTTCCAGAAAATAAAAAAGGAATGAACCCTACTTTACTCATGCTATTAAACCAATATTACACAAATTCCAAAACCCAATAAAGATGCAACAGAAAAAGAGAATTACAGATCAATAGCATTCAAGAACATAACCACAAAAATTCTCAAATAATACTGGAAAAAATAATTCAATAACATGTGACCAATTTGGTTTCATTCCAGATATGCAAGATGGTTCAATATACATAAATCTGTAGATTTAAGACAAGATATAAACAGAAGCAAGGACAAAAGTCACATGATCTTCTCAATAGATGCAGAAAATCCTTTGACAAAATTCAGCACCTTTTCATGGTAAGAGCTCTGACAAAAGTGGGAATAGAAAGAATGTTCCTCAACATAATAAGGGCTACATGTGACAAACCTATTGGCAACATTATACTAAATGGACAGCAACTGAAACCATTCCTGCTAAAGTCAGGAATAAGACAGGGACGCATGCCTTCTGCACTCCTATTCAATATAGATTTGTAATTCCTAGCCAGAGCAATAAGAAAAGAGCAAGAAATAAAAAGGATTCACATAGGGAAGGAAGAAGGAAAATTATCCCTATTTACAGATGATTTTATCCTATACATTAAGGACCCTAAATACCACGCCAAAAAACTCTTAGAAATCATAAATTCTTTTGGCAAATAGCAGGAAAGAAAATTAATATACAGAAATCATTAGCCTTCCTATGTGCCAACAATGAACAAGTTGAGAAGAAAATCTGGAAAACAATCCCATTTGCAATACCTTAAAAATACCTTGGAATAAATTTTGTGATGGAATGCAAATACCTTTTCAATGAAAACTATAAACCACTGAAGAGACAGATCAAAGGAGATATCAAAAGATGGAACAATCCTCCATGCTCATGAAGTGACAGAATCTACATTGTGAAAATTGCCATATTGTAAAAAGCAATCTACAGGTTCAATGCAATCCCTATTAAAATCCCAATGACATTCTTCACAATGTTAGAAATATCAATCTTAAAATTCATATGGAAATTCAAAATACCTTGAATAGTCAATGAAATTATGAGCAAAAAGTCCAATGCTAGAGGTATCTCACAATTCCTGACTTTAAATTATATTACCGCCATAACAATAAAGACAGCATGGTATTAACACAAAAGCAGACATGAAGACCAATGTATCAGACTAGTAGAATACCCAAATATAAACCCATGTATCTATAGCCAAATGATTTTTGACAAAGATGCCTAAAACAAAAGGAGAAAAGACAGCCTACTCAACAAATGATGATGGGAAAAATTGGATATCCATATGTAGAAGATTGAAATTATATCACCATCTCTTACCCTGTATCAACTCAAAGTGAATCAAAGACCTATATATAAGGCCTGAAATTTTAGAACAATTAAAGGAAGTAGTAGGAAATACACTGAAACCTATAGGCATAAGGAAAGAATTCCTAAATTGAACTCCAATGGCTCAGCAACTAAGACAAGTAATGAACAAATGGAACTCCATGAAACTAAAGAGCTTCTGCAGAGCAAAAGAGACAGTCACTAGACTCAAGAGACTGCCCCCAGAATTGGAGAAAATCTTTGTCAGCTACTCTTTCAATAAGGGACTAATATCCAGGATCAATAGGGAACTCAAACAACTCAACCCCCAAAGAGACAACATCCCAATGAATAAATGGGCACATGAACTAAACAGGGAATTCTCAAGAGAAGAGGTGCCTATAGCCAATACATACATGAAGAAGTGTTCCACTGCCCTGATGATAATGAAATGAAAATCAAAACTACACCAACATTTCATCTCACTCCAATTAGAATGGCTGTGTTCAAGAGCAAAAACACCAAAAAATGCTGGCTACAATGTGGTGAAACAGGAACCCTATACACTGTTGGTGGGAATGAAAATTATTATAACCAGGAACAGACCCTGTGCTGAGCAACTTTCTTTGGATTTCCATTGAAGAAGGAGAGTAGATTCCAGGAAGAGGGCCACAATTGAAAACCTCTAAACCAATTATGTGGTTTGTATCATTTCTTGTTTAAAAAACCAGTTCCCTAAGGCCAGTATACACCCCTCTATTCCACACCAAGTATGTTGAGGCCATTAGTTACCAGGATGACAGAGAAAAGCTGCTTCAATTACAGAAGTAGACCTGGTATCCTCAACTCAGCTCCTGAGCATGTTGGGACAGAACATGACAAAAGTACAGGAAGGGAGGGTGACAGCCAAGTGTGGTACACACCATATACCTACTCCCATCCTGGCAACACTGTCACCAGGACCCCAGATTGCTTCCATTAAGGAAAGCTAAAATTAGAACTGCTATATGGTCCAGTGAAACCATTCCTGGGCATATATAGAAAGGAACATAAGTCAGGGTACAGCAGAGACACTTGGACACCAACATTTTTGCAGCACTGTTCAGAATACCCAAACTATGAAAACAATCCAGATGCCCTACTGATGAATGGATGAAGAAAACATGGCATATGTGTGTGTGTGTGTGTGTGTGTGTGTGTGTGTGTGTATAAAATGGAGTTTCATTCACACATAGGAAAGAATGATGACATGTGGTTTAAACATAAAAGATGTAATTGGAGGACATGATGTTAAGTGAAGTAACATGAGTTCAGAAAGCTAAAGCCGCATGTCTTTCTCTCATATGTGAAAGATACATCCAAAAGATAAACATAGACAGAAAAATAGCATGCTCATATACAAACTTATACATCTAGCATGTTTATAATAGCAGAGCTACAGTATGGAACTCAGGAAAGGAACAGGGACTGATAGAGCATCAACAATACCATGATACATAACGTCTATGAAGGAAGGGGATTCAGTGATATGTATTAAATCTGATTCCTTGACTCTTCTTCTCCTGTGGTTTGGTACTGCCTGTCTCCTCATCTTATTGTTTGCTTTCATTTCATTTCATCACCTTATTAAATATACTTCTTTGATGTAAAAATGGTTTTATTTTCATGTTGGTGTAGTACACAGTACACAATGAATTTATCAATGACCACCTTCTTGGAATACAACGTAATTCAGGTATATTAGAGAACATCTTAACATGTTCTTCTACCCCTCAGTTTGTGTATTCCTTACCATATAACTTCTTGTATATACAGTATAATCACAATATATTTCATCAGTTATACCTTGAATAGTCAATGATTTGTTACAGTTAATGACATCGTCCAGGATTTTCTCTATCTATCCATATGGTCACTATTCTGGATCTTCTCATTTCCTTGTGTGAATTCATGTCTCCACATAGTGTCATTTCCTTCTACAAGGGGTACTTTACTATTTTTATGCTCTTGTGGGAATTCCAAATGATCAAGACACAGCCCTGCACTCTGGAGACGACATCTTGAGTGTCGGCCTGGAATTTAGGCCTAAGGAATACAGTGTTACAGCCATCAATAATGGAAATATACATGTCATTACAGGAATCCATGTGTTTATCTGTTGGTTGTTCCACTCTGATGCACTTTCTACACTCCTTTCCTGACTCAGAAAGTACCAGAACATGTTACATGTCACCATTAAATCCACCATGATACAAATAATGCTGCATCAGAGGAAGGAAATGGCCCCTTAGGTGTCTTGGAGCTTGGTGAAGCAGGTCAAGCCCACACATGGGTTAATCTGAGTTCATTCCATGGGTTAATTAACATGGGTTAATTAACATGAGTTCGTTAACATGGGTTAATCTGAAGCAGGAGGAAGAATGTTCACACAAATGAGGATGGGGTTCATTGTCTCACTGCTCCATCTGTGTGTATCACTTTGGAAAAAGTACCACTATTTACTACCAACAAGTAGTAATAGTCATCCTCAGGCTGGGCTCTGCTGATGGTCAGGGATGCTGTTGTTCCAGAGTGAGAACTGGTCTGGGTCCCTGAACCTCACTCACTATTTCTGTCTACTACCTGCACTGGGATCTGGCCTGGCTTCTACTGGAACAGTAGGCATTTTTTTGGGGGGGCTGGGAATCATCTCCAGATCAGGTGAGCTCAGTTGTCTCTCCCAGGTTCACTGACAATGATGGTTGCTCAGTCAGCTCACACAAGGCCAGAAAGCCTGAAAGAGAGAAAGGTCATGGGGTGGCTGAGTATGAAAGACCACTTCCATGATATCTCTATCCATTAAAGCTGTGCCTTCACTGAGATCACAGTTTGTGGAAAACCCAGCACAAGGTCCTGTGAGGAGTGAGTCTAGGGACAGGACTTGATTAGTAACCTGTGCATAGAAGAGAAGAGGGGATGAGAGAGAGGTATAGACTATATAAGAGGCATCCCAGAGCTCTGCCTCCATAGAACCCATAGCACAACTGGGCTACCATAGATCAGTCAAATTTCCTCTGAGGTCCTTTGTAGTAATAGGTGCTTAGTAACTATGTACATTGACTACTTCCTTGGGCTCCTTGCTTGAAAGGTTGTGGGGAATTTTGTCCCAACTGAAGGGGTAGAACAGGACACTGAAGGGAAGAGGGAGAGATCCAACTTCCCTAGCTGCTTCTCTGGGAAGAAATCATCCTTGTCCTCTGATGCATCTATGTACATTTGTGATCCAGGGATTGACCAGGTCACTAGTGTACCAACCTTCCTGGGCCATGGTGTGGTCTAGGCTCAGCTAACTCAGGGATGCTGGGCATCAAGACCTGGCCATGGAATGAACTGGCCACTGCTAAGAGAAAATTCACAACACTTAACTGTGCAGAAGCTAAACCATGCAAAATCAGCTTCCTAGTTTTTCTCCTCTTTGGGTCCCTCAGGTAAAATTTTGCCCCTAACTTGTCATTTCACTGGAATGTAGTCCTGTATCAATCTCATTTTTGTCAGTGTTGTCATATATGACATAATACTTGTTGAGCAATGAACTGATTTTGTGGTTTCATCACAAAATTTAGCCTGATTTCAGACTTGGTGTTTATTTTCTTCTATAATTCTCTCTTCCCCTGTTACTAACAATCATCAGAAATACATTCTTCATTTTCTTTTTATATCAAAGTTTTACATAATAATTTCACAAGTGCCAGAAAATAGACCTGCCATAGAAGCCTTCTTTAGTCTCTGTGTAGGTGTCTGGGTCAAGGTTGTACAGGGCTGAGTTCTAAAAAGTTGGTAGTTAGGGGTTGCTCCAACAAGGAGAACCTTGTGGGAATTCTTAAGTCCATGTGGCCCCCTGCTTAGAATGAGGGTCTTTATACATTTGTAAATGTCCTATTTTGCTTCTGTTGAAAACATTTTCACTGCGTAAAGTATTCCAGGTTGACAGACCTTTTCTTTTGTATTTTAAAAATATCACTCCCCAGACTTCTCTTTCTGGATTCTGATGAGAAATCTGCTCATACTTTTGTGGTCTCTGCAATGTTGCTTTTATCAGTACACTGTAACCAGTAACTTGGATAATATTGTTTCCTTAGTACTTGCTGCCTTGAGTTTTATTGAGTTTCTTCTGCATGTTTGTTTCCAGTTTTTCAAAAAAATGGAATTTTTTTTCCTCAATGTCATCACGCCCAAGAACCACCCTATCTTTTCTAGTTCAACCACAAATAATTTAAACTGTAGGAAAGTATTCTAAAACACAAAAAGCTGTGGTCTTTTCCACCCCTACCCCCACCACATTTTATATTAAATACTTTTATATTGCTATGGATAGATGACTTGTTCTTGTCATTTACAATATCTACTCAACTGTCATTCATTGAGTGTATTTTACTATATGTTATGAATCTCATCCACTCTAGGATTTCTCACTTTGTTAAAAATGCCAATGTTATATTTTTCAATTATGTGTGTTCAATGTGGACTCCTTTTGCATCCATGATATATTGTTAATCATTTCTCTATCTCTTGAACTAATGGAATATTGTTATACTACTTTTTTATATCCACAGTCTGCTAAGCCTGTCTGTGGAGCTAAGAAGAAAGGGCTACCTGGACACTCAAATATGACAGACCAGGTTATTGCTTGGTCCCAGTCCTAATCTGGGGACGACTATGATACAGAAAAGGAAGGGGTTGGTGCATCAATTTCCCATGTGTCCGTGTCACTGTTTTCTGTGCCAATATTGTCAAGCCTCATCCATCGCTGGGGCTACACTGATGGTCAAGATGACTGTGTTCCCAGTGCTTGACCTTAATAATATGTCAGGGATCACTAAGGACCAGATATCAGAATAATAGATGACCAGCACAGGAGAAAGGCCTTTCTTCTTCTAGTACCATTGAGTGTACTGATCTGAGTGTTTGTCTCCAGAGCAGGTGATTATAGTCATATGACCTGGTGCTACTGACAATGAGGGAAATTGTGTTAGTGCATAAGAGGCCATGGAATCAAGAAGAAGCAAGGAGAGGTGTCTGAATGTAAAGATGAGATTCCCAGGGTCACCAAAAGCTGAGTTTGGGTTTGGGATAGATCCAACTCATCCTAATGTACAAACTCCCCTTACATCAAGTGATGAGACAGCCCTCATGAGAAGACTCCTCACCTAGACAGTGGAGAGAAGACTCTTCACCTAAATAGTGGAGAGTGGATCACAATTTCATACAGAAGAATCACCTCAAGAACTCCCTTAGATTTATTGGCCAATTCTGACAACTTTTCTTTGTATCCTGATACAACACTGGATTAAATTTTGTAGGACTATCCTTGAGTGAATTCACTTTCAAAAACATACTAGATGCTTGTGGGCAGGATATATATCTCAGGAGAAAGAATGTCAGTTCTCTAAATGTCAATAAATGTCCTCATGATTGGTCCTCTTTCTCTTATTTATATGTATATAAAATAAACTCACCTGTCCTCAGTAGTATTTTTTATTTTATATAATTTTTATTCTGCTATATTCATTATACAGGGGGGATTCATACGATGATTTCAATTAGGCTGATATTATGCATTAGTTACATTGTCCCCAGTGTCTCTCTCCCTAAAACCCCTCTGCATCACTGAAAGCAATTGAAAGAGGTTTCTTTGTTCCATCTTGTAAAAGTATATGAGGTTCATCATCCATGCACCCTCACCCAATCTCCTTCATTCACCATTCTCCCTCCCATTAGTACTCCTTCCACACACTGTACCTATTTTACAGTCCTGCCTGAGGAGTATCTCAGAAGGTTTGATGGAGGGTTCTTCCAACTGGGATGGAAACACTGAAGCAGCTGATCTAAGATAATTCACATGAACTGTTACTATTCATTCCACTGAGTAGTATAAAACACATTAAGTGACTTAGATTCCTAGTTCAAACTGTGGTCAATGTCTTTGAAAAGAAAAGAATCACGGCCCACATATTTTAACCATTCATTTGTTATTTATCTCACTGTTGCTTTCTCTGCCATGAGCTGAAGGCAACGTAGACATTCTTGATTTGTGAGGCTCTAAAGATTATAGTATTCTCTGTTGCCCCCACAGGTGTGATACTACAGGTGTGATTACCCCAAGAGAACATATTCTCTCTATGCCTGATCTGACCAATATAGCCAGCAAGAGTCACAGGTAGCTGCTGAGCCTATAATGTCCATGACACAGGTAGAGATGTACTGTAGGTGTGAAAAATACACAAGATGTCAAAGACTTAGTAGAAGAGTAATGTAAAATAGTCCTACTCTAAATGTGGATTCCATATTGAAATAATAATTTAATAGGGCATTGAATAAAATTATATATTATTAAACTTAATTCTTCCTGTAATTTTCACTTAAAGATGATTAATAAAAAATGTGATGTGACATATGAGGTTTGGCTTGTATTTCTATTTTACTATACAGAGCTTCAGATTTGACATAGCATTGTATTGTCACAATAAGAATCAGTTGCTTTTTCTAAAGAGAGAGAATCTTCTGCAGCCTTGAGGAGAGGCCAGGGTCCCAGCCTTAAAAGCTCAGTAACAGATCTCAGGAAGTTGAGCTGCCCTGGTGAAGGACACAGGTCCTGGGATCCCTGAACTCCTGCACTGGGCTCCCATCTAGAGCATCTGAAACTCAGAATAGTTTTCCACAAGAATAAATGCTCTTCAGTAACTGCATAGACTGAGACCTGGGACCTGGAATCCTACTGCATTTTCCAAGTAAGGCCCTCAAGGTGCCCATATTCTTGTTAGTGTCCTGGAGGAACATGGTTTCAGCCTGGCTCTCAGATAGAGGTCACTGTAGCCCAGAGCAGCATAGACTGTGGTTTCTTCCAGTCCTGGGAATGAGACTTGGTACCTGTTCTCCAATAGGCCTGGCCTCTCATTTGTGATCCTTCTACCCAGCCATAGCCTCTCTCCTTCCTGTCCCTGGCTGCATTTCTAATGGGCACTAATTGTGAAAGAGAATCAGAACAAGGGCTCCCTCTTCCCGATGACCGCAAAGAAGCTCTCACCTGATGGAGTTTAAAAGAAAAAGAAACCCAGCTGTGCTCAGTGCCAGATTTGCCCTCCATGGCTTGTCCAGTCCAGCACAGAAAGGGGCACAGCCCTGCAGTATGTGGAGAGAGGGCTGGTGTAGTTCCTGTAACCGTGAGCTTTGTTTCTGTTGCAGATGAGTCCAACTCATCTAAAGCCTTTCTTCAAAGACTCAACAGCCTAGAGAAACCTGTGAGAGCCACGATGACCCAGGATTTCTGTTTATTTAAGAACCTAGATTGTTTGTTCTGTTTAAAGTACATACTGATCATATAGTGCTTCTGCAATTTTGCTCTTAATTTTCTACCTTTTACAGGTCTTTGTTCTTCATTGCTCCACAATGAGCATTCATTCTTGATTTATATCCAGTGTACCTTTTGGATTTCCCTTTGCATCCTTTGTGGTATTCTTTATTTATAATAGTTATAATAGTTACTATGTTCATTTCAATTAATAGTTCACATTAACAGAGTTTGAATGGACACCACCTTAGTTCCTATCTCACTCCCCGTTTATGATATTAGCCCCACAACTAATCCTGTTATGCTTTTCTGCCCATTTGCACTGATTTCTCATCAGATAATGAAGGTGAAAAACTGTCACAGGCCAGTAATGTAAGCACACAATGCATTACTCACATGTTTGTGATGATGCTGGTGCAAACACAGGTACTGCCAGTCACATAAAAGTAGAGCAAACACAAGTATTTTAGTACATATTAATGCTGATAATAATCCACTATTATTTGTAAATGTATTTTCTATACTATACACAGTATTGAGATTTCTCATGATGGCAAGCATATTGATTTCATCATCTTCTATTTTCCTTTTTAAATTTCTTATTAGGTCATAGCCCAAGGAGCAATGGTTTATGCACAATATAAGCTATAAGAACATATACCAAATATACGTATGTGTGAATAGAAATATATCATATGTCTTAGAAGTGTAGTGGCATATACCACCTAAGTTTGCAAGAGTACACAAAATTACATTCAAACAACATAGAAATATCTAATATTGTATTTCTCATAAAATGTATCCTTGTTATGAAGCAATGCATAGGTCTGTGTACATATAAACAGCCAGCAACCAGTACCTAAATTTTCAACATCTGTGGATGAACAGTAAAGTGAAAACATTTTTAACTCACTCTTACTGATCATATAAGTAATTTTTATTCTCATCATTATTCCCCAATCAATAAAGTATAACAGCTATTGTCATAGCATTTGATTTGCATTAGTGATTATAAGTGATCTAGATATGATTTAACATACATGAGAGGATGTCCACAGGTTATATGAAAATACTATGATGTGTAGAGGGACTTAAGCATCTACGGATGATACTATCTTTCAGGGTTCCTGGAACCAGTCTCCCATGAAATCTGAAGAAAGACTGCATGTCTATCTATCGTCTGTACATCCATTCATCTCCTTTGTATGCTCTATAGCTACTGGTTTATTTCCATGTAAAACTGAAATAATTTGACCAGTACACAGTATTAACTGCACCTCTGATGCTAAAAGGATTTTATTTTATGCTGGTATAGTGTACAGTACACAGAGAATTTATTAATGATAGTCATGGATAGCATACAAAATGACATCATACAGAATTTCTTCTACTTAGCCACAGAGTCACTAGATCAGATACCTTCATTTCCTTCTGTGAGTTCATGATACTGTCATTTCCTTGTACGTGGGGTCCTTACTCTTTTGTAGAGGGAGTGTTTGAAGGTTACCAATTCTATAATATTTACATGTCTGTAAAGGTCTTATTCTGCCTTTATTTTTGAAGACATTATCACCGGGTAAAGAATTTCAGGTTGACTTATTTTTCCTTTTATATTTTGAACATAGCAATATCCTATCTCTTAACTTGCTTCTGGTTTGAAATCTGCACTTATCTTTATTATCTGAATTGTCTCTCCAACACTGCTTTCAGTGCTATGTAACTTGCCACAGTATTATTTAATTAGTGCTTCCTAGGCTGACATTCAGGGCTGAACTCCCTATTGGCCTCCCATTAAGCATCCAGCTTCTTCCCTGGTACTTATGACAGCAGCTCTGCTGCATCCTGCTAGTAGACGACACAACTATAGCTTCCTTCTGCCAAGTTACACAAACCTTCAGTCATATGAGATAGTGTGAACAGGGACTAGCCTCACTCTATCATTGTGTCTACTTGGCCCAGCCCTGACAGTACAGAAATGTTGCCTAAGTAGAGCACTGGGAAATAGTACAGTTCTGGGTGTGAACACAGTCCAAGGGCTAAAACATACTATTCTGGCCTTTTTTGTGTTTGCATTGAAATAAATGAGAGTGCTGAATTAAATGTAACTCGTTTACAAGAACCATAGATGTCAGAAAATGTGTTGTGTGGTTTGGGTAACAGCTTCCTCATATGTTCAGGATCCAAGTCTTATGCTCCCCCTCCCTGAGTAAGAGTTGCTGTGATGTCAGAGATGATGCCTGACATCTGTATAACAGGAGCTCAAATTGCACTTAGATTACCTCAGTCATCATCACCCTTTATGTGTCTGTTTGTCTGTGGAAATGCTACACACTCTTCCTTCAGTCAGGACCTCTTTCACCATGCAATGAGCGTTGTTTGTAGTGAATGCTGAAACCACCCATGTCATCTTCACAATTGGAACCAGGGCGCTCCTTCCAAAGAGGATGAGGGTATTAAAAGTAAACAAGTGCCTCTTTGCTTATGGATGTTCTTGAAAACTAATTATATGGGTAAATCTTTTCAGCCCCAAGTTCTCACCTAAAGAAAGAGTATAAAAAAGTATTCATGTACCACATTTTGAGACACTTGCTTTTGTTTCGCCTATTTCTACACTATTATGATACTAATGTAACATAAATTTAATCATTTTCATCCTAAATCCACACATGTACATTCTCCAACTCTATAGTCATCCACTGACCTCTCATTTTGATGCCAAAAATGAATCACTGTCTCAATAGAATTCCCTTCATATCAAGAGTTGTATGATAACCAGGAATTCTATGGTTTCTAGAGCATACTCATGTCAACAAATATGAACAGGTCATGTTACAAGGGACATATCAAAGTCCAGAAACCATCCCTTCTGCTTCAGGTCTATGAAGGCAGGTGCATAACTAGAAACTTCCACTCCATGTGGCAGGGAGGGACGGTGGGAGCCAGGCTGGTGGCAGGTTTTGTCTCCTTCCCCATGTGCCTGTGTCACTGTGAGTACTTACATAAATGGGTCTTTGATAGTAACAGAGATGGAAATACTGCAAAAAACTGGGACAAGTGTTTTTTTAAACTATCAGAATCCATGGGAATACATTTAAAATAAGAATTTAAGTGACATTAATAAGGCTTTACAACAACAGAGTAATCGTGTGTTCAGCATCCTTCTATCCATTGGAAAGGAAGCAAAACAGGTTCTGATGATTCTAAAACTACAAAAGTGATGAAGGAAGCTGCCCAACACAAACCTCAACTCTATTTTCTGCACACAAGTCAATTGCCTAACCTAAAAGATACCACAGATGAGACCCAGTGAATGTTTCCAGCACAAAGGGGCACTGTAAAAGTCAAAGATAGGAGACTATAGCTAAAGCCTATATTTGAAATTTCACTGGTATCAGCCAGGCCCACTCTTTTATATCTGTCACTGCTGCTTTCAGGCTGAAAGAGCAAAGTCCTGTGTTTGCACCCCAAACCAGAGAACTTGGAAATACTAAACCATTTCCTTATTGGCCTAGAGCAGATGAAAAAATTAGCATCTTCCATAATCTCTGCTCCATTAAGATCAGTAAATGAAACATATTACATCTTGGGAGAGCAAATTGCAGACAGTAATGCCATCTTTAAATACCTAAAGGACTTGTAGTTAATGTTGTTTTGACAATGGATAAAATTCATTAGACTTCCCCTTCTATTTTATCACTTGGATGAATCCTACACATGCAGATGGGAAAATACTCCATTGTCTATTTCTGCACCAGCTGTGGTGTATGCTCAAGCAGAGAAAATTGGCTGCTGTGCCCAGGAGGCACCAGTGATGTGAAAGCTGAGCTCCTCACCATTTCTCTACCACATTGGGATCACAAACAGTGTTCATGTGTGTGAAACTGACAACAGTATGTGTGTACATTTTATTCTTCAGCTGCATTAACTCTCTTCCCTGTCACAAAATAGTCCATGGGGACTCAGACCATCTGGAACCCCAAGAAATATTTTGAGGCTGCAAAATGTCATTGTAATTGTATCCCATGTGCACTGAGTGGAAAATATAAAGAACATTTTTGGAAAAATTTATTCCAGAGTGTGTGAATCAAACCACAAGAAACTTCAATCTTCTACATTATCTCAAATTATTCAGATGTACTTGCTTGGGGCAATCTGAACCATGTCCCCACATTAATAAATAAGGAAGTTTATCTCATAATTCCCACCATGAAGAAAGTAGTTAAAGCCTATTAGGGCCACTCGGTCTTTGCAGGCAGCCCTGCTTCAAAGGTGAGAAAAATGCACCAATTCAGATGTTAGTGTAGTTGACATTGAGTGTAGATTTGCAAAAGACAGGTGTGTAGCATGTCACTCAGGTGGGCTATTCACCCAGCTATGTGGAAAGTCCTACCCTGTGAATTCTATGATAATAGGAGAATTGGTTATGTGAGCAGAAACTTTGTGCTTATTCCCTTTAATAGACTCTCAAGTAGGCCATGAGACTTTGGAGTAAGTGTGTGTCACCAGAAGTAGAGAATCACACACTTTTGGAAACAGCCCTGGTCCATCCCCAGGTCTTACTAGTTAGAGGACATCATGGGACATTTAGAGGATGCACATTCACAACTATGATCTACCAGATCATGTGGTCAGGCAGGCCCACAGTGAACACTCTAAGTTTGAGGTTTTACATCTAATTTGGATGAGGAACTCTGCTGAGGTTGAGGATCAGTAACCCAGAACTGCAGGTGGTCCATGCCCCATGTCTCTATTTCACCTCCTCATTTGTTGGAAACAATGGTGTTTGAACTCCCAACCTCACACTTACTATGCAGTCACTCTACAACTTGAAACATACCCCCAACCATTTTCCTTTAGCAATTTTTCAGACAGAGTCTTGAATTTTTGCATGGGGTAGTGTGCCTCCAAAGGATAACTTCTATAAAAATGGGACTACAGGAGTAGATTCTTATGCACAGCCTGTTTATTGAGAAGGGGACCATATAACTTTGTGTCTAGGCTAGTACTGAACAACATCTTCCAAATATCTTCCTGCGGAGAAACTGATATTTCAGGATTTTGCTGTCAGACCTGGCTATTATAATGAAGAATTTTAAATTAAGCAGTATGTCCAATACTGTCTTTTATACATGGAAATAAAGAAATGTTATCTATGAATATTTTAGTCACTTTTTTCATGCCACATCCTTGAGTAATAATTTTATGTACTATATAATTACAGAGCATATCAACTAGGAAACAAAACTCATCTCAGTAATATGTGCTTGTATTTAGATTTCATTGTTTGCACTTCATAAGGTAGAAGTACACATTCAAGGTGTCCCAAGCATGCTGAAAATCTCCAAAAACTGAACCGAATATAAAAATTTCACTTTCCTTTTAATACTTGCACCCTTATTGGCAAAGCTGGTTCATGTTTTCTAGAAAAAATTTGACTCCAAAGCAAGAGCAAGTCACTTTCTAACCTTCTCTGTTTGACCACAATTGAAATAATGTAGGTTTTAACATTTCTAAGTCTGTAAATCTTTACCAATATTTTTCAGTAGAGAACAACCTCCTATCAAATACCCAGTGCATTTGCCCAGTTTAGGAAGACATTTGTGAGTAAGGAATAGTTAATTAGGACAGTTCAAAATTCCTATGACCACAGATAAAATTATTCTATGAATAAGGACATTTCAGCATTTATTTTAATTTACATTACATCAGGGGCTAAAGCATTGCTCACATCTATAACCCCAGCTACTCAGGAAGCAAAAATCAGGAGGGTCATAGCTTGTGGACAGCCCAAGCAAAACATGAGTGAGAACCCCCTCTCAATCAATGAGCTAGTCATGGTGGATCAGAACTGTAGTGTCAACAATGCAGGAGACCATAGCTATCAGGAATGGCAGTCCTCACACACAAGATCCTACTAACAAATATATGAAGAGAAAGGTATTGAGGCATGGATAAAGTGACATTGTGGCTTCCTATCAAGCATGAGTCTCTGAGATCAAACCCTGGTACACCAGAAAATAAACCTATCAAAGTTAGAAAAAGTGAGTATACTAGAAAACAAACAAAAATATCTTCTGTCTTACTTGAGAAGGTATTGTGTGTTCTTCTTTGTTTGTGGGACAGAGAATATAGGTATAAGCTTTTCTCTTAGCACTGTCTCTGCTGTATCTCAGAGCTTCAGGTAGGTTGACTTTTCTTTTTTATTACATTCTAGGAATGTTTTCATTTCCATGGGGTGCCAAGAAATATGTGTTTTCTGTTGCTGCTGAATGACATACACTATAAATGTCTGCCCCATCTGCTTGGATTTATGTTATTGGTTATATGTAATCCTGTGGATTTTTTTCTATGTGACTTGTCTATTGGTGTTAGTGGGATAGCAAAGTCAACCACTACCACTGTGTTGGTGTCCATATGTATTTGAAGCCCAGTAGGGGCTGTTTAATGAAGGTACTTTGTTGACATTAGGGTCGCATATGATAAAAATGGTTATTTCCTGTTGTATTGTTCCTTTACTAGTACAGAGTAACCATCTTTGCCTTTCTGACTAATTGAGGTTCAAAGTCTTCTTTGTAAGATATATAAATTGCTACTCCTGCCTAATTTTTGGAGTCCATTTGCTTGGAAACTTATATTCCACCCTTTCACCCTAATGCAATGTCTATTATTGGCACTGAAATGCAATTCTTAGAGAAAACAATCACTGAGTCTTTCTTTAAATTCACCTCACTAATCAAGGTCTTTTGATAAAATAGGGAGACATTCAGAGTTTTGAAAAAGCATATTACTGTTGTATTGGGGGTACATTGTCATAATATGAATGTGCAAACAATATGTCTTAATTATATTCATCTCCATTATTCTCCTTGATCCTCCGTCACTACTTCTGAGAATATATTCAACAGGTCTTATTATTCTATTTTCATACATGAGTACATAATATTTTTACTATATTCAACCTCCTTAGCCCTTTCCTTATATCCTCTACCCTCCCAATAATATCAACCCCCAGAAGGATCTGTTTTACTTTCCTGTCCTTTCTTTTTACAAAAAAGACATTTTTGTTTGCTTAGGATATCTAGAAAGGTAGTTTCATTATGACATTTCCATGTTTATCTGCATTATATCTGGAATTGCTTCATCCCTTCCAATGCTGATTTCAATAGGTTTAAGTATTCTATATTCATTCTTTAGAAATACATGAAAATATAATCTGCCAGAATCTGTGGAACACAACAAAGGCCATGCAAAGAGGAGAGTTTATAACTGTAAGAGCCTACATTAATAAAACAGAGAATACTGAAATCAACAATCTAATGATGCACTTTAAGCTCCTAAAAAAAAAATCAGGAAAAAACCAAACCCAAAACGAGTAGACAGAAAGAAGCAATGTAGCTAATTAAAGGAATAGCTAAAGCAGCCCTTTAGAGAACTTATGCCTTCATATTCTCAACAGTAAACAGAAGATCTAAAGTACATAATTGTAGCTATGTGGCCCACAGAGTTTTATCCAATGTGGATGTCAACATAGGGTTATCAAAATTTATCAAAGTAGTCTTCATGGAAGAGCTGAACCAGAGACAGCAAAGCCTCATGGCTTCCCTCTCTCAATATCATATTCACTTACATCTTTAAGGTCACACTCCTTCAACTTGATTCAACCTTGTGCCTCATTTTGCTTCCACTCTGGCAACAGAACTTACGTCTTACAGTGTGGAAATAAAGAATGTGATAGGAGAGTTAATACATATATTTGTCCCCACATTGTTCAAGACGTTGTTTAAGTTGATTGAGATACAGCAAATAAGAAAACATACCAAAATATCTGCTCTCAGAGTCACATCAAGAAGGAGGTGCAGCTGAAAGCTCTGGGAGTTGGTCCCTCCCATGTCCTTTCAATTGAAGTCTCAGGCATGATCAGAATCACTGTATTGCAAGACTGGAATCCATGCACACATTTGCTGTATGCAGCGGAAACTGAAGGACGAAGAGTTTGGTATAAGAATGATTTGTGACCACAGAGCTTCTCAGAGACTTCATAGATCTCACAGATGAGGAGTTTAGTTGCTGTAAACATAGTTTGGAAAAGTCACTAAAAAAGAGCAATTGAGTCCTCCAGCAAATAATGTCACCAAAAGGAAAATGTGATTAATCTGATGTTCAGAATTATAACATTGTAACATTCAACATGTCCAGATTTCAACACATTTTTCTAAACATATATAATAACTAATAGATTTAACCCATTCACAGAAAAAGAAAAAAATCCACTGAAAATATTCCAGGAGAAGCACATAAATTGGATATTGTACAGACAACATTAATTGAAATCACTAAGAATGCTTAATTTACTAAAAGAATACATGGAAATTCCCCAAAGTATATTAGAGGGATAGTATCCAAGAAGAAATATAAAAATGACATAGAAATTATGATAAGGAACCAGCACTCTGGTCTGAAAATTCAATACTGAAATGAGAATTCAAGGATTTCAACCATAGTGTTGAGCAGACAAGAGAATAATCATATAACTTGAAGATATTTTCATTGAAATCACACTGCATGAGAGACATAAGAAAAACTTTTATTGGAAGTGCACAGAGCTCAAGAGAGCTATGTGACTCCTTCAGTCACACCAGTGAATGTATCAAGTACGTCTTAGAAGAGGGGGAGGAAATAATATGTGAAGAAATAATTGCTACCATGCTGTGCACAAGGGTTCATGACTGTCATCCCAGCTATTTGGAGGGAGTGCACCTTGGGAGGATTGTGGTTTGAGTACAGTCTGGAAAATATTTAGTCTGACCCCCATCTCAGTAAACAATCTGGGTACACAGGTACATGCTTGTAATCTCAGTTTTGTAAGATGCAGAGAGGGGAAGGCTGCAGTCCAGGCAATATGGAAGTCACAAAAATACATGAGAACTTGTATGAAAATTAAGTAACAGAAAAGCTTTGGGTATATGGCTCAATGTTAGGCAGAGTGCTTGCCTAACAATCTGGAGTTCCTGAATTCAAAATCCCATATAGCCAAGAAATAAGTTTTGAAAACTTCCAAATAAAAACAAATCTATGAATAGTTCCTTTTAAGGAGCTCAATGAATTCGAAAAATATTTCAGTGACTATTTAAGTGAAAATAGTAGGTGGAATTAAGTTTCAAAATAAATTTTATTTTATTTAATGTTCTATAACAATATTTCAATATGTAATGCATATTTAGAATGGGAGTATTTTTCTATCTTCTATGAAGTCTTTGACCTCTAGAGTGTATTTCACACCTACAGTACTTCTGTATCTGGATCACGAACATCATGGGTTCAGCAGCTACCTATGTTGGTCAGATCAGGTCTAGAGGGAAGATGTTCTATTTGGGTAATCACACCTGTAGTATATGCTTCTATCTACATGGAGGCAGCAGACAGTCTCATATACAAAAGACCTCATGAGGGTGAATGGCTGCTCAACCTTCAACTCATACCAGAGGAAGCAGAAGTGAGATATACAAGAGATGATTGCTTAAAATATGGGGACCAGGATTCTTTCCTTTTCAAAGACATTAAGTTTAACCACAGTTTGAACTAGAAATCTGAGCCATTAAATTAGTTTTTCTAATGGTCAGTGAAATGAATGTTAACAGTTTTCATGAATTATCTTAGATGCTGCTTCAGTGTTCCCATTTCAGAGGGAAACCTTTCAATAAAGTTATTGAGATATTTTATTGAGGATATTTTATGGATGTAGAAATAAGAGAAAGAGAAGAGTTCATTGAAATTTAGAATACTGACATTCTCTACCCTGGGATATATTTCCTGCCCACAAGCAGCATGGATGTCACCCATAGTGACAGCCACAAGCCTCTCTCAAAGATTCTGACCCTGATTCCTGTTTTGCGAACCTTCTTATCTCTTCAATTTGCATCTGAGTCAGTTCTTGGTGCAGGGAGACATGGCTCATCTTTGAGGTCATTTTGAGAGCTCAACATTCTCCTTCAACAATACCAACCTGTGAAGGCAATGCTGGGAGAGACCAGCCCAGCTCAGAGATGAGACATGCCTAGGAGAGAGTGCCTGTCCTGCTATATCCATGTCCTGTGTGTTCCCTAGACCCTGGGATCCATTGTGCTTGGTGAAGGGATACTAATAAAGCCTCAGGAGATGAAAATGGAAATGGACTGCAGTGAGTGTCATATTGCCTGGTCCTCCTTCAGTATTGCAGAATTCTGTCATGACAGACAATTGTTAACCAGGAAATAATAAATGAGTAAATATCGAACAAAAGACAGTTTTTATTCAGCTACAAAATAGATTTGCAAATCTGCAACAGAGATTGACTTAGAAAAAATGTTCTATCAAGTTTGAGATGGACTGGAGTATTTCAGGGAAGATAGGGAACAGTGGTGTAAGGTGAAAGAATTTGTTTTGATCAATTTTACATTCACATTGTGATATCTATGAATTGTGGTAGAATTTGAATTGTTCCTGTAGTCTGTCCATACATGAAGCTGTACATGACTCATTCATTGTTAGGAGGGAGCTATAATTCTTTCAAAACAGGAAGTCAGAAGAAGACACAAAGAATGTACTACTGCATTGTTCACTCTTGATGCATACTTTTAAACATTATTTTTTGTCTGGAAGTTAAATTTAGGTACCCATGTCTGTAAGGCAAATTGTAGTCTATGAAAGTTTAGACCGTGGGGCTCATAGAGCTTTTGCTCTGTCTTGACCAACCTACAGAACTTAATTTGTTTTTCCACAATAACCAGTCAACTAAATAAATCTATTTTGTTTTGTTATTGGTGTTTTCATTTGCTTTTGATTTACCCACAAGTAAATACATCCTTTTTACTATCCAAGTTTGTGAATTTGATGATACATACACAGTTGTTAGCACTCCACAGCTGAGACACATAGCAGTGTAATCACCACCCACACATTCACACTTCCTCATCCCAACCTCTGGAACTGATGACCTTCTGACTGTCTCTATGAATTTACCTTTGTGAGAACATTGCATTAAATTTGGTTGTGGAACCTTTCACAAAACACGATGCATATAAGACCCACTTGTATTATTGTGTTTTGACACTGAAAAGATCACAATCTGTGACCAAGTTGGTTTCATTCCTAGGATGCAAGAGTTTTGCAATTCATGGGAATCAATAAACATGTCATAAAGTTCTTAAATTGAGCCAAGGACAAATATCACACAATAAAATCAATAGACACAGAATAAGCCTTTAGAAAAGAAAACACTGTTTCATGATAAAATATTTGCAGAGCTTGGTATATAAGAATCATACCTCAACATGATAAAGGCTATATCTTACAAACCTAGAGCCAATGTAGAAATGGGAAAAATTGGGAGCACTTTTTCCACTATCAGGAATGAAACAAAGATGTCCATTTGGTCCCAGCTAATTCAATACAGTATTTGAATTCTTAGGCAATAAGGAAAGTGAAAGCAATGAATGTGACAGGACTATAAAAAGAAAAAGTCATATTATACTTATTTGGGGCTGGTATAATCTTATACTTAAGAGACCCTATTAAGTTCATATGAAAACTCAGAACTGTAAAACACTTTCAGCAAAGTATCAGGATAAAAAATTAATATAAATAAGTCAGTGACATTTATATATGCCAATAATGAATGTACAGAGGATAAAAATCAGAAAAGACATTTATAACAGCCTCAAAAACAGCTGGTAATAAACCTAAACAAAGAAATGAAAGGCCTTAACAATGAAAGGTATGAAACAATGAAGAAATAAATTTAAGAAAATCCTATGAGATGGATCGACCTCCATGCTTATGGATTGGTATACTTAATATTCTGAATATGACCACATTACCAAAAGGGAGCTACAGAGTCAATGCAATCCCTATGAAAATTCTAATGACATTTTTCACAGAAACTGAAATAACAATTCTAAAATGAATAAGGAAGCATACAAGAAACTAAATAGCAAAAGATGTGAGGCTTTAAGAACATTTTAGCCGATGGGATGTAGGGTATTGGTGACTCATATCTAAAAGTATTTGACTGCATGGAAAGTCTGAACTGAATAGGTCCAACAGGAGGTAGGTGCCATTTTCACTGTGAATGATAAAATCAAATTTAATACACTAATCCAAGGAACCACCTCTAGGTATTACCTCAGATCCAGTGACCAGGCTCTAGAGCATATCTTATTACAATGTACAAAATACATTTTAATTTTATTTTTGAAATAAGCATACCATGATAGTATGAGGGGTTTCATTGTGCAAATTCTGTAGATATATACAGAATTTATATTCTGTATAATATAGAAAAAGTTGTCCCCCTTCTGTGACTATTTTTTAAAGACCTGTTTCAAGAAATGAGGAAAAGAGAATCCACACTGGGTTGATTCTCCTGCTGAAATTTTTTGGCAGAAATGTTTGAAACACCAATCACAAAGCTCCTCAATAGTAATTTCATTCATTCTTAAAACAAATGGAAAAACATCAGATAGCTGAAAAGAAATAGTGGTAATACAAGAAAATAGAATAGAAGACTCAGAAATAAACCCAAGCAGCTATAACCATCTTATTTTTGACAAAGGAAACAAAAACATAGGTTGAAGAAGACAGTCTCTTCAATAATTGTCGAAGAGTAAAACTAGACTCCATCTCTTACCCTGTACAAAATCAATTCAAAATGGATGAAAGATCTTATTGTAAGTACCACAACTGTGCAATTTGTACATGAAAATATATGGCAAACACTTGAAAATTTGGCCTAATGAATGATTTTCTAAATAGGACTCCAATTATTTAGGAAACAAGAACAATAATCAACACATATGAATGGACCAAATTAAAAGATTTTTGCACTTCAAAGAAGCAATGACCAAAACAAAGAGGCATTCCCACAGCATGGGAGAAAATCATTGCAATACTCAGAATACATAAAATAAACACAGGAACAAATAATGTAATTAAATGGGCCAATGAAGTAAACAGACTGTTCTCAGGAGATGAAGTACAAAGGACTCATTAAACATGAAGAAATGTTCAAATGCTTTAGTATAAAGGAATTTCAAATCAAAATGAGGCAGACATTCCATCTGATGCCAGTGAAGAGAACTATGATCAAGAAAACAAACAACCACAAATTCTTTAAAGGATGCAGGAGAAATGAACACTTATACTTGGTGGTGGTAATGTAAATTAGTGCATCCAGCAAGGAAATCAGTAAGGAGTTTCTTCAAGAAATTAAAAATAGGATCACTTTTGAGAATATATCTGAAGGAATGTAAACCAAAACACAGTTGAGATATCTGCATACTCAAGTTTATTGCAACACTATTCACAACTGCCAAGCAATGAAATCAGCCTAGGTGCACCAAAACATGATCGAGTAAAGGAAATGTGGCACATGTACACAATGGAGTATTTTTCACCCAAATAGAAGATGAACTCTTGTCATTTGCTGTAATATGGATGGAACTGGAGATCATCACATTGAATGAGATATGCCAGGCTCAGAAAGATGAAGGTCACATGCTTTTGCACATATGTAGAAATTACACAATAATAACAGCACTGCTACTACTAATGACAATATAATGAAATATTGAAAAACTGTTAAAAGGTTGTGAGAAGAAGGAAGTGGTTAATAACGAGTAGTAGAGGAGGTAAGGGTATTCAAATTAAACTATATGCATGTTTGAAAATATCACAATCCTTTACAATAATGCAATTACTTTAAACTAGTAAAATGCCAATAGAAATAGAGATCATAGAAAGTGCAAATGGTAATCACAGAGTATAAAGTAATGAATTATAAAACCAATTTCTGGAGAAAGAAGTAACAAATAACAGTGAAACTACATGTCTTCATAAAAGAAATTTAACACAGGAGGAAGGACAAATAGATATCAGAGCCCAGCAGGAGATGCTGTGTGTCTTCTCAGTGGTTTAAAAGAGATGAAAGAACTCACATGCTCACATTAATGGTCTGGGGAGTGCTTATTGGACCGATATAAGGAGTGAACCAGGTGTTTCCTCCCTTAGGGAAATTCACAGTTCAAAATAATCCAGCCTCCTGGAAAGCGTAACTACTTCTTGGGTAGAGAAGAAAAACTTGTTGGTTCTGATTGTATTGACTCAGGGTCCAATTTGCACAATGTAACAAATAACCGCACACTTTTTACCAAGATAGCTGAGGAGGAGGTAAAAGGGCTATGCCAGTGTCCAGCAGCAGCTGTGTGCCCAGAGCATCTTTGGACATCTCCACCAGAATGTGGACACATCTCCAACTTCCCAGTCTCCTCAGTGACTGTCCATGTTCATGGAGATTTAGAAACCAATTTGGAATGATTCCTCTGTCTTCCTCAATCATTCCTAAAGTATTTGTTTTCCTTCCGCAATCAAGTTTTTGGCCTGTGGTGACTCTTCAGTTATCACTGACTCTGTCCATAGTTACTCATGTTTTTTGTCTGCCATTTCTTGGAGTCACCAGTGGTTACTTCACACAAAAGTTCCAACAGAATTCTGACCATGCACCCAAGACAATAATTTATAGCAAAATGATAGATACTTATGGACCCCTTTTCTGGTCCATGCTTAAGGACAAAGTTCCCCTAACTCTGTGTGTGGCCCACCATGAAGAGAAGGCTCATTGCTATTGCATGCTACATCTCAGTGGTGCCCAGACGTTAACATTGATTGAACCTGAAAAGAAGCACAATCACTTGACCAGGCATGAGCTCCCAAGTAGCCTAATATTGACAATCCATAGAGAGGTAGATAAAGGGAAAGGTATGAAGTAATTTCTGCTCCTTTTGAAGGCATACAGTTGATGATACTCAAGAGTTTTTTGGGGTGCAGAAATTCCACAAAAAAACATAATTTAATTATCTCACTTTTCTAAAACAACAGTAGCCAATGGATTAGTTTTGAAGACTAAGGGAAATACATTCCTAGTCATTTTCACCTTTCCACCCAAAAGCAATATAAAGAAATATTTTTATTAAGATATATTCATTTTGCAGGGGAGATTAATTGTGACTTTTCAAAATAGGCTTGTATTATATATTGGTTAGATCACCCTAGCCAATTCTCCCCTTCAACTCCTCTTGCCCCACTTAAGGCCATTGCAAGAGATTTCTTTGTTCTATTTCATATAAGTATATGAAGTTCATCAACCACATTCCCTCACCTTAATCTTCTTTGTTCACACTCCCTCCTCCCACAAGTACCCTCTCCACACACACTGTTCTTACTTTATAGACACATCTTTCATTATTAATATCTAAGTTGAGGTTCACAGGGGATGCTCAGTGTATCCTGCTGTGAGCATACTTTACTTTGGTCTGTTTAACCCCTTCCATTACTCTCCCTTATCCCTTTACCTCACACCACCCAGTTTTCAACAGATTTAATACATATCATTGAATTCCCATCCTTCACAGATGTTATGTATTATGGTATTGTTGATGCTCCATAGGTCCTTTTTCCCTTCCTGAGTTCCTTAGTGTATTTCTGCTACTATAAACATGCTTGTTGTATACATTTGTGTATTTTTTGTGTATATGTTTATTTTTTGAATCTGTCTTCCACATATGAGAGAACGACATGCACCTTTATCTTTCTGAACTCATCTTAATTTATTTAACATGATGTTTTCCAATTTCATCTATTTATGTTTAAACCACATGCTGCCATTCTTTCTTATGGCTAAATGAAACTCATATATATATGTGTGTGTGTGTATATATATATATATATATATATATATATATATATATATATATGCCATATACAAATACATGTCACATTTTCTTGATCCATTCATCAGTAGTACATCTGTGTTGTTTTCATAGTTTGGCTATTCTGAACAGTCCTGCAATAAATGTCAGTGTGCAAGTGTCCCTAGTGTACCCTGATTACATTCCTTTGGATATATGCCAAGGAATGGTATCACTGGATCATACGGTAGTTCTATTTCTAGCTTTTTGAAGATTCTCCATACTGCTTTCCATAATGGTTGTAATAATTTGCTTTCGCAACAACAGTGTATAAGAGTTCCTGTTTCACCTCATGAAAGCCAGCATTTGTTGTTATTTTTGCTCTTGAACACAGCCATTCTACCGGTGTGAGATGAAATGTTCATGTAGTTTTGATTTTCATTTCTTTATAATCAGGGTAGTGGAACACTTTTCATGTATTTATTGGCCCTTTGTACCTCTCCCCTTGAGAAATCCCTGTTTAATTCATGTGGCCATTTATTCAATGAGATGCTGATTCTTTAGGGGTTGGATTTATTGAGTTCTCTGTAGATCCTGGATATTAGTCTTTTATTGAATGAGTAGCTGGAAAAGTTTTTGTCCGATTCTGGGGGCAGTTTCTTGATTCTAGTGATTGTCTCTTTTGCTGTGCAGAAGCTCTTTAGTTTCATGCAGTCCCATTTGTTCATTCTTTCTCTTAGTTGCTGAACCATTGGAGGTCACTTTAGGAATTGTTTCTCTATGCCTACATGTTTAAGTGTATTTCCTACTACTTCCTTTAATTGTTCCAAAGTTTCAGGTCTTTTATAATGGTCTTTGATCCACTTTGAGTTCATACTGACATAGGTGAGAGATGGGTATATAGTTTCAATCTTCTATATATGGATATCCAGTTTTCCCAGCAACATTTGTCGAAGAGCCTATCTTTTCTCCATATGTTTTAGGGGTCTTTGTCAAAATCAGATGGCTACAGCTACATAGATTTATATCTGGGTTTTCTACTATTCTGATACATTGGTCTTCATGTCTGATATTGTGCTAATACCATGATGTTTTTGTTGTTATGGGTCTGTAGTATACTTTGAAGTCAGGAATTTTCATACTTCTAGCATTGGACTTTTCGCTCAGAATTGCATTGGCTCTTTGAGGTCTTTTGTATTTCCATATTAATTCTAAGATTGATATGTCTCACTCTGTGAAGAATGTCATTGGGATTTTCATAGGGATTTCATTGAACATGTAGATTGCTCTTTGCAAAATGGCCATTTTCACAATGTTGATTCTGCAACTTCATGAGCATGGAGGATCATTCCGTCTTCGAATGTCTCCTTTGATTTGTCTCTTCAGTGGCTCATAGTTTTCATTGAAAAGGTCTTTGCATTCCATCACAACATTTATTCCAAGGTATTTATAGGGTATTGTAAATGGGATTGATTTCCTGATTTTTTTCTCACCTGTTCATTGTTGGTACGTAGGAAAGCTACTCATTTATGTATATTAATTTTGTATATTCTACTTTGCCAAAAGCATTTAAGATTTATAAGAGTTTTTGGTTCAGTATTTAGGGTATTTAGGTATAGGATCAAGTCATCTGCAAATAGGAACAGTTTGACTTCTTCCTTTCCTATGTGAATCATTTTTATTTTTTGCTCTTGTCTCATTGCTCTGGCTAAGAATTCCAAAAGTATATTGAAAAAGAGTGAGTAAGCAGGCATCTCTGTCTACTTCTTGACTTTAGCCATAATGGTTTCAGTTATTGTCCCTTTAGTATAATGTTGGCTATGGGTTTGTCACATATAGCCCTTATTATGTAGAGGAACATCCATCTATTCCCACTTTCTTCAGAGCTCTTATCATGAAAGGGAGCTGAATTTTGTCAATGGATTTTTCTGCATCTATTGAGAGGATCATGTGACTTTTATCCTTGCCTCCATTTGTATGTTGTATTACATCTATAGGTTTAGGTATGTTGAACTATCCTTGCATACCTGGATTGAAACCAGATTGGTCATGTGTTATTGAATTCTGTTTTCCATTATTTTTTGAGAATTTTTGTGGCTGTATTCTTGAATGTTATTGATCTGTAATTGTCTTTTTCTGTTGCATCTTTATTGGGTTTGGAATGAGCATAATATTGGCTTCATAGCATGAGTGTGGTAGAGTTCATTCCCTTTTTATTTTCTGGAAACATTTGAAGATTATTGGTGTTAGTACTTCCTTAAACTCTGGTAGAATTCAGCTGTGAATCCATCAGAGCCTGAGCTCTTCTTTGTAGGGAGACTTTATTCCCCTTCAATCTCATTTCCTGTTCCAAGTGTATTTTTAAAATTTAATTTTTTGTAGGCAGGCTGTATGTGGGTCTTCAAGTTAAATTCATTCTACAGTGTCTACATTTAAATTTTGGTTATTATATTATTTGCAATTGTTTTTGTATTTTGTAACAACTTGTTGAAATACACCATGTTGTTTATTATTCCATATTTCTCCAGTCTACTCCACGTAAATATTAAATAATCTGACTAATATGTCTTATTAACTATACCTCTTTGATGTTAAAAGGGCTTTATTTTTATGGTAGGATAGTATACAGCACATGATGACCACCTTGGTGGTCACATATTGTAAGGAACTTCATAGCAATTTCTTCAAACTCTCAGTTGTGTTCCCCTTCTCATAGAACTCCATGTATATTGAGTATAAACCACAACATATTTCATTAGTCATTCCTTCTATTGTCCCTGGTTTTTAATGGACAATGACATTATGAACAATCACGACATGGTCTCATTACCTTCTACGTGGGGCTGCTTACTCTTTTTAGGAGGGAGGGTTTGAAGTGACCAATTCTATAAATAGCTATATGTCTTTGTAGGTCATATTTTGCCTTCGTTTTTGAAGAAATCATCCTTAGGCAAAGAAGTCTACATTAGCAGATTTTTCCTTTTATATTTTAAACATAACACTATCATCTCTTCCTTTCTTGCTTCTGATGAGAAATCTGCTCTTTATTATCTGAATTGTCCCTCCAATACTTCTTTTATTAATGTGATTTAGCTTGTGGTAGTATTGTTTCCTTCTGGCTTCCTAGGCTTGAGCTTTGTTGAGTTTCTTGTGCATGTTGGCCTCTGGCTTTCCCCAAATGGTAGTATTTTAGGCTATACATTTTCCAAATACTATATTCAGACATGAGAGACAGTCTATGTTCTCTGGTCCAACGATGAGCAACTCCTTGTACAGCTATTTTAAACAAAAACGTCATTTTAAATAGGATGTATTTGTTATAGGGAGAGGATTCATAGTGACAATTTCAATTAGACTTATTTTGTACATTAGTTACATCATCCCCATCACCTATCCCCCTTAACACCCTTCCCCCCACTTAAAGCAATCGCAAGAGGTTTCTTAGTTCTGTTTCATATAGGTTTATGAAATCCATCTACCATATACTGTCACCTTAATCTCCTTCATTAACCGTCCCCCTCCCACTAGTACTCCCCCACAGACTGTACCTATTTCACATACCTTTTTTCTTTATAAGTATTTAAGTTGATGTTCAAAGGTATATGTCAATGTATGCACACCATGGATAGACTTTACTTTGGTTTGTTCAACCCCTCCCATTACTCTCCTTTACTCTTTACATCCCACCTACCATTTTAACAGCTTTCATAAAGATCCTTATCCCCTCTACATTCATTCTTATGTTTTACATCATTACTGATTCTCTCTCATTTTCTTTTCCTTTCCCTTAGTTGTATAGAGAACTTCCACTATTACTAATTTGTTCTACATATGATCTTTTATATGCTCCTGCTTGCTTTTGTGTATATGCTGACATTTTGGAACTATCTTCCACATATGAGAGAAAACATGCAGAGTTTTTGTCTTTCTGAGCCTGGCTTACTTCACTTAACATGACGTCCTCCAATTGCATTCATTTACCTTCTGATCACATGTCCTTATTCATTATCGCTGAGCAATACTCTCTCTCTCTCTCTCTCTCTCTCTCTCTCTCTCTCTCTCTATATATATATATATATATATATATATATATATATATATATATATATCACATTTTCTTGACCCATTCATCAGTTGTAGGGCACCTGGGTTATTTTTTCCAAACTCTGGCTATTGTGAACGGTGCTGAGATGAACATCAGCGTACAGGTGTCTCTATTGTATCCTGACTTATCTTCCTTTGGGTAGATGCCCAGGAGTGGTAACACTGGATCATATGACAGTTCTATCTTTTGCTTTTTTAGGAATGTCCATACTTTTTTCCTCAGTGGTTGTACTAATTTGCATTGCCACCAACAGTGTATAAGAGTTCCTGTTTTGCCGCATCCTTGCCAGCATTTGTTGTTGTTATTGCCCTTGCTCACGGCAATTCTAACCAGGGTGAGATGAAATCTAAGTGTTTTGATTTGCATATCTTTTATAAATGTGGAAGACAAACACTGCTTCATGTATTGGCTCTTTGTACCTCTTCCTTTGAGAATTCCCTGTTCATTTCATGTGCCCATTTCTTCATTGCAGTGTTGATTCTTTTGGGGCTGACTAAAAAATGTCATTTTGGTTATTTTCTACATCACAGAACAAGAGGAAGGAAGAGATCCTGTCGGGGGGGGGTTGGTGTCAGCTGGAGGGGAGAAGATGTTGAGATATGGTGGAGGACAGTGATTATAGTGTAAATAATGTGTACACATGTATGTAAATGGACAATGATTCCAGGTGAAACTATTCAAGAAATGGGATAGGAGGGAGATAAAGGAGAATTTAGGAGGAGTGAATTCATCTATGACATTTCTAAGAACTTTTTTAAAAGCCACATTGCACCCTCATCCAGCACAAACAAGGGGTGAAACAAAAAGAACTGCAGAAAGAGATCTGCAAACTTACAAACTACAGTATCTCACTCCACTTCTCAAACCACATTTTATCTGTGATAGTTTCTGTGGCTATGAATGATGATCACTTATCTTTTTCCTTTCTAATCTACAGTCTATCACAGAATATATTTTTAATCTCATGCACCCAGGGTATTTTACATTTTGCAAAACTCTCAGATACTGTATTATTCATTCTACACATTTGATTTGGCCTGCTTTTGATCATTCATGATATTACATCATTTCTCTATCTCTTGAGAACTTGAAATGTAGTAATACTACTTGTTTTTATATCTACTCTGATTCACACTCTGCAAAACCAGACTGGTGGCTAGGAGGAATGGGCCACCTGAGTTCTCATAAGTGACAAACCTACTTATGGCCTTGTCTCAAGTCCAACTGGTCTTGAGGAAGAGTACTGCACAGACAGTGAACTGGTTTGTGTTTCACTTCCCCTCCATCCCCATCTATCATGTCTCTATCTATCTGTGAGCTCTACCAATGTTTTTCCACCTTGGTCAGAAATAATCACCCTCATTTCCAGCCTGGGCACCACTGAGTCTTAGGGAGGTCGTGTTCCCAGACCTGTAGCAAGAGATTCAGTCAAGAACACCTCAGGGTCATTCCTTATCTTCAGAAGTGACCAGCACAGGGGCACAGGAGGCATACCTGGCTCATGCTAGTACCTTTGAATATATTCATATAAGAGTTTACCTCCAGAGCAGGTGATCTTGGGCATCTGACCTGGGCATTGAAACTGAGAGAAGCTATGTCATACATAGAGGGAAGCTAAGTACATATGAGGCCATGCAAGCTGAAAGAGAGATGATAGGAGGGGACCTAAAAATGAAAGTGAAATTCTCAGGGCCCACAGAGACTGCATGGGTAGAGCATGGGATTGGGGATGAATTAAATCAGGCTCCTATTGGGGATGAACATAGAGTCATGGACAAGAAGGTCACTTGTGAAGAGAGGGAAGATGGGGAGAAAAAGAAGGGTCCAGGCCATGGTGGAGAAACTCTGTATGCTGAGTTCTGCAGCACATCTGTAATCCATCACATCCCTCTTTTCCCTCGCAGGTACCCAGAAGCAGTGACTATTTGATTACACAAAGCATTCCTCCCTGTGGCACCACATGGAGAGTTAGTGGTGAGCATTACACTATATCTGGAAGAGGAACAATGAAATTTTGTCTAGCTACTTCCTACTGAGGAGGGGCATTGAAATCCCAAAAGGGAGGGATAGTGACAGGGTCTTCTTGCTTTAGATGGCTTTAGGGGGTTTGTTGCTGAAACAGGGCTGAGTTTATCTGTTTTTCGGTTATGTCCTGGATGAAAACCTTGAACCTCTGGGAAACAAAGTGAAAACATGTTTGAAAGAGACAAGGTCACAAAGAGGACAAATATAAGTAGGCCCAGCAAAGGGCGGTCCCATGGCATCCAATTAGCCCAGGAAGATCACTGCTTTGAACTTTCCATTGTGTGTTGTCAGAGATTGGCTCCATGTTCTCAAAGTCTCTTAACATCATCACTAACTATCCTGGACTGGTTAACATAAAAGCAGCATGAGTATGTGGTCAACATGGTTCTGAGTGTTGACCTGTTTAAAGGAATGTAGGCTTTGGGAGATAAATGTAGTTAAATACAATTAAGTGTATTGATGATTCCAGCATGAAAAGGAATGTTATGGGATCTTGGGGTATAGAAATTGGCTTCAGGATTAAATTGACAAATTAACTTGGGGCAGGGAACAAAGTTATGCATAGTTAAACAGGCCCAATCACAGAACATCAGGTGTGTACTGGTTGACCATTATTTTAGCTCTTTTCTTGGGAGATGCTTTGGAGTTATTGTCATGGAGGGTAGTCCACCCTGAAGAGGGTCTATGTTGGGTCTAGTTTCAGTCCCTTGTCATGAAGATGTTACTGATTATTTTTGTCCTTTCTTGATTCCCAGGCGGCTGCAAGGTGACTGCAAATGGAAAGACTCAGAACAAAGACAGATGCAAAATGGAGCGCTGCAATGCTTTTTTTGTTGTTGGTTTTGGCTAATTTTAAGGCCTAAGTAAGGAGTCAGTGCCTTTCAGCAAAAGTAGTTTAAGTACCTCTACTAAATTTTACATTTGAACGTTTTTAATTTTGATTCAATTAGGGTTTCTTGGCCAGTGATAAATTAGTACAGGACAAGGGGACAAATAGCTGGCCCTTATGTCAAAAGTACTTGTTGTTTAAAGTCTAAAACTAGAAACTTTATAAAATAGAATACAGAGTAAGTAAAAATCAGAAGACTCCCAAGTAAATAGACTGTTAAGTGTGTTTGTATTAAAAGAATTGAGAGTGCTGGAAAAATCATAACTCTTTTACAAGAACCACAGATTTCAGAATGTATGTGGTGTGGTTTAGGTTTTAGTCTCCTCAAATGTTCAGAAACCCAGTCTTCTGCACTGTCCACCAGAGTAATGGCTGCTGTGATGTCAGAGGTGACACCTGATGTTTGTGTCACTGAAGCTCAGATGGCATTTAAATCACTTCAGTCATCACCTTTTATGTTAACACTATCTTTATTCACTTATATAATTTTTATTAATGTTGTGCTGGGGGTACATTGTGACATTTACCAAAGTTCTTACAGTATATCAAATACATCATAGTTGAATTTACCCCCCCATTGCTCTCCTTTATCTCCCATAACCCCAGTTTTGGAATAATTTCAAGGGAACCATTTTTCCATTTACATGCATGTGGACACTTGTTTGCAATATATTCACCTTCCAACTTCCTTTCCCGACTGGTACCAACCCCCCAGACAGGATCTTTTCCTCCCTCCTGTTCTATAATTTTGTTTAAAAAAAATGACATTTTTGTTTGTTGATGATAGCTACACAGGGAGTTTCCTTTTGACGTTTCCATATAGATGTATTATAACCAGAATTGCTTCATCTCTCATTTTCTCATTTCTACCTCAGTCCCCTTCATTTCTACCTCGAGGTTTAAAAATTCTATATTCATTCTTGTATAGGAAGTCCATCAACCATATTTACCTACTTAGTTTCCTTCTTTTACCCTACGCCTCTCTAGTATGTACCCTCTACTACTGTGAAAAGTTTTTCCTAATATTGCTTGTATTTGCATTAAGTCTATACTCCACATATGAGAGAAGACATGCAGCTTTGGCTTTCTGAACCTGACTAACTTCATTTAAAATGATGTCCTCCAGTTCCTTCCATTTACCAGCAAATGACAAATGATGTGAGGCATCAGTTACCAGGAAAACAGACAAAAGCTGTTTGAACTCCACAATTAGACCTGGTATCATGACCTAAGTTCCTGAGCATGCTTGGGCAGGATATGACAAGGGTGGAGAGAGGACGCTGACTGCCAAATTTTGGTCCAGATTTATGTTCTACACAGCACTCAACATCCCCTATTATGGTCATGCCATTCCCAGGAGCCCAGATTTGCCTGCAGGAAATGGTGTCCATGAGCCCCAGGTTAGAGATGGAACATCTCTAGGGAAAGGAAAGGGATTTTTGGTGGCACTGCCAGCCTGGCTCTGGCTCTTTCTCTATGTACTGCTGCTGGATTTTTTCCCCTGAGCAGGTAAATGACACATCTCTCTGGTTAACTCTACTGAGAGAAACTAAGTCTTATAAGAAGTCAGTTCCTGCAGGGTCAGGAGATTATAAGGCTCAATCTTAGCACTCCAGCAGCACCTGCTGAGATGAGCTCTGGGTCAAGGCCACCCATAGCATTCAGTGGAGGCAAAGCTGAGGACAGGGACTAAACAACTCACCTGTGCAGAGAGTGAAGAAAGGAGCACAAGAGGGGACCAGGAGATGTGTGGTAGCCATGGAGGACATTCCCAGGGCTCTGCATCCTGAACACACGCATGGGCATGGCCTCTTCCTCTACCAAAGTATCACAAAATCCAGACTCTGGAATAACAGAGCTGTAGAGAAATAGTGCCTTTGTCCATGTTCCCAGATCAGCCTGCCAAGGCCTGTTTTCAAACCTCACCAATCCTGTAGAAGGCACAATTTTATTATGACCACTGCCATGCATGGGAGTATCAATGTTTTGCATGAAGAATAAGGAGCACTTCAAGCACAAATTTCACAATTACTTTAAATTCTGTTTACGTTATAAATTGGTGAATCATTATATACTTTTACAACCATATAATGAAGAACTCAAAAGATAAATAAATGAGTAATACTCATTTGTCCATATTCAAATTTATTGATGAGATTTCAATTAAATCCTCAATTGTCACATTCCATAGAGTAATGAGGACACTGCTGTCATTACCAACTGTGTTACAAAGGAGCATAATCTATGTAAGAGGTGTGGGCACAGAGTCAGGTGTAGTCACATGGCGATGCCCAAAGTGACCTTCAATGTTTTTATCTGAGGCTTGACTATACCTGGCATCTCCTAGGCGTAGCTATGAATGAGGCGAAGTCCTTTGGGAGTGTATGCTGTGCTGTCCACATGACTACCAGCATACAGTGTGTGGAGCAAAGCTAATGGCTGTGACTCTAGGCCTGGCCTCCTCTTCAGGGCCTGGCATGGAGCAGGGGATGTGTTCTGGGTGTGCAGAGGGGAATCCTTGAAGCAGGAGATAAAGGAAGGGAAACCACAGAGATAAGGAGGCAGTGAGTGTGATGGACAGAAGGGGCCTACATAGGGAGGGAGGAGACTAGGGATGGTGCTAGGAAGGAGCGGAGACAAAAGGGGTCTGGTTTTCTTTCCTCCCAGACACTGACTCAGCCTGGCAGGCATGTACCTGAAGAGGCCCACTTCCAACGTCTTCAATCAGCCCCATCCCTCCCATAAAGGACCCTGTTGGTCATTTCTACCCAATTCTGAAATTGGGCTATCTGACACAGCATCTCTCAGCATGACAACAGAAAACATACAGGTCTGTTTCCCTCTGAAAATGTCACATGCAATTCCCTCTCTCATGGTCACTGTCATCCTATGATGTTATTTGTGCTTAAGGCTAAGGCCACATGTGTCAGCTTCACTACTAGAACCAGGGCACCCCTTCCCAAATGGATGAGGGTGTGAATAGTAACTAAGTCTCTTTTTGCTGCGGGATGCTCCTGAAACCAATTATACAGGTAAAGTTCATTAACCCTAAGACCCTAATTCTCACCTGGAGAATGAAGTAAGGTTTAAACAGAATCTATTAATCCAAACCACTTTGAGACACTTGTCTTTTTGTGACTCTCATTCCTACACCAATATAACACTAATGTGATCCTTTCCAACCTGCTTTTTCCGAATGATCCTGCCTAAATCCACAAGGGTATATCCTCCAAACCTATAAACATCCACTTACATTCTTGTTCTGTATTTTAAGTGAGTTTCTGTCTCAATGGAATTCTGATTCATACCCAGAGTTGTGTGATAAACAGGGAATCTGTGATTTCTAGGATATGGAGCTGAAGTGAATAAACATGAACTACTTGGGTTACAGTGCAATTACTTCAGCCTCTGAAAGTCCAGGAACTGTCTGCCCACCCTCACCATCTCTCAAAAAAATGAGGGCAGATACAGGATGAGAACTTTCTACACCATGTGGCAGGCAGGGCTTTGTCAATATGAACATGGCAGGGAGGGAACCAGGCTGGTGGCAGGTTTTTGTTTCACTTCCCCTTGTGTCTGTGTCACTGTGAGCATCACTGTTGCTGTCCCACACTTGGCAGTAATAATCAGTTTCATCCTCAGCCTGAGCCCTGCTGATGGTCAGTGTGGCTGTGTTTCCTGAGTTGGAGCCAGAGAATCTATCAGGGATCCCTGAGAGCTGTTTACTATCTTCATAAATGACCAGCACAGGGGCCTGGCTTGTCTTCTGTTGGTACCAGTACACATATTTGTTTCCAAAGCTGTTTCCACCACAGGTGATCCTGGCCATCTGTCCCAGTGTCACTGACGCTGAGGATGGCTGAGTCAGCACATAAGAGCCTACAGAGCCTGCAAGGAGAGAAAAGGAGGGATTGAATGTTAGGTAACTTTCTAATAAGTGACTATCCCCCAACTAAACTATATGAGGTACAGGCATTCCATGGTCCCACAGCCCCCATCCTTCAGGAGGTTCTGAGCATCCTGTTCACCCAAGGGCCTTGTTGAGCTCAGTGTCATGTCCTGGATAATTTGATATCCCTAAACAATTTGATATCCCTAAACTGGGTTGCTGTCTTGGTGAAGTATGGGGAAAGACCTGTGCAGTGCAGGAGGAGGTTGAAGAGAAGAGAAGTCCAGGCCATAGTGGCAGGGGTCCTCATGGTGCTTCCTGAGGCACAAGCTGGTTGGCTTCCTCACAGGCCTCTCTATATCCTTGCAGGAGGGAGCTGCGTTTTATGCAAATCTCTCTGAACTCATGGTCTCCTGCATGAGCTTTGTAGTGAACTGAACAGTGCTAAAAAATGGAGACACAGAGAGGGAAGGGGGAACCTACTGAGACACCTCAGCGAAGAAGAGCTCAGTCACAGGCTGGGCCTCAGTCTGAGATATTGGTAACATGTCAAACACAAACTTCCATGGTCTAATTGCATTGCTGGTAAGGCCATGCAGAAATCATAGAATGTCATCCTGGATCACAAACAATGGAATGATTGGTGTGAATAAAATTTCCATGAAAATTTTCAAGATCCCCAATTGTGCTATAAAATTGTATCCTTACTGTGAGCTTTTATGTAAACCATACGTGCTCTGCTTCATGCTTCCAGTTTGCTTGGGGAAGGATTCACACCCTATGATCAAACACCATCTGACAGTCATTCAGCATCAACGGTGACCTATGGTAAATGAATATCCTGTAGGTCTGCAAGATTGTGAGAGAAATTCTACAAATGTAGCTGACATGAGAAATTCAGAGATTTTTCTACTTTAATATCAAGGATAATGTAAAATGCTAGCTTTTCTTTTGGTCATCACATCTTGGACACTAACCCTACTCCATAATTGACTCTTCTGCTGCCCTTGTCCAATCCATCCCTACTTGGCCTTGTCAGGTGGTTGCTGCCGCCCACTAGTGACTGCTCCACACTTGTTGCTGGAAAATCAGGGGCACCTTTGGTTGAGTTGGGGATTCAGAATCTGCTGCTTAGGCTGGGAGTCATTTATCCTTGACATGATGTCTTCAAGGAAGATGTTCTGCTTCTCAGTGTCCCTTGAGATTGTCATCTCTAAGCTTAGTGTCTTATTTCATGCAGGAAAATATGAATGAGTACTTTTGGAGGAGGATTCAGTGCTCACTCACAGCATTTGCCCTACTTTCCCTGCCTTGGAGAGTAATCATGGAAATGGCCCCAGGTCCTCATACTTAGGGAACCAGAGATGAGGAACTGCCTCTTGCTAGTTCCAAGTGCAGATTTAGAGACAATATGGGGCATATTACCCACAAAACCAAAGTCACAGAGAGACCATCCACAACCAATGTTTTTTCAGAACCAATGTGTTCTGCACCATATGCTCTCCTGGGATTCCACATGATGAAGAGACAGCCCTGCACTCAGTAGCCTCCAGGAGCTCTGGGTTGTGGCAGGCTTAAATCAGGATCCTCTAGTGGATGAACTGGGAGACAGAAGGTCACCTGTGGAGATGGAGAAAATGGGGAGGGGGGAGGGGTCAAGGCCATGGTGGAGATGCCAGAGAATTCTGTATGCTGGGTTCCACAGCATAGCTGGGTTCCCCCATGTCCCTCTTATTCACTCGCAGGTACCTAGCAGCAGTAACTGCTTGATTATAAAAAGTCACTCTTCCCCTTGGGCTCCACATCGAAACTTAATGGTTTACATTCTTCCCAACTGTAAGGGTAGAACATGAGCCTGAAATGGAGATGTAGAATCCAACTTCCTTCAGTTGCTCCCTTGGGGAGAAAACCAGCTTTGGACACTGTCACCTTCCAAGTATGGATCCCATGACCTCTGTCACAAATCTCTTGTGCTATAATGAGCCCTGGGCCCAGCTCAGCTAGCTTCTGACCTTCCAGGAGCCTGACCATAGGCAACACTGGGCCATCTGAGAGAGCCCTCATGACCCCAGACTCCGCAGGCAGTGGACCATAGACAGCTTCTCTCCCTCCTTTTTTCCTCTCTGGTTCCATTAGGTGAAATTTTGTTCTACCATGGTCATTTTGGAAGAATTCTGTCCTGTGCATTTAGGACTTTACAAAATCATTTCAGCTCTCACATTTTCTTTGCTAAAACACAACCATCCTTTGTGAATATTTCACAATTTCTAGTTTAATTTCAGTGAGAACTGGAGGGTGGGCGTTTAAGAACCCATGTAACCAGGAGGATCCTGTCACTAAAATAAGGGCAACCCCATGGTCAGAGCTGTGAGCTGAGGCAGGTTAGATTCTAGGTCAGTCTACAGAGGCTCCTAAAGGAAGTTGTGAGTGATGCATCCAAGGCTGAAGCCTGAGTTCTCCCTCCCCAAACTACACTTTTCTGAGCACTGAAGTTATAGTCTGAGGGCAAACCTGACTGTAGGTGAGAAGAGAAACCAGGGAAGAGAGCACATGAATCTCAGAAAGTGCACAGCACAGAGGGGTCAGCCAGTGAGCAGTGCTGGACAGTGAGGGATGGTGCCCTGAGATGACCAGGAAGCACAGGCAAACATACTGGTGAAGAACACAGGCTCTGGAGCACCAGTTTTATACACTGAACTTCCTTCCTGAGCAAAGGCTCATGAGGTTATCTTCCAGTGCCTCCTAGAAATGTGGAAGGTGCCCAGGATGACACCTGGGACCAGGAATCTCCAGTGCATTTTGAAGTTTGGCCCTCGCTGTACTAGGGCTCCTGCCAGTGTCTTGGGTTGACACTCTGTGAGTCTGACATAGAATGTGTCCACTGAACTCTCAGGATGTAGGTTGACCTGTCATGAGCTCTAACCTGAGGGTTTCCTGGATGCATCATGACCTCAGGGCTGAATTTTCTATTGGCCTACCACTGAGGGGTCCAGCTTATCCTTTGATGCTACTGACTGCAGCTCTGCTGCCCCTGCTGGTAGAAGAGACTCAACTATTGCTTTGGTCTTCCAAGTTCACAAACCTTCAGTCATATGAGATAGTGTGGACAGGGGCTAGCATCACTGGCTCCCTGCACATAGGGAGGGGAGTAAAACTGATGGCTGTGACTCTGGGCCTGGCCTTCTCTGCAGGGCCTAGTATAGAGCAGGGAGTGTGGTTTGTGTGTGCAGAGTGGGATCCTTAGGGCAGGAGATAAATGGAGGGAAACCATAGACCTGAATAGGTAGTGAGGGTGATGGAGAAAAGGCACCTTGCTTAGAGATAGAGGAGCCTGGGGATGCTACTGGAAGGAACTGGGACAGAAAGCATCTAGATTAATTTCTTGCCAAACCATGACTCAGCTGTGCAGGCAAGTACCTGAGGAGGCCCATTTCCAACATCTTTAATCCTCCCTATCCCCTCCATATAGAAACCTTTTGCCCATTTCTACCCCAGTTCTGAAACTGGGCCATTTGACTTCACAGCTCTCAGCACTACACATGGAAATATGTGGGTCTGTTTCTGTCTAGCAAGGCCACATGCTTCTCCCTCTCTTATGGTCAGTGTCATCCTGCAATGTTGTTTTTTCTGAAGGCTAAGGCTACATGTGTCAACTTCACTACTAGAACCACATCTCTCCTTCCAAAAAAAAATGAGAGTATTAGTAGTAACTAAGTCTCTTTTTTGCTTCAGGATGTTCCTGAAAAGCAATTGTACAGGTAACATTTCCCATCCCAGAGACCCCAGTTCTCACCTGGAGAATGAAGTACAGTACAAAAAAATCAACTTATCTAAACCATTTCTGACACTTGCCTTTTTGTGACTCCAATTCCTAAACTATTATGACATTAACATGACCAATTTCCATTCAGTTCCTTCATGAAGGACATTCTTTAATCCCAGTGTACATCCTCCAAACCTACAGTCAAAGGTCTTAAGTTTCCTGTTCTCTACCACAAGTGAGTTTCAGTCTCAATAGAATTCTCCTTCATACCAAGAGTTATGTAACAAAGATGGATTCTGTGGTTTCTGCTGTAGGGATCTGAAGTCAATAAATATGAACAGCTCAGGTTACAGTGGAACTAGCTGAACTCCAGAAGTCCAGGAATTTCACCCTCTGCCATATCTCAGAACAGGAGTGCAAGTACAGGACTCAAAATTTCCCCTCCATGTGTCAGGCAGGCTATTGTCAGTGTGAACATAATAAAGAGGAATGTGGGAGCCAAGCTGGAGTCAGGTTTTTGTCTCACATCCCCATGTGTCTGTGTCACTGTGAACATCACTGCTGCTGTCCCACACCTGGCAGTAATAATCAGCCTCATCCTCAGCCTGGGTATTGCTGATGGTCAGGGTGGCTGTGTTTCCAGAGTTGGAGCCAGAGAATCTGTCAGGGATGTCTGAGGGCCTGTTGTTATCCCTATAAATGACCAGCACAGGGGCCTGGCCTGTCTTCTGTTGGTACCAGTACACATATTTGTTTCCAATGCCGCTTCCTCCACAGGTGATCCTGGCCGTCTGTCCCAGTGTCACTGAAGCTGAGGATGGCTGAGTCAGCACATAAGAGGCTACAGAGCCTGCAAAGAGAGAAAAGGATGGATTGCATTTTAAGTAACTCTCTAATAAATGACCATCCCCAACTAAACTGTATGAGCTGCAGGAATTCCATGGCACCACGGCCCCCATTCCTCAGCAGGTTCTGAGTATCCTGTTCATGAAAGGGACCTACTGAGCTCAGAGGCCTGGCCAGGCAAATATTCAAGCCCTAAGCTGCCTTGGAGGGGTACTGGAAAGACCTGTACAGTGAAGGAGGAGACTGAAGAAGAGCGAGGTCCAGGCCATAGTGGGAGACGTCCTCATGCTGCTCCCTGATGCCCAAGCTGCCTGGCTTCTTCCCAGGACTCTCTTATCCCCTTGCAGAAGGGAGCTGCCTTTTATGCAAATCTTTCTAAACTCGTGTCTACAAAGCAGGAGCTCTATAGAGTTGAATGCTGGGCTCAAGCAGGAGGCACTGAGAGAAGGGTGAGCCTACAGACAAACCCTCAGACAGGAAGTGCTCAGTCAACTGCATGGCCCATAATATAGGCAATATCTCAAACACAATCTTCCCTGGCCTAGTTGCCTGGCTGCTGAGGCATTGCAGAGTTCATAGAATGCCACCCTGGATCGGAAACAATGGAATGCATGGTGGAAATAAAATTTCCATGAAAAATTTCAGGACTTCATTTGTGCTATAAATCTATTCGTTACTGTGAGCTTTTATGTAAGTCATACCTGTGGTTTGATCTGCCTATGTTTTCAGTTCCCTCAAGGAAGTTCTCACAACCTATAATCAAACACCAATGATATTGACAGGTGTACAGCATAAGTGGTGTTGTAGGATGAAATGAATACCCAGCAGGTTGCAAGATTAAGGGAGAAATTCTACAAATTTGACAAATATGACAAATTCAGAGACCAAAGAATTTATACTTTAATTTCAAGTACAATGTGAAAAATATGCTAGCAATTTTTTCAGGCTTCATCTTGGACACTAACCCTACTCTATCACAGATTCCTCTAACGCCCCAGTCCAATTCATCCCCAGTTGGCCTTGTCAGGTTGTCTCTGCTGCCCCCTCGTGGCCATTCCACACTGGTTGCTGGAAGCTCAAGAGCATCCTTGGTTTAGGTGAGTAATGATCTGATTTTGTGTTTTCATCACAAATATAGCCTGATTTCAGACTTTGTGTTTATTTCCTTCTATATTACTCCCTTCCTGTTAGTAACAGTCATCAGAAATTCATTCTTCATTTTGTATTTGTATCAACGTTTTACATAACCATTTTACAAGTGCCAGAAAACAGACCTGCCATAGAAGCCTTCCTCAGTCTCTGTAAAGGTGTCTGGGTCAGTCTTGTACAGGAATGAGGGTCTGACAAGTTGGTAATTAGGGGTCACTCCAACAAGGGGAATCTTGTGGGAATTCTGATGTCCATGTCACCCCCCTGCTTAGAATGAGGGTCTGCAGATGACCAATTCCTTAAATCTTTTTACATCCATAAACGCCCTATTTTGCCTCTGTTTACAAACACATTTTCACTGGGTAAAGTATTCCAGGTTGACAGAATTTTCCTTTTATTTTGGAGATATCAGTCCCCAGACTGCACTGATTTCTCATCAGATAATGAAGGTGAAAAACTGTCACAGGCCAGTGATGTCATACCGTCATAATGTAAGGAAACAATAATTACTCACATGTTTGTGATGATGCTGGTGCAAACACAGGTACTGCCAGTCACATAAAAGTAGAGCAAACATAAGTATTTTAGTACATATTAATGCTGATAATAATCCACTATTATTTGTAAATGTATTTCCTATACTATGCACAATATTGATATTTATGTAGCCCTATACTTTTAAAGAAAATGTTCCTGTAAAAGGGAGCACTTTTATGCTTGCAGAACCCCATATTTCTCATGGTGGCAAGCATATTGATTTCATCATCTTCTATTTTCCTTTATAAATTTCTTATTAGTTCATGGCCCAAGAAGTAATGGTTTATGCACATTAAAAACTAGAAGTACATATACTAAATATATGTGTGTGAATATAAATATATCATATGCCTTAGGAGTGTAGTGGTATATACCACCTAAGTTTGCAAGAGTACACAAAATTACATTAAAAAAACATAGAATTATCTAACACTGTATTTCTCATAAAATGTATCCTTATTATGAAGCAATGCTTAGGTCTGTGTACATATAAACAGCCAGCACACAGTACCTAAATTTTCAACATCTGTGGATGAACAATAAAGTGAAAACATTTTTAACTCAGTCTTTACTGAACATATAAGTAATTTTTATTCTTGTCATTATTCCCCAATCAATAAAGTATAATGGCTATTGTCATAGCATTTGATTTGCATTAGTGATTATAAGTGATCTAGATATGATTTAACATACATGAGAGGATGTCCACAGGTTATATGAAAATACTATGATGTGTAGAGGGACTTAAGCATCTGCGGATGATACTATCTTTCAGGGTTCCTGGAACCAGTCTCCCATGAAATCTGAAGAAAGACTGCATGTCTATCTATCGTCTGTACATCCATTCATCTCCTTTGTATGCTCTATAGCTATTGGTTTATCTCCATGTAAAACTGAAATAATTTGACCAGTACACAGTATTAACTGCACCTCTGATGCTAAAAGGATTTTATTTTATGCTGGTATCGTGTACAGTGCACAGAGAATTTATTAATGATCAAATTCAGGGGATGCAATTACTGCACAATTTGTGAGGAACTGCATAACATGTTCCTCACCCTCTCAGCTTGTGCAATCCATCTCATACGACTTCATGCACATGCAGTATAATCCACATTTTATTTCATCATTTATTCTTTGAATAGTCATGGATATCATAGAAAATCACATCATCCAGAATTTCTTCTACTTAGACAGAGAATCCCTATATCGGATGCCTTCATTTCCTTCTGTGAGTTCATGATACTATGTCATTTCCTTCTATGTGGGGTCCTTACTCTTTGGTAGAGGGAGTGTTTGAAGGTTAAAAATTCTACAATATTTACATGTCTGTAAAGGTCTTATTTTGCCTTTTTTTGAAGACATTATCACTGAGTAAAGAATTTCAGGTTGACTTATTTTTACTTTTATATTTTGAACATAGCAATATCCTACCTCTTAAATTCTTGCTTCTGATTTGAAATCTGCACTTATCTTTATTATCTGAATTGTCTCTCCAACACTGCTTTCAGTGCTATGTAACTTGTCATAGTATTATTTAATTAGTGCTTTCTAAGGTGACTCACAGGGCTGAACTCCCTTTTGGCATCCCACTGAGCATCCAGCTTCTTCCCTGGTACTTATGACAGCAGCTCTGCTGCATCCTGCTAGTATACGAGCCTCAACTACAGCTTCCTTCTGCCAAGGTACACAAACCTTGAGTCATATGAGATAGTGTGGACAGGGACTAGCCTCACTCTATCATTGTGTCTACTTGGCCCAGCCCTGACGGCACAGAAATGTTGCCTAAGTAGAGCACTGGGAAATAGTACAGTTACAGGTGTGAACACAGTCCAAGGGATAAAACACACTATTCTGGCTTTTTGGTGTTTGCATTGAAATAAATGAGAGTGCTGAATTTAATGTAACTCCTTTACAAGAACCATAGATGTCAGAAAGTGTGTTGTGTGGTTTGAGTCACGGTTCTTTATATGTTCAGAAGCCAAGTCTTTTGCTCCCCCTCCCTGAGTAAGAGTTTCTGTGATGTCAGAGATGATGCCTGACATCTGTATAACAGGAGCTCAAATTGCACTTAGATTACCTCAGTCATCATCACCCTTCATGTGTCTGTTGGTCTGTGGAAATGCTACACACTCTTCCTTCAGTCAGGACCTCTTTCATCATGCAATGAGCATTGTTTGTAGTGAAGGCTGAAACCACCCATGTCATCTTCACAATTGGAACCAGGGTGCTCCTTCCAAAGAGGATGAGGGTATTAAAAGTAACCAAGTGCCTCTTTGCTTATGGATATTCTTGAAAACCAATTATATGAGTAATTTTTTTCAGCCCCAAGTTCTCACCTAAAGAAAGAGTACAAAAAAATTATTCATATAACACATTTTGAGACGCTTGCTTTTGTTTCCCTTATTTCTACACTATGATGATACTAATGTGACATAAATTTAATGATTTTCTTCCTAAATCCACACATGTACATCCTCCAACCCTCTAAGCCATCCACTGACCTCACATTTCGATGCCAAAAATGAATCGCTGTCTCAATAGAATTCCTCTCATATTGAGTTGTATGATGACTAGGAATTCTATGGTTTCTAGAGCATACTCAAGTCAATAAACATGAACAGGTCAGGTTACAAGGGACCAACTAAAGTCCAGAAACCATCCCTTCTGCTTCAGGTCTATGAAGGCAGGTGCAAGACTAGAAACTTCCACTCCATGTGGCAGGGAGGGACTGTGGGAGCCAGGCTGGTGGCAGGTTTTGTCTCCTTCCCCATGTGCCTGTGTCACTGTGAGTACTTACATAAATGGGTCTTTGATAATAATACAGATGATAGTAATAGAGATGGCAGTACTGCAAAAGCTAGGGCAAGTGTTTTTTACACCATTAGAATGCACGGAAATATAATTAAAAGAAGAATTTAAGTGACATTAATAAGGTTTGACCACTACAGAGTAATTGTGTGTTCAGCATCCTTCTATCCATTGGAAAGGAAGCAAAACAGGTTCAGACGATTCTAAAACCACAAAACTGATGAGGGAAGCTGCCCAATGCAAACCTCAACTCTACTTTCTACACAAGAGCCAATTGCCTAACCCAAAAGATACCACAGATGAGACCCCAATGAATGTTTCTAGTACAAAGGGGGACTATAAAAATCAGTGATAGGAGATTTTAGCTAATGCCTATATTTGAAATTTCCCTGGGATCAGCCAGGCTCACTCTTTTATATCTATCACTGCTGCTTTCAGGCTATAAGAGCAGAGTCCTGTGTTTGCACCCCAAACCATAGAACTTGGAAATACTAAACCATTTCTTTATTGGCCTAGAGCAGATGAAAAAATTAGCATCTTCCATAATCTCTGCTCCATTAAGATCAGAAAATCAAACATATTACCTCTTGGGAAAGCAAATTGCATACAGTAATGCCATCTATAAATACCTAAAGGACTTGTAGTTAATGTTGTTTTGACAATGGGTAAAACCTATTAGCCTTCCCCTTCTATTTTATCACATGGATGAATCCTGGAAGATAATAGTAGAGTCCTACACATCCAGATGGGAAAATACTCCATTGTCTATTTCTGCACCAGCTGTGGTGTATGCTCAAGCAGAGAAAATTGGCTGCTGTGCCCAGGAGGCACCAGTGATGTGAAAGCTGAGCTCCTCACCATTTCTTTAGGACATTGGGATCACAAAGAGTGTTCATGTGTGTGGAACTGACAACAGTATGTGTGTACATTTTATTGTTCAGCAGCATTAACTCTCTTTCCTGTCACAACATAGTCCATGGGGACTCAGACCATCTGGAACCCCAAGAAAAACTTTGAGGCTGCAAAATGTCACTGTAATTGTACCCCATGTGCACTGAGTGGAAAATATAAAGAACATTTTGGGAAAAATTTATTCGAGAGTGTGTGAATCAAACCATAAGAAACTTCAATCCTCTACATTATCTCAAATTATTCAGATGTACTTGTTTGGAGCAATCTGAACCATGTCCCCACATTAATAAATAAGGAAGTTTATCTCATAATTCTCACAACGAAGAAAGTAGTTAAAGCCTATTAGGGCCACTCGGTCTTTGCAGGCAGCGCTGCTTCAAAGGTGAGAAAAATGCACCAATTCAGATGCTAGTGTTGTTGACATTGACTGTAGATTTGCACAGGACAGGTGTGTAGCATGTCACACAGGTGTGCCACTCACCCAGCTATGTGGAAAGTCCTATCCTGTGAACTCTATGATACTAGGAGAATTGGTTATGTGAGCAGAAACTTTGTGCTTATTCCCTTTAATAGACTCTCAAGTACACCATGAGACTTTGGAGTAAGTGTGTGTCACCAGAAATAGAGAATCACACACATTTTGGAAACAGCCCTGCTCCATCCCCAGGTCCTACTAGTTAGAGGATATCATGGGACATTTAGGGGATGCACATTCACAACTATGATCTACCAGATCATGTGGTCAGGCAGGCCCACAGTGAACACTCTAAGGTTGAGGTTTTACATCTAGTTTGGATGAGGAACTCTGCTGAGGTTGAGGATCAGTAACCCACAATGGCAGGTGTCCTACACTTCATGTCTCCATTTCACCTCCTCATTTGTTAGAAATAATGCAGTTTGAACTCCCAACCTCACACTTACTATGCAGTCACTCTACCACTTCAAACATACCCCCAGTCCATTTTCCTTTAGCAATTTTTCAGAGTCTTGTATTTTTGCATGGGCTAGGCTGTGCAGTGGGCCTATTACTTATAACTTCTATAAAAATTGGATTACTGCAGTAGATTCTTATACACAGCTTGTTTATTGAGAAGAGGACCAGATAACTTTGTGCCTAGCCTAGCTTTGAACAACATCTTCCAAATATCTGCCTGCAGACAAACTGATATTACAAGTTTTTGCCTGACTTAAAAATGAAGAATTTTAATTAAAGCAATATGTCAAAGTACTGTCATTTATACATGGAATTTTAAAAATGTTATTTATGAAATATTTTAGTCACTTTTTTCATGCCACATCCTTGAAAAATAATTTTATGTACTATATAATTACAGTGCATATCAACTAGGAAACAAAACTCATCTCAGTAATATGTGCTTGTATTTATATTTCATTGTTTGCACTTAATAAGGTAGAAGTACACATTCAAGGTATCCCAAGCATGCTGAAAATCTCCAAAAACTGAACCGAATATAAAAATTTCACTTGCCTTTTAATACTTTCACTATTATTGGCAAAACTGGCTCATGTTTTCTAGAACAGATTTGACTCCAAAGCAAGAGCAAGTCAGTTTCTAACCTGCTCTGTTTGACTAAAATTGAAGTAATGTAGGTTTTAACATTTTTCAATCTGTAAATCTTTACCAATATTTTTCAGTAGAGAAAATCTTCCTATTAAATACCCAGTGTATTTGCCCAGTTTAAGAAGACATTTGTGAGTAAGGAATAGTTAATTAGGACAATACGAAATTCCTATGACCACATAGGTCATAGAAATATTCTATAAATAAAGACATTTTTCTTATTTTAACATGAATAGGTTTGAATGCAGATTACCAAATATTTCCATCAACTCTAATTGTCTCATCCCAGTGAAGTCTAACACAATGTGTGTTAGTAGTCATTAATTTCAGCATTTATTTTAATTTACATTACATCAGGGGCTAAGGCATTGTTCACATCTATAATCCCAGCTACTCAGGAAGCAAAAATCAGGAGGGTCATAGCTTGTGGACAGCCCAAGCAAAACATGAGTGAGAACCCCCTCTCAATCAATGAGCTAGGCATGGTGGAGCAGACCTGTAATGTCAGCAATGCAGGAGGCCATAGCTAGGAGGAATTGCAGTCCTCAGACACGAGATCGTACTAACAAATACATGAAGAGAAAGGTATTGAGGCATGGATAAAGTGACACTATGACTCCCTATCAAGCACAAATCTCTGAGATCAAACCCTGGTACACCAGAAAATAAACCTATCAAAGTTAGAAAAAGTGAGTATACCAGAAAACAAACAAAAATATCCTGTGTCTTAGTTGAGAAGGGATTGTGTGTTCTTGTTTGCTTGTGGGACAGAGAATATAGGTATAAGCTTTTCTCTTAGCACTGCCTCTGCTGTATCTCAGAGCTTCAGGTAGGTTGACTTTTCTTTTTTATTACATTCTAGGAATGTTTTCATTTCCATGGGGTGCCAAGAAATAGTGTTTTCTGTTGCTGCTGAATGACATACACTATAAATGTCTGCCCCGACTGCTTGGATTTATGTTATTGGTTACATGTAATCCTGTGGATTTTTTTCTATGTGACTTGTCTATTGGTGTTAGTGGGATAGCAAAGTCACCCACTACCACTGTGTTGGTGTCCATATGTATTTGAAGTCCAGTAGGGGCTGTTTAATGAAGGTACTTTGCTGATATTGGGTATATATATAATAAAAATGGTTATTTCCTCTTGTATTGTTCCTTTACTAGTACAGAGTAACCATCTTTGTCTTTCTGACTAATTGAGGTTCAATGTCTTCTTTATAAGATATATAAATTGTTACTGCTGCCTGATTTTTGGAGTCCATTTGCTTGGAAACTTATATTCCACCCTTTCACCCTAATGCAATGTTTATTATTGTCACTGAAATGCAGTTCTTAGAGAAAACAATCACCGAGACTTTCTTTAAATTCAGCTCACTAATCTAGGTCTTTTAATAAAATAGGGAGACATTCACAGTTTTGTAATAGCATATTACTTTTGTACTGGGGTACATTGTCACAATATGAATGTGCAAACAATATGTCTTAATTATATTCATCTCCATTATTCTCCTTGATCCTCCCTCCCCCCTTCTGAGAATATATTCAACAGGTCTTATTATTCCTTTTTCATACACGAGTACATAATATTTTTACTATATTTACCCTCCTTAGCCCTTTCCTTATATCCTCTACCCTCCCAATAATAAAACCCCCAGAAGGATCTGTTTTACTTTCTTGTCCTTTCTTTTTGCAAAAAAAGACATTTTTGTTTACTTAGGATATCTAGAAAGGTAGTTTCATTATGACATTTCCATGTTTATCTGCATTATATCTGGAATTGCTTCACCCCTTCCAATGCTGATTTCAATAGGTTTAAATATTCTTTATTCATTCTTTAAATATTCTATATTCATTCTTTAGAAATATATGAAAATATAACCAACCAGAATCTGTGGAACACAATAAAGGCCATGCAAAGAGAAGAGTTTATAACTATAAGAGCCTACATTAATAAAACAGAGACTACTGAAATCAACAACCTAATGATGAGCTTTAAACTCCTAAAAAAAAACAGAAAAAAAAGCAAACCCAAAACGAGTAGACAGAAAGAAGTAATGAAGATCAGGGTCAAGGTCAATGAGATTGAGATCACAAAACTATACAAAGAATCAATAAAATCAAAAGGTGGTTCTTTGAAAATATTAACAAGATTGACAAACCCTTACACAACATGACAAGATGTTACAGCGAAAAGACACAAATAAAATCAAAGATGAAATAGGGAACATAACTACAATTACTATCGAAATCCAGAGGGTAATTGACAACATTTTGAAAGCTTATATTCAGAGAAGGTGGAAAATCCAAAAGAAACAGATAAATTTCTAGATGCATATAACCAACCAAAATTGAGCCTAAAAGATATTAACCACCTAAATACACTTGGAACAGGAAATGAGATTGAAGGCATAATAAAGTCTCCCTGCAAAGAAGAGCTCAGGCCCTGATGGATTCACAGCTGAATTCTACCAGAGTTTAAGGAAGTACTAACACCAATAATCTTAAATGTTTCCAGAAAATAAAAAGGGAATGAACTCTACCACACTCATGCTATGAAGCCAATATTATGCTTATTCCAATCCCAATAGAGATGCAACAGAAAAAGACAATTACAGATCAATAGTATTCAAGAATACAGCCACAAAAATTCTCAAAAAACAGTGGAAAACAGAATTCAATAACACATGACCAATCTGGTTTCATTCCAGGTATGCAAGGATAGTTCAACATACCTAAACCTATAGATGTAATACAACATACAAACAGAAGCAAGGATAAAAGTCACATGATCCTCTCAATAGATGCAGAAAAATCCATTGACAAAATTCAGCTCCCTTTCATGATAAGAGCTCTGAAGAAAGTGGGAATAGATGGATGTTCCTCTACATAATAAGGACTATATGTGACAAACCCATAGTCAACATTATACTAAAGGGACAATAACTGAAACCATTATGGCTAAAGTCAAGAAGGAGACAGGGATGCCTGCTTACCCACTCTTATTCAATATACTTTTGGAATTCCTAACCAGAGCAACGAGACAAGTGCAAAAAATAAAAATGATTCACATAGGGAAGGAAGAAGTCAAACTGTTTCTATTTGCAGATGACTTGATCCTATACCTAAATACCCTAAATATTGAACCAAAAACTCTTAGAAATCAAAAATACTTTTGACAAAGTAGCATATACAAAATTAATATACATAAATGAGTAGCTTTCCTATGTACCAACAATGAACAGGTGAGAAAAAAATCAGGAAATCAATCCCATTTACAATACCCTAAAAATACCTTGGAATAAATGTTGTGATGGAATGCAAAGACCTTTTCAATGAAAACTATGAGCCACTGAAGAGACAAATCAAAGGAGACATTCGAAGATGGAATGATCCTCCATGCTAGAAAGTGGCAGAATCAACATTGTGAAAATGGCCATTTTGCAAAAAGCAATCGACATGTTCAATGCAATCCCTATGAAAATCCCAATTCTGAGCAAAAAGTCCAATGCTAGAAGTATCAGAATTCCTGACTTCAACGTATACTATAGACCCATAATAATAAAAACAGCATGCTATTAGCACAAAATCAGACATGAAGACCAATGTATCCAAATAGTAGAAAAACCAGATATAACCCTATGGAGCTATAGTCATCTGATTTTTGACAAAGATCCCTAAAAGAAATGGAAAAAAGACAGGCTCTTTAATAAATGTTGCTGGAAAAACTGGATATCCGTCTATGAAAAATTGAATCTATATACCCATCTCTCACCTTGTGTCAGTATCAACTCAAAGTGGATCAAAGACCATTATATAAGACCTGAAACTTTGGAACAATTAAAGGAAGTAGTAGGAAATACACTTAAACATATAGGCATAGGGAAAGAATTCCTAAAGTGAAGTCCAATGGCTCAGCAACTAAGAGAAAGAATGAACAAATGGGACTCCATGAAACTAAAGAGCTTCTACACAGCAAAAAAGACAATCACTAGACTCAAGAAACTGCCCCCAGAATTGGACAAAAACTTTTCCAGCTACGCATTCAATAAAAGACTAATATCCAGGATCTACAGAGAACTCAAAATATTCAACCCCCAAAGAATCAACATCCCATTGAATAAATGGCCACATGAATTAAACAGGGATTTCTCAAGGGAAGAGATAATACTTCCCTGATTATAAAGAAATGAAAATCAAAACTACATGAACATTTCATCTCACACCAGTAGAATGGCTGTGTTCAAGAGCAAAAATAACAACAAATGCTGGCTGTGATGAGGTGAAACAGGAACCCTTATACACTGTTGTTGGGAAAGCAAATTATTACAACCATTATGGAAAGCAGTATGGAGAATCTTCAAAAAGCTAGAAATAGAACTACTGTATGATCCAGTGATACCATTCCTTGGCATATATCCAAAGGAATGTAATCAGGGTACACTAGGGACACTTGCACACTGACATTTATTGCAGGACTGTTCAGAATATCCAAACTATGAAAACAACACAGATGCACTACTGATGAATGGATCAAGAAAATATGACATATATTTGTATATGGCATATATATATATATATATATATATATATATATATATATATACACACACATATATATATGAGTTTCATTTAGCCATAAGAAAGAATGGCAGTATGTGGTTTAAACATAAATAAATGAAATTGGAAAACATCATGTTACATGAAGTAAGATGAGTTCAGAAAGATAAAGCTGCATGTCTTTCTCTCATATGTGGAAGACAGATCCAAAAAATAAACATATACACAAAAAATACACAAATGTATACAACAAGCATGTTTATAGTAGCAGAAACACACTAAGGAACTCAGGAAGGGAAAAAGGACCTATGGAGCATCAACAATACCATAATACATAACATTTGTGAAGGAAGGGGATTCAATGATATGTATTTAATCTGTTGAAAAATGCGGGGTGTGAAGTAAAGGCATCAGACCAAAGTGAAGTATGCTCACAGCAGCATACACTGAGCATCCCCTGTGAACCTCAACTTAGATATTAATAACAAAAGACATGTCTATAAAGTAAGAACACTATGTGTGGAGACGGTACTTGTGGGAGGAGGGAGGGTGAATAAAGAAGATTAAGGTGAGGGAATATGGTTGATGAACTTCATAAACTTACATGAAATAGAACAAAGAAATCTCTTGCAATGGCCTTAAGTGGGGCAAGAGGAGTTGAAGGGGAGAGATGGTTGGGGTGATCTAACCAATGTATAATACAAGCCTATTTGGGACAGTCACAATTAGCCCCCCCTGCAAAATGAATATATCTTAATAAAACTATTTCTTTACATTGCTTTTGGGTGGAAAGGTGAACATGACTAGGAATGTATTTCCCTTAGTCTTCAGATCTAATCCAGTGGCTACTGTTGCTTTACAAAAGTGAGATAATTAAATTATGTTTTTTGTGGAACTTCTGCACCCAATAAAACTCTTGAGTATCATCAACTGTATGCCTTCAAAAAGGAGCAGAAATTACTTCATACCTTCCCCTTTATCCACCTCTCTATGGATTGTCAATATTAGGCTACTTGAGAGCTCATGCCTGGTCAAGTGATTGTGCTTCGTTTCAGGTTCAATCAATGTTAATGTCTGGGCACCACTGAGATGTAGCATGCAATAGCAATGAGCCTTCTCTTCATGGTGGGCCGTGGATATAGTTAGGGGAAATTTGTCCCTAAGCATGGACCAGAAAAGGGGTCCATAAGTATCTATCATTTTGCTATAAATTATTGTCTTGGGTGCATGGTCAGAATTCTGTTGGAACTTTTGTGTGAAGTAAGCACTGGTGACTCCAAGAAATGGCAGACAAAAAACATGAGTAACTATGGACAGAGTCAGTGATAACAGAAGAGTCACCACAGGCCAAAAACCTGATTGTGGAAGGAAAACAAATACTTTAGGAATGATTGAGGAAGACAGAGGAATCATTCTAAATTGGTTTCTAAATCTCCATGAACATGGACAGTCACTGAGGAGACTGGGAAGTTGGAGATGTGTCCACATTCTGGTGTAGATGTCCAAAGATGCTCTGGGCACACAGCTGCTGCTGGACACTGGCATAGCCCTTTTACCTCCTCCTCAGCTATCTTGGTAAAAAGTGTGCGGTTATTTGTTGTATTGTGCAAATTGGACCCTGAAGCAACACACCAGAACCAACAGGATTTTTTTCTCTACTCAAGAAGTAGCTATGCTTTCTGGGAGGCTGGGTTGTTTTGAACTGTGAATTTCCCCAAGGGAGGAAACACTTGGTTCACTCCTTAAATCGGTCCAATGAGCACTCCCCAGACCATTAATGTGAGCATGTGAGTTCTTTCATCTCTTTCAAACCACTGGGAAGACCCACAGCATCCCCTGCTAGGCTTTTATGTCGATTTCTACCTCTTTCTCCTGTGTTAAATATCTTTTATAAAGACATGTAGTTTGACTGTCATTTGTTACTTCCTTCTCCAGAAATTGGTTTTATAATTCATTACTTTATACTCTGTGATTACCATTTGCACTTTCTATGATCTCTATTTCTTTTGGCACTTTACTAGTTTAAAGTAATTGCATTGTAGTAAAGGATTGTGATATTTTCAAACATGCATATAGTTTAATTTGAACACCCTTACCTCCTCTACTACTCGTTATTAACCACTTCCTCCTTCTCACAACCTTTTAACAATTTTGTCAGTATTTCATTATTATTGTCATTAGTAGTAGTAGTTCTGTTATTATTGTGTAATTTCTACATATGTGCAAAATCATGTGACTTCATCTTTCTGAGCCTGACATATCTCATTCAATGTCATGATCTCTAGTTCCATCCATATTACAGCAAATGACAAGAGTTCATCTTCTATTTGGCTGAAAAATACTCCATTGTGTACATGTGCCACATTTCCTTTACTCGATCATATTTTGGTGCACCTAGGCTGATTTCATTGCTTGGCAGTTGTGAATAGTGTTGCAATAAACTTGAGTATGCAGATATCTCAACTGTGTTTTGGTTTACATTCCTTCAGATATATTCTCAAAAGTGATCCTATTTTTAATTTCTTGAAGAAACTCCTTACTGATTTCCTTGCTGGATGCACTAATTTACATTAACACCACCAAGTGTAAGTGTTCATTTCTCCTGCATCCTTTAAAGAATTTTTGATTGTTTGTTTTCTTGATCATAGTTATCTTCACTGGCATCAGGTGGAATGTCTGCCTCTTTTTTATTTGAAATTCCTTTATACTAAAGCATTTGAACATTTCTTCATGTTTAATGAGCCCTTTGTACTTCATCTCCTGAGAACTGTCAGTTCAGTTCACTGGCCCATTTAATTACATTATTTGTTCCTTTATTTTATATATTCTGAGTATTGCAATGATTTTCTCCCATGCTGTGGGATTGCCTCTTTATTTTGGTCATTGCTTCTTTAAAGTGCAAAAATCTTTTAATTTGGTCCATTCATGTGTGTTGATTATTGCTCTTGTTTCCTGAATAATTGGAGTCCTATTTAGAAATTCATTCATTAGGCCACAGTCTTCAAGTGTTTGCCATATATTTTCATGTAGAAATTGCACAGTTGTGGTACTTACAATAAGATCTTTCATCCATTTTGAATTGATTTTGTACTGGGTCAGAGTTGGAGTCTGATTTTACTCTTCAACATTTATTGAAGAGGCTGTCTTCTTCAACCTATGTTTTTGTTTCCTTTGTCAAAAATCAGATGGTTATAGCTGCTTGGGTTTATTTCTGAGTCTTCTATTCTATTTTCTTGTATTACCTCTATTTCTTTTCAGATATCTGATGTTTTTCCATTTGTTTTAAGAAAATGAAATTACTCACTGAGGAGCTTCATGATTGGTGTTTCAAATATCTCTGCCAAAAAATTTCAGCAGGAGAATCAACCCAGTGTGGATTCTCTTTTCCTCATTTCTTGTAACAGGTCTTTAAAAAATAGTTACAGAAGGGGGACAACTTTTTCAAAGTATACTGTATATATCTGCAGAATTTGCACAATGAAACCCCTCATACTATCATGGTATGCTTACTTCAAAAATAAAATTAAAATATATTTTATACATTGGAATAAGATATGCTTTAGAGGCTGGTCACTGGATCTGAGGTAATACCTAGAGGTGGCTCCTTGGATTTCTATATAAATTTAATTTTATCATTCACAGCGAAAACGGCACCTACCTCCTGTTGGACCTATTCAGTTCAGACTTTCCATGCAGTCAAATACTTTTAGATATGAGTCACCAATACTCTACATCCCATCAGCTAAAATGTTCTTAAAGCCTCACATCTTTTCCTATTTAGTTTCTTGTGTGCTTCCTTATTTGTTTTAGAATTGTTATTTCAATTTCTGTGAAAAATGTCATTAGAATTTTCATAAGCATTGCATTGACTCTGTAGCTCACTTTTGGTAATATAGTCATATTCAGAATATTAATTATGCCAGTCCATGAGCATGGAGGTCGATTCCATCTCATAGGATTTTCTTAGATTTCTTTCTTCATTGTTTCATACTTTTCATTGTTAAGGCCTTTCATTTTTTCTTTAGGTTTATTACCAGCAGTTTTTGAGGCTGTTATAAATGTCTTTTCTGATTTTTTTCCTCTGTACGTTCATTATTGGCATATATAAATGTCACTGACTTATTTATGTTAATTTTTTATCCTGATACTTTGCTGAAAGTGTTTTATAGTTCTGAGTTTTCATATGAACTTAATAGGGTCTCTTAAGTATAAGATTATACCAGCCCCAAATAAGGATAATATGACTTTTTCTTTTTATAGTCCTGTCACTTTCATTGCTTTCACTTTCCTTATTGCCTAAGAATTCAAATACTGTATTGAATTAGCTGGAACCAAATGGACATCTTTGTTTCAATTCCTGATAGTGGAAAAAGTGCTTCAATTTTTCCCAATTCTATGTTGGTTTTATATTTGTAAGATATAGCCTTATCATGTTGAGGTATGATTCTTATATACCTAGTTTCTGCAAATATTTTATCATGAAACAATTTTGATGTTTTCTAAAGGCTTATTCTGTGTCTATTGATTTTATTGTGTGACTTTTGTCCTTGGCTCAATTTAAGAACTCTATGACATGTTTATTGATTCCCATAAATTGAAAAACTATTGCATCCTAGGAATGAGACCAACTTGGTCACAGATTTTCATCTTTTCAGTGTTGAAACACCATAACACAGGTGGGTCTCATATTCATGGTGCTTTGTGAAAGGTTCCAGAACCAAATAAATGCAATGTTCTCACAAAGGTAAATTCATAGAGACAAACAGAAGGTCAGTAGTTCTAGAGGTTGGGATGAGGTAGGCTGTGACTGCAAAGTGCAAAGTGAATGTGTGGGTGGTGATTACACTGATATGTGTCTCAGCTGTGGAGTGCTAACAACTGTGTATGTATCATCAAATTCACAAACCTGGATAGTAAAAAGGATGTATTTACTTGTGGGTAAATCAAAAGCAAATGAAAACAACAACAACAAAACAAAATAGATTTTATTTGACCGGTTATTTTGGAAAAACAAATTAAGATCTGTAAGTTGGTCAAGACAGAGCAAAAGCTCTGTGAGCCCCACGGTCTAATCTTTCATAGACTACAATTTGCCTTACAGACATGGGTCCCTAAATTTAACTTCCAGACAAAAAATAATGTTGAAAAATATGCATCAAGAGTGAACAATGCAACGGTACATTCATTTTGTCTTCTGCTGACTTCCTGTTTTGAAAGAATTGCTGCTCCCTCCTGATGTTAGCCTCCTAACAATGAATGAGTCATGTACAGTTTCACGTATGGACAGACTGCAGAAACAATTCAAATTCTACCACAATTCATAGATATCACAGTGTGAATGTAAAATTGATCAAAACAAATTCTTTCCCTCACACCACTGTTCCCTATCTACTCTGAAAAACTCCAGTCCATCTCTAACTTCATAGAACATTTTTTTCCAACCCAATTCCTGTTGAGGATTTGCAAATCATTTCTGTAGCTGAATAAAAACTGTCTTTGCTTTGATGTTTACTCATTTATTATTTCCTGATGAACAACTGTCTGTCATGACAGAATTCTGCAACACTGCAGTAGGACCAGGCAGTATGACACTCCCTGTAGTACACTTCCATTTTTACCTCCAGAGGCTCTATTAGTGTCCCTTCACCAAGCACAGTGGATCCAGGGCCTAGGAAACACATGGGACATGGTTAAATCAGCCTAGGCACTCTCTCATAGGCATGTCTCATCTCTGAGATGGACTGGTCTCTCCCAGCATTGTCTTCACGGGTTGGTATTGTTGAAGCAGAATGTTGAGCTCTCAAAATGACCTCAAAGATGAGCCATGTCTCCCTCCACCTAGAACTGACTCAGAAGCAAATCTGAGAGAAAAGGAGGTTTACAAAGGGTCAGAGTCCTTGAGAGAGGCATGGGGCTGTCACTATGGGTCCCTAAAGAAGAAGCAAGGGAGGGAGGTTTTGACCTCACTTCTGCCTTGTTTCTTTCACTGTGGCTTAACCAAACTATCCATCAGTAGTATGGTCCTCTCCACAGTAATACTCAGCCTCATCCTCAGACTCAAGGTTGGAGATGGTTAAGTAGCGATTCGCTCCAGAGCTGGAGCCTGAGAAGCGATTGGAGATCCCGTCCTCCTTGCTGAAGCTGCCATCACTTTTCACCTTCTTTATATACTGGGGACTCTTCCCTTGTATCTGTTGATACCAGTGAACGTAGTAATTGCTGTGCTCACTGCTGAGGGTGCAGATGAGCTTGGTCAAAGCTCCCAGGGAGGCAGACACAGATGGGGCCTGAGTCAGCACAGGCAGAACACAGAAACCTGGAAACACACAATTTCATGAGTGACACTGAATATCAAGGTGTCCTGGAAAGCTAACCCCACAGGATATGGGCTTGGAGAAATATTAAAGTGTTCCCTGAGTTCCCAGGGTTGCTCCACCTGTGGAGAAAAGGAGAGGCAGGAGGCTGAAGGGAAGCTAGGCCATGGTGAGAAGGCACTTTCAGGTGTTCTGCCCTGAAGCAGCTCAGCTGGGCCTACACTCTTCAGTTCCTCTCTTATCCTGTCTTCTTGCAGAGTGAGAAACGAGGAGCAATGGATGCAAATCTGTACTGCCTTCCAAAGTTTGGTTTCTAATCTCTTGCCTGAGACAAAAGTCTGAGCACCTTGGTCAAAAATTTCCAATAATCAGAACAAAAGCCAGGTTGGTGCTAGCAATGGAGAGATTTTTTCACCCAACAACAGGAAACTGACAGGAGCATCAGGGAAAACTTTTCACTTGGACACTGCCAAGGTCTGCAAAGTGAGATCCACGCAGCTCACTTCTGATCTCAGGATAAATGTTCCCATCAGTGTCACAATATCTCATGCAGAATGACATCATGTGAGTCCTTATAATATGCCAGACCTTTTGGAGAGGATATTAGATGTGTCATGCCAGAACCTCATCATAGCCTTACATAATTATTATGTTTAATGTATGAACTCTCCTCGCATCCAGTGATGAGCCAGCCCTCATGAGCAGTCTTAGTCCCAGACAGTAGAGAGGAGAATATATTTCCTCTCAGAAGACTCACTTCAAGAACATCCTTAGATATACAGGCCATTTCTGAAAACTCGGCTGTGTGCTCTAATCCAGCCCTGGATCGAGTCCTCTAGGACCATCCTTGAGTGGGTTCACTTTCAAAACATACTAGATGCTTGTGGGCAGGAAATATATCCCAGGGTAGAGAATGTCAGTATTCTAAATTTCAATGAACTCTTCGCTTTCTCTTATTTCTACATCCATAAACTATCTTCAATAAAATATCTCAATAACTTTATTGCAAGGTTCTTCTCTCTGAGATGGGAACACTGAAGCAGCATCTAAGATAATTCATGAAAGCTATTAACATACATTCCACTGACCATTAGAAAAATCATTTAATGGCTCAGATTTCTAGTTCAAACTGTGGCAAAACTTAATGTCTTTGAAAAGGAAAGAATCCTCGCCCCCATATTTTAGACAATCATCTCTGTATATCTCACTTCTGCTTCCTCTGGTAAGAGTTGAAGGTGGAGAAGGGATTCTTTCTCATGAAGCCTTTTTGTATATGAGACACTCTGCCGCCTCCATGTGGCTAGAAGCATATACTACAGGTGCGATTACCCAAACAGAACATCTTCCCTCTAGACCTGATCTGACCAACATAGGTAGCTGCTGAACCCATGATGTTCGTGATCCAGATACAGAAGTACTGTAGGTGTGAAATACACTCTAGAGGTCAAAGACTTCATAGAAGATAGAAAAATACTCCCATTCTAAATATGCATTACATACTGAAATAACAATGTTATAGAACATTAAAAAAATAAAATTTATTTTGAAACTTAATTCCACCTATTATTTCCACTTAAATATTCACTGAAACATTTTTTGAATTCATTGAGTTCCTTGAAAGGAATTATTCATATCTTTGTTTTTATTTGGAAGTTTTCAAAACTTATTTCTTGGCTATATGGGATTTCTTCTTGGACACTATCCCTCTAATATCCTTTGGGGATTTTCCATGTATTCTTTTAGCAATTTAAGCATACTTAATGGTTTAATTTAATGTTTGGTGTATAATATCCAACTTATGTGCTTCTCCTGGAATATTTTCAGTGGATTTTTTTCTTTCTCAGTGAATGGGTTAAGTGTATTTGTTACTATGTATGCTAAGAAAATATTCTTGAAATCTGGACATGTTGAATGGTACAATGCTATAATTCTGAACATCAGATTAATCACATTCTCCTTTTGGGGACATTGTTTCCTGAGGGACTCAATCCTTCTTTTTTAGTGACTTTTCCACACTATGTTTACAACAACTACACTCCTCATCTGGGAGATCTGTGAAGTGTCTGTTCACTGAGCTCTGTGGTCACAAATGGACCTAAGAGTGATTCTTATACCAACCTCTTCATCCTTCAGTTGTCCCATGCATACAGCAAATGTGTGCATGGGTTCCAGTCTTGCAATACAGTGATTCTGATCATGCCTGAGACCTCAATTGAAAGGACATGGGAAGGACCATCTCCCAGAGCTTTCAGCTGCACCTCCTTCTTGATGTGACTCTGAGAGCAGATATTTTGGTTCATTTTCTTATTTGCTGTATCTCAATCAACTTAAACAACATCTTGAACAATATGGGCAGAAAAATATGTACCACCTCTCCTATCACTTTCACTATTTCCACACTCTAAGTCCTAAGTTCTGTTGCCAGGTGGAAGGAAAATGAGGCACAAGATTGAGTCAAGTTGAAGGAGTGTGACCTTAAAGATGTAAGTGCACATGAGTTTGAGGGAGGGAAGCCATGAGGCTTTGCTGTCTCTGGTTCAGCTCGTCCATGAAAGAGAAGAGTTCATGGCAGTGTGATGAGAGGCACGAAGGCCCTGGTGTGTGGCATGCACTGGGTAGCAAGGACCCCGGGCCCGCACACTCAGAAGCCACCAGTACCTCCCTAACCCTAAGCCTAATCCTAACCCTGCCCTAGTCCCAACCGGAACCCTAACCCTCCAGACCTCCCTAACCCTAACCCTAACCCTAAGAAACCCTAACCCTAACCCCTACCTCTCTTACCCTAACCCTAACCCTAAGAAACCCTAACCCTAACCCTAAGCCTCCATGTCAGCAAAAATGAACTAATGCAGAAGATGATTCATGCTGACGGGGGTATGGGGTGAGATTTTGGGTTTGCTTTGGGGTTTTTTGCTTTTAAAATATGAACCGTGTCATCTCTGGGCTGCTCTTCATTTCTCAAGAGGCGGCTGCCCTGGCACACGGAGCCCTCACTCCGGACAGGACCCTCACCACAGCCGTGTCCCCACCACACTCAGCATCGTGGTCCCCAAGTGACTTCCCAAAACAAGCTCAGAGGCCACCAGCTTGTCACACAGCCGCTGTCCTGGAGAATGACACAGGCCATCTCACTGATATGCACAGCAGTGCAACTCCCCATGTCACAGGTGGGGAAATGGAGGCCCCAAAATGGCTGGAATCCACTCAGCGAAACGGGGCAGCACCAAGCCGTCCACTGTCCCCAGAGCTGAGGTCTGGGCTACAGAAACCTCGCGTCTGAGAATCTTGTGGACTCGGGGACGTGACCTCCTGCACGATGGCAGCTCTGCTTTAGTACATGATGTGCAGCAGCACGCCTGGTAACAAAACTCTGCTGTGACAGCAGTACTCTCTGCAAGTCGCTTTGTCAGCGACACCCGCAGCAAAGCCGCACAGTGGCACCTATGCCATGCAAGTCTGGGTGCTAGCCTCAGCTGTCCACAGGACAGCCTCCACTCCAGGTGTCCGCCGACCTCAACAGTCTGGGCTGGGCCCACAGCACTTGCCTTGCACCTGGCTCTGCCTCCAGGGCCGCTCCTGTGGACGCTCCATCAGTGTACAGCTCGGCCCCTCTCCTGACACCCCTGGCTGTACCCGCGCCAGCTGCTGCCCCAGCCACCCTCCCTGCCCTGGCCACCCTCCTCCACACCTCGAACCCCTCCAGCCAGCAAGCCACCCCCACGCTACCCCATGGCCCAGGAGGCTCCTGCCTGGGCCCACAAGCCACGTCACTATGGCGTCCCCATTCGACAGGAGCATGTTTTAATGTGTCACAGCTCACGGTGTGGGGACAAACGAGGGGCACACAGGAGGAGGGCAAGCAGCTTAGGGAATGGAGCCGCCTGCAAGAGAAGCCACCACAGACGAACAGGTGGCAGCCTGGCAGGTGACACACTCTGACTTGGCACCCAGACATGCCAGTTCCCTCTTGTCATCACACTTTGTCTCTACTTGGAGGATTAATGACACGAGCAAAAGTCTGAGACGTGCAGAGGATGACACAAAACACCGATTATGTCACCTATGACTGACAAAGGCGAAGTGACTCGCTGTCTCCTGTCCCCTCCTCACGCGGTGGATCTGAGTGAACTGTGAAGAAGGCAGCATGGCCCTTCCATGCCGGGGAATCATCTGACTTCGCAGCTTCTCCCACACTCCAGGTTCTAACCCAACCACAGACGCTCTGGCGGCTAAGCCCTGATCCCTCCTTCCCTGATCAGTTTAGTTCCTCCAGACTAAGATGACTGCTCAAGGAAAGCTCCCAGGGACTCCAGCTGACAGAGCTCCCTCATCTCTGCATCCCCAGACACTTCTGAACTGAAAGTAACTGATTCCCAGCAGAAATTCCCATCCAAAAAACACCAAAAACCAGGAACACGCAGGGCACAGGGCAAAGGCCTACCTTGACGCCTTTGGTGTCCTCCTCGTCAAACAAGCCGATATTGAAGGGCATCTGCAGCGTTGACCTCTCCCCGCGGTGGGATCAGGGGCGCCGCGTACTGGAGGACACAGAGCAGGACACATCACACGACCCTTCTGTCCCTGTCCCAACCTCGAGCTGCACAGCAACCCAGCGCAAGATCCCCACGCTCGCTCAGCCTGCGTGGAGCATGCCACGTGGGGAGTCACCGGGAGCCCGGACTCCCGGGAAGACCACAGATTTACAGAAACTGAAGAAAAGAGATGCACAGCCAATGTACTAACTGATGGTTACACGGGACAGTCTCAAGGCTGCCCCGGGTCCCCAGCGCAGTTTACAGACAGCTGTTCCTCCCTGTGTGATGCAGCACAGCTGAGGCTGGGTGGGATAGCGTCCACACGAACGTGGCCGCAGCCCTGACTCTAATGCCCCAGGACCCAGTACAGAAAGTCACCGCCCTTCTGCAGCTTGACCTCGTGCAGAAACACGCTTTAAACGAATTTAGTCGAGCATGGTGGCACACACCTGTAATTCAGAGAGGGCAGTCTCTGACCACTGTGGGCAGTTAGCATGAGACCATATACAAAAAGCAAACTGAAAGCAAAAGGTGCTGGGTGGGGCAACTCAAGCACTACAGTGCCTGCCCAGGAAGTGTGAGGCCCTGAGTTCAAGCCCCAGTGCTGCCAAAAAACAAGTAAAAATAAGGAAAGGGACCCTTACGTTCTGTGGTACTTGGGTAGAAAAAACGTAAGTTTACGTCACAATTTTCTTGTGTAGTTTTACACAGGTTTACGTAAAAGGATGTTCACATATTGAGACAGAATTCAAACACATGAGCATAAACTCAAAACGTCTCGGTGCTGCAGACGTTTGCAACAGCTCGGCTCTGTCTCGCCCTTCACTGACTTATCGCAGGCCCCTCGGGGACAGCTCCCAGGCAGGCCCCATGGGCACCACATCTGCCTGGACCCACGCAACCCCTGTAACCCATGTCAGCTCCAGGTGGCTGGCAAAACCCAGGACTGTGCGAGTAGCCACGGTTCCATGTTGTCTGGGGACTGAAGACAAGAAAAGACATCCGACCATGCTCAGCACAGACCAAACATCTTTTCCGTGGATGGCTGGCTAGATCTGCCAATGAGAGCCCCGGGGTACACGTGGCCAGCAATGTGAAGGAGTTTCCCACAGGGTGACCTTCAGGGGTCAAAACCCGAAAGCAGCAGGGACAGGCGAGCGGGCTGGGCAGAGGTGGTGGTCTCTGCGCCCTGGTGCCATACCTTTTGTAAGTAGACGTGCTGCCAGTCAATACCCCTGAAGAAGCTGTGCTCTTTCACCTCCTGTGCACTGGAGAGAGAGAGAAAGAGAGAGAGGTGGTAAGCACCCGGGAACTCTGTCCCCTCTGCAGAACCTGGAGGATTTCCACTCTCAGACGGCAGCTCAGCCGAAACCCGCGTGGTCGTACAGGGGTTCTAAGCCATGTGCGGTTCCCGGTCACTGCATGGCCCAAGACGACGTCAGGGAAGTCATTTCAAAAGGGTGCCCATTTCCTTCAGGCTGGGCACAAGGCCAGGGCCCATGCATCCAGGCAAGCAGCCCTGGCTCCCCCAGCCCCATGTTCCTGGCGGCAATGCCCGCGGGCAGCCCGCATGTGTCCACTCACCCTCTCAGGAGCTTAAACTGCATGCAGCCCAGGGAGAACCAGTCAGCACTGCTGTCATAGGCTGTTCCCTTCTGCAGCACCTCGGGAGCCATGTACCCATGGGTGTCCCTGTGGGGGAAGACAGGGTGGTTAGCAGGGCAGCCTCCATAGATAAGGAGGGGGCACAGGGTTCAACAGGCCTCCTGCTGGTCAGTGGGAAGCCAGGTCCCACTCCACCAACATGGGCATTCCCACGGATGTGACAACACAGAGGGAGAAGGGACACCAGCCCAAGTCCAGCGGATAAGGTCAGCGTCCTTGGCGGTGAGGAGCAGTTTCCCCACCTTCTTGAGAGCCCTATGGATGCCAGCCTGGGGGAGCAGGAGGAGGGACACAGGACAGCCAGCAGGCTGCACCACCCCGAGCTGTGCACCTGAGGGCAGGGGCTCGTCCACCCCTGCTGTGTCCCTCCCATGCTGAGGACCTGTGCTCTCATGTGCTGGGGGCAGAGCTGCTTGCTGGGTCACACTCAGTTACAGTGATGGGTCCTGGGAGTTGGAGGGTGTGGGGGGAGGAGGAGGAGGAAGCACATGCAGGTATACATGGTAGAACCCTCATATCTGCCTAAAAAGCCACTCAAGGGCCAAGGGTCAGCTATAGCAGGCCGACTGTGACTTGCAGGATGTCAAGGACACACCTGGGAGGACACCTGACTTACACAGTTCACGCTGCCCTAACCCTTCCTGCCCCACAGTGCTGGTCCTAGATGTCCTTGAACAGCTGGAAGAGCTGTGGCAGAGAGGAATGACCTCTGAAAAGCCACCATCAGCACCTGATTTCCTTCACCAACACCATGGGTAAGAAGCCGTCCACCTCGGGGTGCTGTGAGGACCGCAGATGGCACAGGCTTAGCATCAAGGTGTACAGGAGAACTCAATCCAGATGAAGGACTTATTTTATTTTTTTTGGTGGCACTGGGATTTGAACTCAGGGCTTCACACTTGCAAGGCAAGCGCTCTACCACTTGAGCTGTGCCCCAGCCTTTTGCTTTTGTTTTTCAAGGAGGGTCTTACACTTTTGCCCAGGCTGGCCACCAACCAGGATTCTCCATTGCCTGCCTCCTGCATAGCCGGGATTACAGACGAGCTCCACCACTGCTGTCCTGCTGGGAATCTGAATCTCCTCTAACAACTCACGCTCAGACAGCAGGAATCTGCTCAGAAACTCATCTTTGGTCATTAAAAGAATTCTTGAAAGAGCGCCGTGACCAGGTGGCAGTGGGCACTGGTCCACCCCTGCAAGCCTGGGTCTCTGGAGGGCTCCAGTGCACAACAGTGTGTGGGCAGCACTGCAGAGACCACAGCTGTCTTCTGGTGCACGGCCCCACAAGGAGCAGGGAAGACCTCCCTCAGGCACCCAAACCATTTTCTGGGAAGTTTAAACCCAGCAGTTCCTAGTGACCTGTGACTCACAATCCCAGGACTGAGTGGATCATTTCTGGAATGGACAGAGCTGAAGGATAGTGAGGAACAAATGAGGGTCTGCCAGCTTCCACTGAATGTGATTAGACTGAGCTGGGGACGGCGCCAGCGCTGTGGCTGATCTGCCCACCCAAGACAGTGACAGCTTCCTGGCATCCACTGAAGGAGACCGTGACTGCTGGCCAACACACGGGGCCCGTGCTGCGGCTTTGTGTCCCTCCCTCAGGTAAGCTGGCCCTCATCGGCCACTGGCCATTGATTCAGCTCCATGGTCCCCTTTGGGTCCCCTGGCTCCTCACAGCTAAACTCAAGCTCGTCCATCTGTCACCCTGTCCCCACACGGATGGGTCTGAGCTCCGAGCAGGGGCCCCAACCATGGCAGTGCTTTGGGGATGGACCAGCCACTCAGCAATGTCCAGGCACTTTCTCTGCAGCTTTGAAGAGATCTGAGAAACCAAGTTCAGGGTGAAATTCTGGCAAAACACCTTCAACCTAAAAAAGCAGCAGAGCCTCGGGGATTTCGCCATAGTACACAGAGCCTAGGACCTGGCTTCAGAGCTGACACTACAGCCCCTGTGGCCAGGTGTGACGCAATTTCTCTGGACCTCACTTGCAGGCCACGTGGAGTGGACGGTGACACTCATGACTTGTGGGGTCTCCATGAACATCACAGCAGCGGTTCACGAGGCCTGGGCAGCCAATAAGCCACCTAGTGTCCCACAGACATGCTCACTGGTCACTTAAAGGACACAGTCCCTGGTCCCTGGACCTGCTGGCTCTGGCAGGTGGGGATTGGGCCGCCTTCCAGCTCCTTCTCCAGCACCTGTCACAGAACCCGGATCTGAGAGCTCGCTCTTTTGAAAGACTCACTCGATTCTGATGAACTCTGGCATTCACACAATTTTATGACTGTGGTAAATTGAAGAGATTAGCATACCAAATGGCGGTGGCATTAAAAATTCAAATGACTCTTAGGAGTGTCTGGTGCTGTCCCTGGGAGACACTCACGCATGGTGGGCACGCCAGCAAAGCTGAAGCTTTCGTGGTGGGGACAGTCCTCCAGGCCGTCCAGCACTGTGACGCGCCTTCAGTCTGGAGGAACAGCAAGATACAACTTAGAAAGCCTCAGCTAAGAATGAGACGCTTAAAGACAACACCACAGGCCTGAACGCACACTGCACACGGGTGTCCACTTCCTGCAGATAAACCGGCCCAGAGGGTCAGTCATGGAGTCCCGGGTCCCTCACTTCTGTCTACAGAGCTTGGCTGGCCACCTCACACCTGTGGTCAGAAGAGCTTCAGGCCAGGTCACTCACACTCCTGCTGTGTGACCACAGTGTCCCCTTAGTGGCCAGCGGCCTGCAGTCACCTCGCTCCCTCACTCTGACCTAACGATATGACCCGCAGGTGTCAAAGCCATAACTGCAAGGAATGACTGGCTTGTTTAAGGGGACAAAAGTCCTCATTCCTCTGCAGGGAACAGCAAAGGGCTTTTGGAAAGAAAGGCAGGTGGGAGGGCCAGCAGCCCTCAGCCCCTCCTGGGATCCCGTGCAGCTGTACACCACCTCCTTGGCACACGGGCTCCCTCACGTGTCCCTGGCACAGTGAAAAGGGGTCCATGATCAGCTCCACTTACAGAAGAGACTGCAGGTCAAAGGTTACCTGCTTGCTTGCTGGGTCAGCCTCCTTCAAGCAGCACTGGGCCCTGAGCACAGCCAGTTACCCGGGGTCAGTTCCATCCCCATGGATGGTGACAGACTGCGCACAGTTCTCTCCACTCTCACTCCTGTGACACTGGACATCCCCAACTGACTCTGTATCATGGTGTACTGAAACCGCAGCTGGTGAGAGGATCGGGGCACCGATGCCAGGCCGGCGCAGCACCAGGGCGACTCACACGCTTGAGTATGGCTTCTTCTTAGAAAAGTCACAGGCGTGGCCGAGGTCTGAGATCCGCACGTGTCCGTGCTCATCCAGCAGGATGTTCGCAGGCTAAAGGGAAACACAAAGGCACGCCTGAGTCCCCAAGATGCTGGGGGGACTGTGACAGCCTCTGCAAGTGTGTGCACGTGACATCGCCCGTGACACCGCCATGTCTGCTCCAGCACACAGATGACGGTCTACCCTGTCACACCAACACAGCGCAGGGACTGAGGAAAACACTGCTCCTGTGATGAAGGCAGCTACCATCAGACAGAGCCTCACAGGCAGGTCATCCAAGGGGCCAGACCTCTAGTCATCACAGAGGAAAGCATTTCCTTCACGCTGTCCGGGCCCTCCCAACAACAGGAGTGGAACCACCAGCCCTGGAGCTTCTATGAGCCACAAAGACTTCAGGGAACGAGGGCAAAAAACAACAGCAAGAGCTGTGCAAGTGCAGAGGCTGCCCGGGCACCGGAGGCTCCTGCCTCCATTCCAGCTCAGCAGGGCAAACAAAGGGAGAGCCTGTCTCGACAGAAGCAAGCTGGGTGTGAAGGCACACGCCTGTCATCCCAGCCACAGCGAGAAGCATAGCAGGAGGATCACAGCCTGGGCAAAAAGTGAGACCCCAGCTCCAAAATAACTGGAGCAGAAAGAACTGGTGGTGTGGCTCGAGGAGCACAGCACCTGCATAGCAAGTGCAAGGCCTGCTCTCAAACCCCAGTGAACCAAGAAGAAAACGCAGAGGCTGACCTAAGAGATCAAGGCTTCCCACAGCACCACACAACCCAATCAGGACAGCGGAGCCAGGGCAGCCAAACAGCCAAGTACAGCTGCGACCTCGACCCAAGAAAGGGCTTTCCCATGACTGGCAAGCCCAGCTCCGGTCCTACACTGACCCACGGCCATCTTAAAACCTCTTTCTGCTGGAGATCAGCTATCCCTGTGCTTGAAATAAAAGCGATATAATTCAATTATAACATTTGAGTGTGAGTAATCGATTGCGAATGACGCAAATGAGGCCTGAATGGACGTTAAATCATGACACTGCCCCTGAACGGCCAGAAAGCCGAGGTCAGCACCAAGAGCCAGATGACACCCGCTCATTGCAGACCTCCGCGACTCCATTCCCCTTATGGAGCAGCTGCCTCCTCCTCTCTGACACAACAAAAGCCCAGCATCCTTTGCTTCCCGATGCTCACATGAAAAGTAAGGGCCTCATTTGACCTTGAAGAAAATGCTTTAAGATTTATCAAGTATTCTGTGAAAAAAAATACACAAACACAAAACCTAGAGTTTTAGGTGTGTGGACGGGAACTGTAAGAAAAGGGTTCGGATCATCCTGGCCCAGGTCCGAGAGGAAGGCGCTCTGTCCCTGGCGTCCTCGCCCCGCTCCCTGCACCATTCCGGCATTCGCCTTGCAGGCTCGTCTTCATTTCTCGGGCTCCCTGGGTTCCCTGCACCTCCAGAGCTGCCTTCAGATCGCTGGCACCTCGCTTAGCCAGCGTCACCACGAAGGGACTGCCCCCTCCCGAGCCCTTCCATCGTGGGGCGCGGGGCAGAGTCTGGCCTTGGGAGATGGTGCAGGCCGTCACCATGTCACCGTGCCACCACGTCACCCACGTCGTCCACGTCGCTGGCCTCTGGGTCTCCACCCCACAGCCTAGGTCCCTGTGAAACACTCGTCCAGGCTCCTACAGAATGGGGGCCGTCTGTTGCTCCACGAACACCCACTGGACCACGATGAGTATAAACTGGGGCACGTAACACCCCCCGGACGCTCGCCACCCTCACCTTCAGGTCCTGGTAGACCACGCAGCGCCGGTGCATGTGCTCCAGCCCCAGGATGACCTCCGCCATGTAGAACTGCATCTCACTCTCTGAGAAGACCCTGTGCTGCGACAGGTGGTAATGCAGGTCACCCCCTGGAGAGAGACGCACCTCAGTCTAGGGGACCTGATGGCGTCTGCTTGCGGTCGGGATGTAGGGGAAGGGGAGCCATGCTTCCTCTCCTAGCTGCCTGTCTTTGACATCTGTGGTATAACACAAATTGTTAGAGACCTGAGCTCAGAGCCAGGCACGAGGGCACAACCGAGGGTTCCAGGCTCCCCGTGACACCGTGGCAGGCCAGCCACCCTGCTCTGATCTCTGAGCCCTGTCCAACACCAACTGCACAGACATCCAAAGATGGCTTACCCGGCACCTCTACAGGCACAAAAAATCCAACCCCAGAACCCAGTTGTGAGGAGAGACACTGGGGAAAGCCAGTACAGGCCACTCCAGGAGGGGTGTTGCAGGGCAGCTCTGTGGTGCCTGGAAGTTTCTGTAACACAACACTGGAGAAAGGAACTAATCATGAGGCCTCAGGTAAGGGAACAGAGAATGTCACCAATAGGGTGAGGGTGTGTTCACAAGCCACAGGGGAGAGTCCCTCCTAGTTTACAGAAGCAAAGCAAAGCTCACCTGCACTGCCTTGGCTTGTGCTGTCTCCCTGCTCCCACACCGGGGCACCAGATGGGGACATATAGGACCCACACCCCACAGGCCCCCAGTCTGTCTGCCCTGGGCCCTGGCTCTGCCCCCACCCTCCCTGAGCACTGCCTGTTCCAGAGGATCTGAGCTGCTGTGTCTGTGAAATTTGGACAGATTTGGTTTCACACTAAGCACTCAAAACATAGAACTTCAAGTGAGCTGGGTGCAGTAGCTCACACCTGTAATCCTAGCTACTTGGGAGGCAGAGATCAGGAGGATCTCAGTTTGAAGCCAGCCTTGGGAAAATAGTTCCAGAGACTGTATCTTGAAAACCCCATCACAAAAACCAGGGTTGGTGGAGTGGTTCAAGTGACAGAGCACCTGCCTAGCAAGCATGAAGCCCTGAGTTCAAACCTCAGTGCTGCCAAAATACACTTTGTGTGTGTACCATGTTGTACACCATGTCACTTCCTTGCCTGCAAAAGTGGCTTTTCCAGCAAAGGCCCGTGGTTTAAGAGACGAGCGTACCATCCGAGGGCTGAAGCCTCTCCTGGCTCAAAGAGAGCCGTCAGCACCAGCTGTGAATGCAGCTATCTTTGGCCAGTACTCCCAGGAGGCGCTTCCTCCCTAGGAGCCGAGGGCCAAAGAGGTGGAAGCTAATTACAGGCCTGGCCACCCCAGGCCAGGCACCAAAGCCCGCGGCGGAGCCCAGGTCACAGGACTCCAGCTTCTTTTTTTTTTTTTTTTTTTTCATTTTTCTTTTATTATTCATATGTGCATAAAAGGCTTGGTTCATTTCTCCCCCCTGCCCCCACCCCCTCCCTTACCACCCACTCCACCCCCTCCCGCTCCCCCCCTCAATACCCAGCAGAAACTATTTTGCCCTTATCTCTAATTTTGTTGTAGAGAGAGTATAAGCAATAATAGGAAGGAACAAGGGGTTTTGCTGGTTGAGATAAGGATAGCTATACAGGGCATTGACTCACATTGATTTCCTGTGCGTGGGTGTTACCTTCTAGGTTAATTCTTTTTGATCTAACCTTTTCTCTAGTTCCTGGTCCCCTTTTCCTATTGGCCTCAGTTGCTTTAAGGTATCTGCTTTAGTTTCTCTGCATTAAGGGCAACAAATGCTAGCTAGTTTTGTAGGTGTCTTACCTATCCTCACCCCTCCCTTGTGTGCTCTCGCTTTTATCATGTGCTCATAGTCCAATCCCCTTGTTGTGTTTGCCCTTGATCTAATGTCCACATATGAGGGAGAACATACGATTTTTGGTCTTTTGAGCCAGGCTAACCTCACTCAGAATGATGTTCTCCAATTCCATCCATTTACCAGCGAATGATAACATTTCGTTCTTCTTCATGGCTGCATAAAATTCCATTGTGTATAGATACCACATTTTCTTAATCCATTCGTCAGTGCTGGGACATCTTGGCTGTTTCCATAACTTGGCTATTGTGAATAGTGCCGCAATAAACATGGATGTGCAGGTGCCTCTGGAGTAACAGTCTTTTGGGTATATCCCCAAGAGTGGTATTGCTGGATCAAATGGTAGATCGATGTCCAGCTTTTTAAGTAGCCTCCAAATTTTTTTCCAGAGTGGTTGTACTAGTCTACATTCCCACCAACAGTGTAAAAGGGTTCCTTTTTCCCCGCATCCTCGCCAACACCTGTTGTTGGTGGTGTTGCTGATGATGGCTATTCTAACAGGGGTGAGGTGGAATCTTAGTGTGGTTTTAATTTGCATTTCCTTTATTGCTAGAGATGGTGAGCATTTTTTCATGTATTTTCTGGCCATTTGAATTTCTTCTTTTGAGAAAGTTCTGTTTAGTTCACATGCCCATTTCTTTATTGGTTCATTAGTTTTGGGAGAATTTAGTTTTTTAAGCTCCCTGTATATTCTGGTTATCAGTCCTTTGTCTGATGTATAATTGGCAAATATTTTCTCCCACTCTGTGGGTGTTCTCTTCAGTTTAGAGACCATTTCTTTTGATGAACAGAAGCTTTTTAGTTTTATGAGGTCCCATTTATCTATGCTATCTCTTAGTTGCTGTGCTGCTGGGGTTTCATTGAGAAAGTTCTTACCTATACCTACTAACTCCAGAGTATTTCCTACTCTTTCTTGTATCAACTTAAGAGTTTGGGGTCTGATATTCAGATCCTTGATCCATTTTGAGTTAATCTTGGTATAGGGTGATATACATGGATCTAGTTTCAGTTTTTTGCAGACTGCTAACCAGTTTTCCCAGCAGTTTTTGTTGAAGAGGCTGCTATTTCTCCATCGTATATTTTTAGCTCCTTTGTCAAAGATAAGTTGCTCATAGTTGTGTGGCTTCATATCTGGATCCTCTATTCTGTTCCACTGGTCTTCATGTCTGTTTTTGTGCCAGTACCATGCTGTTTTTATTGTTATTGCTTTGTAATATAGTTTGAAGTCAGGTATTGTGATACCTCCTGCATTGTTCTTTTGACTGAGTATTGCCTTGGCTATTCGTGGCCTCTTGTGTTTCCATATAAATTTCACAGTAGATTTTTCAATCTCTTTAATGAATGTCATTGGAATTTTGATGGGAATTGCATTAAACATGTAGATTACTTTTGGGAGTATCGACATTTTTACTATGTTGATTCTACCAATCCATGAGCATGGGAGATCTCTCCACTTTCTATAGTCTTCCTCAATCTCTTTCTTCAGAAGTGTATAGTTTTCCTTGTAGAGGTCTTTCACATCTTTTGTTAGGTTTACACCTAGGTATTTGATTTTTTTTGAGGCTATTGTAAATGGAATTGTTTTCATACATTCTTTTTCCGTTTGCTCATTGTTAGTGTATAGAAATGCTAATGATTTTTCTATGTTGATTTTATATCCTGCTACTTTGCTATAGCTATTGATGATGTCTAGAAGCTTCTGAGTAGAGTTTTTTGGGTCTTTAAGGTATAGGATCATGTCGTCTGCAAATAGGGATATTTTGACAGTTTCTTTACCTATTTGTATTCCTTTTATTCCTTCTTCTTGCCTAATTGCTCTGGCTAGGAATTCCAGTACTATGTTGAATAGGAGTGGAGATAGTGGGCATCCTTGTCTGGTTCCTGATTTTAGAGGGAACGGTTTTAATTTTTCTCCGTTAAGTATAATGCTGGCTGTAGGTTTGTCATATATAGCTTTTATAATGTTGAGGAACTTTCCTTCTATTCCTAGTTTTCTTAGAGCTTTTATCATGAAATGATGTTGGATCTTATCAAAGGCTTTTTCTGCATCTATTGAGATGATCAAGTGGTTTTTGTCTTTGCTTCTGTTAATGTGGTTTATTACGTTTATTGATTTTCGTATGTTGAACCACCCCTGCATCCCTGGGATGAAGCCTACCTGGTCGTGGTGAATAATCTTTTTGATGTGTTGCTGAATTCGATTTGCCATTATTTTGTTGAGGATTTTTGCATCAATGTTCATTAAGGAGATTGGCCTATAGTTCTCCTTTTTGGAGGTGTCTTTGCCTGGTTTTGGGATAAGTGTAATAGTGGCTTCATAAAATGTGTTTGGCAGTTTTCCTTCCCTTTCTATTTCATGGAACAGTTTAAGGAGGGTTGGTATCAGTTCTTCTTTAAAGGTCTGATAGAATTCAGCAGAGAATCCATCAGGTCCTGGACTTTTCTTTTTGGGGAGACTCTTGATTGCTGCTTCAATTTCATTTTGTGTTATAGGTCTATTCAGGTGATTAATTTCCTCTTGGTTCAGTTTTGGATGATCATATGTATCTAGAAATCTGTCCATTTCTTTTAGATTTTCAAATTTATTTGAATATAGGTTCTCAAAGTAGTCTCTGATGATTTCCTGGACTTCCATGGTGTTTGTTGTTATCTCCCCTTTTGCATTCCTGATTCTACTAATTTGGGTTTTTTCTCTCCTCATTTTAGTCAGGTTTGCCAGGGGTCTATCGATCTTGTTTATTTTTTCAAAGAACCAACTTTTTGTTTCATTAATTCTTTGTATGGTTTTTTTGGTTTCTATTTCGTTGATTTCAGCTCTTATTTTTATTATTTCTCTCCTTCTATTTGTTTTGGGATTTGCTTGTTCTTGTTTTTCTAGGGGACTCCAGCTTCTAAGGAGAGACAGGCAGACCACGGGGAAACCACGGTGCAGGTTGTGAAATGAATCGTGACTGACAACTGAAGGGGAACGTGACTGTAGAAAAGACATGAGGCTTCAGCCTGCCCACAGCACGTGCTCAGATGAACAGACTGGCGGACGGACGGAGCGAGCATTGGGTCACTTACCATTCATGAGGTCGAGGATGAAGCAGAGCTTGTTGGGCGTGTGGAAGGCGTACGTCATGCAGACGATGAAGGGACAGTCCTAGAGGGAGGACATGGCTGGTGAGAAGGTGGGCACATCTGGTGAGTTCATCCCCACCCAACGCCACCATCCACACACTGGGTGCAACACCCGCACAATGACCACAGACGTCAGGGTTGGCAGATCTGGCTGTGGTCACATGTGACAAATGATGTGATCACTGGAGCAGGTGACGAGGCCGTCCCCCACGGGTTGTGTGACTTCTCATTGCCTCCATCTTGAAAGACAGGGACAGAGACACGGTGAGCTATAGTCCCCTTGGCCAATCAGACACCCATTTCCACCTCTACCTCTGAAATGGAAGAACTGCACCACAGCAGGGACAGCACTGGTTTAATCACCAGGAACAAATTAAATCAGCTTTTGAAAGTGGAAAAGATACCATAGTCAGGGAGGCGTAGCCCAATGCTGAGCAGAACTCACACATCCTAACTAACCTGAGATTCCGTGGGACCTTAGTTAAAATGACAGTGACAAGCTGACTTAAAGATGTACATGAATGTAAAGAGCCAAGAAAATCCAGATGTGCGTGAAGAAAACTGAGGTGGGGACTTACAGCGACAAACTCCCAGACTTATCCTATGGCGGCCAGCGTGGCATGGGGTCACAGACACAGAGCACGGGCAGAAGACAGGATCCTGAGACAGACAAACGGCCACAGCAGATGAAGGTGCGAGTGAGGGAAGAAAAGGGCGGCGCTCTCCATCACGGATCCTGAGGCATCTGCGCCACACAGAAACCACAATACAACACAAACCGCACACCAATGTCACCACCTGGATGTCTGTCACTCTGAACCTGGAAGACAGACAGACGATCGAGCTGGTGAGATGACACAAGAGATCCCTCAGGATCTCACAGCAAGCGAGGACTTCACGACAGGCCACGGAACACACGAGCCACAGAAACACCAACAAACTATACTAAGAGGAAACGCAGACTCGGCTCATCAGAAAACACCAAACCACAGGGCAGAAGACTGCAATCTGTGAATGAACGGAGGACCTGTGTTCTCCTGTGTCCAAGGACACCTGCCACCAGCAAGGGTCACAAAGCTGAGGTGAACGCCCCTGGCCACGCCAACTGCCAACATGCAAAGTGGGCAGCATTGAGTGGATGGCATGGAGTGGCCGGAGCCTCCACACCTGGCTGTGGGGTGACCAGGTATGGGTACTGTGGCCAATTGTGAGCTTGTGCTCACCATGGCTGGACCTCGCCTGCACCCCAAGGGGCACAGCTATCGGTCCACCTTCCAGGTACAGAGTGTGGACGCCAGCCAATGTGGGGAAGACCTCGTATCTGTCAGCAGAGGACGGTGCACAAGCAGCAAGCAGTTCAGTGTTCCTGGCGTCCTGTGGTCACTTTTGTGCACTCTTCTCTGCTTATGCGCCTTACACTCCTTAAGACCATGCAGGCCATCCTTAGCTCATGGGCCGAACACAGAAAGACCACAGCTAGACTGGCTGATCCCTGACATCCCCTACAGAACAAGCCACTGCCACGGGCAACATCTGACACTTGATGCCAAAGGTGTAAGTTAACAGCTACACTACTGGGTCAGAACTTGGGGAGCAGTTAGCTCAGGTATGGGGCTAGCAACTCAAATGGGTGCAAGGAGGAGCCAGGTGTGTGGTGTACACCTGTAATCCCAGCTACTTGGAAGGTGGACACAAAGATCCTAGGCCAGTCCAGGCGAAAGCATGAGACCCGTCTCAGAACAAGCAGGCCTGGCAGCCCACGCTTGCACTCCACTTGCTCAGGAGGTGGAGATGGGAGGGTGCGGTCCTACACCAGCTCAGGCGAAGGCGCGAGGCCCTACCTCAAAAGCAAAAGGGCTGGGGAACAGCTCAAGTGGCAGAGCACCTGCCTGGCATGCGAGAGGCCCTGAGTTCAAATTCCAGGACCTCATGATGGGGTGGGGGCTGTGAGAGGAGATTTTGGAATCCTGGCAGTCTTCCATCGCGACCTAGTGCCAGCCACACGCATCTGTTCCCTTTGACGGTGTCAGCTCTCTGAGCGCCACACGTCTGTTTAGACTCTTGTGGACCACATGTGTTTGCCACCAGAGAGATTCATATTTTAAAATGGCGGCTTCCATGTCACGTTCTCTGCAGACTGTGAGCTATCAGTCCCAACAGTAGCGAGCAGCTCTTGTGTGGTTAAAAAGGCACATGGGTGATTCTGTTAACACCCCACATCCCCACACTCACCCCAACACATCCTCCTCCCCCACTCTCATATACACCCCCATACACCCCCATACAACCCCCACACTCTCACCCCCACACACTCACACCCCCACACACTCTCACCCCCACACACTCTCACCCCCACACACTCTCACCCCCACACACCCCACACACACCCTCCTCCCCGCACTCTCATATACACCCCCATACGACCCCCACACTCTCACCCACACACACTCACACCAACACACTAACCCCCACTCTCACCCCCACACTCTCACCCCCACACACACCCCACACACATCCTCCTCCCCCATTCTCATTTATGCCCCCAAACACCCCCATACGACCCCCACACTCACTCCCACACACTCACCCAACACACCCTCCTCCCCCCACTCTCATGTACACCCCCATACACCCCCATACGACCCCCACACTCTCACCCCCACACACTCACACCCCCACACTAACCCCCACCCTCACCCCCACACTCACCCCCACACACTCACCCCCACACACCCCACACACACCCTCCTCCCCGCACTCTCATGTATGCCCCCCATACACCCCCATACGACCCCCACACTCTCACCCCCACACACTCTCACCCCCACACACTCTCACCCCCACACACCCCACACACACCCTCCTCCCCGCACTCTCATGTATGCCCCCCATACGACCCCCACACTCTCACCCCCACACACAACCCCACACACTCACCCCACACACCCTCCTCCCCGCACTCTCATATACACCCCCCATACACCCCCATACGACCCCCACACTCTCACCCCCCACACTAACCCCCACTCTCACCCCCACACTCTCACCCCCACACACTCACACCCCCACACACCCCACACACACCCTCCTCCCCGCACTCTCATGTATGCCCCCCATACGACCCCCACACACTCACACCCCCACACTCACCCCTACACTCACCCCCACACATTCACCCCCACACTTACCCCCACACTCTCACCCCCACACTCACCCCACACTCACCCCCACACTCTCACCCCTACACTCACCCCCACACATTCACCCCCACACTTACCCCCACACACACCCACACTCACACCCACACTCTCACCCCACACTTACCCCCACACACACCCACACTCACCCCCACACTCTCACCCCCACACTCACCCCCACACTCACCCCCACACTCTCACCCCCACACTCACACCCACACTCACTCCCACACTCTCACCCCTACACTCACCCCCACACATTCACCCACACACTTACCCCCACACTCTCACCCCCACACTCACACCCACACTCTCACCCCCACACTCACACCCACACTCACCCCCACACTTACCCCCACTCACCCCCACACTCTCACCCCCACACTCACCCCCACACTCACACCCACACTCACACCCCCACACACACCCCACACACACCCCACACACACCCTCCTCCCCCCACTCTCATACATGCCCCCATACACCCCCAAATGCCCCCCACACTCTCACGCCCACAAACACACGGTCCTCATGCCCCTCCACCCACATCCCCCCACACTCCCACACACACCATGTACTCCCACTTGTACTAGGAAACATGAGTGAACCAGAACTTGGTTTCCCTAAGTCTTCGTGGAAAATCACCCCAGGTGACCTCAGAACCCCCGGGTCTTCCTCAGCGTTCTGCTGACGGGCTGTGAGTATTTACTGGCCCCAAGCATTCGCCTTCAGCAGACAAAATGCAGAACTGCCCTTCTGCTAGGAGGCTTGTGGCCTTTCTGGGTCCCCGGCCTGCTTACAGCTGACCCTCCCCTCCATGCCCCGGTCCCGTGTCCCCAAGCCTCTCTCCTACTGCCCTTCTGGGGTGGCTGGCATGTTCCACTTCAAATACCTGCTCTTCCTCGGCTGGGTCCCCACAGACTCTTGCTCCTGAGGGGTGGACAGACAAGTAGGGGACCCAGGTGTCCCCCACTGCAGCTGGCAACTGCACTCCCGTGATGCTACCAGGGGACAAGTGATCCCGTGAGGGATTTTTGAACATGATGGCACACAGCCCTATTAAGATATTATCTAAGATTGAAGTTGAATTTTAGATTTGGAGCCACAGGCTCCCTGAGCAGGAAGGGCTCTAAAGACAAGGAATCCACCTGCTCCGACTTCTGTATTTTGAAGACAGGAAAGTCAGGCCCGAGGGGAAACGACTTGCCTGAGGTCACAGAGAGCTCTGGTGTCTGCCCCTCCACCTGTCCTGACAAGGCAGGCATGGCCAGCAGGGTGATGATGCCCTGGCCAGTCCAGCAGGCTCCACTGAGCCCTGCTTCCCACTAGGCCTCCACCTTGACCCACGAAGCCTTGAGCAAGTCCCAATGTGGCTTCCCACAGCTCACAACAGTATCCTGGGATGCTCCTGCCCTGCAAAGTGCCGGCCGGAGCCGATGCAAGGCTGCCCGCAGCACTTACTGTGTGCCTGGTGACAGGTGACACCAGACACAGCCTGGCCCCTGGAGGGGAGGGGCAAGGACCTGACTTCAGCCAGCAGCAAACCCACCTGGGCCTCCCTGGGCATCCCCTGCCTGCCCTGTGGCTTCCACTCCATGACCACACAGACCCCCTCCCCCCACCATCCCTGGGACCCCCAGGCCCTGCGCAGGTCGGGATGGGGTTCAGCTGCTCCCCCACTTGGGTGGTCATTGGACAAACCCTGTTTTCTCAGTTAACTAAAGCCCACTGTATTATCAGGATGTGGTGAGGGAAAAAGGCAGGGGGTCTCCAAGCCTGTGGTCTGCAGGCCATCCCTCCGGCCAGCAGGTGCCAGGTGAGCTTCCCGTGGAGTCAGGACCCTGGGCGGCAGTTCACTGAGGGAAAAGGCGCCAGGTCGGAGGGTCTGCCTGGCTGTGCCAACAGGGAGTTTCACGGAGACCCTCGGCTGGGCAGGCTGGACTCCAGCCCTCCTCTTAGGAGCAGCACTGCACCGGGGCCATGAAGCCACAGGGGAGGACCAGGAAGTCATGTCCGCATTGTGGCAGAGCACAGTTCACATTTGCAGCCCATCACAGCCACCCTGGCTGCTGTGGAACCTCAGACCCTGGCTGCTGGCCTCGGAGCAATGTGGGTTGGGTTTGGTGTGTGACTCTCCAGCCCCTCGGCCCCGGGTGCCCGTTCTCAATTCCCCTGCCCTTCTGTGGGGCTGGGGACTCAGACAGGCTGCTACCGCCCCAGACCCAGTGTTCACTGACAACTCAGCCTGCAGGGTCTGGCAGGCAAGAGGAGAAAAGAGGCCATGACTGTTACTGCAACTGTGCCTGTGTGACCACATGTCTGGACAGGCAGAGTGCTCACCTCACCTATGGATGGACAAACATATGTGCTGATCCTGGTTCTCAGACCACGCATTTCCCCCTCTGCCCTGCAGAAGACTCAGGACAGGAGCCCCTGCAGTCTCACCAGGGAAGGACGCTTTGATGGGGACAGGACGACCCAGAGACCAGAGCAAGCTTCCAGGGAAAACAATAGCAGGGTGGCTGCCTCAGCTTCTCTGGCCTTGGACACCCAGTCTCATGGCCATCGGCCATCAAAATTCAAATCTCATGTACTGAAAACCCACCAGAGTGGCCTTGGGTCAGCAAAGCCAGTCCCAAATAACCACTCCAACTCTCCAGCTCAAACCACGTGTGAATAAACTTTCAAACACATACGGATCAATACTTGACTAAAACATAGTGATCCCTTCAAACTAGTTCACAGTATGGCCCAGCATGACCCCATCTCTACTTTCTTCCCAGGCAGGACCCATGGGGAATCTCCAGGCTTGAGCTTCCATGCCACAAAAACTTGCCTTGGACTTTCCCAACATCCCAGCATTTCCCCACAGGCTTTGTGAGAATAAATGGGCTTTGAGGTAATTCATTAAAAATTAATGTTTTCATAACTACTCATAATTTACAGTGAGTGGAACTTTGAAACTTGGGGCCAGCCATCACAGCAGAACTGGAGGAAGAGACCACTCCCAGTGACACCAGCACATACGTGGCCACCTGGTTCCACCCAGCAGGACCACCTTAGTCCCTCATGCACAGTGGTGACCTTGCTTGAAAGACTGCAGGGCAAGGCCACCATAAGTTATTTATAGCCACAGTGCTGTCACTTGTCACAGCTCAGCTAAATCACACTGGTTTGCTCCAACAGCACACGGCCCTTCTAGAAGCAGTTAGGACTGGAGCTAGAATAGTATACAGCAGAGTGCAATGCACACAGGTGACAAGCGAGGCCACAACACCTCCAAGTGACACTAGTGGGAAGCCACTTTGCAAATGAAAAGGGGAGACCGAGCTGAAAAGAAGACTGGCTTGACACACAAACCAAATGTCCACCAGGGGACAGAGATGACCCTGTCCACAGTGGTGTGGACTGAAGTGCCAGCCAGGAGGACAGCTTGGAAGTGACAGTCCCTCCTTCCTCTGGCTTGCTCGTGAAGGGCAGGAGCAGCTTCCCTCCTGAGTCAGTCCTTCCCGGCACCTAGTCCATTGTCACTGGTCAAGTGACTTATTCTCACGGTTACTTCTGCTACCTGGGCTGCCTCACTCTGGAAGAAGGTGGTCAAGGTCAAGGGCGAGGGACTGGGCACTGCAGGTGCCCTGTGCATGGCGGGGACAGCTGGGCTTCCTGACCGCCAACACCGAGTGAAACACAAGGCCACATTTTAGGCAGCTGTGCAGGTCGTCCTGCTGTGAAGCAGATGAGGCCCTGAGTTTGAAGCCAGCACCCCAAAACAAACACCACACTACAAAGCCCAGGCCGCGGTGAAGGCGCCAGAGGGCAAGGGTACTCACGCCGGTGCTGACCAGGGCCAGCATGACGCACTCATTCAGGGCCAGTGTCTCCCCCTGCTTCAGCTTCACTCTCTTCTTCTCCAGGCACTTCATGGCATACCTGGAGAACAAAGATGGCTTCCGAGCCCATGGCGGCACACCACGCCACGCCGTGCATGGCTCCTGTGGACTCGGCAGTGGGTACAGAGACAAGTGGCGACCAGGTACTGCGGGAGAAGAGTCAGGTCACACTGAAGACATCTCTGTCATCACCAGGGGAGATGTCCAGAGAGGAAGCAGCCCATGAGCTCTCCTGCCTGGTCCTATGAGCAAAGTTCTACTCCCCAGCACTCACGGAGGGACAAGCACGCCCCAAAGACGACAGCCATCATCCACGTAACTACTGCCCTCCTTAAAACAGACCAGGCTACAGACACCCAGACAGGTCACGGACTGTCCAGAAGACTGTGGGAGTTGGCCTGCCCTGGTGAGCCCACACCAGGACCCAACACCAGGGTCCCAGTCATTAGATGACCCCAGACTCCAACTTCTGAGCGCCTGGCCTCAGGTTCCCCTGCACAGGGCCCAGGCAGGAAGGTGACCACTGTCCAAACAGGTGAAGGATGATGTCCATCCCCAGATAATGAAAAGCCACCGAGGGACCTGTGGGACACAGAAGGCAGAGCCTGGCAAAGCTGCAGCTCCAGGCACAGGCGGGGACAGAGGATGTGTGTGACACCCAGTGTGTCTTCTTGGCTGGCCCAGACACCTGTCACTGGCCCCACACACCCCGCTCCCCCTAGTCTGTCACTACTCACACCTCTGATTCTGGGCTTACAAACCTCTTTGTTCACTCTGTTTTGTTCTCAGAAATACCTTCTAATGAAAGAGAAAACAAAGCCAGCCATTGGTGACCCATGCCTGTAATCTCACTTACTTGGGAGGCTGAGGTCAGGAGACTGAGGTCCAAGGCCAGCCTGGGCAAATAGTTCAAGAAACTCCATCACCAAAACTACCAAAGCAAAAGGGACTGCAGGGGTGGCTTAAGAGGTAGAGCACCTGCTTTCCAGTGGGAAGCCCTGAGTTTAAACCCCAGTCCACTAAAAAAAAAAAAAAGAGAGAGAAAACAAATTCCCACACTTAGGAACTGTGCTACTGGCTTTCCAGAAAGACGTCTCTGCCTGGACTCCTGCACTGCTTACCTCCTCACCTGACCTCACCTCCCCACCTGACCTCACCTCAACTGACCTCACCTCCTCACCTCACCTGCACCTCACCCCCTGACTTGCACACCTCACCGCCACCTGCACCTCCCCACTTCACCTCACCTCACCTGTACCTCACCTCCTCACCTGCACCTCACCTCCTCACCTGCAGCTCACCTCTCCACCTGCACCTCACCTCTCCACCTGCACCTCACCTCACCTGCACCTCACCTCCCCACCTGCACCCCACCTCACCTGCACCTCACCCCCCCACCTGCACCTCACCTCACCTGCACCTCACCTCCTCACCTGCACCTCACCTCTCCACCTGCACCTCACCTCTCCACCTGCACCTCACCTCCCCACCTGCACCTCACCTCACCTGCACCTCACCTCCTCACCTGCACCTCACCTCTCCACCTGCACCTCACCTCACCTGCACCTCACCTCCCCACCTGCACCTCACCTCACCTGCACCTCACCTCCCCACCTGCACACCTCACCCCACCTGCACCTCACCTCCCCAGTTCACATCACCTCACCTGCACCTCACCTCCTCACACCTCACCTCCTCACCTGCACCTCACCCCCCACCTGCACCTCACCTCCCCACCTTCACCTCACCTCACCTGCACCTCACCTCCTCACCTGACCTCACCGTCCTCGCTGATCACAGGCTAGCCTCCATTCAGAAGACAATACCTCGACTCCCTCCCAGTGTGTCCCAGGTCCCATGCCCCTAGCTGTTAGCATTCACTGCCCCTCGTTCACCTCTGGACCCCAGCTCTTGGGGTGGCCCTACAAAAGGAGAGTCAGGCCCAGGTCCTTGTTCCCTGTGCTCAGCAAGGCACAGTCTGCTTTCTGTGGGAATTTCTTCAGGATGTGATCACAGGTTTCCTGGTTCTACCCAGGGATTTTCTATAGTGACAGAAGAAGGCCCTGAGTGGCTGTGGAGAGACAGTGAGGACGAAGTTTACACGTTCCCTGTGTCCACTTTCCGGCAACCGTACACCTCCCCGAATCCTCCTCAACCAATGATCCTATGCACACTGAAATCATTCATGGTCAACTGCAAGGTGAAAACGTGACATCACCCGAAGTCTGGTCATCATGAAGACTCCACGCCAAACACACACGACAGTTCTACCCGTGACTGAGGGAAGCCGTGAGACGGGACCCAAGAGGAGAGGATGTCTGTGGCTCCATGGTCCACCTCCATGGGGGAACAGGAGGAGGACAGGTGGATCAGAGGCCACCACACTGTTTTCCTCTCCAGCTGCAGGACACAAGGCTGGGGGCAGCCCAGCCCATCCAGAAGACATTATGGTGCATAGACAAGGGTCCATATGATGGGTTTTCAGAACGGGCCAGATGACCAGGATGCCACCATAGGAGTCTTCACTGGGACATGAGTGAGGCAGCCCTGTGCTGGGCGTGAGCAGGAGACAGGACAAGGGTGACATGACACAGCACACAGCTAGGTTCTGCCACGCATATAGCCAGGAAAATGTTAAGAGGCACAAAAGCATGGCATCCCCAGTGATAGGCCGTCACATAATGGTGTATGTATTCTGGCAAATTAAGGGAGAGGCTTCCTGGGTCCTTACAACCCCTAAATCACCAGGTCCCCACGTCAGCTGCAATTGGAGTACACACTGCAGGGCTGACACTCAGAGTCCAGGAGGACACACTGAAGAGCAGGATGCAAGAAAGGGGACTTTCTGACAAACGAAGTTCCAGCTACTTGCTTTTAACTCCTCCAGGAGATACGACAGCAGGGGGAGGCCAAAACACTCTGCTTTCAACAGAGCTGCCCCAAGAAAAATAGTTAAAAACAAAAAACCAAAAACCAGGGGGAAATGTGGGAGTGAGCTGTGAGGAAACACCTGCACTTGAAGGTGACTTTCCTTGTTCTCAAAATGACAAAGAGATGACACCAACTCATATTATCACATCCAATAATAACAAAAAAGGAACTTTACAGCAGGACAGAAAGATCAGGTCGTGTGTCAATTATGCTCAGAAGACAGGTGTTTTCACGCCGACTTTGTTAAAGGGTCAACAAATTTCAGCAGAAACCCTTCCTTATGTAACTGGGCGCACTGCTGCGTGAGGTGCCGATCACTTATGGGGTGAGGGAGAAAGGCTTCACAGGACACAAAGCCTATGTGTGGGATGTGCCCCTTGGCTGTGCCCCTTGGAGCCTGTGTCCAGTATGAAGTATTTTCTCAGGAGACTGAGCCAGAGAAGGCTTTTATTTTTTAAAAAGAAAAAAGAGGATACTTACATGAATATTTAATTCTACGTTTTTCCACTGACAAAATCTAGTGAATTTGTCACTGAAAGAGAACACAAATGATTATTGAACAGTTAAATGTCAAGTTATCTGGGTTGATAGGGTGACATTACAGGACAACTCAAATGGCAGTACCCGTGTGGCCTCGGGGACGGAGCTGGCATTCCCGTTTCACTTACAGCTATGGTGACATTTTTCTGAGTCAGCACTGTCCCGCAGGGACAAGACACAAACGTTACTCAATTTTAATTAATATTTTATGTAATCCCGGGATGAGTTCAGCATGTGGCCAAGGGGACGTCATCAGTGGGACACCTGTTTTCTTGTTTATATTTGCAGGACTTGGTCTGGTGACTGGCACACTCACGGAGCGTTGGTGGCTACATGTGGCCAGTGGCCACCACGTTAGATAGTGCGGTTCTGAATTATAGAAAACTGAACTGTACAAATAATCTGAGAGGAGCAGGTGCTTAAACACCACACTCATCCTGTGCCAGGCCTTCCCAATGACTCCTTGAGCGAATAGGGATGACTGTGACCCCAGGTCATGGCAGAGCAGACGGACAGATGGAAGTGGCCTGGCCAGGGCCACACAGGAGAGAGTGGGGACACCAAACACACCGCCTCCCAGAGATACACAAAGGGTAGATGAGGACACACACCGACCCACAGACACAGCCTCGAGGAGCCGTGTGTCACACGGACCTCCAGCTCCATGACCTACTCAACCACCAGGCCAAAGCTGCTGCGTCCACCCCATGCCCACCTCGGAAAGGTGTGTTTTATTAAATAAATGTCCAAAAGGAATGTGTAGCATGGGGTGGGGTGAGGCCTGAGCTCCACCCCCAGCATGAGAGAGAGAGAGAGAGAGAGAGGGAGGATGTTCTTGGAGATGACGACCCCCCAGCCCAGCACCATTTCTGACACAGGCTGAGAGTCCTCAGCATGGGTGAAGCAGAGGGACAGAAGGTGAGCAGGGAGGAGGGGCTCGAGAAGCCCAGGGACGTTGACTGCCACAGTCCCCGAGGGTCTGAAGGACCCTGTGCAAGTATTTCTGAGGCTGACAATGAACAGGCAGAGCCAGGAGAAACCGTTGCAGTCTCACGGCAACCTCTGCGGTGACTTTAGGGCTCTCCCCAGCGCTCCCAACATGTGTGAGGCTGGCAAAGTCACCTCCTGCTCTGAGACACTGCATACGGTCTTCGCAGCCACGTGAGCTGCCCTCCTCACCCAAGCCCAGAGCCATGTTCAAAACCCCTGGGTCTCCTGGCCTTGCTCCACGTCTTTCATCACCCACTCGGGGGGTCAGAGCTGGGGGTGAGTGGAAGGTGACAGTCACAAGGAGCCTCGGAGGGTTGGCAATAAGAGAAGCTCAGCTCCATCCTGTCAGGCTCCTCTTTGGGAGACACAGATGGCCCTGATGTCCAGGCTTGGGTCTTGGGGTCACTCAGGTGCACACTGCTCCTCCCCAACCCCAGGACAGAGGGAGAACATGGGCACGTTCAGGCCTTCAGGACATCACACGGCCAGCATGTCTGAGTGATCCTCCAGACGTGCTTAGGAGGCACACAAAGGACACACACGACCACAAGCAGACATAAGCCTCCTCTCTGGCCCATGGCTCAGGCCTAGCCCCCTTGGGGACATGTGGACAGGGAGGTCCCTGGTTGGTTGAGTTTCAGACCATGTTGAAGCAGAACTGAAGGTCGAGGGAGGTCAGGTTGTGCAAGCGCGGGGTGTGCGCTGCAGTGAGGAGGAAACGGCCTGACCAAGGCCTAACACACAATCACAGCCATGAATGCCCAGGGGTGAACCAGTGAAGGACAGCACACGGTGACACAGTGACCCCCCACACCCAGACCGGCTGGCACACACGTGGAGCTCCGTACCTTTCCATGAACCTTTGGAAAATGTCACCACGCAGACTTTCACGGATTTCTTCTACGTACGGCTGGAAAGGAAGAAAAAGAAACCACACGTGAACAGGACAGCCTGGGAGTGGAGATCACAGCCCAGTGCACCAGGGACCTGAGGGGATCCCTGGGGGACCGAGGTGAGGGACTCAGGTGAGGGAGCCAGGTGTGCCCTTCAAAGCACCCTGTGCTCGTGCTGGCAGGCCCCACTACCAGGCTGGTCTCAGGAGCACATCATGAGTGTCTCCACCATTAGATTCCCTGAAGACAGGGCAGGCTGAGTGGTGGCCCTGTGTCTCTACTGGCTGGCGTGGCTCCTGGCAGGGTGACATGCACTTATAAATAGCCAAAGCTGTGTGTCACCCAGGGTCCCAGGGCTGGATCAGTGGTCCCCTCCCACTGTCTTGAAATTCTTCATAACTTTTGGAAACAGGTCCCTGCATTTTCCTTTTGCCCTGCACGCTGTGAACAGTGAGGCACAACTTATGAACCACGCAGAGCCATGCTCTTTAGTCAGTGTTTACCATGGGTTTCAGCCTCCTCCTGCAGGCGAGGAGGCCGCGGGGCTATGAGCAGGTGCGTCCCCCGGCCTCTGGGGAGAAGGTGAGGGCTCCAGGGTGCGAGCTCCTCCCTCTCTGGAGGAGGGCCTGCAACCGACTTCAATTCTGGGCTGGTTTCCCCACGACCCAAACCCACCACGCTCCTTCCTGTTCTGTGATGAATTTCCCATCACCAGCCACGAAGTTATAAAGTGCATTTCCACAGATCAGAGGAGAGTCAGTGAGGCCTTTCCGGAAAATGTCTGACACCCTAGTGTGTTGAATGAGGCGACGTGTAACGTTTCCTGTCTTCACAGTTCATTCTGAGAGTTTACCATGTGAACGAGCGGGCGGCTGGGCAGGGCACCCACAGAAGCCACAGCTGCTCAGGGACCTCGCTTCCCACTACAGAGTGGGCAGCACCACACTGGCGAGGCAACTAGGCAAAGCCACCTGTACCCTCACAACCCATCACTGTCTCAAGGAGGCTCTGCCTTTCTCTCTCTCTCTCTCTTTCTCGTTCTCTCATGCGCTGATACCTACAACTCCACAGCAGCACACGGAGTCTATCCATGTCCCCTCAGCTGCGAGAGCATCAGAGTGGGTGAGTCCATAGGGACTCCATTTCCAAAAGCAGTTATGTTGATGAGTGTTCTTTGCTATTTCATCCAACATCCAGAGGCAACTCTCTAGGAATTCGAACACACCACACTGCCACATTCAACAGCCAGGAAACGCCAGGGAGGCAAATGAAAGAACCAAGTTCAGCAGACAGGCCGTGTGCAACGCCTCCCTGCAGCTGAGGGGCCGTGTGTAACCCCTCCCCACACACGGAGCCCTGTCCATGCTGCAAGGCTATCACGATAATTCAATACATGAAGACCTTTGCAGGACACGCCCAGGGCTGGCATGTTAGATGCCTCATGCCAGCTGGGATCCCTCCCAGCCTCACCCTCTCCATAACCACTCATCTCCAAAGCTGATTGTGCAGCAAGAGGAATTTTTTTTTTTTACTTTTAGCTTTTCATTTTTTATTTTTCGTTAATTATACAAGTGACACATGAATACATGGCCTCTGAAAAGACTAACAAAACATGAGAAGCAAAGTCACAAAATGATACACAAACTTTTCCCTCCTCTGCCCCACTGTTATCACCTTCCCTGCATGTACTCAGTGCTGTCAGTTTTCTGTGTTGCCTTCCTGACCATTTTCTGTGCATTTCCAGACAGCTACCTGCATAGAATCAGATCATTTATATGGGATTGAGGACAGGTGAAATGTTTACTTAAAGAAGATCACACACATTATTTGGCAACTTGTTTTCTGTTGTAAAAAATCTTTCCATGAATGATACCACCAAGTTTATGACATCCAATCCAATCGCTATTTAATTACAAATATAAATCAGTTACAGCTAACTAAAATTAAAAAATGAATTCCCTGTTCACACCAGACTCATCTCAAGTGATCACTAGCCACATGTGGCAGTGGTTACTCTAGTGGACAGCACAAATTACAGATTTCCACAGTCCAAGAACTAGTATTGGACAGTGCCCATCTAAGTAAATTAAATTAGTTCTTTTTTTTTTCATTTTTCTTTTATTATTCATATGTGCATACAAGGCTTGGTTCATTTCTCCCCCCTGCCCCCACCCCCTCCCTTACCACCCACTCCGCCCCCTCCCTCTCCCACCCCCTCAATACCCAGCAGAAACTATTTTGCCCTTATTTCTAATTTTGTTGTAGAGAGAGTATAAGCAATAATAGGAAGGAACAAGGGTTTTTGCTGGTTGAGATAAGGATAGCTATACAGGGAGTTGACTCACATTAATTTCCTGTGCATGTGTGTTACCTTCTAGGTTAATTCTTTTTGATCTAACCTTTTCTCTAGTACCTGTTCCCCTTTTCCTATTGGCCTCAGTTGCTTTAAGGTATCTGCTTTAGTTTCTCTGCGTTAAGGGCAACAAATGCTAGCTAGTTTTTTAGGTGTCTTACCTATCCTCACTCCTCCCTCAGCAAGAGGAATTTAATGTGACACACTTCGTTGTTGCTTTCAGGGTATTTCTGTTTTGCTATGGATGCTGCCCGAGTAGGGTGAGTGCATCTCTATAAACAGGACGTGCAATGTGCGGCTTTTATTTAAAGCCTGTGTGCTGTGCTGACGTGACGCCCCCTTCATCTCAGAGCAGGAGCACCGCCCACCAGAATCGATTCCACCAGAACACTGTCTTCGTCCATTTTTAAGTGAACAAAACCAGTGTTTTTATTTCTAACAAGGAATCCTGAAGAGGCAGCATCTACTGTTCCCTGCAGTGTGAAAATGGTCATGCTGATCTACCTCGCTGACACAATCTGATCAACGAAACCCACCTGGCACACCTTGAGTGAAGCTCAAGTGGCCCCCAAGGGCTCAGTGTGGGAGCGTGGTCCCCAGCGTGGCCACGTGGAGGTGCTGAGGTCACTGGGGCGCTGCCCTCACAAGGGGCAATGTGGTTCCTGGGACCCCAGTTAGTTCTCATGAGAGGACGGTCACACACAGAAGGACACCTCTAGTCCCTCCCTGTCTCCCTGGCTTCCAGTCCACCATGTGCCCTCTCCTTGCTGCCACGTCATCTCCATGGTGTGACTTGGCCAAGGGGCCTCAAGAGAGGCTACATTTGTGGACCTCCAATCAAGCTTACCTTGTTTCTTTATAAAGGGCTGAGCTTTAAGCACCCTGGTACAGTAATGGAAAACTGCCTCATATGCCACGTGTAACAAGGTCTAGTTTACCAGCATTACAGGAAATGGACCCTCCGGCTCTAGGTGCACCGTGGCAGCCAGCTGAATACTGAAATTCTCACACTGAAGATGACACAAGGCAAATGCTCACACTGCACCTTCTGACTGTAAAATACCTGCTAATGGGTAAGATTCAGGGAATGTTGAGATGGGAGTACCCAGTGCCCAGTGTAAAGGAGGCCACGTGGACCTTTTTTAGGGGAATCTGCATCACCCCACTTCACAGGCGAGCAAACTAGAGTTTGGAGGCTGTTGAAGTCGCCTAGCACCCCAAAGACTGTCCTGCAGCCCCCGAGACTGGATGGCCAGCGCTTAGCATCTTCTGGATGATGCACACAGGTCCTACACTTCAGGAAAGGTCCATCTCATTACTCTGATGAACACTTAACGCCCATGGGCGTTTCCTTCTCTCTAGGAAATCGGCTTCATTTTGTAACAGGTACTTGAACTGCTTTTACTAAAAAGCTCTGACTCCTTTCTTGGGCCAGGAATTAAGTGAAAGGAAAAAGCGTGGCACTTCTGTCTCCATTTCGTACTTGTCGTCCCTCCCTCTGAGCCACTTCCCCCTGCCATCAGCTTGGACTCAAGGAAGGACAGGAATGATGGAAACATCTTTATGACAAGGGCCTGAAACTTCCCCAAGGGAACCGCAGAGCCTGGCAGGACAGATGCCCTCCAAATCTCCAAATCTCCAAATGCAGACAGTTACCTGTACTGCCTACACTGTGCTCCCTGGAGCAGAAGCAATCTCTTCACAGGCGCCACAGCTCCCCTAAGTGACGACAACAGTAACAGCTCCAGAACCCTCACAGAACCAGGACTGAGGGAAGAGCCACCAGGACACACCTACGACGGGGACTGTTTAACTCTGTACACCTTTTGTCCCCTGCCCTAATTCTCTATTTAAAGCTGCAGCTCATGTCTGTACCTGAAGATGGCTGAAGATGAGCTGAGTTCTCTCTCTGCCTCTTCCCATGGCGTGTCCTGGGCCATGTAATAAAACAAACCTCCTTTCTCTGCCTCCACCATTGCCACCTCATTATTTGGCGTTTAGGAGCAGGTAGACACACCTGGGGTCCAAAACTCTGGCCTCAATTTTGCATAAATAAATGTTCTCATAGGACATCAAATCAACATCAGTTTACCTCCCTGTAATTGACTAAATAACCCAACGTAAGAATAAATTAACTACTTTCATTTGTACATAGCTCAAGGACACTCTTTCCTTTTATAATCAACACAGACCTCAAATGTCTGGCCTTGTCCTGGTGATGCCAAATCTGATGTCACTTAACCCTGTAGGCCTGCACTGTGTGCAAACCTTGGTTCTTTGAAAATAAATCCACATAATCTGAGAACAATCACCATAAGCACCAAGATCTGACACAAGGAAATAAATCTCATTAGGTCCCTGATTGTCACAGGCACCAAAGTGTCAGATGCATCTCCCTGGAAGGATTTGCACCTTGGCACCATGAAGATGGCTCCTGGCTTTTTCCAGGAAGACCAGGCTCTTGGGTAGAGAATAGGTGACAGTGAGAAGATGGCCAGGACCAGCTCTGGTCATCCAGAGAGAGCACAGTTCCCAAAACAGCTCCTACACTGCGTTCACACATGCCAAAAAGTGTCGCCTAGCCCCACAGAACAAATCAGATACACTTATTGCAAAGGAATTTCATCTTACCTGAAAAAGAGTTGATGTCACTTGTTTCTTGTCTAGGTGACTTTGTACGTATTCTACAGCTTTCTTTGCAAATGGCTTTAAAAAAAATCAAAGGGTATTTTTTTTAGCAATAAAAAGTAACAAAACTGCACATCACGGAACACACAGCAGGTAGTTCAGCACGTCAAGCCCTAGATGGTAGCCTAGGAAACTCTCAGCAGGATTCTTAAAACCTGTGGCTCGTCCCTCTGCGTGTCCATGTGCCTGGATGGGCAGCAGACAAGTCTCCCCCCTCGAGGTCAAGGGGCCAGTGGTCAGAGGGGTTGGATGACCCTACTGTCACCTGTCCAGGTGATCCGCAAAGGTAAAAAGTCTCCTATATAAAAACGAATGCAGGAACTCATGCTCAGAACCAGATGCAGGACTGCAGAGGCTCGGCCCGAGGAGGTGGCACCAGAGGCTCTGGGTACCCAGACTCCCTGCAGCTCCCCAGGGCAGAGCTGGGCAACGACGTGAAGAACAAACTATAATCCATGATCACAACTTTAAATTGTCAGGAAAATTGCTTTAAACACCACCTCACGCCGCTTAGCCCAGCTGACGGTGGGGCTCCGTAACAGCCAAGTTCACCAGCTCCCCATGCGTCCTCCGGGGATGCCGACCCAGCCATGCAGCGAGGCGACAGTGCCAGGGACTTGTCCCAGCTCAGGTGTCTTCCTCTGCCAGATCAAAGCCATGGCGGTAAGAACTGTGACCGCACTCTGAGCACCGAGGCACAACGGTGTGGCACTATGGTGAGCCATCTACCATGACCAGGGCCACCAATCGGCTTTCTGCCAGATGCAAATGTGGTCACCTGTGTGTCCCCAACCTGATTTTAAAACACAGGGCCAGTGGCTACTGTGCTGGACAGAGTTGGTCAGGTCTGTCAGCTGTACCTTTGAAAAAGCCTTAATTAATGTGCAGGTGTTTTGAAGTGGTGATTTTCATTATTCTACCTTCTGGAAATAATTTCCTAAGAACCTAGTTTACCCTCATGGCCAACTTAGAGTATCTTATTTACAAAGAAAACATTGATTTTACCTATTACTTAACATTCGGGAGCAAAATTAACCTATCAGTTATACCCGCAATTAACCTGAAGAAGTTATTTAAGGTTTGCATTTGTCCAATTTTGATCGGCCTAATTGTTAAAGTGAGCTAAATTAAAACTAAGCTCGTGCCATGCTGCTCGGTGGTCAAGCACAGGCAAGGACCACAAATGGGCTTCCTTTACGAAGTCTAGACCGAGACTTTCTCTTCAGCTGGTCCAAATTAGTCATGTGATTCCAGCCATTTTTTGCAGTGAGAGTATCAGGTTCTGGAAATATATTAAGAGAACCTGACACAACAGGTTCTGTGCCAGAATTACAAGGAACAACTGGCAGAGCAGAAGAAAGAGTCTGGCACACTGGTGCATGCCTGTAATCCCAGCACTCGGAGAGTGAGGCAGGAGGACGGCGAGTTCTGGGCTACCCTGGGCTACGTGAGACTCCTGTCACAAAACAAGAGGGCACAAGAACTCCACCCCATCCCGGGTATGCATTTTTCAATGTTTAAACAGGTTCCTTCCATGTTGCTCACGCTGGAAACACTGACCGTGTCTCTCAGACACCCTGACGTGTCGCGACAGAAGGACATAACAACAGGAGGACGTGTTGCGACAGGACAAAGCACCTACATGTGAACAGGACAGGATCTCCTTCATGATGTAGGCATCATAGATCTGCCAGCTCAGATACAGGCGGTCTTCCTCGTTGTCCAGCTTCTCATACTCCTTTATCTGCAATGTAAAGGTGCCACTCTTGGGTCATACCGTCCTAGAACCTGCCGATGCCCTGGGGTGACTGTCACTGACATGTCTCACAACACATGAGGCCCACCATCCGTCCTCACCAGCCGTCTCTCCAAACAAATCATACCTAAACTTGGCTACAGGTCAGGTCAAAGGGCTCTGCTGGGCTCTGAGCCACAGCCTTCCCAAAGTGACAGGAGGAAAACACGGTCAGGACTCCTGCAGAGACTTGTGAAAATCAGCCACAGGGAGTGCCACAGTGAGGAATTAACCACTAAACTACCACTCTGGGTTTTCAGCACTACAAAAGCATTCACAGAAAGGTCACCTCAAAGGCAGCACTTCAAACACTGTGTGAGGAAGCGTACCCTGGCCTGGACGTGGACATGGCCCCATCGCTCTGAGCTGGCAACAGAAGGGCCTGGATGGAAAATGTTCCCAACTCTTTCCAGAAATCACTTTAACACAAAGGCAAGACTGAAAAGCTAAGGTTAATGTAGAGCCAGGAAGAGGCCTGCGGCAAGGGCCTGGGCACACCTGTGACATGTGGCCACCTGCTCTGGGAAATGTGCCCACCAGGCAGCCACTCCCACACTGCCCAGGACACATGGTGCCTCCCTCTGGGGATGGTCAAGGTTGACCTCACCTACGAGAGTGCAGTTAACAGGGGCACAAGCTCCCCTGACTCGAGGGGTTTCGGGTGACAGTGTCAGAGCCCAGCCAGTCCTGCAAGGACTACGGACAGACACAGGACACGGTGTGTGTGGAGGGCAGAGGGATGTCTGACCCTGAGGGTCCACACTGGAGCTCCCTGATTCACAACAGGAAGTCACTGGACAGTCTTAACTGACATGGCGATGGCTGAAATGCCACATGAACTACTGTCTGCTCAGGGCAGACAGCAAGGGCTGATGATGGCAGGAGCCTGGGCCAGCTGGTGGCCTGCCCAGAGGACAAGGCTGTCTCCAGAAGAACCAAGAGGCCGACATCACCAAGGACCTGCTGTCCCCTTCCCACTGACTCCTGAGAGCAGGCGACTGCACAGGACCACGGCAGAGCTGGCAGACATGCTGGCCATGAGGGGGCAGGCACCAGGCACAAACCATGAGGCAGGCGGGCAGAAACAGACCTGTCCCCTCCTCTGGCTGCACTGCATCTCAGCAGGCTCAGGGCTGCCACCAGAACGTGCAGCGATCAAACACCACCGGCTGCAGGCACGTCACTGCCTGCACACAGTAAGGACCACAGTAGAGCCAGGCGTTCATCAAGCGACTGACTGTCCACACACGTGATGAGGAGCAAGTCCATGAACCAGAGGCCCACAGAGCGACAGACGTTCTCTGGAGGTTTCCGGGGACTGCCACACCCTACATCCAGGCGACTGTGCCTTCATGGGCCCGTGGTGACCTTTCCTTAGGTTGGAGCCTGATAAACTCCAACCTGAACACAGGAAAGGTAAGTCACAGGAAAAATAGAGACCAGGTGTCTGGCTGTAACTCAGACTTGATTTTCTACCCTCAAGGAGGCCACTGAGGACACAGCACCCGTCACCGAGTGGTAGAGGGAGCCACCACTCTACCACTTGCTTCATGCCGGGAGGCTCGTCCAGGTGCCCGAGCACACAAGGCTCTGCTCCGGTGGTGAAGAGCCTCTCACTGAGGGAAAGACACGTGGTCAGTGGAGGTGGCCACATAGGCCCTGCAGCCCCTTTCTGCTCCCAGGTGGACCTGAGCCCTGAGTGCAAGCATCCTTGGTCATGGCTGCCACGGGTGGGTCCACCACCAGCAGGGAGCTGGACCCTAGTCACTCGGGTCTCGCCCTGCCCAGTCCACGGCTCTCTGCTTCCTCCTGCACATCATTGAGTTGGCGGTAGCCCTGAGCTCAGAAGTTCCCACTGTCCGGGATGCTGCTTCTCTGGCCTCCAAGGTCCCCAAGGCAGGGTCACCCCACTCCTCCCCTCCGTCTCCATCTCCCTCTGCTGACTTGCAGACGCAGCCACACCTCAGAGCCTGATGCCCTCGTCACAAGCTGCATTCTCCTTCTCCTTGGGCCAAGCCAGGCAGCCACAGGGTGTCAAATGCCAGTAACAACCTGACAACTCACTCTGGACCCCCAGGACTCACTGGGACACCGAACTCCGGATTCTAAACACCCAGCCATGCTCCTGACCCTGCAGGTGGGGGCGTCTCGAGTTTAACTCAGCTACATAGAGCCCTTGGTTTCCACGTCCTCTGCACAGCAGTCACATGGGCCACCTGTCCTCTTCATCCTGAAACTGCATCCCCACAGCTTCAGCCAAAAGCAAGTGACACCCATGGCCTCCCCTCTGCCACCGACTCACCAAGTGAGTGAGCAAGTGGTGTCTGTGCCTTCTTCAAAATTAACCACGAACCCAGTCAACAAGCTCCTAGCAGAGCCACCTGCCTGAGCTGGCAGCTGGGGACTCCAGACAGAAGGAACCATTACGTCAAGGTGACGGAGAGTTCCGGGTGTGTCAGGCACCAGTGGCTCACACCTGTAATCCCAGCTACTCGGGAGGCAGAGATCAAGAGGATCGCAGTATGAGGCCATCCCAGGCAGATAGTTCACTAGACCCTATCTCGAAAACACCCATCACAAAAAAGGGCTGGTGGAGTGGTTCAAGGTGTAGGACCTGAGTTCAAATCCTAGGACCTCAAAATAAAAAAGGTGATGGAGAGAGACATGACACACAAAGACAATGGAGGAGAACACCAAACAGAAGCCAAGAGGGACAGTGGGGATGAGGAGGAAAGGGAGAGGTGAAAGGATCTGTGGATGCTATGTGTGTGTAGAAACAGAGAAATGAAACCCACCAAACGTGTTTGAAAGGGGGCATTATAGGGGAAAGGTGAGCTGCTCAATGCACAATGCACCCCCCTGTACTATCGGTGTATGGTAATTAAAAAACAAACTATAAAAACAGAAGGTACTTCTAATAATAAAGCACCACAAAAGATGAGCCCCTAAACTGTCCCAACACCACCTCTGGGGCTGCCTCAGGATACATAGACATAGCAGACGAAGCTGCCAGCAAAGGCCACCTTGGGAGACGGAGCCCCGGGCTGACCCAAGTTCAGCGTCCACTGAAACAAAACGTTTTTCACCCTGGAGTTCAAGTTATAAGTCACCACATCAAGATGCAATTGAAATTATTCCACCCCAAAAACAAGGAAATGGAGCCTACATGCAAGGAGAAGACCCAGTGCTAGATCATCAGATGGGGACCTTGAAGTGTAACAGGAAAGTGGGGGGAGAGAGAGAGAGAGAGAGAGAGAGAGAGAGAGAGCACCTGCATGGTGAAGGAGCCACAGAGAGAGCAGCTCTCTTTACATAAGGAGAACCAAATGGAAACTCCAGAGTAACAATGCAGTATCTGAGATAAAACTGTCAATGGACAGACATCAGGTGGCTGAATTTGAACACAGACAGAGAAATTATCCAATCTTAAACAGAGAAAAAGAAAAGGTACTGGGGCAAAGAACTGAATGGGACCTCACCCATAGAACGACATCCAAAAATCTAGCACAATCTGAGTCCCAGAAGAGGAAAGAAGCAGGAAAGCTGCTGTCAGAAGTCGCCATCCTAATTTCCTAGGTTTGGCTAACACCACACACGTACAGGGTAAAGAGCAGCAAACCCTACAACAGACAAACATAGTATCCAGTGTCACCTCACTGAGAAGCAGAAACTGTCAGAGGCAGAAAAATGGCCAAGACCCTTCCACCGCTCTCTAAAAGAACTTCACGTGCACAGACTGCAAGTGGACAGGTGGTGATCTGTGTCTGCCCAGTCTGTGACAGTCACAGGGAGACATCGCCATTGGAACTGTGTATAAGCCACCAAACACACGGGGAACTGACAGTGCTGGTGACTCCAATGCCGTCCTGTCTGTGCCCTGGCAGGACAACCAGACACAAATTGTCCAGGGGGCTGAGGACAGGGCACAGTGGCCACCTGGACCTGACCAGTATCAACAGAACCCACTTCTCACGCCCTGGTTATGTCTTCCACAGCCCTTAGAGACAGTCTGAGCCCTGTGTCTCCACCTAACTTCAGGTCATGCACCCTGTCCTTCTGGTCATGGCAGCCAAGTTAGTGACTTTGTCTCCACTGTGATATCAGTCTACAATGCTCTCTGGTGCCCACCTCCAAGAGGCTCTTTGTCCAACTGCCACCCACTGAGACAGCCTGGGACTGTCCAGTGAGCCACAACACCCCACACTAGCCTGGACCTACGGTGTCATTGCGAGAGGTCCTCCTCCACACACTCCCAGTCTGCGTCACCATCGTTCATTGTCTCCTTCCCTCGACCAGAACAACAGCTCCAAAGAGCAGGCTTGGTCTCTGTTCACTCAACAGTGCCAGCCCAACAATCGGAGCGAGGGAATGGACTTTGTACAACATTCTGCCTGGCAGGCTGACCTAAGGGGTGACATTACCCTCCCTTTTCTGGGGCTCACCTCGGATCTGGGTGTAACATTTGCATTTTATGAGTTCCCTTGAAATCCCACTGGGACAGGAAGTTCGAGTGGACACAGGAGCCCTGGACACATTGGCACTGTCCAGTTGTGCTGCAAGGCAGCCCTGGGAGACAGGTCTCCTGTGAGGATGGCCACAAACTTGCTGATAGATGAGGTACCTGGAATGTGGACGTTAGGTGCCCTTGGGTTCAGGGAGAGCTCCACTGCAGGGACGGCTGCCCACAGGACCTTTTTCAGCTTTGAGCAACACAGGTCCTGACTGAGTCCAGATGGCCTGTCTGAACACGCCTTCACCACACTTTCCCTCTTACAGGAACACTCACTTGGGAACCATTTCTGGTTGGCAGTGTTGGGTTCTCTCGGCATTTCAAGCACAGCCATGTCACTGCCTTTGCTTTTCTCCAGCAATGCCCAGCGTCAGTCCACTGGTCCCCAAAGGTGACTTGTCCTCCTGCCCGGCCAGAGCTGGGCTTAAGACTCTCACTGGCGGACATAAGTTCCACATTCTTACATGGACAGATGGACGGACAGACACATGCTTCCTCCGTGTTCCTTCTGTCAGCTTTTCTGAGCTTTTCTGCACCTGTGAGTAGCCACCCTTCCTTATCCTGTGAAACTGCTCCTGCTTTCTCTAGAAACATAGCTCTGCCCTTCTCTCTCTCTTCCCGTCTGGAACTCCTGCTCCCAGACTGTCTGTTTATCTTTGTTGTTTTTCTGAGGCAGGGTCTCGCTATGTAGCCCGGGCTTCAAACATCAGTCCTCCTGTCCCAGCCTCCCGAGTGCTGGGATTACAGGCATGTGTCCCCATAGGTGTTGGATATCCTCACCTATTTCTCTTTTGTATGTGTTTTCTCTCTGACACTGACCTTCCTTCCCTCCTGATCATCTTTCTCGTCTTTTCCTTTCACTCCAACACTACAATGCCCAGCTGGTTCCTGTATTAACTCCCACTAGTGAAGCTGCCTCAACCTCCATCCCCTCCCTTCTCCAAGCCCTGTCCATTGTCCCTCTGTTCTCTGCACCTGTTGCTCATAGGTAGTCTAGGCAGGTGTCAGTCGGCTCGGGTGTGGCTCACCCACACCTTGCTGGTGTCCCAGCCACAAACTCTGCCTAGCCTCTTGCTGGCTGCTGGGTCTCCTGCCCCATGAGGCCTGAGTTTCCCCAGATCTGTGAGGCTGAGGTAGACAGCAATGTGCCTTCTGGAAATGTCAGTCCAGCCCCAGATTTCACCTGATGTCTTGTCAGGAAGCTGGCTTGGCTCCCCACCCCCAGCAGGTTCCCAACTTGGCACGTCAGCATGACAGGGAACTTCTGCTCACTCCTCTTTCAAGCCCAGCAGTGGCTGGTGGCCTCAGCTCTCATCACCAAGGACAGACTGGCCGGTGCCCTGGGCGCCCCAATGGCTCATCCTCATCCCTACAGTGCCCGTCCAGCTCCAAGGCCACAGGGAAGGTGGTTTTTGGAACATGCCTGCATTTTGCAGGTATGCTTAGCTCTAATAAATTACATGTCACATTCTGCCCTGCTAATTACTTCTGATGAATTTCTAAATTCATAACACTTAGTACTCTTAACATCTTGCAAAGCAGGGTTTCAATTTAAATATGCTTTTGAAACAAAGCATCAGGAAAAGTTGTTTCTTACCTCTTCATAAAACTTCACCTGAGGAACAGCGTCATTAATCTCATTCAAACAAAAATCTTTAAATAGCAAGAACCCTAAAGGAAGAGAACACAAGATTTCAGGGTGGCAGCAGGTGTCTTCAAACAGTGCTCAGATCCCAGTGTCTTCCTCCCTGCCTTTGAAAGGCCCTAGTGCCCCTTGAGTGCCAGCACTGGGATCGGGATCCTGCCCCATTCCTCCCATTTCTGAAAACACCCAGTGAGCACAGAGAGGGAGGCCAGGCCAGGGGAGGCCGGGTGAGGGGGAATGCCATGTCCTCAGAAGTGGGTGAAACCCTAAGGAGAGAGAACCTCCTGGCCTCTCACCCCTTCTCCAGCCTTCGCTCTCCTCCTAACACCCCACCAACACCTTGCCTTGGCCACAGCAGGCTCCCCACTCCTTGTCGCTACTCATGCCTCACCCTGCCCCACACCCCTCCCTCCTTTGCAGTGGGAAGCATCTAACTCAGTCTCCAGCATGGACTCAGGGTCACCTTTGCTCTGACAACTGTTCTGATGAGTCAGAAGTAGTGACTACAGTGCCCAGTGTACATGTGGTCTATGCGTGTTTGTTGAATGAATATGTGTTTCCATAACTCCTCCAACATGGGTCTGCCAAAATACTGTGTTTTGAGCCAACTACTCCTCTGAGTTTGGCGTCTCCCACCCTCTGTGACCCTCATGGCCAGCAGGACACACTCCGTGCCAAGCCCACATAAAGGGAAACAGATAACTAAAGAGCAGGCTGAAGTAGAGGTAGTGGGAGATACAAAACTCCAAAACACAGGGCAATTCTCACAGAAAACAGAAGCCCAGAGGGAACTGCAGACATTCACAAGTCAGAAATGGGGGCAGCGAGATCCCCAGGCAGGGTTGAGTGAGGGAGCAGCGCTGACAAGACTTGGGCCGGCTGAGGACCCTGAACCTGAACTTATGCTGCTCTCCTGAGTTCCCCTCCACTGTTCTAGGAACACAGCAGATACCATCCAGTGGAGCTGGACGGGAAGGACCAGGACACTCAGTCCCATGGGCCAGGCCAGGCTTCCCTGAACAAGGGACAGTTGCTGCCACGCCAGTGACTGACCAATGGAGGAAGGGTGGGGGCCCTGGAGTCACACCAGCATTTTGTGTCAAGTGAGGCAATGGCCGCCTCCTCGTTGTCCTGCACTTCACAGTGAAGTCCCACGTCCCTGTCCCCTCTGCCTAAACCATGAGTCATTTGGAGGTGGCCTGTATGAATCTCCAGGTTTCGGGAGCTTGCTTCAGGTGTTGTTCAGATCTGATTCCAGAGAACTCAGTGTCATGCCAAGATTTTAAATTCACTGAAACTCGACTGACTCTGCATTTGGTCTCTAGGTGAATGTCTCCTGTGTTTGGAGACAGTGGTGTCCAGGGCTCTGGAAGGGAGCAAGGCCATGGTGCCACTACTGCCTGTGCTCCAGTGACACCGAGGCGTGGTTTGCATCCTACCCTTCCATGGTGCCATTTTTGGAAGAGAAAACTAAAATGAGCAGTTGGACTTGAGAGTTCTGATGACATCAGAGACGCTGTTGAAGCAGCCGCAGCATGGGTGACGGGCGCTGCTTCTGACCACCCTTGGCATCAGCTGGGCCCGCAGCCCATCGCCACCACAGTGCCCTGGACTCTGGTCGGCTCTCCCAACTTGACTCCAGTGTTGCCCACAGCCGCCGGGCTCAGTGTGGGTTTCCAGATCTGCTGGTCTTGGACAGCAACACTCAAATCCCCATCCTCTAAGAACCTCGCTTACACTCACACTGCCCTCTCTGGCTTCTTGTCCTCCCTCCCTCCCTCTCTCCCCCTCCCCCCCATCACCCCTGTACCCCCACCCTTCCACACCCACTGAGGTGCGAGCTGCTGGTGGTCACATGTGTTTATTCTCTGCTTCTTTGGCAGCCACAGAACATGATCACAGCGCCTCACCTGGGGACTGGCGGTGGTTACGCACCTTAGGCACTTCTCAAAACTCACATTCCTGTACATCTAACTGGGGAATATTACTTTACTTAAATCACACCTACCTGATACTGCCCTCCCCCCAAAAAAAATCATGAAAGAAGAGAGAAAAATAAGACCAGGTGCACACAGGCGAGCCAGGGACAAAGCACAGATGTCTGAGCAGTGGCTGAGTGGACAGGGAAGAAGGGAAGAAGCCATGCTGGGCCGTACTGGCCATGCTATAGTCTGCAGGATGCCTTCATAAACCACGACTGTGACTGGAGATAAAACTGCCACACACAGACGGGACAGAGGTCAGAAACCCCTCCTCTGGCACACCGGGATTCTTTATAAGCAAGAATAAAGGGATCTTTACTTGATAAATAGAAAAGCAAGTTGTAAATGTAGACAAGAAGTGACAGACATGGAACCACAGCCCTCCTGCCTCCCTGGCATTTGTGCCAACAGAAGCAATTGGTAAATTATTGTCACCTGCTTTACACAAATGGTATAAACACATTTATACTCATTTAACCCTGCTTATCCAACAGGGCTTTCACTTTTTTAATGTTTTACTTCACATCTAATCACTGCAGGCATTATTGGTGGCCTTCCATTTGCCTTGAAACATCACAGTTGGTTTTAGGACACTAATAGATGGACAACCTTCTAGACTCAACCTATCCACCCTGCCCCATAGGCAGTTCAGCACACTCGTTCTCCCCAAGTGTGGATAAAATGTCCTTACACCTAATCTGTTAACAAGACTGTCCATTTAGGTGATGGGACACTCTGTCCTGGACACAAAGAGTCCAGTGAACAAAAGCACAAACCGCAATGAGGGTGGGTGCTGCTGCAGAACGGGCTCTTCACTGGACATGGAGCATGGAGCACAGAACACGAATGGGAAGGAATGGGAGAAACTGCGGCCAGACACTGTCAGAACCTTCCACGGCTCTTTCTTGCCTTCTAAAACTTTTATCACATGGTGACAGAGGAGTAGAGTTCTGCAGGGTCACCATGCTAATCCCCTCTCCAGACTGTCTGGTTGTTGTCAGTTTTTTCTCTCTGTTGTGAACAGAATGACTGCAGAGTTCACACCCATAACAGGACACCACGGAGCCTTCCTTTCTTCTGAGGCAGGGTCCCCAGTGTGACCCAGGCTGCCAGTGAACTCGCCATCCTCCTGTCTCAGCCTCCTGAGTACTAGAGTGACAGATGTGGCCACCTCACCTGCTTAGTGTCTCCCTAGAGTCACAGTGGTGCTGTGATGCCTTTCTCCAGCTGTGTGGCCCTGGGACAGCACAACACACATGACTCTTCCCAGTGTTGTTACAGCTGGTGACACACAACCCTTGGGGATGGCGAACACTGGACGGCGGACACTGGAGGGCCCTCCTTTGAGCCACATGGACATCTGTCCTCTGTACAGACATGGCCCAATGAGCCTGTGGGGGGAACTGCTCACTCACCATCAGCGGACACAGGGCCTGGTAGGAATCCACCGCTGTACCAAAAGTGGCTGTGAAACAGACTTGTTGCCAGTTTGAAACATTGGAAAGTGGATTTCAGAGTGACTTCATTTCAGAGTGACTTCATTTCAGAGTGATCAATGCATTCTCACATTTGAGTAAGGTTGCAGATCTGGGCTCCTGCTCAAGCCAGATGTTTCCTTCTGTCTTCACAAACTGCCATTTTTATTGGGTCTCAGGCCTTTTGCTTGGATGTTTCTGGGGCTTCCCTGTGTTGTGGCTGACAGTGAGCACAGCCAACCTGCATCACTCACGGAATTATTACACACAGTTTTGACCAAGCACAAGTAAAAAAAAAACAGTAAGTTCTTAAAAATCAAAAGAAGCTTCAAAAACACCACTTTAAATTCCCCAGCACACCTGACATATCTCAGCTGGCTGGAGCAGCTCCCAATCATTCCCTTGCCATCATTAGATGTGCTGAAGTCACTGTGTGACCTGCTGAGGGTTTCCTGGCCCTTGCTTTGGTGAAAATGCAATCTGCCTCCCAAAAAAGCAGGGTCAAAGTGAACAGTCTGAATTGGAGTGGTGGAGAGAGAGTCTGAGGCCTGTCTCCAGGAATTTAGCAGCACTGTGGGAAATGAGCCCAGCACCGCACACAGGCTGAATCAGCTCTGTGTCCTGTGCTCTGCACTCTGGGCTCCACACCCCAGGCTCTGCATTCTGAGCAGGTATGGTTCTCCTCAGTACCATCTCCATAATCCTGATGCCACGGACACCAAAAAGCCACAGCTCTGTTACTGTTCTGGAACTCGCCCTGCTCCCCTCCTTTATTACCTGACTGGGAAGCCCCCCGGCCTAGGATGGGTGGTCCACATAACCCTTCTATGTTCCCAATGTCCCTGGGTAACCGGGAACACCTCTGGCCTCCCTGTTCCATGGTACAAGGACAGTGTGTATGGCATGCAAGCAGTGGCCATTTACTCCTGTACCCCTCACCAGGCCAGGGCCCCACTGGCACAATGGCTTGACACCTATCTGACAGAAGTGCCTGGGGAGGTGGGAGTGACTATGGACAGCCACGAGGGTTACAGGAGGAGACAGGAAACAAGCTGGACACAAGGTAACAGCTGGAGAAAAGAGCAAGTGCTGGGAGGCAGGAAACCTACATGGAGTAAGGGACCCGAGACTCCAGGGTGCATCCCTACAGGCAGGGTGGAAGAAACACCTCAGCATGTAGCAGTATGTGGGGAACGACCATTTCCCAAAGGTTGTCCTGCATTCAGCAGCCCACGGGACCCTCGCTCAGGAAAGTGATACTCAGAATACCAGAAATACAATGCTCAGTGTTTGCTGACAGCCTAGAAATGCCAAAAAGCCTGCTGGGGAATAGCTTTCAATATAAGTGGGCAGTTGTTTTATAAACGTAAAACCTTGGCTGGCGAATCTAGAGCTGAGGATTTTAGGGCACAGATGCTTTCTCCTGAAGGGCAGGCCTGGACAGAGCTGAAGTTCTCCACTGTGAATCCCACCCACCCAGGCACTCGGATATGACACTCAGATATGATACTCAGATACAACTGCCTGTCCCTATGTGGTCTTTGTGCCATAGTCTGTACCCTAGCCTCACCTGCTACAGGCGCTGGGGTGGACACTGACCTTCGATCACCGGTAGAGATGTTCTCAGAGAAAAAACTTAGTTGTGGGGCACCAGGTGGGAGCAGAGGCCACAAGCGAGGCTGACAGGTGAGAAGGCCAGCCTTCCAACTCTCCAACCCTGACCATGGTCCTCATGCCACAGGTTGGCGTGGTGAATATAGAATGACAACTGGCCAGAGTGGTGACACTGTCTGTGACTGCTTTGCCCACATTTCTTTAACTTACAATCAACTGAATATAGCAACTTGTTGATCCAAGGACAGGCCTCTGAGTACAAGTCATGCAGTGAGCCATGAGTGCTGGTCATGAGAGGCTGGTCAGCATGTGTTCAAAGCCACCTGGAAGGGGGTGCTGAGAAGCAGAACTGGCTTCCAGGACCCTGGCTCACTTTGGGGTCCATGATCTGCTAGTCCACAGCAGGTATACTCAAAATAGCCACGTGACTGACCTTGGTATTTCCAGGATGGCCATCTGTCACAGCCACAGCAGACACCCATGGGTGGTCCTGGGCAAGGTGTGGGGGGACACTGTATGGAAAGCACTACCCATGGCTGTTGTCACTCTAGGACAACAGCACACAGTCACACAGATGTTCATTCCAAGAGCTGCATGTAAGGAAGCTATGTGGCCATCTAATATCATTGTGCACTGAAACAGAACCCAGTGCAAATGAAAAAGACTCACTCACTCCCTCTCACCTGTAATACACTGTACTGGACACCAGAGCTTCAGAGAGCTTGTGCTCGTTAGGGAAACAACGGCCAAGAGTCCGAGACCAGTACCTTCTCCACTGTAAGACCAGATGAATGCTCAGGGTGTGGGGGATGACAGGGACACTGCTGTGGGAGATCTGCCCTGAAGCTCTGTCCACTGTCACTGAGCCTGAGCACCACGTTGGCCCGCCCAACACTTCGTCCTTGGCATCAGGGGACCCTCTGGGCTCCTTCAGCAGGTTGGGATCAGCAGAGCCGTTAGGAACTAGGCAGAGTCCAGCGCCCCAAACTGTATTCCAGTTTGGCTCAAGTCTGTCTGCAGGACACCAGGCAGGTCCTCCCCCTGGGGCAGCTCCTCATCTGCAATCAGGCTAGGAAAGGCCTCCGTGGGTCAATGAAGAACTGGATACAAAACCCGCAGAAAATGCTGCAGAGGTTGTTTATGACAGTGTGCTGCCAGAGTCAATTCCCCAGCCCATTGAGGGATCATAAATCCCGGTCAGGCCCAGTCACCCAACTGTCAGCCCAAGGACTGGTGGGGGTTGAGTCTCCCAGCCCCTCAGCACCACTAGCAGTGCAGCTTGGCACCCCACACTGGCTAGTGTTGCTGGAGCACATGACCTGCTCCCCTAAAATATGCAGATCCCAGTGGGTTGGGAGGGGAGGGAAGAGAGCTACGGAGTCAGCATGGTGCCAGGGTTGACACCCAGCTGATGGCTTGGCCATAGCAGCATCCCAGCCTTGGCCTTGAGGCTCAAGTTCACCTTAGCCCTTCCAGGAACCTGGGGGGTTCCCCAGCCTTTTGGGGTGAGCTGGCCAGGGTGGGCACCTGGTGTGGCCTGGTCCCCAGTCTTCTCTTATTTAATGGAACAATGCCAGTGAAGTGCCCAAATCAGATTTGGTAGGGAATGACTCATTCCACGAAACAATTAAAGCAGACAGGATACAAGGAAGTCTTCGTGGCTGCCCAGATGCCGGACGTTGGCACCACTGAGTGCTGGCAGGAACTGCGTGCTGCCGTAGTATGGGGAGGGGACCACATGCTTCCTGCCACGTCACTTTCCCTGGTCCTGGGAGCTGTGTGGTGCTGGTCGGCCATCTGCCTCACACAGGAGCACTCAGCACAGTGGTTAGCACACAGGTCATCATGGTGTCTTGAGCAAAAGGTAATTCCTGCCAATCATGGGGTTGGAGCTGCTCAAGAAGATTAAATAGTGAACTTTGAAAAGATACCACATTTGCCAGCCTGCAGATCAAGGACCTGGGTCACACACTGGGGTACCCAAGCTCAGCAATGAGCAAGTGGATGATAAGGACTGTGCTATGCAAGTAGAAAGCCCCTCTCTGAAAAGTTCCAGAAGCGGTAGTCACAGCTGCTTCTGCCACCTGAATGACAACTTATAAAGAAAAGGAAAAGCCAGCTTTCCCCCAGAACTGGTGCAGCCTTTTTACCCTGTGATGACCCCAAACCCCATCCTTGCAGTGCCTGTGGGCCGGGGCAGGTGGCATCTGTCAGCTGGGCGAGGCCGGCACTCACCCGATACCCAGGCTTGTTCAACCCACCATAGGCAATTAAGTCTCCGACAGGCCACCTCTCTGGGGGTTTTATCTAACAGCTTCCCCTCCTCCCAGCCTCTTTCCTCTCCGAGCAGCCTTTTTTATTAGAAACCAAACTGGAAACTACAGAATCTGTGATCCCAACTCGGCCGGGGGCCCCAAGGCTCTGCCTGTCAACTTTCAGCTAAAAATCCAGTCAGCTGTTTGTTTTTGGTGGATGTTGGTGTCCTGGCTAAAAGCGCCACTGGGTCTTCAGCTCTGTCCCAACACAAAAGCCTGGCTAACGGATGCAGAAGTGAATAGGCTGGGTTTTCTTCTCTTCAGGGATGGGAAAGGGCAGGACAGGGAGGGAACCTGGGGCGTTTCTCAGGGTAGGGCCCTTGGCTGGACAGAAAAGTCCAAGCAGCAGAAACCAAGAGAAACAAAATTGCAAGTTTGTTCCCAGGGAGGAGCTCCCTTCATAACCAAAGGAGAGAGGGTCAGTCGCTACAGTGTAACCCCAGCTCTTGCTCTGCTACAGTGTAACCCCAGCTCTTGCTCTGGACACTGAGGGAAGCTGGATCAGTACATGGGAGGCCATGTAGGCTGAAAGAGAGGAGAGGAGAAGGGACCTGAAAATTAAAGAGAAATTCCCAGGGCCCACAGAGACTACAAGGGGAAAGCACAGGGTTTGGACATGGAACGATTCAGGTTCCTACTGGGGATGAACATAGAGTCATGGATGAGAAAGTCACTTGTGAAGAGAAAGAAGATAGAGAAGAAAAGAAGGGTCCAAGCTATGGTGGAGATACTCTGTATGCTGAGTTCCACAGCACATCTGGGCTCCTCTTTTCCCTCTCGGGTACCCAGGAGCAGTGACTATTTGATTATACAAATCATTCCACCCCTGTGGCTGCACATGGAGGGTTAGTGGTGGACATTCCACTATATCTGGAAGAGGAACAATGAAATTTTGTCTAGCTACTTCCTACTGAGGAGGGGCATTGAAATCCCAACAGAGAGGGGATATTGGCATTGTCTTCTTGCTCTAGATGGCTGTAGAGGGCCTGTTGCAGAAACATGACTCAGTTGATCTGTTTTTCACTTGTATCCTGGATGAAAGCCTAGAGCCTCTGGGAAACAAAGTGAGAAAGTGTTTGAAAAAGACAAGGTCACAATGAGGAAAAAAATAATTCAGTCCCAGCAAAAGGAGGTCCCATGACATCCAATTAGATCAGGAAGATCACTGCTTTCAGCTTTCCATTGTTTGTTATCAGATTGTCAGAATGTTCTCAAAGTCTCTTAATGGCATCACTAATGATCCTGGACTGGTTAACATAAAAGCAGCATGAGTACATGGTCAACATGGTTTTGACTGATGACCTGTTTAAAGGAATGTAGGCTTTGGGAGATAAAATGAGGCATGTAGTTAAATACAGCTAGGTCAATGGCTATCAGCATGAAAAGGAATGTTAAGCTTTCTTAGAGTACAGACATGGGCCATAGGATTAAATTGACAAAATAAAGTGGGCAGGAGACAAAGTTAAGCATAGTTAAATAGACCAAGTCACTGATCATCATGTGTGTACTGGTTGACCATTGTTTTAGTTCTTTTTGGGGGAGATGTTTTGGAGTTATTATCATAGAGGGTAGTCCATCCTGAGGGGGATCTATTGTTGGGTGTACTTTCAGTACCTTGTCATGGAGATGTTACTGATTATTTTTGTCCTTTCTTGATTCCAAGGTGGTTGCAAGGTGACTGCAAATGGAATGACTCAGAGCAAAGACAGATACAAAATGGAAAGCTATGATGCTTTTTTGTTGTTGTTTTTGGCTAATTTGGGGGCCCAATTAAGGAGTCAGTGCCTTTCAGCAAAAGTAATTTAAGTACCTCTAGTAAATTTTACATTTGAACATTTTTAGTTTTGAGACAATTAGGGTTTCTTGTCCAGTGATAAATTCGTACAGCAGTAGGGGACAGATAGCAGCCTCCTAAGTCAAAAGTGCTTGTTAATCCAAATCTAAAACTAGAAACACCTTTATAAAATAGAATACAGAGTAAGTAAAAATCAGAAGACTCCCAGGTAAATAGACTGGTGAGTGTGTTTGTGTTAAAAGAATTGAGAGTGTTGGAAAAATCATAACTCTTTTACAAGAACCACAGATGTTCAGAAATGTGTGTGGTGTGGTTTAGGTTTTAGTCTCCTCATATGTTCAGAAGCCCAGTCTTCTGTTGCTCCCAAGAGTAATGGCTGCTTTGATGTCAGAGGTGACACCTGATGTTTGTGTCACTGAAGCTCAGATGGCATTTAAATCACTTCAGTCATCACCCTTTATGTTAACATTACCTTTGTTCATTTATTTATTTAATTTTTGTTATTATTGTGCTGGTGGTACATTGTGGCATTTGCAATAGCTATTACAATACATCGAATACATCATAGTTGAATTTACCCCCCATCATTCTCCTTTATCTCCCCTTACCCCCATTTTTGGAATACTTTTAATGGTACCATTTTTCCATGTACATGCATGTGTACACAATGTTTGCACCATATTCACCCTCCAAGACCCTTTCCCCACTAGTACCAACCCCCCAGACTGGACCTGTTCTGCCCTCCTTTTCTATGATTTTATTTTTAAAAATGACATTTTTGTTTGTTGAAGATAGCTACACAGGGAGTTTCCTTTTGACATTTCTAACTATATGTATTAACCAGAATTGTTTTATCTCTATTTTTCTCATTTCTACCTCAGTCCCCTTCTTATGGTAATTTCAACAGGTTTTAAAACTCTATATTCATTCTTGTATAGGAAGTACATAGACCATATTCACCTTCTTAGTTTCCTGTTTTTTCCCTACCCCTCTCTAGTGTGTGGCCTGTCCGAGTGTAACCTATTTTTCACAATATTGCTTGTATTTGTATTATGTCTATACTCCACGTATAAGAGAAGACATGCAGCTTTCGCTTTCTGAACCTGACTAAATTCATTTAAGATGATGTTCTCCAGTTCTTTCCATTTACCTGTATATGACAAAATTTCATTCTTCTTTATGGCTGAATAAAAGCCCATTATCTTTATTTCATCACAGATCCCTCACAATTTCCAGTGTAAGATTTTTACACCAGCATACTCAGCTGATAGGCTGAGCCAGAGCATTCCACAAACTTAGACCTGGGGATGATCTTCCTGTAAACAGAAATGGAAACTGCGCTGAGAAGATTTCCTTTGATTTCTATGAAAGAAGAGTAGACTCCAGGACAAAGGCCAGCAACTGAGAACCCACTAAACCCATTATTTTCCTTGCATCATTTCTGTTTTCAAAACTAATTTAATAAGGTCAATATACATCCCTCCATTCCACACCAAATATGTGAGGCCATCAGTTACCAGGAATACAGAGAAAAGCTGTATCAACTCCTCAAGTAGACCTGGTATGCTGACCTAAGTTCCTGAGCAAGTTGGGGCAGAATATGACAAGGATGGGGGAGGGGACTGTGACAGCCAAACTTTGATGTAGATTTATGTTCTACATAGCACTCACCATCCCCCATTATGGTCATGTCATTAGCAGGAGCCCAGATTTGCCTGCAGGAAATGGTGTCCATGAGCCCCAGGTTAGAGCTGGAGCATCTCTAGGGAAAGGTAAGGGGTTTTGGTGGGCAGGTCCAGCCTGCCTCTGGCTGTTTCTCTCTGTACTGTTGCTGGGGTTTTTTTCTCATAAACAGGTACATGACACATCTGTCTTCTTAACTCTACTGAGGAAAACTAAGTCTTAGGAGAAGCTAGCTCCTTCAGGGTCAGGAGATTGTAAGACTCAATCTTAGCACTCCAGCAGTACCTGCTGAGATGAGCTCTGGGTCAAGGCCACCCATACCATTCAGTGGAGGCAAAGCTGAGGACAGGAACTAAGCAATTCACCTGTGCAGAGAGTGAAGAAAGGAGGACAAAAGAGGACCAGGTGATGTGTGGTGGCCATGGAAGACATTCCTCAGGGCTCTGCATCCTGAACACATGCGTGGGCAAAGCCTCTTCCTCTACCAAAGTGTCACAAGATCCAGACTCTGGAATAACAGAGCTGTACAGAGGTAGTGCTGCTGTCCATGTTGTCAGGTCAGCTCTCCCAGGCCTGTTTTGGGGCCTCACCAATCCTGCAGAAAGCACAATGTTATTATGAGCACAACAATACATGGGAGTATCAACATTTTGCAGGAAGAATAAGGAACATCAAGCACAAATTTCCCTAACACTTTAAATTCTGCTTACGTTATAAACTGATGAATCAATACTGTGAAATATAGGTTTTACAAGCATACAATGAAGAATTCAATGGATAAATAAATTTAAAATACTCAATTGTCCATGTTCAAATTTATTGGTGAGATTTCAATGAGATACTCAATTGTCACATTCCATAGAGTAATGAGGACACAGCTGCCATTACCAACTGTGTTACAAAGGACCCTAATCCATGTAGGAGGTGTGGGCACATAGAGCCAGGTATGGACACATGGTGATGCTCAAGGTGACCTCCAAGGTTTTTGGCTGAGGCTGTGCAGAATCCAGACCTGGATTCAGGTCATATGACAGCATCCACTTGAGGCTTACAGTGTTCCTTTGCACCAGCCTAGCTGCATATGGGGCAAAGTCCTTTTGGAGTGTATGCTGTGGTGTCGTCATGGCTCCCTGCATAGAGGGTGTGAAGCAAAGCTAATGCTGTGACTCTGGGTCTGGCTTCCTCTTCAGGGCCTGGCATGGAGAAGAGGATGTGTTCCAGGTATGCAGAGGGGAATCCTGGGGGCAGGAGACAAAGGAAGGGAAAACAAAGACAGAAGGAGGCAGTGAGTGTGATGGACATAGGGGCCTACAGAGGGAGGGAGGAGACTGGGGATGTTGCTAGGAAGGAGCGGAGACAGAAGGGGTCCTTTCCTCTCAGACACTGACTCAGCCTGGCAGGCATGTGTCTGAAGAGGCCCATTTCCAACTTCTTCAATCAGCCCCATTCCTAACATAAAGGACCTTGTTTGTCATTTCTACCCCAATTCTGAAACTGGGCTATCTGACACAGCACCTCTGGGCATGACAATGGAAAACATACAGGTCTGTTTCCCTCTGAAAATGTCACATGCAATTCCCTCTCTCATGGTCACTGTCATCCTACAATGCTATTTGTGCTTAAGACTGAGGCCACATGTGTGAGCTTCACTACTAGAACCAGGCACCCCTTCCCAAGAGGATGAGGGTGTGAATAGTAACTAAGTCTCTTTTTGCTTCAGGATGTTCCTGAAAACCAATTATACAGGTAAAGTTCATTAACCTTAAGACCCCAATTCTCACCTGGAGAACGAACTAGATATAAACAAAATCTATTAATCCAAACCACTTTGAGACACTTGTCTTTTTGTGACTCTCATTTGTAAGCCAGTACGACACTAATGTGACCCTTTCCAGGCTGTGTTTTCCTAAAGGTCCTGCCTAAGTCCACAGGTGTATATCCTCCTACCATATACCCATTCACTTACATTCCTGTTCTGTATTTTAAGTGAGTTTCTGACACAATGGAATTCTGATTCATACCCAGTGTTGTGTGATAAACAGGTAACCTGTGGTTTCTAGAATATTGAACTGAAGTGAATAAATAAGAACAACTTGGATTACAATGCAATTACTTACTTGAGCCTCCAAAAGTCCAGAAACTGTCTGCCACCCTCACCATCTCTCAAAAACAGGAGGGGAGGTGCAGGACTAGAAATTCCCACTCCATGTGGCAGGCAGGCTACTATCAGTGTGGACATAGCAGGGAGGGAGCCAGGCTGGTGACAGGTTTTTGTCTCACTTCCCCATGTGTTTGTGTCACTGTGAGCAGTATTACTGCTGTCCCACACCTGGCAGTAATAATCAGCCTCATCCTCAGCTTGGGTACTGCTGATGGTCAGTGTGGCTGTGTTCCCTGAGTTGGAGCCAGAGAATCTGTCCGGGATGCCTGAGGGCCTGTTACTACTATAATAAATGACCAGCACAGGGGCCTGTCCTGTCTTCTGTTGGTACCAGTACACATTTTTATTTCCAATGTTGTTTCCTCCACAGGTGATCCTGGCAGTCTGTCCCAGTGTCACTGACTCTGAGGATGGCTGAGTCAGCACATAAGAGGCTACAGAGCCTGCAAGGAGAGAAAAGAATGGGTTGAATATTAAGTCCCTTTCTGATGAGTTACATTCCCCCATCTGCCCTGAATGAACTGCAGAGATTCCATGGCCCATAGGGCAATCAAAGGCACCACACCCAGTCCCAGTGCCCAGTAAGCCTGGCTTCAAGATGGAGCCTTTGAACACTTGAGTGTTCCTCTCATTATTGGCAGCTGTAACTCTTCAGGCTCACAAAACCCATTGAGCACATTTGGGATTTAGCTGCACAGCCCCCATTCTTCAGGAGGTTCTGAGCATAGTGCTCTAATGAGGGCCTTACGGAGCACAGAGCCATGGCCTAGCTAATCCCATATTCCTGAGCTGGGTTGCTGTCTTGGTGGGGTTTTGGGAAAGACCTGTACAGTGCAGGAGGAGGCTGAAGAGGAGGGGAGTCCAGGCCATAGTGGCAGAGGTCTTCATTCTTCTTGCTGAAGCCCAAGCTGGCTGGCTTCCTCCCAGGACTCTCTATATCCTTGCAGGAGGGAGCTGCCTTTTATGCAAATCTCTCAGAACTCATAGCCTACTGCAGGAGCTCTGTAGTGTCCAGAGCAGTACTCAAGCCAGGAGACACAGAGAGGGAAAGAGGAACCTACAGAGACACCTCAGCCAAGAAGAGTTCAGTCACATGCAGGGCCTCAGTTTGAGATATTGGGAAACATGTCAAACACAAACTTCCATGGTCTAGTTGCATTGCTGGTGAGGCCATGCAGAGGTCATAGAATGCCACCCTGGATCACAAATGATGGAATGTATGATGGGAATAAAATGTCCACTAAAATTTTCAAGATCCCCAATTGTGCTATAAATCTGTATCCTTTCTGTCAGCTTTTATGTAAATCATACGTGCTCTGCTTCATCCTTCTAGTTTGCTTGGGGAAGGATTCACACCCTATCATCAAACACCATCTGATAGTCGGATATGTGTTCAACATCAATGGTGGCCTATGTTAAAATGAATACCCTGTAGGTTTGCAAGATTGAGAGAGAAATTCTACAAATGCAGCATACGTGAGAAATTCAGAGATTTTCTATTTTAATGTCAAGGATAATGTAGGAGAATCCTTGTTTTCTTATTGGTACTCAGATATTGGACACTAACCCTACTCTATAGTAGATTCTTCTGCTGCCCTTGTCCAGTCAATCCCTACATGGCCTCGTCAGGTGGTCGCTGCCGCCCCCTAGTGGGTGCTGCACACTGGCTGCAGGAGAATCAGGAACGCCCTGGTTCAGGTGGAGATTCAGAACATGCTGCTCAGTCTGGGATTCATTTTTCCTTGACATGATGTCCTCAAGGAAGATGTTCTGCTTCTCAGTGTCCCTTGAGATTGTCATCTCGAAGCTAGTGTCTTAATTCATGCAGGAAAATATGAATGAGTACTTTTGGAGGAGGATTCGGTGCTCACTCACAGCATTTGCCCTACTTTCCCTGCCTTGGAGAGTAATCATGGAAATGGCCCCAGGTCCTCATATTTAGGGAACCAGAGATGAGGAACTGCCTCTTGCTAGTTCCAAGTGCAGATTTAGAGACAATACGGGGCATCATTACCCACAAAACCAAAGTCACAGACAGACCATCCACAACCATTATTTTTTCAGAACCAATGTGTTCTGCACCATATGCTCTCCTGGGAATTCCACATGATGAAGAGACAGCCCTGCACTCAGTAGCCTCCAGGAGCTCTGGGTTGTGGCAGGCTTAAATCAGGATCCTCTAGTGGATGAACTGGGAGACAGAAGGTCACCTGCGGAGATGGAGAAAATGGGGAAGATGGGAGGGGTCAAGGCCATGGTGGAGATGCCAGAGAATTCTGTGTGCTGGGTTCCACAGCATAGCTGGGTTCCCCCATGTCCCTCTTATTCACTTGCAGGTACCTAGCAGCAGTAACTGCTTGATTATAAAAAGTCACTCTTCCCCTTGGGCTCCACTTCGAGACTTAATGGTTTACATTCTTCCCAACTGTAAGGGTAGAACATGAGCCTGAGGAGGAGATGTGGAATCCAACTTCCTTCAGTTGCTCCCTTGGGGAGAAAACCAGCTTTGGACACTGTCACCTTCCAAGGATGGATCCCATGTCCTCTGTCACAAATCTCTTGTGCTATAATGAGCCCTGGGCCCAGCTCAGCTAGCTTCTGACCTTCCAGGAGCCTGACCATAGGCAACACTGGGCCATCTGAGAGAGCCCTCATGACCCCAGACTCCGCAGGCAGTGGACCATAGACAGCTTCTCTCCCTCCTTTTTTCCTCTCTGGTTCCATTAGGTGAAATTTTGTTCTACCATGGTCATTTTGGAAGGATTCAGTCCTGTGTATTTAGGACTTTACAAAATCATTTCAGCTCTCACATTTTCTTTGCTGAAACACAACCGTCCTTTGTGGATACTTCACAATTTCTAGTTTCATTTCATTGAGAACTGGAAGGTGGGCATTTAAGGATCCATGTAACCAGGAGGATCCTGTCACTAAAATAAGGGCAACCCCATGGCCAGAGCTGTGAGCTGAGGCAGGTGAGACTAGGTCAGTATACAGAGGCTCCTCAAGGAAGCTGTGAGTGATGGATCCAAGGCTGAAGCCAGGGAAAACCTGACTGTAGGTGAGAGAAGAGAACACATGCATCTCAGAAAGTTCCCAGCACAGAGGGGTCAGCCAGTGAGCAGTGCTGGACAGTTAGAGATGGTGCCCTGAGATGACCAGGAAGCACAGGCAAACATAGTGGTGGAGAACACAGGCTTGGAGCACCAGTTTTATACACTGAACTTCCTCCCTGGGCAAAGGCTCATGAAGTTATCTTCCAGTGCCTCCTAGAAATGTGGAAGGTGCCCAGGATGACACCTGGGACCAGGAGCATTTTGAAGTTTGGCCCTCACTGTGTAGGGCTCCTGCCACTGTCTTGGGTTGACACTCTGTGAGTCTGAACTCTCAGGATGTAGGTTGACCTGTCCTTGGCTCTAACCTAAGGGTTTCCTGGATGCTTCATGACCTCAGGGCTGAATTCCCTATTAGCCTACCACTGAGCGACCAGCTTATCCTCTGATGCTACTGACTGCAGCTCTGCTGCCCCCTGCTGGTAGAAAAGACTCAACTATAGCTTTGCTCTCCCAAGTTACACAAAGCTTCAGTCACATGAGATAGTGTGAACAGGGGCTAGCCTCACTCTAATATTGTGTCTACATGGCCCTGCCACACAGCACAGAAATGTTTCCTGAGTGGTGTGCTGGGAAGTAGCACAGTTCCAGGTGTGAACACAGTCCGAGGGCTAAAACACACTATTCTGACCTTTGTGATTTGCCTTAAAAGAAATGGATTTCTTTGCTGGATTAAATGCAACTCTTTTACAAGAAACTAAAAGTGTGTGGTGTGGTTTGGGTCACAGTCTCCTCATATATACAGAACCCAAATCTTATGCTCCCCATCCCCAAGAAAGGGCTGCCGTAATGTCACAGGTGATGCCTGAAGTCTGTGTCACTGAAGCTCAAATTGTACTTAGATTACCTCGGTCATCATCACCTTTTATGTTACCATCATCTTTATTTCATCACATCCTCCTCCGAGGTTCAATTGTAAGAGTTCTACACCATCCTAGGCAGGCAATTTGATGAACTTGAATTTTCTGTTCATTCAGAACTGGGGAGGCTTTTCCTGTAAACAGAAACAGACCCTGTACTGAGCAGCTTTCCTGGGATATCTATGAAAGAAGGAGAGCAGACTCCAGGACCTGGGCTAGCAACTTTGATTCTCTCTGAACTGTTGCTACTCCTTTGTCTCAAGTAAGTTGGTGACAGAATTTTTTTAGATTTTACTGGCCATCTCTACTGAGGAGAGTTGAAGCATAGGACAAGTAAGGTCCTACAGGTTCAGGAATTATGGGACTCATTCTTAGGACCCATACAGCATCTGTAAGCTGAGTTCTGGGTCCAGACCATTCATATGGTCCAGTGAAGATAAAGCCTGTTCTCAGGATGTGAGCAGGACACCTATGTAGAGTGTAAGGGCAGGAGCAGAAGAGGGGAGCAAGAGAGGGATGCTAGCCACAGTGGACATTCCTTAGAGCTCCACCCCCTGAGCACACAAGTAGACTGGTCTCATTTCCTTTGTCTTCCAATAACAACATCCATACTCAGGACTAACAGAGCTGTACCAAAGTTGTGCTGTTCTCCATGGTCCCAGATCAGCCATTCCAGGCCTGTTTTCAGGCCTCACCAACTATACAGAAACCACAGTTTTATTCTGCCCATAGCACAAAGGTGGAGGGTCCAGTTTTGCATGAGAAATATGGAATACATCAAAACAAATTTCACAAATACTTTAAATACTATTTGCAAATCAAATTGATGAATCATTTCTTGTGACATTTAGGCCCTTTTAGAAGCATACAATGAAGAAGTTAATGTATATATGATTGTATACTACTCAATTTTCCATATTCAAATTGATTTCTGAGATTTCAATTATACATAAATTACCACATTCTTACAAATAATGAAGGCACAGCTTCCATTACCAGTTGGGTTACAAAGGATGATTATTCACATAGAGGGTTTAGCCAAGGAGAGATAAGTGTCATTAGATGGAGATATTGAAAATGACCTTAGAGGTTTTATGTGAGATTGGGATGAAAATGAGGTCTCTTAGAGAGTCCAGGTGAAATGATTTCAGAGTATGTGAGAAGGTCTACTGGGAGCTCAAAGTAGTTTTTTTCCACAAACCTGGCTGTGGATATAGCTGAAACCCATTGGGAGTGTTTGCAATGGTGCCCGCAAGGCATCCCTGCATGTCAGATGTGGAGCAAAGTTTAAGCCTGTGACTCTGGGCCTGGCATCTCTGCAGCATCTATTGTGGAACAGAGTGAGGAATCTATGTGTGGAGAGCGAAGTCCTTGGGTCAAGAGTTTAAGTCATGGAAAGCATGGAATTGAGGGTGGAGGCTGATGGAGAAAAGGGGCCCTGAGTAGGGAGAGTTGAGACTGAGGATGCTGCTGGGAAGGAGCTGGGAAAAAAGGGACTGGATCCCATTCCAGCTGCACCCTGACCAGACCAGCAGGCATTTACCTAAGCAGGCCCATTTCCAACATCTGGACCCAACCTCTGAACCTCCATTGAGGACACTTGTTAGTCATTTCTACCTGAGGGGTAATGTGTGCTGTAGAACAGCACTGCTAGTGCTACTCTCAGCCCTGCTAGTAAAACATGTGTCTGTTTCCCTCTGGAAATGCCACACACTCTTCCTTCTACCAGGACAACTTTCATCATTCAATGAGCATTGTTTGTGCTGAAGGCTGAAACCACCTGTGTCAGCTTCACAGTTGGAACCAGGGCACTCCTTCCAAAGAAGATGAGGGTGTGAATAGTAACCAAGTACCTCTTTGCTTATGGATATTCCTGAAAACCAATTATACAGGTAAACTTTTACAGCCCCAAGTTCTCACCTGAAGGAGTATAAAAAAATTATTAATCCAAACCACTTTGAGATACTTGCTTTTTGTTTCCTCTATTCCTACACTATTATGACACCAAGGTGACACAATTCTAGTCAGTTTTTCCTAAAAGACCTGCCTAAGTCCACATGTGAACATCCTTCAACCCTATACCCATCCACTTACCTTCCACTTCTATACCAAAAGTGAATTGCTGTCACAATATAATCCCACTTCAAATCAAGAATTGTGTGATAACAGGGGATTCTATTGTTTCTAGAGAAAAGAGCTCAAGTCAATAAACACAACTACTCAGGTTACCAGGGACATGCCAAAGTCCAAGAACCATCCCTTCTACCTCAAGAATATGAGGGAAGGTATAAGACTAGAAACTTACACTCCATGTGTCAGGCAGGCTACTGTCAGTGTGAACATACTTGGGAGGGACTGTGAGAGCCAGGCTGGTGTCCAGTTTTTGTCTCATTTCCTCATGTGTCTGTGTCACAGTGAGCATCACTGCTGCTGTCCCACACCTGGCAGTAATAATCAGCCTCATCCTCAGCCTGGGTACTGCTGATGGTCAGGGTGGCTGTGTTTCCAGAGTTGGAGCCAGAGAATCTGTCCAGGATGCCTGAGGGCCTATTGCTATCACTATAAATGACCAGCACAGGGGCCTGGCCTGCCTTCTGCTGGTGCCAGTGCACATATTTGTTTCCAATGCCGTTTCCTCCACAGGTGATCCTGGCCGTCTGTCCCAGTGTCACTGACGCTGAGGATGGCTGAGTCAGCACATAAGAGGCTACAGAGTCTGCAAGGCGAGAAAAGGAGGGGTTGAATATTAAGTAACTTTCCAATGAGTCACGCTCCCCCACCTGACCTGTCTGAGCTGCAGAGACTCCATGGCCCATGGGGCAATCAAATCGACCACACCCAGTCCCAGTGCCCCATAAGTCTGGCTACAGGATGGAGCCTTTGAACACATGACTGAACTCTCCTCTCTTATTGGCAGCTGTGGCTCCTGTGGCTCCCAAAATCCATTGAGAACATTTGGGGACTTCAGCAGCATAGCCCCCATCCTTCAGCAGGTTCTGAGCATAGGGCTCAAACAAGGACCCTGCTAAACTCAGAGTCATGACCTGGCTAATTCCACATCTCTGAGCTGGGTTTTGGGCTCAGTGGGGTATGGGAAAGACCTGTACAGTGCAGGAGGAGGCCGAAGAAGAGAGGAGTCCAGGCCATAGTGGGAGAGGTCCTCATGCTGCTCCCTGAGGCTCAAGCTGGCTGGCTTCCTCCCAGGCCTCTCTTATCTCCTTGCAAGAGGAAGCTGGTTTTTATGCAAATCTCTCTGAACTCATAGCCTACTTCAGGAGTTTTGTAATTTCCAGGGCAGGGCTTTAAACAGGAGACATTGAGAGGAAAGGGTGAACCTACAGACAAACCCTCAACCAGGAAGAACTCTGTCACCTGTGGGGCCCATAACTTGGGCAATATCTCAGACACAATCTGCCCTGGCCTAGTTGCCTAGCTGCCTAGCTGGTAAGGCATGGCAAAGGTCAGAGAATTCCACCTTGGTTTACAAACAGTGGAATGCATGGAGAGCAAAAATTTTCAAGATTCACAATTGTGCTATAAAACTATTCTTTCTCTGAGCTATTAGGGTAACCATAGGGCCCTGCCTCATTTTCCAGTTCACTCAAGGAAGGTCTCACATCCTTTGATCAAACACCTGTGACACTGAATGAGATTCAGTATAAGTGGTTTGCCTATGGTGAAATAATTCCCCAGCATGTTTGCAAGTTTAAGAGAGAATATCTACACTATAGCGTAATGTGAGAAGTTCACATGGCAGTACTTGGACACTAACCCTACTCTATTTTTTTTTCATTTTTCTTTTATTATTCATATGTGCATACAAGGATTGGTTCATTTCTCCCCACTGCCCCCACCCCCTCCCTTACCACCCACCCCGCCCCCTCCCTCTCCCCCCCCTCAATACCCAGCAGAAACTATTTTGCCCTTATTTCTAATTTTGTTGTAGAGAGAGTACAAGCAAATAATAGGAAGGAACAAGGGCCCTTGCTGGTTGAGATAAGGATAGCTATACAGGACATTGACTCACATTGATTTCCTGTGCGTGGGTGTTACCTTCTAGGTTAATTCTTTTTGATCTAACCTTTTCTCTAGTACCTGTTCCCCTTTTCCTATTGGCCTCAGTTGCTTTAAGGTATCTGCTTTAGTTTCTCCGCATTAAGGGCAACAAATGCTAGCTAGTTTTTTAGGTGTCTTACCTATCCTCATCCCTCCCTTGTGTGCTCTCGCTTTTATCATGTGCTCATAGTCCAATCCCCTTGTTGTGTTTGCCCTTGATCTAATGTCCACATATGAGAGAGAACATACGATTTTTGGTTTTTTGAGCCAGGCTAACCTCACTCAGAATGATGTTCTCCAATTCCATCCATTTACCAGCGAATGATAACATTTCGTTCTTCTTCATGGCTGCATAAAATTCCATTGTGTATAGATACCACATTTTCTTAATCCATTCGTCAGTGGTGGGACATCTTGGCTGTTTCCATAACTTGGCTATTGTGAATAGTGCCGCAATAAACATGGATGTGCAGGTGCCTCTGGAATATCTACACTATAGCGTAATGTGAGAAGTTCATATGGCAGTACTTGGACACTAACCCTACTCTATAATAGATTCCTCTACTGCCCTTGTCAAATCCATGCCTGGCTGGCCTTGTCAGGTGGTCTCTTCTGCACCCTAGTGGCCACTCCACACTGGCTGCCTGAGGCTCAGGAGCACCCTTGCTTAGGCCTGGGATTCATTTGTCCTTGAACTTTTTTTCCTGGGGAAGATATTCTGTTTCTCTCTGTCCCTTGCCATTCTGAGCCTCAATTAGGAGCAGCTTAGTTAATACAGGAAAATATGAATGACTAGTTTAGGAGGAGGATTCAGTGCTCACCTGCAGAATTTGCCTGCCTTTCCCTGTCTTGGGGAAAGATCACAGAAATGGCCCCAGGTCCTCATACTTGGGGAACCAGAGATGAGAAACTAACTCTTACTGGTGCCATCTGCAGATTCAGAGTCAATGGGGAGCACTGTTACCCTCAGAACCAAAGTCACAGCAGACCACAAACATCCAATAATTTTACATGTGGTCTTCACCATATGTACTTCTGGGAATTCCACAGATCAATACATGGCCTTGCTGTCAAGAGGCACTCATCTTGATGGACCCGCAATTAAATTTACTTAGTTTCAAGTCTCCACCAAGTCTCCCACCAGCATGAACCTCTTCATTGGTCTTGCTATTTCTTGTAAATCCAGACAATTCACCATCTGCCAAGCTACCAGAATTGAACAATTAGTTCAGTACATGACCATCAGAAGAAAGACTCATTCAGTTGGAATTCTTCTCCGGGAAATGTTACTCTGGTGAAGAAAACAAAGGTCCTGTTTTTTTTCATCATTTTCCCTTTTCTATATTTGTGTGATGACTGGAACATCCATCATTAATACTGAGATCCTAAGTCTCCAGAATGAACACAAGGTCATGGTGGTAAGGATATGAGAAAGTATCCATGTGGATCACACATGGAGTTGCTGAGAATTGGAAAACTGCAGTCATCATACCTCAGATTTGAATCAGGAGGAGGAAGAATTATCTGGAATTAGTTAATGTCTCTGCTTATTGAGCATGTGTTCTTGCACTAACAACTGCCTAATCTCATGGGAAATTATTAACACACATAAATCCACTAAAAAAATAACATGATTGAAAATAATGAAGAGAAATACGTTATGTTAATAATTAACAGAAGGATTAGACAAAAGAGTGAGAGACAGGTCAGGTCATATCCAGCCTGGGGCCCTATGTGTAGAAATATCCCTGGATCTGCCATGAAGAAGGAAGGAGAAGCAGGTGACAGCATGTATGGGAAGAGCCCAGGGGGAAGAGTCTCAATGTGTGAAGATGAGAGAAGACAGTAGGAACCTGAGTGCCCCAGTGTGTTAGACTGAAGAGAGACATGGAAGGAAAGGCAGGGAGAGGTTCAACATCAGCACAGGCTTTATTCAGAAAAGAGAGCCTGTGGTGGGGTGTGCAGCAAGACAGCTAGAGCCCACTGCCACACACAGGCTTGGGATAGATATAAGGGAAGAGGGGCTGATGGAAAAGATCAGGAAGATTAGAGGGTAGGAAAATGTTCTTGTGCATCTCTAAGGAATGCTGTTTCTGGGCTTCAAGGAAGGTAAGTTGTGGTTAGGTCACTGTCTGATCAACTGTCCTTGGCACCCACCCAGAGATAACTGGTATCAACTGTCCCTTTGTCAGTCTTTGGGATCAGGTGGGAGTTTCCAGCAAGCCACCTGTGCAGGGTAGAGTATCTCGTCCTAACATGGCTGCCTCTACTTTCACCCCTAAAATTTCTGCTTTTTGAAATATATAAGTATATATAATATAATATTTATATGTGTTTGTTTATCTATTTGTTTTTAGAAGAGGGATGATAAAATTTTGTCTAGCTACTTCCTACTGAGAAGAGTCATTGAGATGTCTTAAAGGGAGGGGATAATGACAGGATCTTCTACCTCTAGATGGCTCTAGGGGGACTGTTGCAGGAACATGACTGAGTTGATTTGTTTTTCAGTTGTGTCCTGGATGAAAGCCTGGAGCCTCTGGGAAACAAAGCAAAAAAGTGTTTAAGTGAGGAAAGGTCACAATGAGGAAAAAAATGAGTGGTTCCAGTAAAGGAATGTACCAAGCCATCCAATTAGCCCAGGAAGATCACTGCTTTGAGCTTTCCATTGTTTGTTATCAGAGATTGGCAGCATGGTCTCAAATCTCTAATGTCATCACTAACGATACTGGACTGGTTGACATAAAAGCAGCATGAGTACATGGTCAACATGGTTTTGAGTGACAACCTGTTTAAAGGAATGTATGCTTTGGGAGATAAAATGACACATGTAGTTAAATACACCTTGGCCAATGGTTATCAGCATGGAAAATATTCTTAAAGGATCTTGGGGTACAGACATGGGCTACAGGATTAAATTGGCAAAATAACTGAGGGCAAGGGACAAAGTTATGCTTAGTTAAACAGACCCAGTCACAGATCATCAGGTGTGTACTGGTTGACCATTATTTTAGTTCTTCTTTTGGGAAAGGTTTTGGAGCTGTTATCATGTAGGGTAGTCCATCCTGAGAAGGGTCTACTGTTGGGTGTAGTTTCAGTTCCTTGCCATGAAGATATTACTGATTATTTTTGTCCTTTCTTGATTCCAATGACTCAGAACAAAGACAGATACAAAATGGAGAGCTGCGATGCTTTTGTTGTTGTTGTTTTTAGCTAATTTGGGGGCCAAGTAAGGAGTCAGTGCCTTTCAGCAAAAGTAGTTTAAGTACCTCTAATAAATTTTACATTTGAAAGTTTTTAATTTTAAGACAATTAGGGTTTCTTGGCCAGTGATAAATTAGTACAGGAGTAGGGGACCGATAGCTGGGCCCACTTCAGGGCCTGGCATGGAGCAAGGGATGTGTTCTGGGTGTGCAGAGGGGAATCCTTGGGGCAGGAGATAAAGGAAGGGAAACCACAGAGATAAGGAGGGAGTGTGATGGACAGAAGAGGCCTAAATAGGGAGGGAGGAGCCTGGGGATGTGCTAGGAAGGAGCAGAGGCCAAAGGGGTCCTTTCCTCCCAGACCCTGACTCAGCCTGGCAGGCATGTACCTGAAGAGGCCCATTTCCAGCCTCTTCAATCAGCCCTATCCCTCCTGAAAAGGACCCTTGTTGGTCAGAAAACAAGTGTGAGCCATTTTTCTGAGCGTGACCTATCTCACACAACATGATGATCTCCAGTTCCATCCATTTTAATGCAAATAGCATAATGTCATTCTTCTTTATGGTGGAAAACTACTCAATTGTGCATATGTATCATTTTTCCTCTATCCACTCACCAGTTATTGGGCATCTAGACTGATTCCATTGCTTGGCTATTGTGAATAGTGCTGCAATAAAACTGAGTGTGCAGGTATTTTGATGGTGTATTAACTCACATTCCTTCAGATATATTCTGAAAAGTGGTATAACAAGATCATATGGAAGTTCTGTTTTTAGCTTTTTGAGGAACCTTCATATTGATGTCCTTAGTGGCTAAATTAATTTAAATTTGCATCAATAGAGAGTATAAGGGTTCCTTTTTCCCTGCATCCTTGCCATCATTTCTGGATGTTTTCTGGATGATAGCCATTTTGACTGGGGTTAGAATGAAGTCCCAGTATTATTTTGATTTACATTTAGGGTGTTGAACATTTCTTTATATATTTATTAGTGATTTGTACTTCATCTGTCACTTCATTTGCCTATCTACTAATTTCATTATTCATTCTTTCAGCATTTAATTTTTGAGCTCTTTATATATTCCAGATATTATTCCTTTGTCCAATAAATAGTTTGAAAACATTTCCTCCTATTACATGGAGTGTTTCTTTATTCTGGTCATTGTTTCTTTGATGTCCAAAAGCTTTTTTAATATGATGGAATCTCATTTGTCAATTGTGGCTCTTATTTCCTGAGCAACTGAGGTCCTAGTCATAAAGTCATTGCCTCCACCTATACCTTCGAGTGTTTTCCTAAAGCAATTTCAAAGGTTTCAGTCTTACATGAAGATCTTTGATCCATTTCAAATTCATATTTATAAAGGGTGAGAAACAGAGTCTAGTTTCAGTATTTAGCATATAGATATGAAGTTTTCCCATAGCTATTTGTTGAAGAGGCTGTCTCCTCCAATCTATGTTTTTGGTTCCTTTGTCAAAAATCATATAACTGTAGCTATGTGGGTTTATTTCTGAGTTTTGTATTGTATTCCCTTGTGTTACCTCTATTTATTTTCAGAGATTTTCCGTTTTCCCTTTGTTTCAAAAAATGACTGAAATTGCTTACCAAAAGGAATTCTGTAACAAAAAATTCTATCGCATAATTTCTGTCTCTGCATTCTTTTTCCTCTTTCTTGAAATACATCTTTTTTTTAGTTATTCATTTATTCACATGTGCATACATTGTTTGGGTCATTTTTCCTACTTGCTCCCCTCCCCTCCCCTCTCCCCCACCTTGGTTGCAGGCTGGTCCTGTTCTGCCTTTATCACTAATTTTGTTGAAGAAAAGACACAAGCATAATAAGGAAGACAAAGCATTTTTGCTAGTTGAGTTAAGGATAGCTATACAGAAATATTCCTAGCATTGCTTCCATGTACAAATGTGTTACAACGCAAGTTGATTCATCTCTAACTGATCTTTACACTGGTTACTGCTCCCCTTCTTGTGATACCTCTGTCGCTTTAAGGTCTCTGAATTAGTTCCTCTGGAGTGGGGACATCAAATGCTTTCAGATTTTGGGTTTTCTACCTGTTCCTATATCTCCCGTATGTGCTCTCCCTTTGTCATGTGATTCATGCAGAGGCTGAACTTCTTCAAAATACAATGTATGAATATACAGAATTAGAACAATGAAACTCCCTCATATTATTGATGTACCCTTATTAAAATAAAATTTTAAAAAATTATATTGTATGCCAGGTATTTTGCACATTATATTATGGTACACTCTAGACATTGGTTAACAGTTCTGGAATAGTACCTACTGGTGGTTCCTTGGTTCTCAGTATTAAATTTGATTTTTACATTCTCAGGGAAAATGGCACATACCGGCCTATGGTATGGTTTCAAATTGTACAAGCAGTCAAATCCTAATAAACATGAGTCACCTGTACTTTGCATTCCACAAATTTGTTAAAATGTCCTTGAAGCAAAACATATTTGGCTACTCAGTGTTTTTGTTATTCTTTATTGATTTTAGAATTGTTATTTCAATTTCTTTGAAGGCTGTCATTGGAATTTTGATAGGCATTTTATTGAATGTGTAGCTAACTTTTCAGAATATGGTCATTTTCACAATATTAATTCTTCCAACCTGTTCTGCCAATCTTTGAATCTCAAAGGATTTACTTCAATTTCCTTCTTCACCTTGTAATCATTTTCATTGTAAAGGCCTTTCTCTTTCTTGTTTAGGCTTATCCTTATGTGCTTTAGAAATTTTTCCTGAGTTTTTTTCTCTGTATGTTCATTATTGGCATATCCAAAAGATACTAACCTTTTATGTGAGTTTTACAACTTGCTACTTTGATGAAAGTGCTTCTCAGCTCAGTTTTCTGGTGCAGTACTTAGGGTCTCTTAAGTATAGGATCATATTATCTGTCAATAGGAATAATTTTACTTTTTCCTTTTATATTCATATTCCTTTAATATCTTTCTCTTCCATATTGCTTTTCCTAAGAATTAAAATAGTATATAAAATTAGAATGGACAGAGTAGACACATTTGTCTCATTCCTGATCTTACAGGAAGTATTTCAATTTTTTCCCAATTCTTTACTATGTTGGCTATAGCTTTGTCATACATTGTCTTTATTCTGATGAGGTATGATCTGTCTTTTCCTAGTTTCTTTACAGATTTTACCAGGAATAATTGTACAGCCCCACATGGGTAAAAACATATGCTGCAGGGGCAATAGCCCAAGTGGAACATCTTCCCTCTTGACCTGCTCTGTCCTAAATAGTTACTAAGAGTCACAACTCTCACTGCTGAGCCCTTGGTTTGTGTGGTACAGATAGAGAAATGCTAGTGGTGTGAGATACACACTAGACGACAAAGACTTAGCATAATATTAATACAAAATAGTTCCATTTTAAAGTATGGATTATATCATTGAATTGATAGTTATAGAACATTGAATAAAATAAATCTTAGCATGAAATATAATTCTGCTACTTTCACTTAAACTTGGTTAAATGACAATTTGAAGTGACATATGTGGTTTGAAGTGCATTTCTATTGCAAATAGAAATTGAGATGTGAAGGAGCATTACAGTTTCAAAATCAAAGTCACTTTCTTTTATAAAAAGAGTAAAACTTTCTGGAGCCTTGAGGAAAGGCCAGTGTCCCAGCTTTGAAGGCTCAGTGAGAGGCCACAGGATGGTGAAGCTGCCTGAAGAAGGACATGGCCCTGGGTGTCCTGTTCTGTCACACTGAGCACTTGTACCTTAGAGTGTGTCCCCAGAGAATCAAAAACCTATAGGAGCTACCCAGGTTGACACCTGGAACCAAGATCCCCAATGCATTTTTCAGGTAGGCCCAAACCTCAGTGTCCTGAAGAAACACAATTTGAGTATGTTTTAGAAAGTAGTTACTGTAGCCCAGGGCATCATGGACTATGGTTTCTTCCAGTGCAAGGACTGACCCTTGGACCTGATGAGCCTTAGTGCTAGCCTCATTTTTATGCCTCTCCTGCTCACCCTCAGCCTCTCTAGTGGCTGCTCCAGCTTCAGGTCAGCTGGTCTTGTTGGAGAAGATTAAGAGAAATAACTCTCCAGGTAGCCAGACGGGGTTGACAGTGAACCTAGCCTGCGTTGCACCAGATGTGCCCAACTTGGCCTGCCCAGCCCAGCACAGAAACACAGCATTTGTGGTGTGAAGAGGCAAAGAAGGTATAAATCCTGTAACCGTGTGCTTTGTTTTTGTCACAGCAGTGTCCACCTACAGCCTTTCTTCAAAGATGCAATAGTCCTGAGAAACCTGCCTGAGAGCCTATGAGGATCGAGGCTTCCTGTTTGCCTCAGCACCAATATTTTTTTCTGTTTAAAGTAATTACTACTAGTAAAGGACTTCTGTGATTATGCTCTTTGGTTTTTACCTGTCTTTTACAGATTTCTTGTTCCTCACTGCTCTCTGATTCAGGCTTCCTTTGTGTTGTGTTGATGTTTTCTGAGCATATCCTTTGCATAACTCTTTACAGTATTGTGGTATATTTTCAAATCCTTTTTATGGTGATCACCATGTTTGTTTCAGTTAATAACACATATTAACATAGCTTGAGTGGATACCAACTTAGCTTCTATCATATATCTTACCTCTACTCCTTTCCGCCTCTATTCTGTCTCCCAGTTTATGATTTTGTTTTGGCCCCGGGGAGGTGGTACTGGGGTTTGAATACAGAGCCTGTGCTTGCTAAGCAAGCTCTCTGCCACTGGAGCCACACCTCCAGCCTTTTACATGATGTTATTGTCACAAATAACATTGTTATATATTTGTAAGTATTTGCACTGATTTGTAATTATTTAGTATATGATTTATTATATTTAATTTAGTAAAATGTTAGAAATTACAATTCCTTTGGGCATGGTGGCAACCATGTTAGTTCATGTTAGTGCCATGAAAACACTAACAATTTGCTTTGTCTGTTTTGTCTCAAAATTTTCAAAACTGCAAATTCATATTTGAATCACTGTTGGAAGCACTGGAGGAAGAAGAGAGTTTTGCCATATTCCAAGTGTTGGCTACAATTTTTGAGTTAGGAGGAGGAAATAGAGTACAAAATTAAGAATTATCAGACATTTAAAAAGCCAGAGCTGATGACTCTGAAGCAAAGGTTTTTGATCAAACCTCAGTTCATTCAACAAGAGGCACAGCATCCATGGTTGTGAGCAACACTGACCCTTGCCTGTCACCTGTGAAACTAAAAATAAGAAGAGTATTAAAACTAGATATTCTGGACTCCTATGCAGCTAAGGTCTGACTAAAAACGTGTTCTACTCACCTCCAGGAACTCTGAAAGGCAGAAGTGAAGTTAGGCCAGCTGTTTGTCATGGCTAATACTCACAAGCAATGTTAGCAACTGTCAGGTCGTAGAGTGTAACTTCTAGCTCCCTACTGTAAAGAAGTAGCTCAGAAATCTTCATGCCCTTTCCCACTCAAAGCCTTTCACAAAAGAAACTACTATTATCACTTCGATCATCAGAGATTACCTTTCTTTGTGTTTGAACTTTTATTTGGTGCTGGGGATAGAATCCTGGGCTCTGCACATGATAAGAAACATTTTTGAATTTTAAATAAATGGAGTCACACAGTAGATTCTTGTCTTTGACTTCTTTTAAATAAATCAGATGCATTCTTGTTGTATATAGCAGTATCACATTGTTTTTTCATTGCTGGGTAGAATTCCACAGAATAAGTATGACAATTTCAGAGTCATTTTACTGTTACATAAGGAACTTTGAGGGTCCACAGATTTTGGCATCGTATGGGGTTCCAGAAGCAAGCCATCATGGATGCTGAAGGTTGGTGACTGCATTGAAAAAGAGTAAATATTGACATGGTGATCACACCTGCAATCCCCCAGTGAATGGGAGGATAAGGCAGGGGAACCATGAACACGAGGCCAACCTGGGATACATAACGAGACTCTGTCTCAAAATACCAGTCAAAGAAACAATAAAGGGTGGAAAATTAATGTTCTACAACAGTGCTGTTTATAGGACTTTCTGCAAAGATGGGAATGTTCTCCAGTTAAAAATGCTGTATATGACTACTCAGCCATTGAAATGTGGCTACTGTGACTGAGGAACTTTAAATTTTATTCATAAATTTTCTTGTGGGTAACGGGTTTGAACTCAGGACCATGCACTTCTAGGCAGGTGCTTTACCACTTGAGCCATATTGCCAGCCCTTAAACTTTATTTAGTTTTGATTAAAATGGGAAGAAAACAAACTTTACAAAAGAATTCCAAATTATTTTTGTACTCTCCCTAAATGAGACCTGCAGGATTTAGTGAGTTTCTTCCAGTGAATTGAATATAAAAGGGGGGAGAAACATAACTTCATTGTGGAGATATCAGTAATAAGTCACTGTGGTAGCATGTAATCTGCTGACCCATGATGAGAAGGACACATGTGTGTGATATGCTTTTAAAACCCCAGTTTAACATTAAACCCAAATTGAGAGACACTCTGCAAGATACCTGACCTTTACTTTAAAACTGTCAAAGTCATGCAAAGAAGGAAAGTTTAAGAAACTCTTACAGACCTGAGTGGGCAAAGAGACATGATGAGAATTAGGATTCTGAATGAGAATCTGAAATAGAAAAAATAAATTATTGGAAAACTAGTAAAATCTGAATAAAGCTCAGAGCTTAGTAGAACTTATTTGAATTATTATCCAGTCAAGAGGAGATGATTTCATAACATACGTCCTAGACATTGTAAATATCTCTTCTATATCTATGATTTCCTTATTTAAAAAAAATTAGCATATAATAGTTGTGCAGAGGGATACATTGTGATATTTATATATGTGCTTACAATATATCTTAGTTAGATTTACCCCCACTATCATCATCCCTCATATCCTTCCCCCTTCTTAGAACGATTCATTCAACAGGGTTCATTCTGTTTTCATAAATGGATACAAAATATATATGATCTCTTTATTTTGATCATCACATACTTTATTGAACTGTAGCTTTCAAATGCAAGGACCCAATAATGATTAGACTGTGTAATCTAACTATAATGCAATCAAATTAGAAATTAAAAAAAGAAATAGATTTTAAAACTCTTGTTGATTTTCAAAAACAGCATTTTTTTTTCTATTTGAAAGAAAATGAACATATTACCAAGAAAAAGTTGTGGGACACAGTTAATTTGGTAATTAAAGGTAAAAGTATAGCATTACATACAAGAAAAATAAGTTTCCCAACAAGAGTTAGGCATTTATTTAAATTAAAACTGAAGGGTTTCATTATTATATTTCTGTGTGTGATATAGCGTACTTTGGTCATATTCACCTCTTCTTTTACTCTTTCTTATCCCACTTTCTCCAGCACTCTTTTTTCTTACAAATTTTTTACAATAGTTTCATCATGACCTTGTCATACATGCAGACAATGTACTTCAATCTTATCTCCCCTCACCCTTATTTTTCTCTTCCACTAGCTCTCCCCTCCTCAATAGTTCTCTTTTTCTTTTTTTTTTTTTTCAGTACTGGGGCTTGAGCTCTGGGCCTAAATCCTGAGCCACTCCGCCTGCCCTGTTCTGTGAAGGGTTTTTGCAGGATAGGGCTTGGTGAATTATTTGTCCATGCAACCGTGGATCTGCGATCCTCCTGATCTCTGCCTCCTGAGTAGCTAGGATTACATGAGCCACCAGTGCTGAGCTCACAGTTCCCTTTTTGTGTTCATGTCCCTTTCTTTTTTTGTTGTTAGATCTAGATTTTGCATATGAGAGAGAACTTGGCACATTTGTCTTTCTCAGTTTGACTTATTTTGCTTAACATGATTGTCTCTAGTTCCTTCCATTTTCCTTCAAGTGACATAATCTCATTCACCTTTAGGTGAAATAATACTCCATAGTGTATGCATACCACATTTTCTTTATTCATCTGTTGATGGGCTCCCATGCTGATTCCATAACTTGACTGTTGTGTACAGTGATCAATAAAAATGGATGCCCAAGTATCTCCATTGTGTGCTGACTTACATTTTGTCAGGTCTGTACCCTTTTTCTAAAGACTATTTCACAGGGTAATTGTATTTAATGGACAGGGGACATAATCTGAATTCATTCTATGCCAGTAGCTGAGATCATGGGTAAATTCTGTGCTTTAGCAGTTTTTGAGTACAGCTCAATAATACCCATCATAGTAGTTTTCCATTGTGAAAAAAAATCACAGTTTAGTAGCTTAAAATAGCAATTTTTTATTACTTCATAGTTTCTGAAGTATGGAACCCAAAAGTGGCTTCACTGATTGGTTCTGGCTCAGGATACTCATTAGGTTGCAGTCAAACTTTTGACTTGATTGGTTGTCTCTGAAGGCCTGACTAGAGTTGGACATTCTTTTTCTAAGCTCACTCACATAGCTTTTGGGAATTTGTGTGTTTGAGTGACAGAGAGAAAAAGCAAGTGTAAACTTTATTATATTGGTATTTCACATTCTAAGATTGAAATTTTTTTCTTCTACACACAGAATTTATAGTTTTTGAAGTATTTAATTTTATTTTCTTTTTCCATATATTGCAGATTTAATTATTGCCTCTAGTCAGATTGGAGTAACTTGTCATAACCTGGCTCATTTGCTCATGAACCAGAAGTGCCTCTTTGCTGGCACAAAATCACCTGGTTCCGAAAACCTGGGTGTGGAATTGAGTGGGAGAAGCTATGACATGAGTGGAGATCAAGAAGACACGGGTTATTTAAGGCAGACCAATGGCTTCTTGTTCCAGGTAAGTGATAGGCGTACAGCTACTCCAATATTAGAGTCGAGGCAGAAGAAACACTGCCTCACATTGCCTGTAAGGATAGAATATCCAAGAAAGCAAAACCATGCCAGCATTTGTGAAACTCAGAGCTCTGCAGATATCAAAATGTGTTGTATGTCTTTAGCTTCATATGAAGAAGCAGTAATTAATAGAATGTGAGTGGAAGTCCTATTAAGTAATCCAAAAAGAAAGTGGATTCGTAACTTTCTTCTCTATTGGTTAGCCATTAGTGTTGAATGAATTAGCCATATCCCTCGCAGCCACAGAAGTTAAAGGAAGCCCTGTCACCCACACTTTGAACTGTCCTGGACCCATAGATTTGACTGAAAAAGACAAATTGTGTCTGTCTAGTTGACCTGGGCTAAATTAGTTCTCCCACTGTTAAGTTGGAATGGGTGCTTGCATAGGTACAGTAGATAAAAATAGCCCAGGGTAACTGATTAAAATTAAATCCTTTACAGGGTCTTATATTTTTCAGTCCTTGTATATCTTATTGTCATTGTACATATGGAGCTTGCAGTTTTATATCTTGCTTTGGACTGGAGTGTATTACAAATAACAATTTTTCCTTCGTTGTCTATATAATTTTTCATGTGTTCACACTAATATGGTTTGGGTCTTACTTGAACCACTCGAGTAGGCAAAAATATCCCATCTATGTCTAATTGTAAGACTTAGCTATGAGCACATCTAAGAGTTAATTCATTACCAAGTTATTTTTTAATATAGGATTTTTCAAATCTATTCCTTTATCAATAGATTAATCCACTAATGAGGTTATTGCCTTTCACGATCCAGTCATCTCTCAGTAGGACCACAAGCTGGAGTCCAAGCCTTCACCATTTGGGACTTTTGGGGAAACACTTCATTTCTGAAACAATAGTTTTACAATGTCTCTGCCTCTCAGCCTCACATGTCCTGCACAAGTACAGGAACTTGGGTTCACACTGACACCAGTGGCCAGAACTCTGATAGTAGAAGACAGGAAGCCAGATCCAGGCAGTCACCTTGGTGCCTCTCCTTGAACCAGAAAATAGTGTTAGGACGTCTATGCATGACAGTTTTCTGCCCAATTTGGATTCCCAACTTGGAATTACCAGTTAAAACCAATCTGTAAACCTCTTAAATTGGACTAAAGGGAGAAGCTTTACTGGGATAAAGACCATCAGTAATAATTTGCAGTCCTCAAAACTCAGTTAGGCCAGGCCCCTACATGATGGTTCCAAAAGCATTTCACCTAGAAAAGCATTTCCTGTCATGCTGTCTCTGTAGGTTCCCTCTGTTCCTCCACTTTACAACTTTATTTGGTAAATATCTAACCTTTTGTTGGGAAACTTTTAAAAACATTTTTCAGGGTAATACTATAAATTTGCTTATGAGTACCATTTTATTGCATCTCCCAACTTTTGCTTGGTAATTCATTCATTTCCTTCAATTGCACAGTCTAAGTGTATGGATCTCATTATATTTCAATTATATTTTCATAGAATCTTTTTCTTTGGTGGTTCAGGGTATTGAACTCAGGGCATTGTGCTTGCTAGGTAAGGGCCCTAATACTGAGCCTGGCTCCAGTTCTTTTGATGTAAGTTTGTTTTACAGATCTTTGCCTCTGATGGCCTTTAGCCATGATCCTACTACTTCTGCTCTTCAAATAGCTGACATTACCTACATTCACCACAATTCCCAGCCTTATTTTTTGATAGCTACTTGCTAAACTTGTGCCTACACTAGCTTCAAATTTGATCCTCTTTCTCCAAATCCTTAAGACCTCGGATTACAAGTACGCTATCTGGCCAAATACAGCCATTTTTGAAGAGCTAAGGGTCAGGCCTGATGGTACAAGCCTGAAGTCCCATCTACTTGGACTTCAAGTAGAAGTCTACAGAGACCAAGGGTATTATAGCTCAAGGTAATCCCCAGCCAAACAAAAATGATTGGGTGCTTGTGCATGCCTTTAATCTCAGCTACAAAGGAGGCATACATAAGAGAATCATGGTACAAGGCTGGTTCCTCAGCAAAAAGTCCAAGATCCCATCTGAAATGTTAAGTTTAAAAGAAAAAAAATGCTGGAGCTGTAGATAAAGTACTAGTGTGGCAAGTTCAAACTCCTGTACCAACAAAAATAAAGTGAGATAAAAATAAAACAATAAACTGTCATGCAGGGTATATATTTCAAAAAAGTATACTGTTGCATAACTGAAAGTTATGTGTAGCATAATTGAATTTCTTATAGTTTTATTTCTACAAACTGTCATATAGAAGGCTACTTCATATTCTAAGAGCAAAGAAAAATCATGAACAGAGGCCAGTTAATAAGAACCTGGTTTTTATGTGCATAAATATGGGGAGATACGGGTTGTTGAAACAAATAGTGTTGAAACAAAAATACTGGCATCCTGCCAAGTCTGGGGCTAGTGAAACCAGGCCCAGTGGATGGCTTATCCAGGTTAGCAGTCAAGCCAGGGTGGACAGTTGGTGGTCCATATAGTCCTCTTCAACTCTTCATTGGTAGATACCCTTCATGTAGCCACCATGCTGTGTTAGATGAGACGAGGATTTCTGACTAATGAGAGAACAGGAATGATGCTGAGTGTCCCTTAAGCTTAGGGAGGGTTGCTTTTCAAAACAACAGTATCAGTGGCAGGCTTGGTTGGTAGTACTGCAGAGATACTACCTACTAGATTGCTTGTAAGTGCAGTAACCCTATTGAGAAGGAAAAAAATGAATAGGAGCTCTGGGGGGAGAGGCTCTCTATTTCTATTCACCAGGGCTCTGAATTATGGGCTGAGGAGTGGCTTGGGGGACCAAATGAATTTTAGAACATGGCATAGTGAAAGGGCCCTGAATTTGAGTAGCTGGTAGAAATTTGTCCCTTGGGAAAGCACCTCAGCTTTCTGCTGTCATGTACCTGAGGAAATGGGAGGAAACACATTCTAGAGTCTGGGAGTGATGTAAAAATAACTGCCTGAGAAGGGAACCTGTGTCCATGTCAATGAAACTCAGGATCTAAAAGTGGCTGCCAGGTCAGGTATGCAGGTACACTGGCTGCTGTGGTAGAAAAAGCTGTAACCAAAGTGATGGTCACATCAGTGTTAACAGGATTCTTAATGAATGGGACTCAAGGAGGGGTGGAGAAGGAAAGAGGAAGAGGAGGATCTATATACCTAGGTGTAGGAGATCCACTTCTGAACAGGGAAGCGTGAGTTGCAAGTGTTCAGAGAGTGGATGTGTGGAGAGGTGCAATGTGGGAGGTGTAACTCTGGCTTAAACCTTATTTTCATTCTTATTAAGTGGAACCCCCCCCAAATTGAGATGACTAAAAGGAAGAAGAGTACCAGCAGGGAGAGGCAAAGAGAATTAGTGATTTTAGAAATATTTCCTCATTAATATTTGGTGTGCGGGAAGGTAGAGGGACAGACAAGTCTAAGCAACCAATAGCAGGTCTGCAAAGTAAGTGATGAGCAGAACAACTGGGATCTGAAAGTGTAAGTGGGCAGGCATGTGGGGAAAGTGGGGTCAGTCTGAAGGTAGTGGAGTTGCCCTCCACCTATTTTACCATTCAAAGCCTCCTCTGCATTACTATCTGAGGTCTCAATTTTATTCCTCACTATCTTATTCTTTTGATGCTAATTGTTCTTCTCCTAGGAGCTCAAGTCTTTCTCTACAGAATACATGGGAGCTTAGGAGGTAGAGATTTATCACTTTGACCACACAGAAATGTCAGCAGTACTTGTAATGGCAGCATCTGTGGCATTAATGTTTTTCTTTTGTAGCGCCAATGAGCAGCAGCTATGGTGGAGAACAGCTCCTTAATGGACCAGGAGAAGGCCTTTTGCTCTGTACCTCCTTCCCTGACCCTTGGGAATATGGTATGCCAAGATAATATCTTGGTGGACTTCTCTGGCAGTGTGGAGCAGACTGGAACTGTGTCAAAGAATAGTCTCTCATTTGCATCAGGCTTCCCAATAGTTAGCACATATCCAGAAGAGCTATGCAAGCTGAGGATGCTGTTTTTAATTAGAGGAATTGCTCAGTGGAGACACAGAGCCACTTCATCTAAGGTGTTTTTTAAGTCCTTAGGGTAGAGAATCCCCTTTATAGGCCCAGGACAATGCCCCATACAAGTGAGATCTTCTTTGGTGTTCAGGGGCCTGGAACATATAGTTTTGTCCTCTAACTTCACAGATGATATGCATCACAATATTGCTGATGCCCTATCATTCTCTTTTCCTTTCCTTCCTTCCCCAAGTTCCATAGAGTAGTTCTGCTATTACAGACATATTCTACATATAAGTTTGTATACAATCATGTTTGTATTGGTGTATATGTTTATCATTTGGATCTATCTTCCACATATTAGAGAAAACATGTGGCCTTGTCTTTAGAGACCTGGCCTACTTCACTTAACACAATGTCCTCCAATTGCATCCATTTAACTTCAAACCACGTGGTGTCATTCTTCCTATGGCTTTCTCTGTCTCCCTGTCTCTCTCTCTCTCTCTCTGCCAATACTGGGTTTGAAATCAGGGCCTCATGCTTCCTAGGTAGGCACTTTACTGTTTAAGTCATTCCACAGGCTTCTTCATACTCCTTATTTATCTTTTATTATAAGAAAATTATGTTCTTGGCTTTAACATATCACTTTAAAATATTCAAGTAAGAAAGGGGTTACAGAGGACAATAAAGGAGTAATGAAATGAGTTACATTTATATCAGTGAAATATAACATCAGATAATGAATGAATGAATGAAAAGGATGTAAGAAAATTGCAATTTGAGCTCCCTTAACTCATCCCCATGATTATGGCATTGCCTTAAGATGTGTTTTGTTCCAATTTGACTTATTTCCAAAAACTATACCAAACCCATTCAATGATAGACCCCAGGCCAGGATTGGGGCACTAGCCTCAAAATTATTGGAATGGTCTCTCTGTGTTATAAACACATGATCCCTGACCATTTCAAATGTGGCTAGTGGGATGGTTTTGAATGTTTTATTTTAATTGTGTAAATTAAGTATAGTCAGTATATTCATGTAGTTGCTTGCACGACCTAGACAAGGGCAACACGACTTCTTCCTTGATGGTTCCTTTGAAGAATATTTGATAGAATGATCTAATCTTTCACATTTAAGAACTTCCTGACAACTTTGACCCCTCCACATCTCCAGCCGGTGCAGAGAATCTCCACTTCACGTTAAATGGAGAAACGAGGAGGGCCCCTGGGGCCGCCAGTGGCCGGCGCCCATACAGCGTGGGAAGACGCGGACCAGGTGAGCTTTGCGGTACCGCGGTAGCCCCACAGACAAGCCTGGGCCAGAGCAGCATAGCCCCCTGGACAGACTGACCCCAACCGGGGAAAAAAAGAGAAACTGAGTAATAAGCAATAAGAACAGTTAAGACACGCTGGAAAGAGGGTGGGGCGCCCTGAGCACTGAAGATTGGGGGAAGGGAATCCTTCCCGGGACTGTAAATAAACAAGCTGGGTGGGCCGGAGGGCCTCTGGCGGGAGCGGGGCGCGCGCCCAGCAAACAGGAGTGGGGAAGCTTGTGAGAGGAGGGAAGACCCACTTCCCACGTGAACTGTAAATAAACATGGCGGCCGGCAGGAGCAGCAGCTCGGCCCAGTAAGCAGGAGCAGGAAAGCTGCTGAAAGTGGCAGTGGGAGGAAAACTTCAGAGGAGAGGGGGAAGACCCACCTCCCACATGAACTGTAAATAAACACGCATGACGACGCGGGACAGTGTCACCTTTCCCAGTGCTTGGAAAGGGGAAAGCCTGTAGCAGAGGCTCCCGCACAGGAGAACTCTGAGCAAACAAAGCCTGTGGGACCAGGTGAGTGCTAGCTCACCCCAGAGATCTGCATAAATAACGCCGCCAGCTACAGGCTGAGAGCAGCAGGCAGGCAAGCCACAGTTGCAGATACCACTCTCAGAACTGTCTCCAGACGCTTTTTTTTCCTTTTTCTCCCTACCTTTGATGAGAGAACAACCGAATTACACCTGCAAGCCAAAAAACTTACTGAAACTATATTGCATTTGAACTGGGGACACTTGGTGGGGCTTTGTGTGTGTGTGTGTGTGTGTGTGTGTGTGTGTGTGTGTGTGAGTGTGTAGTTTTGTTCTACTTTATGCATACCCTTTGATGAGACAACTACAGAACAACATCTGAGGCACCAACTCCAGGACTGGAGATTGAGATGGACACCCAAATTATTAAGACTGAAACTGCATTGCACATAAACTTGGAAGTTTTTTGGGTTTTTTTTTTTTAATTTTCTATTTTCCATTTTATTTTAATTCATTTTTATATATAGATATTACTTTCATTTACTTATTTTTTTTTTTATCTTTGATTTTCAATCCTCTCTCTGTCTCTCTAATGTCTGTTCAGCTTACTGTCGATTAGTACACTAACACTCCCTGTTTATACCTTTGAAACTCTCTTGTCTGATACCTTGTTCTGCTTTCTCACTCTTGTCTGTATATTTGTTTTCCCCTTTTCTTTAACTTCTTGCTTTCCATCTCAGCTCACTCTTCCATTCTAAATATTACCATTGTTATTATTACAAGCTAGAAAATACTTAATTACACACAGTACAAGGACAGTAACAACACCAAGGACAATGACGGGAAGACAGAAAAAACAGGGAAACCAGTTTCCCCACAGCAAAAAATTAGTACAGGAACCAGAGGGGAATGAAGAGAACAGAAACTCAGATCCAGACTTCAACAAAATGAAGATAAACTATGCCAAAGGACCCAATGAAGCCCACAAGAATAATTTAAAAGAAGACATACTACAAGTACTCAATGAGAATTTTATAGAGATGATACTGGATAGGGTCAACCAAAATGTACAGGAGACACTCAAGAAATTCCAAGACAATAAAAATAGAGAATTTGAAAAAGCAAAAGAAGAAATAAAGGAAACCATAGAAGCACTGTATAAACACCAAAGTGAAAGAGAGAACACAATGAATAAATGGATAAATGAACTCAGGACAAAAATAGACAACAATAAAGAAGAAAACTGCCAGGATATGGAAAACCTCAGAAAAAAGAACGAAACAGAACTGCAAAACAAAATGGAAGGCCAATCCAGCAGAATAGAGCAAACAGAAAACAGAATCTCAGAACTTGAAGATGAAATGGTAATTAAAGGAAAAACCGAAGAACTATTAATTAAACAACTCAAGACCTGTGAAAAGAAAATGCAAGAAGTCACTGACTCCATCAAAAGACCAAACTTGAGAATCATGGGCATCGAAGAAGGAGAAGAGGTGCAAGCGAAGGGAATGCGTAATATGTTCAACAAAATAATAACGGAAAATTTCCCAAATCTAGAGAAAGATATTCCCATACAAATGCAAGAGGTCTCCAGGACACCAAACAGACCAGATCGAAATAGAACTACTCCACGACATATCATCATTAAAACAACAAGTTCAGAAACTAAGGAAAGAATATTGAAGGCTGTAAGAGAGAAAAAACAAGTAACATACAAAGATAAACCCATCAAAATCACAGCAGACTTCTCAACAGAAACATTAAAAGCAAGAAGAGCGTGGGGTGAGATCTTCCGGGCACTGAATGAAAATAACTTCAACCCCAGGATACTCTACCCAGCAAAGCTATCATTCAAAATAGATGGAGCAATAAAAGTCTTCCATGATAAGCAGAAACTAAAACAATATGTGACCACAAAGCCACCATTACAAAAGATTCTGCAAGGGATCCTGCACACAGAAAGTGACACCCAACTTAACCATGAAAAGGCAGGCAGCACCAAACCACAGGATAAGAAAAAGCAAGACAGTAGAGAGTAACATCAAGTTAGGTACACACAATCAAACCTTCAAACAACTAAGACAACTAAATGGCAGGAATCACCACACACCTATCAGTACTAACACTTAATGTTAATGGACTTAATTCACCCATCAAAAGACACCATTTGACAAAATGGATTAAAAAAGAAGATCCAACAATTTTTTGCTTACAGGAGACTCATCTCACTGACAGAAATAAGCATATGCTTAGGATGAAAGGCTGGAAGAAGATTTACCAAGCCAATGGCCCCCGAAAACAAGCAGGAGTAGCAATACTTATCTCTGACAAAGTAGACTTCAAACCTACATTGATCAAACAAGATAAAGAAGGACATTCCATACTAATAAAAGGGGAAATAGACCAAAAGGAAATAATAATCATCAATCTGTATGCACCCAATGTCAACGCACCCAATTTCATCAAACATACCCTGAAAGACCTAAAAGCATATATAAAAGCCAACACAGTGGTTGTGGGAGACTTTAACACTCCATTATCATCAATAGATAGGTCATCCAAACAAAAACTCAATAAAGAAATCCAAGATCTAAAATATGCAATAGATCAAGTGGACCTAGTAGATGTCTACAGAACATTTCATCCAACCTCTACACAATATACATTCTTCTCAGCAGCCCATGGAACCTTCTCCAAAATAGATCATATCCTAGGGCACAAAGCAAGCCTCAGCAAATATAAGAAAATAGAAATAATACTGTGCATACTATCTGACCACAATGCAGTAAAAGTAGAACTCAACAACAAAAGTAAAGACAAAAAACATGCAAACAGCTAGAAACTAAATAACTCATTACATAATGAAGAGTGGATCATCGATGCAATAAAAGAGGAAATTAAAAAGTTCCTGGAAGTCAATGAAAATGAAAACACAAGCTACCGGAACCTATGGGACACAGCTAAGGCAGTCTTGAGAGGAAAGTTTATAGCCATGAGTGCATATATTAAAAAGATTGAAAGATCCCAAATCAATGACCTAATGATACATCTCAAACTCCTAGAAAAACAAGAACAAGCAAATCCCAAAACAAATAGAAGGAGAGAAATAATAAAAATAAGAGCTGAAATCAACGAAATAGAAACCAAAAAAACCATACAAAGAATTAATGAAACAAAAAGTTGGTTCTTTGAAAAAATAAACAAGATCGATAGACCCCTGGCAAACCTGACTAAAATGAGGAGAGAAAAAACCCAAATTAGTAGAATTAGGAATGCAAAAGGGGAGATAACAACAAACACCATGGAAGTCCAGGAAATCATCAGAGACTACTACGAGAACCTATATTCAAATAAATTTGAAAATCTAAAAGAAATGGACAGATTTCTAGATACATATGATCATCCAAAACTGAACCAAGAGGAAATTAATCACCTGAATAGACCTATAACACAAAATGAAATTGAAGCAGCAATCAAGAGTCTCCCCAAAAAGAAAAGTCCAGGACCTGATGGATTCTCTGCTGAATTCTATCAGACCTTTAAAGAAGAACTGATACCAACCCTCCTTAAACTGTTCCACGAAATAGAAAGGGAAGGAAAACTGCCAAACACTTATCCCAAAACCAGGCAAAGACACCTCCAAAAAGGAGAACTATAGGCCAATCTCCTTAATGAACATTGATGCAAAAATCCTCAACAAAATAATGGCAAACCGAATTCAGCAACACATCAAAAAGATTATTCACCACGACCAAGTAGGCTTCATCCCAGGGATGCAGGGGTGGTTCAACATACGAAAATCAATAAACGTAATAAACCACATTAACAGAAACAAAGACAAAAACCACTTGATCATCTCAATAGATGCAGAAAAAGCCTTTGATAAGATCCAACATCATTTCATGATAAAAGCTCTAAGAAAACTAGGAATAGAAGGAAAGTTCCTCAACATTATAAAAGCAATATATGACAAACCTACAGCCAGCATTATACTTAACGGAGAAAAATTAAAACCATTCCCTCTAAAATCAGGAACCAGACAAGGATGCCCACTATCTCCACTCCTATTCAACATAGTACTGGAATTCCTAGCCAGAGCAATTAGGCAAGAAGAAGGAATAAAAGGAATACAAATAGGTAAAGAAACTGTCAAAATACCCCTATTTGCAGACAACATGATCCTATACCTTAAAGACCCAAAAAACTCTACTCAGAAGCTTCTAGACATCATCAATAGCTATAGCAAGGTAGCAGGATATAAAATCAACATAGAAAAATCATTAGCATTTCTATACACTAATAATGAACAAACTGAAAAAGAATATATGAAAACAATTCCATTTACAATAGCCTCAAAAAAAATCAAATACCTAGGTGTAAACCTAACAAAAGATGTGAACGACCTCTACAAGGAAAACTATACACTTCTGAAGAAAGAGATTGAGGAAGACTATAGAAAGTGGAGAGATCTCCCATGCTCATGGATTGGTAGAATCAACATAGTAAAAATGTCGATACTCCCCAAAGTAATCTACATGTTTAATGCAATTCCCATCAAAATTCCAATGACATTCATTAAAGAGATTGAAAAATCTACTGTGAAATTTATATGGAAACACAAGAGGCCACGAATAGCCAAGGCAATACTCAGTCAAAAGAACAATGCAGGAGGTATCACAATACCTGACTTCAAACTATATTACAAAGCAATAACAATAAAAACAGCAGGGTACTGGCACAAAAACAGACACGAAGACCAGTGGAACAGAATAGAGGACCCAGATATGAACCTACACAACTATAAGCAACTTATCTTTGACAAAGGAGCTAAAAATATACGATGGAGAAATAGCAGCCTCTTCAACAAAAACTGCTGGGAAAACTGGTTAGCAGTCTGCAAAAAACTGAAACTAGATCCATGTATATCACCCTATACCAAGATTAACTCAAAATGGATCAAGGATCTTAATATCAGACCCCAAACTCTTATGTTGATACAAGAAAGAGTAGGAAATACTCTGGAGTTAGTAGGTATAGGTAAGAACTTTCTCAATGAAACCCCAGCAGCACAGCAACTAAGAGACAGCATAGATAAATGGGACCTCATAAAACTAAAAAGCTTCTGTTCATCAAAAGAAATGGTCTCTAAACTGAAGAGAACACCCACAGAGTGGGAGAAAATATTTGCCAACTATACATCAGACAAAGGACTGATAACCAGAATATACAGGGAACTTAAAAAACTAAATTCTCCCAAAACTAATGAACCAATAAAGAAATGGGCATGTGAACTAAACAGAACTTTCTCAAAAGAAGAAATTCAAATGGCCAGAAAACACATGAAAAAATGCTCACCATCTCTAGCAATAAAGGAAATGCAAATTAAAACCACGCTAAGATTCCACCTCACCCCTGTTAGAATAGCCATCATCAGCAACACCACCAACAACAGGTGTTGGCAAGGATGCAGGAAAAAAGGAACCCTCTTACACTGTTGGTGGGAATGTAGACTAGTACAACCACTCTGGAAAAAAATTTGGAGGCTACTTAAAAAGCTGGACATCGATCTACCATTTGATCCAGCAATACCACTCTTGGGGATATACCCAAAAGACTGTTACTCCAGAGGCACCTGCACATCCGTGTTTATTGCGGCACAATTCACAATAGCCAAGTTATGGAAACAGCCAAGATGCCCCACCACTGATGAATGGATTAAGAAAATGTGGTATCTATACACAATGGAATTTTATGCAGCCATGAAGAAGAACGAAATGTTATCATTCGCTGGTAAATGGATGGAATTGGAGAACATCATTCTGAGTGAGGTTAGCCTGGCTCAAAAGACCAAAAATCGTATGTTCTCCCTCATATGTGGACATTAGATCAAGGGCAAACACAACAAGGGGATTGGACTATGAGCACATGATAAAAGCGAGAGCACACAAGGGAGGGATGAGGATAGGTAAGACACCTAAAAAACTAGCTAGCATTTGTTGCCCTTAATGCAGAGAAACTAAAGCAGATACCTTAAAGCAACTGAGGCCAATAGGAAAAGGGGAACAGGTACTAGAGAAAAGGTTAGACCAAAAAGAATTAACCTAGAAGGTAACACCCACGCACAGGAAATCAATGTGAGTCAATGCCCTGTATAGCTATCCTTATCTCAACCAGCAAGGGCCCTTGTTCCTTCCTATTATTGCTTATACTCTCTCTACAACAAAATTAGAGATAAGGGCAAAATAGTTTCTGCTGGGTATTGAGGGGGGGGAGCGGGAGGGGGCGGAGTGGGTGGTAAGGGAGGGGGCGGGGGCAGGGGGGAGAAATGACCCAAGCCTTGTATGCACATATGAATAATAAAAGAAAAATGAAAGAAAAAAAATAAAAACAAAACAAAACAACAAAAAAAAAGAACTTCCTAAGTGCATTCACAAAGGCCAGGCACTTTGCGAAGTCATGGTGTCATTCAAGCAATGAGATCAGCACCCAGGTCAAGATGGATCCCTGCCAAGTCTGGAAACATTTTCCAGATGTGCAGAGAATAGCAGGAGTAAAAAGGAAGACAGGAAACTCATAACAGGAGCCCGTCCATATTTCCCTCACCCTGGATCACAGTTTGACTGGCACCTCCCTTAATTCAGAGCACAATAACCTCAACAAATTGAGCTAGGAACCTCTCCAAACCTGAGTGCCATTGTAGCCTGCAGGTTTGTTCACCAGTTGCTCAAGGGAACTAAGTCACACTGTCAAACGTTGAGTTCAAGGATGAAGAGCAATGAAGAGGACACACGCCCTGTCCTGCAGTAAGATACCAAGAACAGGATCCCACCACCTATAGATGGGAGACAGAGATGTTTCCAAGACATAATGATATCATGATATGTCATAGACCCACTGAAACTGGTGTCTTCTGGCCCTTGAAGGGAGCAGACAGGACCACCTGGCCTAGTATTCACTACCTACCATTGCACTGAACTCACCCTGCACTACAGCACCCATGCTATGCCACCTTCCCTGCAACTAAAATGTGCCACAGGTGCAATGACCCAACACTGTGCAAATACTTCCAGTTTTAACTTGTTTCTGGGTCACAAAAGCATCGGCCAGCAGTATCTGCTCATGATCTTTTATCAGGCAACTTCAGAACAGGTAAAAATTGAAACTCATTCCAGCACAATACAAACAAAGCTCTATACAAACAAAGCTGTTGTTCATGGCTGCAAACATATGTCTTGCCAGTCTTACCAGAGAAGGGAGAACCTTGCTCCTGTTCTCTATTGGTCATCAATTTTAGTTGATGTGACTGTCATCCTCAGAGACACAATTTTCCCACAGGGCGATGGTGAAGACATGGACTGGAAGGAGTGCCGACTTCTAGGCTTTAAGAGGACACCAGGTAGTGCTTTGCCAGCCAGGAAGGACTTGCCCTGATTATTCTCACTCAGAAGGGTGTAAATGTACCTGCCTCACTCAGGTGAGATGGAGAACAGATGCTGATCACCTTATTTGTGAGGATCTACATCCTGCCCATGTCTTGGAAGAGCTTCATGCCTCACTCCTACCATTAGAAATAGTCTCTCTCATGTGCAGCCCACAATTCTGTCCTGCTCTCCCTACTGGAGTCAACCGTGCAGCTGCCCATGTTTCCTGGGGCCTCAATGTTGGTAACACTGAGGTTTATAACTAATAACATGGAAGACTCTAATTCAGTACCACAGGGAATCTATGACTTAGAGCTTCATGGTATCTAGGACAATTTCTCTGGGAATAAGAAAGTGGCATTTTAAATCTAGCACATTCATCAATTTCTTTGGTGGGAAAATATTCACTCTTATTGGGTAATCAAATTTTTTAAATTATAATGTTTCTACAGAAACCATTTTGCACAATTAAACTCAAATAATCTTTTAGTATATTTTATACTTATCTTGACTTTATGGAGATTCCATAACTTATTACCTTGCACAGACCTGACAAGTAATACCTGCTGCAGAGCAACCAGAAACAATTCCACCTGGGAAGCTCTATGGGGCCTTTTGAAGATTCTCCTGTCCTGTGGCTAAACTTCTTACTCACAACTAGCAATGAATAATTCATCTTTGTTACCACGGGAAGAAGACACATGCAGAATGAGGTTAATCCCTCATTCAAATCTCTTGATCCTCTGCTCATTTTACAGTATTCCTTGGTGCACAGAAACCATGTCAGTATTAGTGATAAGGAGAAAGATTTTTGAAATGAGCATGTATTTCCTATTCCTAGTCACAGTATATAAAGGTCAATATTAGACTACCATGAACAAAATTTGAATGAATTCCACCCAACTGTGCCTATGAAATCACCTGTCTCAATTATAATTGGAGCAATTTACATGTATCTATAATCATGCAATGAGGATGACTGCATTTTTTACTAAAATCATTGACACTGGCAACTAATGAAGCACAAAAAAATTCAGAGAGAGGCACATGCAGAATCATACTTCATGGACATATCTTAGACCTCAACCCATATACTCAATGCCCAGATGTTAAGTGACCACAGCTGCTCAAGAGACTAGCCAAAGCCCTTTATCTGAAAAATGAATTTTTAACACCACACCTAACACTCATTCATAGCAGCAACATGGAATCAAGGTGGTTCTGCACACCAATGCTCTTAAGTCCTTTCCACCTTTCTAATCATCTACATGATTCATCAGGATGGAAGGAATCCACAGGACATACCATCTTCCATTTCCGTAGTGTCCACCTGTAATCACAGGAAAGGAATCAGATTTACCATTGAATAATGCCCTATAATGTGTACATAGATCTTTTATTAACTTGATTACATTAGGAAGTCAGGTGGACAAGAATAGTCAACTGCACAGAACACAAGCATAAAAAGAGACCAAGTAACTCAAGAAAAAATATATAAACTCTTTATGGGGTATGTATGCTTCAAGTCTACTTTGCCTAGTAATTATGACATTATTTTTGAGAAGAAAAATACAGAAAGCTTTGGTACCACACCATTCGTAATGATGCTGTAAATTTTAATGCTGTCTTGAATCCAGTGTTACTTAATCACACGTTCTCCATTAAAACTCCCCAATGTAGGAAATTATACCTATCATTGACAAGTAAAGTGTGACAAATACATATGTGAAATACCAAGGCAAAAACCCCAGAACAATCAATATATACTTAAAAATATGACGAACAGAAAGTTAAAATAGGTCCTGTCCAGGGAAAGGTACCAGCAAGAGTGGGGAAGGTAAATAGACAAGGTAAAAGAAGATGAATATGGTCGATGTACTTTGTATACATGTATTAAAACAGAGCAATAGAATCTGTGGAAATTTTCCTGAGAGAGGAATAGCAGGAATGAAGGAGAATGATGGAAGGGATGAAACTAATTAAGATACATTATAAGTACACATTTAAATATCACAATGAAACCCCCTGTACAACTAATACATGCTAATAAAAAGAACTCATATGTTAAGGCTGGAGGACTGACTCCAGCAGCACAATGTTATCTAGCAAGCATGAGCCCCTGAGTTCAAACTCTGGTACTAACAAAAAAGTCCATATTTTAATGTTTTAATTCAATTGAAAAGCAAAGTCAACAAGACAGGAACATTTCTATTTCAGATGAAGATAAGCAACCTTACCAGGGCATTCGATGAGTTGTCCTTATTCATGGTGTCACCAGCAAGTCCACAGAGGAAGGTGAGAGGACACAGGGTGACAGTCATTACCATCATGGGGCTGCTTATGCATTATTCTGAAACATTAATTGATGTGGACACGGGGATGGATGGTGTAAGGCAAAGGAGAGAAGCAGGACAGAAATAAGACAGAACCTTTGGGTATCTATATAAAATCCTCCCAATATGTCTGAAATGTTCAGTCTAAAAAGAGGATCAACACTAAAACACATGCTGCACTTACTTTTTGTGGTACTGGAGTTGGAACTCAGGGCCTCACGAATACTTGGCAGTGCTTTATTATTTAAGCCATGACTTCTTCCCCTTTCCTGTGGTTATTTTGGAGACATGGTCTTGCTTTTTGCCCAGGCCAGCCTATGATCCTCCTATTTACATAGTCTCTCACAGCTGGGATGACAGGAGCGTAACACCATGGCCATTGTTTTTCTGTTGAGATGAGTGTCTCACAAATTTTTCTGCCAAGGCTGGCCTGGAACTATGATCCCTCCAATCTTAGCCTTCTGTGTGCCAAATTATTTGCTCAATGGAGTCTCATGAACAATTTTCCCTGGCTGCCATTCAACTGTTATTCTCCAAATCTAAGTTTCCCGAATAGCTAGGATTGCAGGGATAAGCTACAGGCACCCAGCTTAACAAATGAGTTATATATTGTAACATCATTATTTTAAAAATGCATACTCTTGCTCAATGTTTTTCCATTATCAATTCAAAATTGACTTGCTATTATTAGATCATATAGTCTAAATGTGACTGATAACTTGAATTTGAAGGTTTCTGTTCAAAGAAGTCATAGTCAAAATGGAGAGATCACAAATTTAGTAAAGATACTTAATATGTCTGAGACATATATATGTGAAATGATCTCCTGCTTGCCTGCTCAATAATTCTAATATTCACCAATAATAATTATTGATCCAGCTATGTTGTGGCACATTTCATACCACCTACTCGGTAGGTAGAGGAAGGAGGATGGAATACTCAAGGCCTTCATTTTCAACATAGTGAGTTCAACGACAGCCTGTGCACCTTCTCAGGACCCTGCCTAAAAATAAAAATATTTTTAAAGTGTCGAGGTATAGTTCAGTGATAGAGTGCTTGCTTAGTATGTAGGAAGTCCTATGCACAACCAGAACATATTAGAGAGAGAGAGAGAGAGAGAGAGAGAGAGAGAGAGAGAGAGAGAGAGAGGTGTCATTAACTAAGCCCTGTGGTTCACTAAGATTTCAGTAGTTTTTCCAATAATGCCCCTTTTTTGTTTCAGACTCCTATTCAGGATGCTGAAAATCAGTAAGTCATTGTGTCTGCTTAACTTACACAGGTTTATGAGTTTTTAAAATATTCCTTGCTTTATATAACCTTACTGGTCTTTCCACAGTAAATTTACTTTTTTTCCCCTTTACACACTCTATTCTTGGGAAGAAAGTCACAATGTAGCCATTGTACAGTTGAGTAAATTGTGGCTGAAACTGAAGAGACCTAGGGTGGTGAAATTTATTGTCCAATGTACTTCAGATGTAAAGGAGCAAGTCTACATTTCTGTTTTAGGATGACACGTTTTAACAGTATTATTGAGGTATAGTTTCATACCAAAATTTCATTCCTTTTTAATATATAATTTGATGTTTGAAGACTAAATACATAAATGTGAGAAGCCATCACTACAATTTCTCATTTCTGTCACCTTCCTATGATTATTCCCCCAGCCTTAGCAAACAATAATCTTCTTTCTGACTATAGAATTTCCTTTGATGGACATGCCATCCAAATGGAATCATACAGTAGGTGATGTTTTGTAGTTGTCTTCTTTCATTTATAATAATTTGCCATCCAAATGGAATCATACAGTAGGTGATGTTTTGTAGTTGTCTTCTTTCATTTATAATAATTTGCCATCCAAATGGAATCATACAGTAGGTGATGTTTTGTAGTTGTCTTCTTTCATTTATAATAATTTGCCATCCAAATGGAATCATACAGTAGGTGATGTTTTGTAGTTGTCTTCTTTAATTTATAATAATTTTCCAGCATTGGAATATGTTTTGGTTCTTCATTCCTTTTTATTAACAAATACTATTCTGTTGCTTGGTTATGCCACTTTTTGTATATCCATTCTTTGGTTAAGAGACATTTCATTTACTTCCAGTTTGTTGCTATTATGATTAATGTTAGTATGAAACTGCATGTACAAGAACATGGTCCCACAACAGATTTTATCTATTTACTTGATTAGTTGTTGTCTCCATGTGAGCTCTGAGAAGGTAACGATTTCACATTCTTTTTATTTAACTACTTACTCCCTTTTGTCTCTGACAGTGCTTAACATGCAGCAGGTAGTCAGTAAATATCTGATGAGTAAGCCAGGTCTGCAATGTCCCTGCTTCATTTCACAGAGATTATTTGGCCATCTACTGTGGACTACAATCTGTGGCAGTTGTGGAGATAAGTTGAGAGTGAGACAGAGGCAGAATTCTTGCTTTCTTGGGACTCTTTAGAAATCTGGTTTTGATAAGGTGAAATAGCTAGTGCATCCTGGGCTACCTGTTCCTGTAATCAACTGTCTCTGTGGGCACTTGGTCACCTCTGGTTGAGAAGAGCATCAGATTTGTTCCAGTGATAGTTGGGATTCACTAGTATCCTGACACATATAATTACAGGTGAAACACGAAAATTACAGGTGAAGTTGTACAGCATGTCTGTAATTCTTTTTTCGTATTACCATCATTTCATAGATAATAATATCAAAATACATGACATGGCCATGGCTCCAAGGTAGATGGGACTAAAATGCAAATCTCCTCCTCTTCTTGAGTTTATATGATAGCATATAGCCTGGCTGGCGATGAATTTTCATCCCAGTCTGGGATCTGCTACTGACCATCTCTGAGGGCACTTGGTTATCCCTGAGCAGGAAAACATCCACATTTCTTGCAGCTGTAGTTTGCATTCATTAGTACACTGAAGCAAACAAGAAAATTACATGTGAAGTTGTGCAGCATTGTCTGTAACTGTTTTAGACATTCATTTTATAAATGATAAAATTAAAGGATACAACAAAAGTTGATTTGGCAGATTCTCCAAGGCAGATGGAAAATACACAAATCTTCTTGAATTCAATTTACTAACAAAGAGTCTGAGCCATATTACATGGGAAACTTATTAAAAGCATTTGTAGGCTCCTTTTATTTTTTGAACCAAGGTCTAGTATGTATTCATGGCTATCTTGGAACTCTTGGGCTCCAGTGATCCTCCCACTTCAGACTCCCAAGCTGCTGGTGGAATGGTTCTAGGCTACACAGTGTGTTTCGGAGGAGGCAGTTTTTATAGGACTTCAAAACCATAGCAATAAAAACTGAGATTCTTAAATGATCCCTCTTGTTAGATTTATGTTTCTATTTTTGTGTCAAGTGGTGGTAACAGCTGACACCTGTATGCTTTTACATATTTTCCCCATTTTTGCTGTATCTTTACTTTATTTCCCCTTTGTCTTTCCCACTAATCCAAGATAAATTAGGTATGAATGTGAGACTAGGCAACAGGTCACACTTGGCAGAAGTAGAAAATAAGTTGAGCAAAAATGCTAAACAACCTTTGGGGACACATTTTCAAAGACTTGTTTGAGGTTATTAGTCTGTAAAACACACAGCTTTCTATCTCCATATTTTAAAGTGAATTTTGGAAGTCATCCTAGTGAGAATCAAGGTGAATTTGATTTATAAACTGCATTTCAGATATCTCTAGCTTTGTGTGGTAAAATGGTGACTCCAAAATGCTAGGATCCAATTTACATAAAAAATTGAGCAGAAGCTATGGAGAGAATTTGTTATAATCGACAGTCAGATACAACAGGTCAACTGGACAAAATAGAGATCCTATAAACCCACAAAGAGGGACAATGGATTTCCAAGAAAGTGGCACAAGCAATTCAGTGGAGAAAGATCACAGTTTTGGCAAGTGATTCTGGATACAGGTAGCATAAGGGTATGGTACAAATAGAAGGATGACAAATATGGAATTTGATCACTACCTTGTACTATATAAATATTAACTCAAAATAGATAAAAATGTGAAGCATACAGCATGAAATTCTATGGAATAAAACAGTGGACAAAATACTTATGCTCTTTTGGGTTAGGCAAAGATTTCATAAAGACAACATCGTGAAAATGATCCACATAGAAACAAAACTTCACAAACTAGAGTTCACCAAACATAAACATCTTCTCCTTGAAAGGTATGTTAAGTGAATGAGAATGTTTTGTAGCTCAGTGCAAGAGATCTGGTCCAGCATGCCAAAGTCCCTCAGTTCAATCCCTTGCACTGAAAGCAAACAAAAATAACCAAACAGTTCTTCAGTTTACATTGGAGCAGAGCATGGTGGTACACACCTTGATTCTCAACATTTGGACAGCTGAGACACAAGTCTCAGGCTTGGCTGCCTAGTGATACCTTGGAGAGAGAAGGAGAGGGAAGAGGTAGAGTGAAAATGAGAGGGAGAGGGAGACCGAAAGGACAACGCACAAGTTGGAAGAAAATGTTTGCAAATCAGTTATCTGAATAAGCTTCTTTCTATATATTTATCAGAAAAGTTATAAAAACTAAAAATATTGGTAAATATTGTTGAAGTTGGGAGAGCAAATAGAAGGTATAAAAATATAATACACTGTATGTATGCATGTATGTATGGAGAAAATCACAATGAAATCTCTTTGTACAATTCATTTACGCCTATAATAAAAATTTAGAACATGGGCAAAACAATTTAAGAATGATTTCACCAAGACATAGAGATACCAAAGAAGCACATCAAAAGTTGCTTTTCATTAATTATCATCTAAATAAAAATTCAAACCAGAAGAGCATGTCACTACATAGCTGTCGAAGAGCTAAATTGAAAAGTTTTCACCATGCTAAGTGTTGGTGAGGAAAATGTGGGAACAAGCATCCCCTGCGAGAGGTACAACCAATTTAGAACAGAGTTTGGCAGTTTACGTAAAAGGTAAACATACACCTGCCATATGATCCAGCACTTATATTCCTTTGGATGATCATACAAAGTCTTTTACAAGCATATTCACCCCAATTTCATCTCTAATAACTAAAAAATAGACTGCAAGAATCTGTCAACAAGAGATTGTATAATTGTGGTACAATCATACAGTGGAATACTACTCAGCAAAAAGGAAGTAAATATTGACACACTAAAAAATTATGCCTGGTGAATGAAGCCAGACAAAAGGGGGAGATATTATATGATCTCATTTGTGTATATTTGGGTTAAAACAATGCTTCCAGATGGAGGCATGATTCCCAGGGCTAGAAGGGAACACTTCAATTGGGATGTGATTGTCTTTGGAGAGGTGGACACTGGCAGATGGGAGTCTTGGAAGGAGGGCTGGTAACATTGTCAGACTTGGTTGATGGTATTGCAGAGTAACAGCCTACCTAAATGGGTGCAAATGTGCTATATCTGCTAAGAAAGACAAAAGAAGTCACTAGAGAGAGAGGTTCTCTGGTGACCTATATATGGGACAAGGAGTGGTTTGGGGGGGAAAGGCATAGTGAAAAAAATACATTAGGATAGGATAGTCACACCTGAGTGTACATGGACTGGTGGAGACTGGATCCCTTGACAGGGTATCACTGCTGCCTGCCTCAGTGGACCTGGAGAAATAGGAAAGAACACATTCTTGCATCCCACGCAAGTGGGTTATGAGACCTGATTAGAAGCGATGGGAAATGAGAAAGACAAAGACACAAAGAGAGAAAAACGCTGGGATCCAATGGACTACATGCTCTTGATGGGAACATGAGCGCTGAGCTATTCCAGCACGTTTATTTTTTATGTAAGCATAAGGAAGTGAAAGCAGGCAAATCATGTTTCAAAGCAGGTCAGCAGCAGAGGTTATCAGTAGGTCATCAGAGTGAGGGACGTCAGGAGGTCTCACGAGGAAGTCACAGGTTGTTTATCTTCTTGCACCAGGGAACAGGTCTGAGGATGTGGTTAGCTATTTTCTAGGGCTGAAGGTCAGTATAGAGCTCTGGAACATTTGCAAGACAGCTGTGCAAACTCTTGCTGTAGGAGAGCTGTTCAAAACTCCTGTGGTTCTGAGTTGGGAAACGAGGGCTGTGTCAGCTGGGCTCCTTTCTCAAAGCATTGCTGGGCTTATGCCAAGGGATCAACTATTTGCCTGACTTCTAATCCCCTACACACATGATGAAGCCTGGGGGAGGTGTGAAACTAATAGCCTGAGAAGGGGGAGTGGTGTCCATGTCAGAAACCTCAGATTCTAACTTAGGCTTCCAGGTCAGATGTGCAGATGAACATGCTGCTATGGTAGAAAGAATGTAGTTGAGTGATGAGTGTGCCAAGTTAACAGGGTACTGGTGGGAGGGACTAGAGTAGGGTGGGGAAGGGCAGAAGAGGTAGGAGATCCACTTACCTCAGAGAGAGAGCTACCTTCTGAAGCATGGAAGCTTGATGATATATTGTTTGTAGAAAGGATGTGCATGGAAGTGAAAAGTGTTGGATGCTGCAGCACTTAGGTTGAATCCCTAAGTTGGGACTTAAACTAAATGAGGATAAAGAAGAACAAAATGTTATCATTCGCTGGTAAATGGATGGAATTGGAGAACATCATTCTGAGGGAGGTTAGCCTGGCCCAAAAGACCAAAAATTGTATGTTCTCCTTCATATGTGGACATTAGATCAAGGGCAAACACAACAATGGGATTGGACTATGAGCACATGATAAAAGCGAGAGCACACAAGGGAGGGGTGAGGATAGGTAAGACACCTAAAAAATTAGCTAGCATTTGTTGCCCTTAATGCAGAGAAAATAAAGCAGATACCTTAAATGCAACTGAGGCCAATAGGAAAAGGGGACCAGGATCTAGAGAAAAGGTTAGATCAAAAAGAATTAACCTAGAAGGTAACACACACGCACAGGAAATTAATGTGAGTCAACTCCCTGTATAGCTATCCTTATCTCAACCAGCAAGGGCCCTTGTTCCTTCCTATTATTGCTTATACTCTCTCTACAACAAAATTAGAAATAAGGGCAAAATAGTTTCTGCTGGGTATTGAGGGGGTGGAGGGGAGAGGGAGGGGGTGGAGTGGATGGTAAGGGAGGGGGTGGGGGAGAAATGACCCAAGCCTTGTATGCACATATGAATAATAAAAGAAAAAAATAAAATAAATGAGGAAGAGCTCCAGCAGGGAGAGGCAAAGAAGGAGAATTGAAGATTGTGTACATCATTTCCTCATCAATATTTAATGAAAGAGCTATATTTGATGTAGAGAGATAGGCAGGATTGGGGACCCAGCAGCCTGGACTGCTCAGCGGTGGTGGTAGGATGACCTCAAATCATCAAAGTGTAAATGGGCATCAGCAGAATGCTTGCAGTGCCTGAAGTAAGTGGTGAAAATGAAGGGGTAGACTGTGGGGCAGTGCAGTCTACCACTGTCTATATATTTTTCTCAGAGACCTCCATTTTATCCTCCAGGATCTTACTCTTTTGATGCTGATTGTTCTTCTCACAGGTGCTCATGACTTTCTCAAAAACAATACACACAAACTGTGGAGGTTAGTGGCAGTGGTATGCATATTTTTTTCTTTTGCAGGGACCATGAACTGCGGTTATGTGGCTCCCTGATGGAATAGAAAACTACTTTTCTCTATGTTCCTCCTCCCTGATCCTTGGATGTCTGAGGAGCTGACAAATAGTCTTCATCCAGCATTGCCTTGGTGAACATCTATGGCAGTTTGGAACAGTCTGGGACTGGTTCATGGAGAACTGTCCCTTCTGCATTAAGCTATCCAAGTGCCAGAAATCCTCCAGCAGAGATGTAAAAGCTGGTTAGACCATGGCCATCACAGTAGGACCTCATAGCAGAAGCCACCTCATTCTATGTCATTTGAAAATCAGTGGGATGGATATTTCCCTCTTGGGACCCAGCACAGTGCTTCACCAAAGTGAGGTCTTACAAATTCATCAGGGTCCTGGATGAATCTCCTTCCCCATTACTAGGGTAACAACTTTTTTTTATAACTGTGCCATTCCATCTCCTCTTGTCTCTCCTCCTTCTCTGCTTTTCCTTTCTAGGGAACTTCTTGGTTCCTCTCTTCTGGGTCCCTTTGGCAATGAAGTGGGAGGTGACTCGATGTCATGAGTTCATAGAGTGGAAGATCTCATAAAGTGGAAAAGTCAGAGAGGAAATCTGCATCTAGGGCACCTAGAAGGAAGCACTAAAGAGACTTTGGGTAGGAGATCATGAGGCTGAAGGGACTTACAGAGGTTACAGTTCTACATACATGAGCAAAATTGCAGGCACCACAGATAAATGGTAGCATATGCTCCACATCACCTCCTAAATTCCTAAAGATTGAGTCACAGGCCTCCAATTCTTACTGGTTATGCTGGTAGCTGGAGATGTTAATTCCCAACATATCTCACCTTGGAGGAAGCACCTGCTGAGTCAAGACAGAGGTCAGGAGAATTTTCCAGGTCAGAAAAGAAATAGCTACTGAATCTGTCTGTGATCACAGGCCTGAACCTCTGTTCCAGAATTATTTTGAGGGAGTACTCCTTACTAAGCAGTACCATAGGTAATATGGAGCAATCTCACCCTACTCTAGGTTGTTTATAGGGAACACTCCTCATCCTGGATGTCAGATATAGATCAGTTATATATCCAGGTCCGAGCCTAAGCCTGAGAAGTGATATGAGATGCTATCACCATTTGGTCCCATAACATTCCCACTTCCTTCTCCTATCATGAACCAAAGATTGCAGCCCAGGTTCTTATGGTGCCAGTCAACACTGTAAACATGGTAACCACTGCACCAGGTGCCTCTAAGGAGCCAGGTTTTAGCCAAAGAAACAAAGAAAGCCTTGATCCAGTAATTCCAATGTATGCCTCAGGGGAATACAGTCACTGGACTATTTTAATCTTCTGTGGCTTTCATTCTTATTTCTTTGCTATTTTCCTTACATATGGATAACATTTTTGTATCTCTTTACTGCCTCACAATTTCACTTTAAATAATGGAGATTTTAGATATCATAATGTGACAACTTCAGAAGTCAGATGCTTTCCTTGATAACTTCTTGCTGTTGTAACTGTCATCATTGCTGCTTTTGTTGCTGTTGTTGATCTTTTTGATGACATATTCTTCTGTGGTATTCTGGGGTATTTATGTTAATTTCAGTTGTTTGTAAGGGTAAGGCTGATATCTGTGCTCAAATACATTAGGAGTTGGCTACATAGTAGAGAGATTTTCTTACAAGGATGGAAGTAATACTTCACTCAGCCTATGCCACAGGCTCTCTGTGTGGGTTGAGGTATGATTTTAATTCTCCCCCTGGCTTTGTCCATAACTTCATTCGCAATGCTATGCAATTTCAGTCAGAGGAGACAGCTTAAGGCCTTTTCCCTTCTTCTTACCTGGGGGAATGGCCAAAGCACTGAGAAAGTGAGTAGAATTTAAATAACCAGCGATATGTCAAAGTGATTATCATCACTTATGGATACCCTACGATGTTCCACTGTTTCCTTTTGTATATCTTAGTCACCTTTATTTTTGTCCTCTAGTTTTCTATGAATCAGATGTTGAAATGTTAATGGATTCCAGAGATGGTATTGACAAATGCTTTGAGGATGGAGGTATTTAAATCAAGCAACTCTGAGCCAATTAAAATTAGGACAAGTTTTAGAATTAGGGTATTCCAAGGGGTGCCAACCTCATTCAAAGGGAAGCCACACTCTCTATCTGCTTTTTGTTTTCAGTTTATTAATTTCTTCTCAACTAAGTATATTTTTCATACAAAAATCAATGCAATGAAATATCACTGGGCCGGACATTGGAACTCATGCCTGTCATCAAAATCACCTGCAAGAGAAAGGGGCTGTTCACAGTGGAAGGATAGGCTTGGTTAAAAACCAAAACAAATAAACAAACAAAAAAGTGGTTGGTGAACCTTATCTCAAATAACAAGAGGGCATGGTGGCACATTCCTCTCATCACAGCTGTGGGATTGGAAAAAGGGAGCAGGATGGAAGAATGGAGAAAATAGTATATAAAATTACTGGGTCTATGCAAGCTTGAAGTGTGCATGGAATAATAAGGAGGAAACTTCCAAAAAGCACAGGTAATATCCATACTACCAAGATTCAATGAAGTAAAATGTCATTTATTGAGCTTATAGAATGAAAATATGATTAGTTATACAGTGGATGAGGGTGTCTCTTTTTTGTTGCAGACTGGTAATTCCACTGTTAGTTCATTTCCTTCCTGAAGAAAGAAAAATGTAACACACCAGCCCGTTCAGCTAACTCAGATTACCTTGCTGGCTGTGAATTATAAAATTTGGCCTATGGTTTCAGGAGAAGTCCTCCTCATACACCAGTCACTGATTTCCTCCATTTAATGACTCAAAGTAGGTAGAAATCATTTGCATGCCTGTCCTTCACCTTCCTTGTGTAGACTGCCTGGGAGCTGAGAAGAGGGATGATTTGGCCTTCAGTTCATAAAATCAGTAATAGCCTCATGTGGATGAAAGTCTGCTTTATGTCCTGGCTCCTCATTTGACTGTCACTGTGTGTGGTACACCACTGTACATCAGCCAAGAGAAGTACTCAGCATCATCCTCAGGATGGGCTCCTGAGAGGGTCAGTGCAGCTCTGCCCCCAAGGGGTGTGGGCTGAGAACCAGTCAGGGATCCAGGAGTGTCTGTAGTTTGTGTTATAAATTCTGGGGGCTTGGCCAGGATTCTGCTGGAACCAGTATGGATGGTGATCATTGGTGAAAGCTCCAGTGCTAGAGCCACTGGTAAGAGTGGCTCTCCCTCCTGGGGACACTGTCAGCGAGGGTTACTGAGTCCCCATGACTTAAAAACTGGATCCTGAAACAAAAGAGCAAACAAGTTGTTAAGATAAATAATAAAGACAGAGTGATCTCTCCAGAGGTTGAGATATAAAATCTGTATAAACCTGGACAGCAAGTGACGGGAAAGTGATCAAAAAGGATGACAGTAATATGTGCCATGATGTAGATGGCGGAAGGAAAGCCAGCCCTCAAATTGTAACTGTTCCTTCTGGTGGACCTTTATTTCCTACTGAGAATACTGCTTGAAAGGGGTGTGTTTTTGTAGTGAACTACGCAACTAACATCTTTTAGCAATTCCTGTTGCCCTTGGACTTTCTACCTCAGAGCAATTACTCTGTCAGAGGTAGATGAGGGGAGGTTATCCCCATAGGGAGGAAGTCCCTGCTCCAGCATTGTACATGGGGAAGTGAGCAACTGCGCATGGACAAATGGAGTTCAAACTTGAACTTCCTTATATCCTCTGGGAAGATCCACAGCTCCAAATAGTGGTCTTTTGATCTAGGTCTTGGACCTCTAAGCAGTTTAACAAATAGATGCTGATTTATCTTTTTGATATTTCCACTCTATTTACCAGTATGACTCACATATATTGCTCGGCTCTTGTTGCTCATTCCTCTTTATTGTATTACTCTAGGTTTTTTTTTTTTCAATCTTCAACAAGTGTCTGAATTTCCATTTTAGTGTTATACTGTCTTTACTATATCTGAGTGTTTTTAATGAATGAAAGGAATTTCTCATGACCAACTGAAGAAGCTGTTAACTTTGTTATATTATATATCAAAGTTACATTTTATATGTATGCATATGTATATGTATATATATAGTGAAAATTTTAGTAATTTAATATAGAAAATATGAAAAAGGCAAAGGCAAAATTGCCAGTTCTGCTTACATAAAAGTCATCTATGCAGCTAGTCAACCAATCTACATGGCCACACTTCTCAGACAACTCTGAACCCCAAGCTCAGATTGGTGCTCCTAGTTAAAAATACCCACTGCATGGTTCCCATAATGTTCTCAGGAGATGTTAGCAATGTTGATGACTGCAGTGGGAGGGGACAAATGGCTGTGTAAAATTAGTTTTGAAGAATTTCTTCATAAATTTTTAAGAAATGTTTTCCAGTCTGACACAATATCTATTCTGTAAGTAGGTCAGGTCGCTTGATAAGATTGTGCTTAGGCTCATATGGGTAAGGTGGAGTGATTACCTGGGAAGCACATTCATCAGTGAGAACACTCTACTCACACTCTAGAGCCTCTTTGCAGTCATCAGGCTATGGAGCTTGCATCTGGCCATAAAGGAAGATAGAAAACAAGGAAAGACTAGGACTCTCAAATCTGTATAATTTAACCTATGTCATTTCAGATTAGACAGCAGCTTACTCCCTCTGAGCCTGTCCTTCAAATGCAAAAATTTTAGCAGTCCAGGGGCCCCCTTTTCAATCGCAAATGCTCTTCTATCTCCAGAGCTAGGCAAAACACTATGGATACCACATTTTCTTAATCCATTCGTCAGTGGTGGGGCATCTTGGCTGTTTCCATAACTTGGCTATTGTGAATAGTGCTGCAATGAACATGCGTGTGCAGGTGCCTCTGGAGTAACCTGTGTCACAGTCTTTTGGGTATATCCCCAAGAGTGGTATTGCTGGATCAAATGGTAGATCAATGTCTAGCTTTTTAAGTAGCCTCCAAATGTTTTTCCAGAGTGGTTGTACTAGTTTACATTCCCACCAACAGTGTAAGAGGGTTCCTTTTTCCCCGCATCCTCGCCAATACCTGTTGTTAGTGGTGTTGCTTAATGATGGCTATTCTAACAGAGGTGAGGTGGAATCTTAGTGTGGTTTTAATTTGCATTTCCTTTATTGCTAGAGATGGTGAGCACACAATGGAATTTTATGCAGCCATGAAGAAGAATGAAATGTTATCATTCGCTGGTAAATGGATGGAATTGGAGAATATCATTATGAGTGAGGTTAGCCTGGCCCAAAAGACCAAAAATCTTATGTTCTCCCTCATATGTGGACATTAGATCAAGGGCAAACACAACAATGGGATTGGACTTTGAGCACATGATAAAAGTGAGAGCACACAAGGGAGGGGTGAGGATAGGTAAGACACCTAAAAAATTAGCTAGCATTTGTTACCCTTAATGCAGAGAAGCTAAAGCAGATACCTTAAAAGCAACTGAGGCCAATAGGAAAAGGGGACCAGGAACTAGAGACAAGGTGAGATCAAAAAGAATTAACCTAGAAGGTAACACACATGCATAGGAAATCAATGTGAGTCAATGCCCTGTATAGCTATCCTTATCTCAACCAGCAAATCCCTTGTTCCTTCCTATTATTGCTTATACTCTCTCTACAACAAAATTAGAAATAAGGGCAAAATAGTTTCTGCTGGGTATTGAAGGGGTGGGGGGGAGAGGGAGGGGGTGGAGAGGGTGGTAAGGGAGGGGGTGGGGGCAGCGGGAAGAAATGACCCAAGCCTTGTATGCACATATGAATAATAAAAGAAAAAAAAATTTTAAAAACACTATGGAGACTTCCACTTAGATGAAGTTAGGATACCTGGAAATTTGCATAAGTGTATGCACAGAGTGACCCATCACCTTAACTCAGATACTACCCAAATCTTTCCCCAACCAGGTTATTGGTGGTTTAACCTGCCTTGAAATAGAGAGTCTGCCCTCCTTTTTTCCTGCTTCCTCACTCCACCTGACAAAAGCTAGACTGCCCTTGTGATTCCCATCTCTCATCTATAATAAACTCTATTATCTCCCTTACTACTTTATGTGTTCTGCCTGGAATTTTTTCAAGTGTGATACAAGAATTTAGGACTCTTCTGTTTGGGGATTAATGAAGACTACAACCATCCCTCTCAGCTGAATCTGGTGGGATTTCTCCCAGGTCTATACTTTATATGATTCTTGATCTCAAAGAACTGTGATATATTTCAACATTATCCCAATCAGACAAGCAAGTGGGATGTTTCCTGGGATTAAACTGAGGAAAGTGAGCTGGTGGTGGGTCCATGAGCCATAAGCTGAATTATAGAATGCATTGGTGGATATTTGGGTTAAGGCAATGCTGCCACTTGATAGCAGGTTCTCAGAACTAGGAAGGAACACTTCAAAGGGAATAGGATTGTCTTTGAACAGGTGGACATTGGAAGATGGGAAGCTTGGAAGGGGGGCTGGTGTCCATAGCATCATTGGTGTAATTGCCAAACTTGATTGATGGTATTACAGAATCGCTGCCTACCTAAATGGGTACAAATGTGACAACTGTGCTGGGACAGACCAAAAGAAGAGAGGCACTAGACAGAGAGGTTTTCTGTTTGCTGTCCAGCAGGAGTCCAATGTGTGTGATAATGAGTGGTCTGGGGACAATGGCATAGTGAAAAAGCAATAATGGTAGGGCATTGACACCTGAGTGCACATGGACTGATGGAGTCTGGGTCCCTTGGGAGTGTGCCTCTTCTGCCTGCATAAGGCTTTTCTCTGTATTCCTCCTCCCTGATCCTTGGTAGTCTGATGAGCTGGCAGATAGTCTTCATCCAGCACAGCCTTGCAGAATTTCTATTACAGATTGTAACAGTCTGGGACTGGGTCAGAAAGCATCGGGCAGTCCAAGTGTCAGAAATCCTCTAGCAGAGTGTATGAGCTAGCAATGCAATGACTATTACAGTAGGAGCTCATAAGAATGTCAGAAACTGCTTCATTGAATGTGTTTTCAAAGTCAACGGGATGGAGATTTCCCTCTTGTGACCCAACACAAGAGAAGTGATCTGTAGAAGTGATTTTTCAGATTATTCAGGGGCTGAATGGTGCTACTTCTCCATTACTAGGGTGACAAATTTCCTTATAGCCCTGCACTTCCACTTCTATCTGTATCTTTCCCTTCAACTCTGTTTCTTCCTGGGAATCTTTTAAGGTCCTATCCTCTGGGTACATTTGGCAACGTAGAAGGAGATGACTAGACGTCATGAGCTCCATAGCCTGGAATGCCTGGTCAGGTGGAAAAGCCAGAGAGGTGGTCTGCACCTGGGGCAGCTAGAAGGAAGATATAAAGAGATCTTGGGTATGTGGTCATGCAGTTAAAAGTGACTTGAGAGGTCACAGCTCTAAGTATAAGAAGCAAAATTTCAGGCACCTCTGAGAATTAGTGACACATGCTCCACATTACCTCATAAATGCCTGAAGATGTGTTCACAGGCCTCCAAGTCTTACTGGTTATGGTATTAGCTGGAGATGTTAATTAACTCCATTTTCTGCCTTTAAGGAAACATCTGCTGAGTTAAAATAGAGGTCAGGGAAATCTTCCAAGTCAGAGAAGAAGTAGTTACTGAGTCCCAATCTGTGATCACAGGCCTGACCCTCTATTCCAGAATTACTTTGAGGGAGTACTCCTTACTAAATAATATTGTAGGTAATATGGAGCAATATCACAGTGCTACAGCTGCTTATAGGGTGCCCACATCATCCTCTATATCAGATATAGATCCCGAGAAGTGATATGAGATGCCATCATTCTTGGGTCTCCTAACACTACCAATGCCCTCTCTCATCATGAATCAAGAATCAGAACCTACTCCAGGTTCTGATGGTGCCAGTCAACATGGTTAACACTGCACAGAATGCCCGTAAGGAGCCAGTATTCAGCCAAAGAACCAATCATATCTCTTTGCTATTTTCCTTGTGTACAGATAACATTTTTGTGTTTCTTTACTGCCTCACAATTTCACTTTAAATAATGGAGGTTTTATGTACCATAATGTTACAACTTCAGAAATCAGATTCTTTCTTGAAGGCTTGGTCTTGTTGTAACTGTCATCACTTTTGCTTTTGTTGCAGTTGTTGATCTTGCATGGTGAGGCTGGGTCAGGGGTGCACTCTCACTCAAGGTAAGCTGGCTTCATTCAGCTGTGGTGGATACAAAGAATCATCTCTGCTACCTTAACTGCAGTTGGGGTGGATAAAACAACAAAAGGGCCCCTCCAGTAGGACTTTAGTGATAGAACATCCCATTCCTTTACCCAAACAGCATCCCTGGTTTATAAGGGTGTGTGGGTGTTGTCAGACTAACAGGAAGTCTCTTTCTTACCCAGTCATTGATTTTTGAGAGAGTCAACCCAAAGGCCTGCATCTGCTATCTCAGGGTGAGGTCACCTATTCCTTAAGGTCCCTTCACAGGACTTTGACTAAAGGGGGTGCACACCCAAAAAATAATTTCAAGAAGGGAGAGACCTGTCTGCATGGTGGGGCTAGACCTAATCCTGAGCGAGGCTATGGGAAGTAACTGATCCTGTTGTAGGTGGGTTTCTTGGCATAGTTTACTCTATTGCAACTTTAGAATTGTGTTCATACATTCTACTTTCCCTGAACTCTGGGGACAGTAGGCCATGTGTAGCTTCAAGTTATTCCTAAGGCCTTAGCCACCAACCATACCACCTCGGCGACAAAGGTTGGCCCACAGTCTAATCCAATAGACACAGGTATTCTAAACTGAGGGATGGTTTCCTTTCAGAGGCATCTGGCCACATCCAAGACTTTCTCAGTCCAAGTAGGGAAGGATTCCACCCATTCTGAGAAGGTGCAGGCAAACACCAGCAAATAGTTACATCCTCTGGCCCATGGCATCTCATTAAAGTCCACAATCAGGTTTTCAAAAGGAGTTTCGCCAACACTTTGCACCTGGGGTGGTGCTATTGGCCCTTGTCAGAGATTGTTTCTGGCACACAGACTGCACTCTCACATACTGTCTTACTTATGCTGTTGAGCTTGGGAACATAAAAATGCTGGGCCCAGGTGGTCTTGAGAGTTGTCCTCCCTGAGTGAGTTCCTTCATGCAAGTGTTTGACAAATGTGAGAGCCAGTGACTCTGGAATTGCAATATGGACATTGGCAAATTTCCACCACCAGCCTGGCAGGAAACTTCTTCCTTCAGTCTCAAACTAAGCCTGTTCTTGTGAAGTGTATCATGGGTCCCATTCAGATAAAGAAATGGGAATGAGACAGCTGTTAGTGAGGCTGAGGCTTGTCCTCTTGTGAAGGCTGCTTGCTTGGTTTCCCTATCAGCTTTTCAGTTTCCCCGAACAGCTGTTGTCTCCTCCTTCAGGTGCCCTATGCAGTGCGTGGTGGCTGCTTGCTTAGGGACCCATACAGCTTCTAGCAATTTCAGAATTTCTTGTCCACACGTAACACCTTTTTCCTGAGTTAATGATCCCCCTTTCTTTATATAGAGCTCCATGGACATGAATGGTAGCAAAGGCATATTTAGAGTCCATACAGATGTTTTCCAGCACTCCTGCAGTGAGCTGGAGCACCTGCATGAGAGCAAAAAGCTCAGTTTTTTTGTGTGTGCAGAGGTCCCAATCAGCAGCAGATGTGCTTCAGTGACAGTGCCCAGAGTCGTTACTGCAAATCCAGCAAAATGTGTGCCATCCCAGACAAAGGTGTTGCCGTCTGTGAAACACTCAATTTCCAGGTGACAGATAGGCTGATCAGCCACGTCTGGCCATCTGGAGAACACCTCGTCTATAACCTCTAAACAATCAAACTCTGGGGAAGGGTGGGGTGCTGAGTCAACCGGAAATAGAGTGACTGGGTCTAGAGTCTTAACAACCTCTAGTCAGATATGCAGGTTTTCACATAACAAGCTTTGATATCTGACCATATGGGAGTTTGTCAACCAACAATTTCCTTTATATTCCATAAGAGTCAAAACAGAGTGAGGAACTTAGACTGAATTCTTGTCCCAAAGTAAGTTTGTGTGCTTTGGCCATCAAGGAGGCAGGGGCCACCAGGCCAGACAGGAAGGGTGGCCAGCCAAAGGAAACTGCATCAAGTTGCTTTGATAAATAGGCCACCAGGCAGTGCCAGGAACCCAGCAGCTAGATCAAGACTCCTATGGCTGTCCCTAGTCTCTCATTTAGGATGAATGTACACATCATATCTGGCAAACCCAGAGCAGGGCTTGTGACTGCCCTCTTAATTTCTTTAAATGCCTTTTCTTGCTCTTCTCCCCATACCATGGGCTCCCATTCTCCCCTCTTTGTGGCTTCATAAAGGGGTTTTGCCAAGATAGTGTAATTGGGGATCCAGATCCGGCAGAAACCTGCAGGCCTTAGAAATTCTCTAATCTGTCAATTGGCGTTGGCCAGTATGGAAGAGCAGGCCTGTCTCCTCTCAGGGCCCAGTCTACATTGTTCATGTAACAGGTGAAACCTGAGGTATTTGACAGTATCCTGACAACTCTGAGCTTTCTTTCAGGAAACCTTATATCCTGCCTTCCACAAAAGGGAGAGAAGGAAGTGAGTTCCTTCCATACAATCCTCCTGAGTTGGTCTAGCCAACAGAAGGACATCTACATAATGGAGGAGTGTGCAGCCCTGCTGGTCAGCTGAGAAAGGCTTTAGGTCAGATGCCAAGGCACTCCCAAAGAAAGTGGGAGAGTTTTTGAAACCTTATGGCAACTGAGTCCAAGTCAATTGTCCCCTTCCTCCAGTACAAGAACTTTCCCATTGGAAGATTAAAATGGGTTGACTCTGTGGGCAGAAAATGCATCCTTAAGATCCAGGCAGGAAAAGAATTTTGCCTTAACTGGGATAAGGCCCAAAATCATGTATAGGTTTGGGACCACAGGGTGTAATGTAACAGTTGCTGAATTTACAGCATGGAGGTCTGGAACTGGCTTACATTCTTTAGTCCCTGGTTTTTGGACAGGCAGTAAGGGAGTGTTCCAGGGAAACTGACAAGGCCAAAGGATCTCATACTTTAGGAATCTGTAGAGATGCTTTTGGATCCCCATTTGGGCTTTGTGAGGAATGTAGTATTGCCTCTGGCTAACAGGAATAGCTCCTGGCTTTAATTTTACCACCACCAGAGTTATGTTCCAGGCCAGTCCGGGGGCGGGAGGGGGTATGGGGTTTGTCCTCAGCCCACACTCATGAAATCTTAAAGGGAAGCTCAGGCTTCTCAGGAATCTCTTTCTTACAGGCATAAAGTAGCCATTCTTCCTCTTGCATAACTGTGAGAGTTAGAATCTTGGCTTCAGGCCCTCTCAGCTTTAAGGCTGCCAGGCCATCAGAGTCAAAAGTTATCTGTGCCCTTAGCTTGCACAACAAGTCTCTGCCCATCAAGGCCACAGGGCAATCAGGATGTTTGAGGAACTCATGCCTTATTTCATGCTTTCCAAGACTACATTCTCTAGATAAGAGGAAGGGGTAGCGAGTCAGATCTCCTGTTGCCCTGACAATGGTTGCATGCCTCTGTGAGAGAGGGCCCATAAGTTGGGTTATAGCCAAATGGGTCATATCAGTGTCCACCAATAGTTCACTGGGATGACCCCCTACTGTATTTGGACCATAGGCTCATAGAGGCCCAGTAGAATAGACTCTGGTCCATCTGAATCCTCAAAAGTGACCAGCACAGCGATATCTTCCTCTCAGAAGCTGCTTCTCTCCTGAGCAGGCTGGTGCTTTCCTTCAACAACTTGGCTTCTGCCTCTGGTCTTGGGGGCTTTCTGAGGGTCCCTGGGCCACTGGGGACATTCATTTTTCCAGTGTCCTTCCTGATGGCAGTAGGCACACTTGTCCCACCTTAGATACTTTCTAGTGTGAGGCCGTTCTGGGGGTGCTGACTGCCATCCACAGGGATTTCCTCTTCTCTGCCATGGCCTATATTCTGAAGTCCACCTTACTGCTCATCTAGAGCCACAGCAAGGAGGTGCACCTTCCTTTTTATCTTTCTATCTGCCTCTCGTTTTGCCTCCCAATCTTGATTGACAAAAACTTTTTGTGGTCTATACAAGAAAGCAATGCAAGTCAACTCCCTGTATAGCTATCCTTATCTCAACTAGCAAAAACCCTTAGTCCTTCATATTATTGCTTATACTCTGTTTTCAACAAAACTAGAGATAAGGACAAGGTGGTTTCTGCCATGTAGCGAGGGGGTAGGGGGAAGAGGGAGGGGGTTGGGGAGGTAAGGGTGCAGGTGGGAGAAGTGGGGAGAAATGACCCAAACATTGTATGCACATATGAATAAAAGAAAAAAAATTGTGGTCACCTCCAGAAGCTGGCTGGCATTCATACCAGCAAACCCCTCAAGCTTTTGTAATTTTCACCTTATGTCCCCCCTGTGCCTTACTGGCAAATGCTGCATTAATCTTCCTCTGGTTTTCAGCCACCTCTTGGTGGAAAGGGGTATACATCTGGAAGGCCTCACATAGCCACTTATAAAACTGACTGGGGTTCTAACCTGGCCCTTGCAGGACTTCTGCTCTCTTAGTCATGTTTATGGCCTTTTCCCCTCCTTCCTTCATGCCTCCTAATAGTGCCTTCTGATACCATTTAAACCATGGATAATCTCGTCTTCATTAGGGTCCCAAGGTATACTGCTCAGGGAATTGGTTCTGAGCATACACTTGGCATTAAAAGTGCTTGCAGGGGCATGATCTTCCAGACACTTTAGAGCTGCCAAGGTTATATGGTGTCATTCTTCTGTATGAAAAGAGTCAGAGGAAGCTGTAGGCAGTCTGCTTAGGTGGGCTTTTAAGTTTAGATAATGGACTGTATTAGATCAACCAGAGCCTGAGGCTTTTCCATGAAGGAGGGGTACGGTGCTTCCAATTTAAGAGGTCTGTGGTGGTAAAAGGCTGATAGACAAATGTCCACCTTCCTCCTGTGTCTCACCATGCTGGTCATAATATATAGTGTCCTGGACTTCTCTCAGGGTCATCTGCAGGGCAGTGGGTCCCAGGGGTGTGTGGGGAGGCTAGGCCTGCGTTGGGACTGTTGAAATGTTCCTGGTTGAAAGTACAGGCCAGTTTCACAGGGAGTTGTGAACTGAGGACTTGTGGGCTCAGAATAAGCATGAGATTCATGGGGCCTAGTAAGGTGGGGTTGTTGCAGACTCAAGGACTCCTGGGCCTGAGCTTGTAGGCATATTTGAAGGGTGGGGGTTCCCTCACTGATGCTGCTTCCACTTCCAAGGGTGGAGGTGAAGGGACAGAAGGCGTTGACAAAGGTGGGTACAGTGGCACATAAGGGGGTAAGATCTCCTTGGGGACCCCCACTAATATGTGTTTCTCTGACTTTTTAAATTTTTTCCTGCACTTGGAACTGCTGCCACTCTGGCTACCAACACTCTACATGCTTCCTCTAGGTGGGGCTTTAGCCAATGTGGGCCAACTGAGGACTACATCCTGCCATCAATCAATATAAGGAAAATGATCTGGGTGTCCAGGATCCCCTACAGCCACTTCAAAAACTCTATTGACTATGACCTCATATAATGACCCCTCTGAGGGCCACCAAAAGCAAGCCAGTCTATTTCACAGAAGGTCCTAAGTTGGCCAGGAGTCAGCTTGACTCTGTAATCTCCATTAAATCCCTTTTTAAAGTTCTTAAGCATGCACCCTACAGTGGTGTTCTTACTCTGTCCTCCTCCCATTCCTCCATACTAGCTTCATAACTGGGCCATGTCCCAGGCTTGCACACTCACACACTCTCACACAGCACAGTTCTTCCACTCTGCTGCCTGAACATGAGAGATACCTCAGAAGGAGGTTACTTGGGTGTCTTCTGGGAGTTAATCAGACTCCCTCTCTGCCTCCTAAGGCAGGCCTAAATTCGAACCCAGGTTTTTACCAGTCTGATGAAGGGGCTCCCAAGTTGGTTCCTGAGCCTTTCTGGGTTCCTTTATGCTAATGTTGATCTGAGGCTCCCTCCCCTTGGATCAACATGTCTGGTGGTGCCTGGCAGGGATGACCCTCTTGGGGAGCCAGGAACACTGAGCCAGTGACAAGGAGGTGAAAAACCACATCTGAATCCCTGATGAGCCCCAAGAATGTTGCAGGATGGCTCAGACTGAGAGACAGGGCACCAAAGCTTTCTGGAATCTAGTTTATTAAGCAGGCCAGCAGCAACTCAGTATGGATTTGCATCCAAAGGCTGAGCCCCAAGAGCAAAGGGGGCTTTCTTTATACACCATTTAGAGCAGGTTGCAGAAATGGGGGGGATACAACTTGTCCCATACATGGTCACATACTATTTCATTGGCCATTTTGGCCTCTGGGGCTAGGTGACTCTTCCCTGGTCTCACCCCAGGTGCTAGGTGACATTACTCAAATACTTTTTTTTTCACTATTGCACTTATTATCTCTCATTTTCTTCCTCCCCCTGCCTTCCTGCCACAGAAGCAGGATGGATGTTGTCCCTCCCTGTCCAGGCAATAGTCAACACAGAACCCTGTTCCTACCCCAGGGCTCCTTTACCTTCCTACCATCTGAAGGGGGGGGCTGCTCAGGCAATTGTGTTTCAATTACAACTGTGCACCCTTCTGCTGAATCTCAGCTCACATTACAGAGTCGAGAGGATAAAAAATTGTTTTTTCTTGAAGCAGTCATGATAGGAAACACCTTCTGAAACAAGATAAGGGCCGTTGCTCTGGGTATTATGTCAGACCAGACTGGATAACTCCCTGGGTCCCATCAACTAAACAAAATTCTGTCTCTAAATCCCCCGTGTGTAAATGGTCCAAACTGAGCAGTACTGCTGGGATCAGAGTGTAATCCCACACCTCTCTACTGGTCAGAGAATACCTCCCCAAGACCTAGAGATCACAGTCCAACTGGTTTCTGTAGCTGGCCAGGTCACTGTCTCTACTTACACATCCCTGGCCTTAATTCCTTAGTGCCTTGTTTGTTCATTTTGAGCATGAGTATAAAACTTTGTACACAGCAAAAGAGTCCTTGCTAGCATGTATATATATGAAAATTCATGTTATAAATATTCAGAATTGCAAACAAGATAAATGTGAGAAAGTGGGGAGATGGGAAGAGAGGGTAGGAGAGGAACGAGGAGAGGGGAGGTAAAATGTGCAAACTTCAGGACAGGTTAAAAAGTGGAAACTCATCCCAGCCCCAGCCTCATAAGTCCTGCACACCATCAAAGCTGTTGTCCATTGCTCCAAACATATGTCCTGCCAGTCTGAACCAGAGAAATGGGTATCCTTCTTTTCTGTCCATCATCAATTTTACTTGATGTGCACCTCATCCTCAGAGTTAGGGTCTTCCCACAAGTAGATGGAGAAGACAGAAGACATGAATGGGAAGGAGTGCCTACCTCTAGGCTTTAGGAGGACAGCCAGACTGTGCTTTTCCAGCCAGCATGGCCTTGATCTGTTCATTCTCACTCAGAAGGGGCCTAAATATATCTGCCTCACTTAGGTTAGATGGAGAACAGATGCTGATCACCTTATTTGTGGGGATCTACATCCTGCCCATATCTTGGAAGTGCTTCATGCCTTCCTCCTGCCACTAGAAATATTCTCTCTCTTAGGTGCAGTCCAAGATCTGTCCTTTTCCCCTTATTGGAGCCAACTGTGCAGCTGCCCATGCTTCCTGGGGCCTCAATGCTGGTAATATTAGGCTGATATCTATTAACACAGAATGGCCTTCTTTAGTACACAGGTGGTCTATGACCTAAAGATGCAAGATGTCTGGGACAATCTGTCTCAAGCACATTGTTTTTGTGATAATTAAGTGGCACTTTAAATCTAACACTTTCATCAATTTCTTTGGGGGAAATATTCACTCATACTGAATGATCACATTTTATTAACTTATAATGTGTTTCCACAGAAACCCTTTTGCAAAATGAAAGTGTTATGGTTTTTTAGTGTATTTTATATTTATTTTGACTTTACAGAGACACCATAACTTATTGCCTTGCAAAGATCTGCAGAGCAACCACAAATAACTTCACCTAGGAAGCTCCACAGAGACATTTTGGAAATTCTCCTACACTGTGGCTGAATTTCTTACCACACAACTAGCTATGTGTGACCCCCCATTGTTGCCACAGGAAGAAAGCACATGCAGAGCTTGAGGATGATTCCCACATTCAAATCAATTGCCTTTCTTTTTTTTTTTTTTTTGGTGATACTGGCATTTGAACTTGGGTCCATGGGCTTTCTATTCAGGTGCTCTACTATTTGAGGCATGCTTCCAGTCTTAGTAATTACTTTTTAACAAATGAGTTATATATATAATATGCTAATCATTTAAAAACCTATGCTCTTGCTCAATGTTTTTCCATTATCAATTTCTAATTTTATTTGCTATTATTAGTTCACATAGTTTAAATGTGATTGATAATTTGCTTTTGAAGGTTTCTGTTCAGTCATAGTCAAATGAAGAAATCACAGAATTAGAAAAGATACCTAATATATCTGAGACATATGAATATAAAGCAATCTTCTGTTTCCTGCCCAATAATTCCAATATCCACCAATAATAATTATTGATCCAGGTATGCTGTGGCACATTTCATACCAGCTGCTAGGGAGGCAAAGTGAGGAGGATGTAGAACTCCAGGAATCCATGATCAACATAGTGAGTTCAAGGGTAGACTGTGCACGCTCAAAATAAAAATATTTTTGAAAGGGTACAGTTCAGTGGTAGAATGTGTGCCCAGTATTTAGGCAAGAAGAAGTATTATGAAAAAAAAAGACATACTGTAAAACGAGAGAGACAGAGATAAAAAAAGAAAGGAAACAAGAAACAGGAAAGAAAAAAGTACCATTAACTAATCTCTGTTGTTTACTAAGTTTTCAATAGTTTTCCCAATAATGCTGCTTTTTTTTTTTGGTTCAGATTCCCATTCAGGATGCTGAAATCATGGTGTATGCTTAACTTACTCAGATCTACAACAGTTTTTTAAACTTTCCTTGCTTTACATAACCTTGACAGTTTTAGAGAATAAGGAACTGGTATTTTTCAATATGTCTCACATTTTGGGATTGGTGCTTTTTTCCTGGTGATACTGGGATTTTTATAAGATCACAAACTGTCATTCTCTTCATGTCTCATCAGTGATTCATGTGATCAATCTGAAATCTTACTGGTCTTTCCACAGTAAAGTTACTTTTTTTGCCCATTACACACTATATTCCTTGGAAGAAAGTTACGACATAGTCATTGTAAAGATGAGTAAATTGTGGCTCCTATGATTGAAAATGATTGTCTAATGTACTTGAAATGTGAAGACTAAGTCTAAGATTCTATTTTAGGGTGACATGTTTTAACACTTATAATCAAGTCTAGTTTATGTTCAAAATTTCATTCACTTTAGGTACACAATTTGATGCTTGAGGACTAAATATATAAATGTGAGAAACCATCACTACAGTCTGTCATTTCTGTCACCCTCCTATGATTATACCCTCAGCCTTAGCAATCAACAATCTTCTTTCATTGGAATGTCCTTTTGTGGACATTTCATCTAGCTGGAATATGATCTTTTGTGGTTATCTTCATTCATTTATAATAATTTTCTCAACATTCATCCATGGTGGAATATGTTTCAGTACTTCTCTCTTTTTATTGAAAGTAGTATTCTATTGCCTGGTTACACAGCATTTTGTATACTATTCTTCAGTTAAGGGATATTTCATTTCCTTCTAATTTGGAGGTATTATGAGTAATGTTGTTAGAAATTTGCATGCACAGAAATTTTGTGGACTTAGTTTGCACTTTTCCTGGGTGTTAGGTCCCTGGCATTCTTAGGGTGGGCAGAGAGTCCCGAGGCCAACACTGAAACCAGACCCCCTGATTTATGACCACTTGCAAAACTCCCCTGCTTGTTTCCCTGCTTGCAAAATCTCAGGGACTTCCAGTTTCTCAACTAGCTAGGCATGTTGGTCCTGTTCCATCTGGTGATCACAGATAATTGGAGACCAGGAACTCTTTTCCTCCCTCACAGTTTTGCCCCTCCTATAATGCCCACTACCCATTCCAGCCAAGCTTCTGCAGTCTGATCCTGAGGGAGACAACAGCAGTCCGTATTTCAATAAATCTTTCTTTTCTACATGTGGCGTGGTCTTTGTTTGGCAGATCCTTACATCTGGTGCCAAAACCCAGGAGAGGTTAGCAGGACTCTCCAGTCCAGGGCTGGTCCCTTGGCCTTCATGTCCTGCCCTCTCCTGGACCCAGACTGCTGAATTGACCCCATGTGCCTATGGACTGTGGATCTCAGACCTTACTGCCTTGCCAGCTTTCCCATCCATCATTAGCCTCTTTTCCACAGCTCTCCACCTGACCTGCTCCTCTCCTCAAACTTGATAAGTGTCACCCTTCTCATGGATGCCTGCTCTCTCATGGTGTTGGAAGTCATAGTGCTATGCCAGGTACACCTCCCACACCTACTGAGGCACCCACCACTTATCACAGGGACACCTGGCTAACCAGTTGGGCATTCTCTTCAGATGGTGACCCAGGCAGGGGACACCCACTCTTTGGAACATATTCAGGTGACATTTCCCCCTCCATTTCACTCTCTCACTCTCTCATGCTCTCTCTTGCTCTCCCTCCCTGTCTTCCTTTCCTCCACATAAGGTGAAGTAAACCCCTCCAGCTTACTTTGACCAAACAGCAACCAGACAATTCTGCTCTCCTTGCATGAGTCACATAAGGGAGGCTAGATCTTGACCTAGATCTATATGAGCCTGAAGAATAAACTCACCAAGGCACCTACCTCCCTCTCTCTCTCTCTCTCTCTCTCTCTCTCTCTCCCTCTCTTTCTCTCTCTCTTTCTCCTTTTTCTTCTACATTAGGGGGACCACACACTCTAAATTAGACATGTCCCTAAAGTAGTCATCCCCTGGGATGCCTTCCCCACTCCCTTGGGAATCATGGTCTCCAAGACAATATAAAACCTAAGTGACTGATCTATTATTGCATCACCATGTGGCCTCAGTACAAGTTAGACAATCAATCCCAATGGCCTGAAAACAGTACTTTTGATTTTCGCACACTTCTAGATCTTGACAATTTCTGCCATCACAATGGCAAGTGGTCCAAAATTCCATACATCCAAGATTTTCTTTCTCTCTGCTCTTGACCCTCCTTGCTCCAATCTTGTAACACCGTTCAAATCCTCTGTGCCAGTGACAAACCCCCCTCAAAATTCAATACTCCTCCTGACCCCTCTCCTAAGGACTGTTCCCTTACTCGTGACCTCACAAGCTCTGTCTACCCACCTCCCAACTCCTTCTCCCACCAGTCCTCTACATCAATCTCTTCTCCCACCCCAGCCTCCCATGACTCAGACCCTCCTTCTTACACCCCTGCTGGATCTCCCAAATATCTGCCACCCTATTCCACCTCTACAATAGTCACAATTGACCCTAGCCATCAGCTCCTCAGGGACCAACACTGACAACATTGCCCTCAGCTCCTGCTACACTATCACAGTTCTCCTCCCCATCTGCTTTCTATACTCACTCTCATACCTCCTCCCAATAATGTCCTGCCCATCTATACCCACTCAGGGAGGTGGCAGGAGCTGATGGCATTATCAGAGTTTATGTGCCCTTTTCCATGACTGATCTCTCTCTCTCAAATTGAAAAGAGACTTGGCTCCTTCTCTAATGACTCACTCTCCTATATGAAAGAATTTAAATACCTAACCCAAGCATATGCTATGACTTGGCATGATATATATGTTACTCTTTCCTCCACTTTAACTTCAGATGAAAAGGAAAGAGTTTGATTGACAGCCCAGGCACATGCTGATAAAGTTCATCACACAGATCTCACTCTCCTGGTGGGATCTATGGCTATGCCATATGATGACCCACATTGGGACTATCAAGACCCCGCCATGCTAGCCATCCATTATTATATGCTCACCTGCCTCCTTGCATGACTACAGACTGCCTCCCATAGGGCAGTTCAGTTTTCACAGACTTAGAGAAATTATCCAATGCCCAACTGAAAACCCCACTGACTTCTTAGGGCACCTTACTGAAGCCTTAACCCGCTATACTAAGATAGACACATCTTCCAAGAATGGAATCATTATTCTCAACTCTCATTTTATTTCCTAATCCTTCCCTGATATTCGAGAAAAAACTTAAACAGATAGAGGATGGCCCTCAAAGCTCCCAGGGAGATCTTGTGAAAATGGTATTTAAGGTATTCAATAACCGAGATGAGGCCTGATACCAGAGAAAGGTCCAGCTCTTGGCAGCTGCCCTGAGGCCACCTCATCCAACTTTGAGATGGACCAGACAACAATGCACACCTCCAGGGACCTGCTTCAAGTGCAACCAGAAGGGACACTGAGCAAAAAACTGCCCTTCACCTAGCCCACCACCAGGACCCTGTCCACAATGTGGCCAGAGTGGACACTGGAATGGCGACTGCCCCTCTTTGTCTCTGTAAGGTAGGCCAGTCTCCCACTCCCACTCTCAACAGAGTGAAGGCCTCATGGACCTCTTGGACCTAGTGGCAGAAGACTGATGTGGCCCTGGGATCTCGGCCCCCTTCAAGATCACTTCAGAGGAGCCCAGGGTAAACGTCCAAGTAGCAGGTAGGTCAATCTCATTCCTGCTGGACACAGGCCAGTTATTCGGTGCTACCTAACCTTTTGGGTAAGCTTTATCCCTCACAGATCTCTGTGGTGGAGGTAGACAGTGTCCTCCACCAGCCAAAAACTACCGGCCCACTCTCTTTTTACTTATCAGGTGTTCCCTTTACTCATTCATTCTTTATCCTGCCCCCTTGCCCCACTTTGTTGTTGGAAAGGGATCTTCTCTCCAAACTTCATTTCACCTTATCCTTTACAACCCCACCTACTGCTCAAGACCAATCCCATGTCCTTTTCCTAATGGTACTTACTAATTGCCTGCCCTTGTCAGCTCCAAACTCTCTCCCTCTAACTCTTGATATAGTAAATCCAATAGTCTGGGATATCTCCTCCCCATCTGTCCCTTCCCACCACTCACCAATTAAAATGTATCTAAAAGACCCTAAGTCTCACCCAAACAGGCCACAATTTCCCATCTCCTTAAAACATTGGTGGGGACTAAAACCCCTCATTGACAAACTCCTAGACAAGGAGATTCTTAAACCCACCCACTCCCCATGTAACACCCCCATCTTACCTGTCTTAAAGCCTGATGGCTCATACAGACTGATTCAGGACCTGAGTTGTTAACTCATCTGTGCTTCCCACCCATCCTGTGGTACCCAACCCATATACATTATTATCCTGTACCCCTTCAGACACCTATTTTTCTGTCCTAGATATTAAGGATGCTTTCTTCACTATCCCCCTTCACCCTGATTGTCACAATCTCTTTGCATTCATGTGAGAGGACCCAGCCTTGGGGCTAGCACAAAAACTCACCTGGACAGTCCTTCCCCAGGGCTTTAGGGATAACCCCCACTTCTTTGGCCAAACTCTGGCACAGGACTTATCCTCTCTTGACCTTCAACCCAGTACTCTGCTCCAATATATGTTGATGATCTCCTACTCTGTAGCCCCCCCTTACCCACTCTCAGGATCACACTGCCTTACTACTCAACTTTCTAGCACAAAAGGGCTATCAAGTTTCACCTTCCAAGGCTCAGCTTTCCCTACCACAGGTTGAATACCTGGGGATCCTTCTGACACCGACCTCCAGACCGATTACAGTAAACTGGAAGGCCCACATCAGGTCATCGATGGTCCCTTCTACTAGAGGGGAAGGACCTTCCTTCCTGGGACTGGCTGGTTACCTGAGGATGTGGATTCCCAACTTCTCCTTCTTGGCCCAGCCCCCAAATAGGGCTGCAAGGGGCCCTCTAAATGAACCTCTCGATCCAGCCAAACTATCAAAACTCTCTTTCTTAAACTTTAACAAGCCCTCCTCCAGGCCTCTTCTGTCTCTCTCCCAAACTTAGATGACCCTTTCAAGCTACATGTCACTGAGAGAGGAGGAATGGCATTGGGATTGTTAGACCATATGAAGGGTCCACCTTTGCCCCTGTAGCCTATTTATCCAAACAGCTTGATCTTGTTATCAAGGGCTGGCAACCTTGCCTGCATGCTTTGGCTGTGGCAGCCCTATTAGCTCAGGAAGCCTCTGAACTCACTTTTGGGAACCCACCACTGTCCTGTCCTCTTGTCTCACCACTGCCTTTCCAACCTGTCTCCCTCAAAACTACAACTCTTCTGTCTCACTTTTTAATAGTTACTTTACAAGCTTGCCCTTCTCTTAATCCTGCAACCCTACTTCCTAATGTCACACCCCCGGAACACTTTTGCCTGGAATCCTTAGAGAAACTAACTTACTGTCAATCCCATCTGTCAAGCTCACCTCTTCCCTACCCAGAGATTTCTTGGTTTATAGATGGCAGTTCCTCACTGGATTCCACAGACAGGAGATGAGCAGGCTATGCTATAGTGTCCCTCACAAATGTTATTGAGTCCAGTCCTCTCCCATGGGGTACCACCTCTCAAAAGGCAGAACTGATTGCTCTAACCAGAGCCCTCACCTTAGCTGAAGGTAAGACAGCCAACATCTTTACTGACTCTAAATATGCTTGCCACATAATACAACATCATGCTGCTCTCTGGGAGGAAAGGGGCTTTCTCACCACAAAGGGCACACCCATCACCAACAGGTCTCTAATTCTTAAACTGCTAAAGTCCTCGTACCTTCCCACAAAAGTAGCAGTAATCCATTGCATGGAACACCAACCAGAAACGACAGAGACTGCCCAGGGCAATGCCTTTGCTGACAGAGAGGCAAAAAGGGCTAGTGTTCTCACACTCCCCCCACAGCACTTTTCATAACTACCTCTAAGATAAATCCTACCTATATATCAGAAGAGCAAAATAGACTTACAAATCTAGGAGCCACACCAGGTTCACAAGGATGGTTCCTTTTAAATGGAAAGTATGTTCTTCCCAACACACAAGCAGAGGGAGTTCAAAAGGCCATTCACGAAAACCTTCATATTGGCACTAAGCCCCTTCTCTGCTTTCTTCAACCCTTATTCTTTCATCCTTCTCTCCTATCTCTCATAAAAAAGATTGCCCAAGAGTGCCCCACCTGTGCCCAGATTTCCCCACAGGGTGGCCTGAGACCACCCCCTTCCTTCTCTGCTCACTAGCTCTGGGGCTCCATACCAGGGGAAGACTGGCAGATTGATTTTACCCATATGCCAGCTCATAAAAAACTTAAATGTTTATTAACCTTGGTTGACACCTTTTCTGGATGGGTTGAAGCTTTTCTTACTACAGGCGAGTCAGCAGACGTAGTGTCTACCCACTTAATCAATGACATTATCCCCTGCTTTGGATTGCCTCAGAATTTACAATCTGATAATGGTCCAGCCTTCATTTTAAAGGTGACCCAAATTGTCTCCTCTATCCTGGGAGAGGCCTGGAACGTATATATGTCCCTTATCATAGTCAATCATCAGGAAAAATGGAAAGAATAAATGGAATAATAAAGAAAAAATCTTTAAAAATCTCTCCATTGAGCTCCACTTACCCTGGACTCAGATCTTGCTCATAGCTTTGGTCCGCATCAGGGCCACCCCCTGAAGCCCTTCCTTTTTGAGCCCCTTTGAAATAATGTATGGCCACCCATTTCTCACAGGAAACTTGTCTCCAACAGACCTTGCTCCTCTGGTTGATTATCTACCTTATCTTAACCTTCTCAGGGAAGGTCTCAGAGAGCATGCAGACAAGATCCTGCCCCACCCCTCAAAGGGCCCTCCCTATAACTATTTCTGTGAAGCCTGGGGATCTTGTTCTCCTAAAGGATCTTCAACCCTCCCCATTGGGGCCTCATTGGACCAGACCTCATCTGGTCATCCTCACAACACCTACTGCTGTCAAGCTCAATGGGATCTCCCAGTGGCAGCACCTTTCAAGGACAAAACATTGCTCACCAACCTCAGACTCTTCCACTACAGCAAAGGATGAGTACTCTTGCATACCACTGGGCCCCACGTGGCTACACCTCTCCTGCAAACTTTCTCCCTCTTCCACTCCTACATAAGTTCTTAGTCCTCATCTGGCTCTCCATCTGGTTTCCCTTGGCAGCCCCGATCTCCTCCTCCTATGACCCATGCATGTGCATTGCATGGGCAGGAAGTATTGTTACTAAGACTTTACTGTTCCACACTTACTATTCCTGTGCAGGCTCTGTCATGGGGTCATGCATTCACAATCACACCACCTACCAAGTGTGCTCCCCTGATAACCAATATACCTGCTTCAACCCCACTTATCACCCTGTGGAGCAGGGATTAGAACTCAGGAGTGGCCACCTCACTGGGAACATTGTTACTCGCACCCAGGTGTTTGATTCTGATAAACCAGTGTCATTATTGTTTGATGCATGTGCAGCCATAGACCAAGGGTACAAGTTATGTGGCGTTACAGCCTGTGGCTGTAGGGGTCTGGGTTGGGAAAGAACCTATACATCAAATGAAAAATATATGGCCATGTGATAATGAGGGTTATAATTTTTGCCCTTATTGGAGTTGTGTTTCATGGGCCACATGGCACGGGGCTACACACTTAACCCTCCTTCAAAAGGGCATTACGACCCCTAACTATAGTCAAGGCAACTGTAACCCTGTAAATTTCACTGTACTCAAGCCATCTGATTGGACACAGGGACAGATAATTAGCATAAGGATAGATGGGCAAGGCTTTGACCCTGGGACTCTGTTACACCTTAAGTTAACAACTGTTTCCCATGAGAGTTCCCCATACCAGGTCTTCCACTCCTTTTATGAGGAAATGCCAGATAAATTCCCCATTTCTGTTACAACTAAAAACTTGTTCCTTGCACTGGCCGAATCTATAGCCCAGACACTAAATATCACTTCATGCAATGTGTGCGGAGGAACCAACATGGGAGACCACTGGCCTTGGGAGGCAAGGGAGTTATACCCACGAGTGCCTTTTAATGAAAGTGCCTTCCCACAACACAAGACAGGTATCTGGCTCCTTAAAACTTCCATTATTGGGAATTACTGCATCTCCCGCCAAGGGAAAACATTCTCCACCTCAGTGGGGGACCTAACTTGTCAAGGACAAAAGTTTTACAATGACACAGCCCAAGAGACTCAATGGAGGGGTACCCCAAACCATACAGAGCCCCAGCCCCACCCACTGGCCAACTTTTCTAATCTCAAAGAAGCATGGAACAATCTTACTGCAGATATAGATTGGCAGGCTCCCAGGGGGCTATATTGGATCTGTGGAAGGCAAGCTTATATGGTGTTGCCTAGAAGCTGGTTTGGGTCTTGTGTGCTGGGCTCCATCAGACCATCCTTTTTCTTGCTTCTCCTCAGACAAGGTGAAAACCCGGGAGTCCCCATATATGACCAAAGATTAAATAGAAAAAAACAGGGAAACTTACAAATAGGCCTTGGAAGGATGACGAATGGCCCCCTGAGCGAATCATCCAGTACTATGGTCCTGCCACCTGGGCAGAGGATGGGTCTTGGGGCTACCATACCCCCATATATATGCTCAACCGCATCATCAGGCTGCAGACTGTTGTTGAAATTATAACTAATGAGACTGCAAGAACCCTCAATTTGCTGGCAAAACAAAGCACTCAGATGCACAATGCAATTTATCAAAACCACTTGGCTTTGGACAATTTGCTAGCCTCTGAGGGAAGAATTTGTGGAAAATTTAACCTGAGCAACTGCTGCCTGCAGATTGATGATGAAAGAAAAGCCAAAGAGGAGATCACTGAGGGAATGACAAACCTTGCCCATATCCCCGTCCAGACTTGGAAAGAATGGGACCCTAATAACTTGTTTGGAGGATGGTTTTCTGCCATAGGTGGATTTAAAACACTGGTAGGGGCAGTGGGCCTAATTCTGGGAGCATGGATATTACTTGCCTGCTTCCTTCCCTTGGTTACACGATCTATTAGGTCCAGATATAGAGGCTACTATAGAAAGAAAAATGGCTGCACATGTAATGATGGTATGGAAACACAAACCCTTAAACCAGGAAAATGGTCTTTAACCCTAGATGCCTCCAGGATCATTCGGGGAGCTCAGCAAACAGAATTCCCACTAGATGCTACTACAATCTTCTCAGCCTACCAACAGCTGGCCTTGTCTGCAAATGAGCCTAAGGAAACCATCTGCCTCTGTTCCCGGGTACTTCACAAATTTCCAAATTCCAGCCAAACCCCCCCCCCCTTTTAAAGATGACCCCACTGAGCACGAAGCAGCTAGATCTATCGGCACCCATAATACCAACAAAAGGCTAGAATGTTAGGTCCCTGGCATTCCTGGAGGAGGCAGAGAGTCCTGAGGCTAACACTGAAAATAGAATCCTTGATTTATGACCACCTGCAAAACTCCCCTGCTTGTTTCCCTGCCTGCAAAATCTCAGGAACTTCCAGTTTCTCAACTAGCTAGGCATGTCAACCCCATTCCATCTGGTGATCACAGATAATTGGAGACCAGGAACTCTCTCCCTCCTTCACGGTTTGGCCACTCCTATAAAGCCCACTACACATTCCAGCCAAGCTGCTGCACTGTGATCCCGATGGAGGCAGCACAGCAGTCTGTATTTCAATAAATCTTTCTTTTCTACATGTGGCATGGTCTTTGTTAGGCAGTTCCTTACACTGGGTAAATCACTAATGGTAGAAATTGTTAGGTGATATGGCAAGGGGTGATATGTTATGACAAATGGCCAAACTGTGATGTGGTGTCCCACAGCAGTGTAGAACAGACACAGCGCTACACATTACACTAGTAAAGACTGGCCTAACTTCAGAGTCCAGATAGCCATCTCTTCTGTGATAATTCTTCTCTAACACTAAGACTCCCATTAGAGATTTAGGATCATGATTGTGCAAGAGAAAGTGACGCTTTGGAAAAGAGAGAAGAATTCCTGCACCTATTATACAAGTGCAACTCCTTTTATCTTCATTGCCCCAAATGGAAGCCCAGTGCTCAGTCGTCCTTTACCATATTATGTATCCCATATTTCTGACTTCTGTCTATTTTTTTCTTCCACTGAACCACAGGCTGAGTGAGAATCAGAAGACCATCTAGGAATCCAAACCTGTGGAATGGGGAAATTCCAAGCTTAGAGCAGTGAATTTAGAGCTAGAAATCAATATTGCAGCATCAACCATGTGTCTTTTCACAAACAGAAAGCTGAGGCAAAAACAGTCATTTGTTGATAATAAGAGCTGGAGGGAACCCTGACATTGATATTATGAATTCATTTTCTAAAACATTATAATGAAAAAATTTCTTATCCACACAATCCTGGGCTTACATCCAAGACATAATTGGTAATAATTCTGGGTGGAAGAGCCATGCTAACAGAGTTCTTGGTGGGAGGGACTAGAATAAGGGTGGGAAGGACAGAGGAGGTGGGGGATTTATTTATCTTGGTTTGGGAGTTCACTTCTGAAGCAGGGAGGCTTGATGAGATATCATTCATAGGATGTAGGAGTTAGGAGGTGAGAATTAGGAGGGGCTGTAGCTCTGACACAGTCAGGGTCTTCTTCTTATGTTGAATCCCTAAATTGGGACTTGAACTAAAGGAAGAAGAGATCCAGCAGGGAGAGGGGAAGGGAGCAGAACTGAATTTTGTATAAATCATTCCCTCATCAATCCCTGATGTGGGAAAAGGTGGAGGGACAGGCAGGGCTCTGGACCCAGCAGCCTGGTCTGCTCAGCAGTAGTGGCAGGACAACCTTGGATCAACAAAGTATAAATGGACATCAGCAAAATGTTTGCAGTGCCTGAAGCAGGTGGTAGAAAAGAAGGGTCAGGCTGAGGGGCAGTGCAGTCAATCATTGCCTGCGTTTTATCCTCAGAGTCCTCCATTTTATCCTCCAGGAACCTACTCTTTTGACAGTGATTGTTCTTGTCCCAGGTGCCATGTCTTTCACAACAATCATATGAACAAGCTGTGGAGGTAGGAGAGCTCACATCAGCCTTACAGCAGTAGCAATGGCAGAGACACTGGCAGTGGTGTGCATGCTTTTCTGTTGCTGGGACTATGCACTGCAGCTATGTGGCTCAATGATGGACTAGCAGATGACTTTTCTTTGGCTCCACCTCTCTGTCCCTTGGGAGTCTGATGAGCTGGCAGATGGTCTTCAGCCAGCATTGCCTTGGTGAACTTCTATAGCAGTTTGAAGCAGTCTGTGACTGGGTCAGGAAGCACTGTCCCCTCTACATCATGCAGTCCAAATGTGAGGAATCCTCTAACAGACCTGAACAAACTCGGATTCCTTGGCCATCAGAGTAGGAGCTCATCATAGATACAGGAACTTCCTCGTTAAATGTGTTTACAAAGTCAATGGGATAAAGATTCACCTCTTGGGGCCCATCCAGTGCTCCATGAAAGTGAGGTCTTATAGATCATCCAGGGGCCTGAATGGTGCTACTTCTCCATTATTGGGGTGACAACTTTCCAGATAGTCCTGCCCTTCCTTTTTTCCTCTCTTCTTTCTCTTCTCTCCTTTCCTGGGGATCTACTTAGGTTCTCACCTACAGTTCCCTTTGGCAATGAAGAAGAAGGTGACTGGATATCATGAGCATCATAACTTATGATCATGTTGAAAAGCCAGAGAGGAGATTGGCACCTGGGGCACCTAGAAGGAAGCATTAAATCAACCTTGGATAGGAGGTCATGCAGCTGAAGTGACTTACAGAGGTTGCAGCTGTGAGCTTCAAGAATCAAAATTTCAGGAACCTCTGAGAAATGGTAACACATGCTCCACTTCTCCTCATAAACATCCAAGATATATTCACAGTTCTCCAAGTCTTACTGCTTATGGTGGTAGCTGGAGATGTTAATTCCCATCATTTCCTACCTTGGAGGAAGCACCTGCTGAGTCAAGACAGAGGTCAGGCCAAGTTAGAGAAGAAATAGCTGCTGAGTCCTGATCTGTGATCACAGGCCTGACCCACTATGTCAGAGCTATTTTGAGTGAAGGCTCCCTACTAAGCAGTTTTGTAAATAATATGGAGCAATCTCACAGTACTCCAGGTTGCTTACAGGGTGCACACCTCATCCTGGATGTTCTAGTGGTCAGGTAGAGATCCAGATCAGAGCCTAGGCCTGAGAAGTGATCTGAGATGCTATCACCATCGGGTTCCATAACACTACAACTTCCCTCTCCTATTATGAATCAAGGATGCTGGCTCTTGTGGTTCCTGTCAACACCTTACCCATAGTAACCATTGCACCACATACCTGTAAAGAGCCAGGATTAAGCCAAAGAACCAAAGAAAGTCTTGATCCAGTAATTCCAATGTATGTTTCTGAGGAATACAGTCAGTGGATTGTTTTAATCTTGTTTGGTTTTCATTCTTATTTCTTGGCTATTTTCCTTGCATATGGATAACATTATTGTGTTTCTTTACTGCCTCACAATTTCACTTAAATAATGGAGATTTTAGGTATCATAATGTGACAACATCAGAAATCAGATGCTTTTCTTGAGAACTTCTTGCTGTTGTAACTGCCATCATTGCTGCTTTTGTTACAGTTGTTGATCTTTTTGATGACTTATTCTTTTGTGGTTTTCTGAGGTATTTATGTAAATTTCAGTTGTTTGTGTGGATAAGGCTCTTAACTGTGTTCAAATACATTAGGGGTTGGCTACCTATTGGAGAGATTTACGAAAAGGCATGGAAGTAATATATTACTCAGCCTATGCCATAGGCTCTCTCTATGGATTGAGGTATAACTTCACTTCTCCTTCAGTTTACAACTGGGTATGTCCTTAACTTCACCCTGAAATGCTATTCAGTTTCATTCAGAGGAAACAGATTTGGCCTTCTTTTTGCTTCTCATCTAGGCATGTGTATAGCTCTGAGAAAGTAGACTTTTAATATACAGGGATACGTCAAAGGTATTTAATACCACTTATGGACTTCCCATGCTCCCTCCTTCTTTAATATACTTTACTCTCCTTTATTTTTGTCCTCAACTTTTCTATTGGCTCTGAGATTTGAAATGTGAATGGATCCCAGAGATGGTGATGACAAGTGTTTTAAGGTATTTAGAGAAAGCAATCTCTGAGCCAATTAAAATTAAGACAAGTGGTAAGAATTAGGGTATTTCAAGAGGTGGCAATCTTGTTCAAAGAGTAGCTACACTCCCTGTTTGGTTTTGTTTATAGTTCATAAATTCTTTCTCAAGTTTAGTTAGTTCATTAGTACATGAACCAATGCAATAAAATATCCCTGACCTGGACATAGGATCTCATGCCTGTCATCAAAACTACTTTTGAGGGAGGGATATAAGAATCACAGTTGAATGACAGGCTTATCTAAAACACAAAACAAACAAAAAATGGTTAGTGGGACCAGATCTCAAAGAAGGAGAGGATGTGGTGGCATATTCCTCTAATCATGGCTATGGGATTGGTAACGGTGGCATGATGGAATAGTGATGAAAATGATCTATGCAAGTTTTGAAGTATGCATGTAATAATAAGACATAAACTATCCCCAAAAAAGCACCAGCAATATACACACTTCATAGATTAAATGAAATAAAATATCATTTATTGAAATGATAGAATAAAAATATCACTAGTTACACAGTGGATGAGGGTGTTTTTTCATTGCTCCAGGCTGGTAATTTCACTTCCTGACAAAAAAATGTAACACTCCAGCCCACACAGCTGATCCAGATTACATTGTTGGCTGTGAATTATAAAATTTGGTCTCTGGCTTCAGTGGAAGATCTCCTCATATTTTAGTCACTGTGATTTCCTCCACTTCATGACTCAAAGTAGGTAAATATCATTTACATGTCTGTCCTTCACCTCTCTCATGTAGGCTGCCTAGGAGCTGAGAAGAGGGATGATTTGGCCCTTAGTTCGTAGGATCAGTAATTGCCTCATGCTGGAGCAAGGCCTGGTTTATGTCATGGTTCCCCATTTGACTGTCACTGTGTTGTAGACAACTGAGCACCAGACAGCAGTAGTACTCAGCCGCATTCTCAAGCTTAGTCTGTGAGATGGCAAGGGCAACTTTGCACCTAAGGAGGGAGGCTGTGTACTGGGCAGGGGCCCAAGGGTATCTGTAGTTTGGGTTATAAGTCAGAGTATTGGTGGTTTGTTCAGGATTCTGATGAAACAAGTATGGTTAGTGATCATTCATGATAGCTCCAGTGCTTGAGCCACAGGTGAGAATGACTGTCCTTCCCAGAAACACTGTCAGAGAGGACTCCTGACACACTGTGGCCTGAAAACTGGATCCTGAAACATAAAAGCCAACAGGTGTTAGATTGAATAATAAAGACAAGTGATCTCTGCAAAGGTTGAGATATACATTTTTTTTTAACCTGGGCAACAAGTGAGGGGAAAGTGAACAAAAAAGATAAGAATAATATGTGCCATGGTGTAGATGGTGGAAGGAAAGCCTGCCCTGAAAATGTAGCTGTTCCTTGTGATGGCCCTGAATTTCCTACTGAGGACTCTGCATGAAATGGGTGTGTTTTTATAGTAAATTATGCAAATATCATCCTTTACATCTCTTTTCACCCTTGGATTTTCTCCCTCAGAGAGAAAGAAGTCTACTCTTTCAGAGGTGGACCTGGGGATGTTACCCTGTTGGGAGGAAGCACCTGCTCTAGCATTGTACATGGGCCAGTGAACAATTGTGCGTGGAAAAATGGAGTTCAAGGTTGAGCTTCCTTTCATCCTCCAAGAATATCCACAGCTCTACCTAGTGGTCCTTTTCTTCTAGATGTTTAGTCTCTAAGTAGTTAAACAAATAGATGCTTATTTAGCTTGATAATATTTCCACTCTTTTTACCAGGTTGACTCACATACACTGCTTTTCTCTTGTTCCTCATTCCTGTTTATGGTGTTACTCTAGTTTTTGTTGAAATTTTTGACAAGTGTCTGAATTTCTGTTTTTGTGATATACAGTCTTAACTGTATCTGAGTGTTTTGAATGAATAAAAAGGATATTCTTGGCCAACCAAAGAAGCTATTAACTGTATTATATATAATTTATATAATAGTGAAAACTTTAGTAATTTACTGTAGAGAATTTGTAAAAGGAAAAGGCAATATTGCCAGTTCAGTTTAAATAAAAGTTAGTTATGCAGTTAGTCAACTGCTTACATGACCAAACTTCTCAGAGAACTTTGAAAACCAAGCTCATATTGGTGCCATGAGTTAAAAATTCTCAATGCATGGTATCCCATAAAGTTTCCAGAGGATGTTAGCAAAGTTGATGACTGCAATGGGAGCAGAGAAATGCTGTGTAAATGAGTTTTGAAGAACTTCTTCCTCTTAAATTTTTAATAGTTGTTTTCTAGCCTGACACATGATCTATGCTGGGAATAGCTCAGATTATTCAATGAAAACATGGCTTGACTCCTGTGGGTAAGATGGAGTGATCATCTGGGAAGCATCTTCATCAGTGAGGACACTGCTCACTTTCCAAAGCAGCTTTGCAGTCCTGGCTGTGGGCTGGCATTTGACCCTGAGGCAGGATAGGAAATAGGGAAATAGGGAAAGACTGGGACTCTTAAATCTATGTAATGTAACCTAGGGCATTTTCGATTAGAAACTGTCTGCCTCTGATCCTCTCTTTCAATGGCAACAATTTTAGCAGTCCTAAGGCTCTTTTCAATTGCAAATCCTCTGCTAGCTGCACAGCTGGGCAAGAAACTATATGAAAATTAGCGTAAGTGTATGCACAGAGTGATCCATCACTGGAGAGATTTAGGGGAGGTAGCAGAATCTCTGGCCTCTGCTGGTACAAATTCATGCTTTTCTCAGGAATGCCAATGTCACTTCCCAGGGTACAGATGGGTGTGGATTTTTCTCCCAGCACATGCTGAGAGAGGCAACCTGCAAACACAGGCTGGATACGAAGAGAATGGAGAAAACATTCCCAGAGCTCGAGTCAAAAGAGATGGAAACAGGATGGATGCTGACCTAGGACTTTGAAGATTGTCCTACTTATCCAGGCCAGGGTGGACACCAAACCCTAAGCCAGACATGGGACTGGGCTGTACCAGCCTCCTTTTCTTTCCCACCATCTGAAGGGGTGCTGTTCATGCAATTGTGTTTCCATTATAATTATCTAAACCCTCTGTACACCCTTGTGCTGAATCTCATATCACTTTACAGAGTACTGATGATGAAAATTTGTTTTCATTGAGGCATTCCTGATAAGAAGCACCTCCTAAGACAAGACAAAAGTCTTTGTTCAGGGTACTGTGTCAGGTCTGACTGGATAGGTCCCCGAGTACCATCAGTTAAAAACAAGATTCGGTCCCTTAAATCCCCTCTATGTGAATGCTTTCTCATTTTAAGCATAAATACTAAACTTTTCACTCATAAAGGGAGTCCTTGATACCATGTATATATGTGAAAATTCATATTGTAAATACTCAAAATTACAAACAAGATAAATTTAAGTGAGGACAGACATGTAGTTCAGTGTTGAAACTTATGGTTAGAATTAATCAGGCCTTGTGTTCAGTCCCCAAGAGAGAGACAGATTGGGGGAATAGGAAGGAGAGAGAGAGAGAGAGAGAGAGAGAGAGAGAGAGAGAGAGAGAGAGAGAGAGAGAGATGTGGTGGGGGAAGAGAGGAAAGGAAAGGAAGTAATAGAAAAAAAGTAACAAAATGAAAAGGAAATGGTAGGAGAGGAGAGGAAGTGAGGGGACCAGAAAGGAAAGGAGGGAGGGGAGGAGAGAGGAAATGTACAAATGATCCACAAACCTAGGTGCACAAGCCTTTGTAGAAATACTCATATCCACTTCTCCTTCTTTTACTTCTCACGTAATCTAGAGGCTTTTATTGAAGTCTTGAATAAACACTCAGCAGACATGGAGCCTGATCACCACACAACCCAAGTCACAGCCCCATCCTTGCTCTTGGCTTTTCTCTCACTTCTCTGTCCTCAGATACCTTGACCTTCTGTCCTTTACATGATAGTAAAGGTCATTTTGGTTTTGTTTTTTTTTTTTTTTAGCAAATCAGCTTCATTTGTGGTCAGGATAAAAGCTTCCATTTTAGAAAATTGATCATCTGGTTTTACCAAGACATTTCTATTTCATCAGGGATAAGATCTCTCTCTCTCTCTCTTTATACTTTCTACAGTTTTCATTGTGTAAATTTTTAAGGTATAGCAGTCTAACATAAATGTCCAGCAAATGCTCTGTGGTAAAAAATCTTCAACCATCATCAATGTAACTCATCTTGTTTTCTTTTCTCCTCTGTATGCCTAATCTCAGTCCCTTCAAGAATAATGTAAAAAGAAATCCCAAGCATTACATTTGTGTAGGATTTAGTAAAAACGTAAATTAGAAGATTCCAAACTCTTCTACACTGAAACAAGCAATGTTAAATCTTCACCTTAATTTCTTTGAGGATTGCCTAATTTATTGGTTGTATTGTTTGTCTTTTTATCCCTTTGTTTCAGGTGATTGAACCCAGTTACTAAAGCTAACCACTGTTTCTATCACTGAGTTCACCCACAGTCCTGATATATTGATTATTACCAGGCTCACATCTATAATCCTAGCTACCCAAGAGGCAAAGATCAGGAGGATCTTGGTTTGAGGCCAGCCCAAGCAAATAGTTAACGAGATTCTATCTCGAAAAAACTCCATCACTGAAAAAGGGATGTTGGAGCTGCTCAAGGTACAGGCCCTGAGATCAAACCCCAATCTGCAAAAAAACAAAAACAAAAAACGAACAAATGTTAGCAAAGGCAACAGCTGAGTATTTTCCATACATGGAATGAACTACAATGACATGTAAACATGGATGATCTTTGATAGTCCTATGCTAAGTGAAAGAAGCCAACCACCAAACTCCACATATTGCATGGCTCCATTTACATGAAATGTCCAAAGAAGGAAAGTCTGTATCAAAAAAGAGATTGATTTTCCCCAAGGCTGAGGCTGGATATTAAGCAGGAACTCAGAACAGCTAGGGGGCAAGAGAACAGCTTGTGTAGGAGAGTGGCTTGTGAGTCTGGGAGCCATGCAAGTACCATAACAGTAACTATGGGGCCTCTCATGTGGCAAAGCAGCCTGGGCTTTGGCCTCCCTATGGTTCCCTGGAACAACCCAGAGGCCAGCTCTCAATCAGCAGCAGCAAATGTGGAGGCACCAGCGCAACTCTCTTTCCCTCATCCAGAGTCAGGGGAGGCCAGGTGGCCCTGCAGTTTGGAGGGGGTCCACTTCCAGAGAATGGGAATTCTCTTTACCAGGATATGGAGACTGCTCCATCACCAGGAGCATAAAGTTATCATGCTTGGATTGGATAATGCAGGGAAAACTACCATCCTTTACCAAGTTTCTATGAATGAAATTGTGCAAACATTCCACTCTAATAGAAAGTAATATAGAAGAGATAGTGATTAACAATATATGTTTCCTAAGGTGGGATATTGGTCACCAAAAATTTCTTCATTCTCCATGGAATATTTACTATATTAACATAGAGTTTGATAATTGTGGATAATATACACCAATACTGACACAAATCCCCCTACCTTCTTCTTATGGTCAATTTACTTGATTCAGAAGTTCTCATTCTGTATGCACAGTATGTTCAAGCTTTTAACTCTTCCCTGTGGATTCCTTACTGAGTACATGGAGGAGCAGCATGTTTTTATTCACCTGAACCCCTGGAAACTGAACCACATTTGAATACTTTCTATGTCTGCAACAATTGAAATATGTATGCATGCTGTGAAAAGTGGGATGCCTTCTGGAGGGTTGTGACTATTCCTTATTAAATTGGTCTTCAGAACAGGTATGGGCCCATCAGAACTTTATCTCTTGTATGTGAATAAATTCTTTTTGTAGGAATGCGGTGGGGGCCTGTCTCAATACAGTCTCACACTCTCCCATCATCATGTGTATGTATATTCTCTCTCTCTCTCTCTCTCTCTCTCTCTCTCTCTCTCTCTCTCTCACACACACACACACAACCTTCCTTCTCTTTGAACATGGAGGTGATGGGAGGTGAGTGGTATCCAACTATTTGTACACTTGTGACCCCATGGGTAGTAGTAAAAGTTTGGACTCTCCAGAGAAATAGGTAGTGCCCAGCATTGTGTGGCACGCTCACAAGTAAAATACGTACCACAGGAACAAAGGTGGTGATATGGGCATTGTAATATGAATGTATCTCTAAAGATGTCTATGAATTCTATACGAAATTCCACCATGATGTCATTGAGTGTGAATAACCACAAATGTCCACTAGAAACACAAATATTCCAAATGCACCTGAAGAAATATACTCACTCAGGGAACATTTAATGAGAATCACATTATGTCAGCTATGTTCCACATAGCTGGGAAGTTAGAAAATCTCAAATAAGGTCAGGAACATCCCTATTACTAAGAGTCAGGTTTGGGGAGCAAAGTGAGCACAGAGCAGATCAACTGGGATGTTTTTGTCTCACTTCCCTTCTGCCTGTGTCACTGCGGGTTACACGAAGCTGTTCCCACTGCCATGGTCTACTCCACAGTGGTAGACACTCTAATCCTCTGCCTGGATGTTCTGGATGGTCAGATACCAATCCAGCCCAGAGCCTGAACCTGAAAAGCAGTCAGGGATCCCGGCACCCATGTCTCCAACAATGCTATTAGTGCCCACATGCATCACAAACCAGGGGCCCTTCTCTGGACTCTGTTGGTTCCAGTCCACTGTGTAACCAGTCTCTCCACTGCTCAGGGTGCAGGAGAGTTTGGGAATTTGTCTCAGAGAGGTTGTTGCTGAGGGTGGCTGTGTAAGCATAGGCTGGGAAAGGGACCATACCTAGAAAGACTTGTCTCTATTAAGATCCAGTAGGGACATAAGAGAAGAATTGTTTGAGGGAGAGGGAAGGGTTAATGTGTAGTTTGAAGCATTGGTATCTCCATGGAGGAGCTGACCATGGCCTACACCCGACCTGTGAAGAGAGGGAGGACCATGAGGAGAAAAGGAACCCAGGCCATGATGGAGGTGACCCAATGCTGAGTCCTTGAGGCACTCAGTTGAACAGGAATTCCAAGCCTCTTATCCCCTCAGCTTATCTCTAGGTTCTAGGTCCTCCCATGTAAATGTGTTCTCACCAAGCTTGGTATTTAATAAAAGTGGGGACTCAGAGAAAATTCAATTGTATTTGTTTTCAGATGCTTCCCTCCCCCTGGGGTCCAGACATTTACCACACTGTCAGGACTCACAGCCAGAGCCTGTACATGGAATACAGTTGCATTTCCTACAAACTATCAGGTTCCCATTGTTTTTTTTTCAAGCACATCTTTTTCCCCCTGTATTATTGTGCTGGTTGTGGGTACATTGTGGCATTTATACCAGTGCTTATAATGTATCAAACATATTCACCCCCTCTACTGTTCTCCTTTATCTTCCCTCTGCTGATTTCTAATTTCAACAGGTATCATTTTTGCATTTACATACATGTTTACACATTGTCTGCACATTATTCACCCTCCTACCCCTTTTCTCGGGCTGGCTGTTGCCAACCCTCCTCCCTCCCTGGTGAGGACCTGATCCATCCTCCTGTTCTCTGATTTTGTAGGAGAAAAAGAAAAAGGGAGAAAGAAAAACATGACATTTCAGCTTGCTTGAGATAAAGGTAAGTACACAGAGTTTCCTTGTATTTCCATGTATATATGTATTAGAACCCCAGTTGATTTATCTCCTCTAATTTCCTTCATTCTACCTCAGTCCAGTAGTTTAAGATTTCAGCCAGTTCTTGTATAGACAGTATATAAACCATATTCAAGTTCTTCATTTCCTTACTCCTCCCATGCATGACCGTCCCTTTATGTGACTAGTGTTTCATAGCATTGCTGCATCTTTATTAGGTCTATATTCCACATATGAGAGAGAAATGTGACTTTTGGCCTTCTGAGTCTGGCTAACTTCACTTCAGATGATGCTCTCCAGTTATGTCCATTAATCTGTGAATGACAAAATTTCATTGTTCCTTTGGCTCAGGCTCCCATTGTCTCAGAAAATCTCCACAGTGATTCTGCTTATCTGTTGTTGTCATTGGGATGCAACTGCTGATATATCATCTAATCCTGGAGCCTATAAGTTCCACCTGTTCTGACTTTCACACTTCAATGGCAGAGTCCTTTAACTCCTTAACAAACACTAATACTGTGCCCACCTCAGGCTAGAGCTCATCATTGGCTCTGGAGAGAGAACAGGAGCAGAAGACCTAGCCACTTTCCCCAGGGTATTTGGTCCTTCGAATGTGACATCCTGCCCCAAACTACCAATTGATGGCTGAGCGTTGCCATAGAGACTCTGACTGCTTCACTTGGTTAGTTGGCAACTAACCAATGGGGAAGGTGACCTCATATTTCCTAGTTCCAATTTAACTCTGAACTCCACTGCTGATATTGGACTTCAGAAAAAATTGAATTAGACAGATAGAGATTTTAAGAAGGAGATTGCTTTTGCTTCCTTTGGTTTCCAGTCTCCAAATTTGAATTTATTTCCATGAGATCCTTACTACCTAAGTCACTGTAATAAACTCACCTAAATTATGCAGAATAAATATTTATTTGTCCTACAATTCTGATCTATTCAAATTGATTTTGGTCTTAAGTATCTATTTCACATTTGAGCTAAATGTAGTATGAATAAGAACAACAAGAAAAGAACAATGTAGCTTAAGGATCTTGGCAGAATTCATTTTTTTACCAATCTATGAAACTGATTTATGGACTCATTGAAATGCGTGTTCTTTCACCTAGTCCTGCTCCTTTAAAATGAGCTAAATGGTGCCTTATCATTCCTAATGCATTTTGACAGCCCTGCAGCCACAGATGGACTGCTCCATTTTGTACAGACAGGTGTCTATTTACTAGTTTGAGCCAGGTATGGGTGAGTAGTGATTCCCCTCGAGACACTTTAGGATACAGTAGAGGGACTATGGTGGATGAGCTCCACTGTTATACTCTTGGATAGCTTTCATTATCTATACTGGAAAGTGTGGAATGTTATGTTCTGCTTCAGAAAGGAGAGTCCTCAAGATTCAGGAGACGATGGGAGGATGTTGAAAGTGGGGATGAGAATCAGAGCTATGGTAAAGAAGAAGAAAGGAGAAAACTTCCCAGACTTAAGATTTCAGCATAGGTGCATATCCCAATTAGTGCATCTGGATACATTTCTCAATATCACTCAAGATCTTGACACTAGGATTTCACTGCCCTGTGGTGGCAGGAGGAAATGTTCACTCTGCCTGGTAGTGATGATGTCTTGACAGCCATAGGCTGTTCCTGCTTACTCCCTGTATCACTGACTGCTCCTCCATTATAAGGATGTGGCCATAGGATGGACCTGATCTGGAGAGGTCAGTTAATAAAAGCAGCTGTGTCTGGTGAGGATAAGGTATGTGAATATACCTCAGGTTCAGAGAAAATGTAAAGCAAGTGATACTTCTACAAAACTCTTTTACAGTCACTTCAGATATTCCTTGTATGCACATAAGAAATGAAAATCATCTAAACTTATTTATAAAATAATCATTGCTTCATTAGGATGATATATTTGTGCAGTGGACTGCTAAAGTTGCCTGACAACATACCACAGACAGGGTGACTTTAGCAGTAGAAATTTATTTTCTCATACTGTTGGTACCTGGAAGTGAAAGACTAAGTTGTCATCAGGCATCATTTCTCTTGGATCTTCCATCCTTTTTTTGTTTATGACCTGCATATTGTTGTGTTCTCACTTGGCATTTGCTCATTCTGTATTGTCTATGTCCTAATTTGCTCATTATAATAACAACAGACTTACTGTGCTAGGTCTCTACTCTAAAGACCTCATTTAGTCATAACTACATCCTTTCAGGTCTGTCTCCACATGTTGACACATTGGTGGTTACATATTCAAGAAGTAAGTTTGCAAAAACCAAATTTACCCACTACTAGTAAGAAATTACTATGATTATTTTTATTGGGGAGGATGAGTTAGAATATGGTAAACTACTTAAATTAAAAATACATTTTTGTATATATGTTTTCATATATGTTTAATTTTATCTTGCAAGATTTGAATTGTGGATAGATAGATATACATATATATGTAGATAGACATTCATATACATATATACATATGTGTGTATATATATGTATTTACAGTAAGTGGTTGTGTCTTTATTGCCATCTCTTTCTAAAAATTGAGCAACATCCACAGCCCTGAGGCAGAAGACTCTGAATAGCTACACAGACAGAAAATTAAAGTGCATGTCTATCAAAAGGAAATCCTGAAGTTGACACCTATTATTACTATGTTTTGGATTAACCTAGGTCATAGATCCATGTTTTAGAATAACAACAAGGCCCTCCTTGGTCATCCTTTGGTTAATAAACCTACAAAGGACAAGTGTCTCTCACAATTGGGAGTGCTACGTGATGTGACCACATGTATTCCCGCAACACAGGAAACATGAACATGCAGAAAAACACCAGTTTTTGTCTTTCCAGATCCCACTTCTGCATTTCAAGCATTTGTTTCCATTTCTGCCCTAATTTATCTTATTTTAATAAAACAAATTCTTGCACTATTTTCACATTGTGAGGTCCTCTTTTTGTGATCTTTTGAATTGCTTTGCATCCTAAATATCAAGTTCCTGTGACTTTGGTGGAAAGAGGTGGGCAGAGAGTGACCTTTCTTATAAATTTATTCTTCTTCAGTGGGCTATGTATTCTCTGTCAGAACACCAAGTGTAAATCTGGCCCTTTAAGCTGTGCTACAGAAGAGACCATGAAGAAGGGTGTGAGGTAGAAATCCCATGAGGCTTGGAGGGATAGTGATGCCACAGTGAGCAATGGACAGAGAACTGTGATGATGGGTTTCGGATAATCCCCCACAGTGTAGACCCAGATCCTACCATGTCAAATCTTGGACACTCTCCATATATTGTGCATCTTAAGCCTATGGGTCACAATGCACAGTACCTTTTTTTATGACAGTATATAGGATTGAACTCAAGATCTCATGCTTACAAGTTAAGTGCTCTACCACGTGAGCCATGCACCAGGCACTTCATGGTTTTTTTCCCCAAATACTCTTTACGCTTGTGCTACTTCTAGCCATGATTCTCTAACTTATGCCTCGCAAGTAACTGGAATTTCAGGTGTGTGCCAGTGCCAGCACTGCAGTCTCCATGTTATGCTACAACTCCACAGGGAGACGGGGTGAAGAAAATTCAGGTCATTACTGAGATTGAATCCAGATTTCACTGTCCCTGCACTCTCCTCCCACACTCTCCTCCCATCTTCAAATTTATTGTTTCCCATTACTGGATTTTTAAAATAATTTTCCTTTTGATCTTTGGCTTTCCTGAATTCATTTGGAAAAATCCCAAATTCATTCAAGTGAACCATCCTCCATATTTTATCATCACTTGTGCCACTCATGTCGTCTGAGACGCTTTCTAGTCCCACATTTAATGTTGGGAAAGAAGTTCTTTCAGGAAACCCCAAGCACAATATTGAACTTGGTCTCACTCACCCAAATCTAGTCAATTTCTCCTTCAAAAAAAATGCAATTTTCTTCAATTCTTTAAGAGTCAAAATTTTAACTTCTTCTCCCTTGTCCACACACTACACTGATATAATTAAGGTATTGAGAGAAAAAATAAACCATTATTTACCCAAGGTGATACCTTGATAGATATATTTTTTTTACTTTCCTCATTGCATTTTTAAGTTTATTTTAATACCACATATTAGGTTTTGCAATTGTTTTCATACAGAATGTTAATTTGGGCTCCTCATGAAGCAGTTTCTGTGGTATGGTTGGCTTGGAATTCATAAATTTGATGCCTTGCAGACATAGAAAAAGCAATAAAAACCTTGGGGAAAAAGTCATGCAGTGACTTACAGGGGTCACAGCTCTAAGCACATACAGAAGCATATACAGAAAGTTTAGGATGAGTTCCCCTATAAAGCTAATCTATGCACATAAAATGTTAAGTAAAAAATAAGAAAAAACAGGTTGTCAAAATTTCATTTTCCCTGCACCCATCTCATATCTTCAACTTCAATCTTTCCGATTAGTGGAATCTTTTATGAACTTCTTAAACTTTGCTCCTTTGGCATCACTGCAATCATTTAGCACAATCCCACATTGCTTGACATGAACTCTCCTCAACTTTTCATCAACATTCATGCAGGTCCAGTCTCCTGCGGGGATAAGAGAGGCATTTTCAGTTTCACGTTTACTCTTGAGAAACAAAAATTCAAAAGAAATTCCTCCAGAGAAGACCCAAGGACAAGCTTGCATTTGGGTTCATTTGCCGGTGTCTAGTCAGTTTCATGAAAAATGCTACTTTGTGTAATGTCTTCAAGATTCATTATTTTAACTCCTTCCCTGTCCCCATCCTACACTTATCTAAACCAGGTATTAACAGAAAAAAACCCACTATTTACCTACAAGATATCTTGATACATTTTTTAAATTGCCCTTTCCAATGTTAAATTTTTCTTTCAGCCACTTAGTAGGTTTTTGTAAATGTTTTCATAAAAAATCTTACTTTGGGATTTTTATGAAGCAGTTCCTATGCTAGAATTTTTTTGGCCTGTGTTACTTTGTAGCCTGGGGGAACTGCTAGGAATTAGGAGACTGTCCTTAGGGAGGAGGCCATGAAGAGATGGGACATACAGAGGTCACAGATATAAGCACAAGAAGACGAGTATCAGGGACCTCTGAGTAACGGGCACAGCATGTTCACATCATTCCCACAATCCTGCTGTTTAATTTTTAGACTTCTCTATGTTACTAATTATGGTTTTGGCTGGAGGTGTTAACTTCTTTCAGTTTTTGCCCTGGGAGGAAGCACCTCCTGAGAAAAGACTTGGCTCCCTGGTCAAGGGAGTCTGTCATCCCAAAATGGAAAGAACTAGTGAGTCCCAATCTGTGATTCTGGGGCCCACCTTCCAGGCCAGGGTTACATTGAGTGAATGCTCCTCACTGAGCAGGTAGGAGGTAGCATGATTTTCTCCACTTGAGGAAACAGAGGAAGTAAGAATCATCCGAATGTCTTTCCTTCACCTTTCTCTCATTTAGACTGCCTGGAAGCTCAGAAGAGGGGCCGTTGGACTCTCAGGTCACAGAATCACCCATAGTCTCAGGCTAAGTCAACGGTTAATTTATGTTGTGTATTTTTTTTACCCAGTCACTGTGTAGTACACCACTCTCCACCAGCCAGCTTTTTTTCTCAAACCCCTGAGAGGGTCGGAACAGCTTTGCCCCCAAGGAGAGAGCCTGAGAATGGGCAGGTGTCCAGAAACGTCTCTTATTTTCATTACAAATCAGAGTTCTGGGGGTTTGTGCAGGCTTCTGCTGGAACAGTATGGGTAGTGATTGTTCGTTAAAGTTCCAAAGCTGGAGCCATAGATGAATGAAATTGTCCCTCCTGGGGACATGGTCAGAGAAGCTACTGAGTCACTGGCATCTGAGAACTGGACCATGAAACCAAAATCACACGCATATTAGTGACCCAAATAACAAAGGCTGAGGTATCACTCCAAAGGTTGGTATCTGAAATCTATTTTAACATGGGAAGGAAATGAGAAGAAAGTGAATAAAGAAGAGAGGAATAGGTGCCTTAGTGTAGACATCAGAAGGAATCTCCACTCTCATAATTGTAGCTATTCTTTCTTGTGGCCCTTTGTTTCCTACTGAGGACTCTGCATGGAAGGGGTGTGTTTGTGAGATCAATTATGCAAATATGATCCTCTTACCATTCCCTTCCACACAAGGTCTTCACCCCAAGAGCAGTTACACTGTCAGAAGTGGACCTGAAGATTTGTCCCCTGGGAGGAAGCAGCTGCTCTAGCATTGTCATGTGCCAGTAAACAACTGTGCAGGAACTAATATAGTTCAGTCTTGAACTTCCTTACATCTTCTGATAAAATCCACAGCTCCCCTAACTGGCCTTTTGGTCTAAAAGAGTTTGGTCTCTAAGTGGTTTCACCAATAAATGTTGAATTCACTTGGTGATATCTCCCCTTTATTTTCAGATTCAATGACCTGTATTACTTGTCTCTTGTTGCTCATTCCTGGTTTTGAATATTTTTCCCACTTTTCATAGCCTTCTCCAAGTGATTGAACTCAATTTTATTGACATATGGTTTAATTATATCTGAGAGTTTTAATTGAATAAAATGAGTTATTTTCATGACCTATTAACTGAAGGAGCTACTAATTTTTACACTTGGGATATACTACTGGCCTTATTGACAATTATTTTATTAATTTCCTCTAGAGAATTTAAAAATGGAATAGAATTAAAGTATGAAGGGTAGGATTTTATTGGCTTTTGAATTTAAATTTAAGTGACCATACATGTTGTCAACCGGGTCTATAGGAAGAAATTTGAACAAGAAGGTTGGGTTGGTGTTCCTCACTGAAAATACTCAACGCATTGCCTCCTGTATTATTGACCTGAGATGATAGCAAGCTCTCTTCTTATAGTGAGAGAGATTTTGTGTTTACTACACTACCCAGAATTTGCCCATGTATCCTGTGAATACATTTTACTGTACAAAGTGGTATGGTGAAGTAAGGCACACATCAGAGACACAGAGAATTACTATCTGCCACTGACAATAACTCAGATACTGGGGAACAATTATACAATCTGTACCCATGCCTCGTGCAGAGGATATGTTATCACAAAAGAGAATTCACTCAAGGTTGTGGGCCATCAGAATTTTTGAAACTATGCATAATTGGAGACCATTTCACTTCGCAGGTGGTAGTTTCACAGAAAAGTTTATAGAGGAACGATTTGGTGTTAACTCAGATAAATGAAACTCTATATAAAATCCACATAAACAACCTTAGGTCCTTCTCCTCAACAAGATTTAAAGCACTGGCAAGGTATGTCCCCACTGGACCCCATCAGCGTGAGGGAAAAACATGCACATAATTTGGTGTTTCAGCAGGTGACCATGCAGAGAGGCCTCTCTGTGTAGCTTGTTCTTTCTTCCTTTTGATCTTGTTTGACAAACATGCTTTTTCTTTTGTATTGATCAGACATCTGTACATATTGTCTCCAATATCCATTCTGCACACTACTACTTTGAGATGGCCAGAGAATAGCCTTTCTTCTAAATCTGTTCTGTTCCTTTGGGTTGTGAAATCTTTATCAGAGCACAGAGTGTGAAGTTGGCCCTGTGAGCAGTGCTGCAAAAGAGACCACCAGGAAGGGTGTAAACTAGACACACCAGAGGCTGTGATGGTTAGCAATAGACAGAGACACCTGACAAAGTATTTTATGTGATTCTCCACAAGACCCTCAGGGACACATCTCCTCTGATCTAGAACATGGGCTCTTTCATGTCAGATGTTTGTCCACCCTCTGCATTGTGTATATCCTCTCACTGTTATAGTCTCCAGGTTTTTAGCTGCACATGTGTCTGAATACAGGCCTGGCATTGGTTAGGGCATTGCTCTACCATGTCAGTATATCCCAGGCCCTTTTTGCTCTATTTAATTATGTTTTTCAGTTAGGGTCTCATGCTTTCTCTTGGGATAGCCTAAGACCATGATCATCTAACTTCTATCTCTGCATACTTGGAATCTAGGTGTGTGTTAACATGCTGGCCAAGCTGTTTCCATGTTGTACTGTACCTCTTTAGTGTTTCTTGCCCCATCTCTATCAACTGACACCCTTCACATTATGTACTTCAACTTTTTTTTTTGCATAATCCTAAATCTCAGCCTATGTCATAATGTATGTGCAAAAAAGTTGAACTTACAGCATCGTGATTCCTTTGACATGACAGCTCTTCCTGGGAAGCCAAAGCTAAGCTCTTCTTGCTACTCTTCAATACCAGACCTGGGCCATGCTATAGCATCTTGTTTCATGATACTAAGCCTTATTTTCCTTAAAGACCAGTATTTCGTTGTCCTAATCAGTGCCAAAGAGGTAGATCCTGATATAATCTATACAAATTTTATGGTGAATAGTTTAATTTATAGCCACTAAAAAAACAAAACAAATGAACAAAAAAGCCCTTCTTACACATTACACAATTACTATTATGCTGTTCTTCCTGTATCTGGTAATGGAATAAAATGAATGGATTGGGGAAATAGAGGTGACATCCCATCTCCATACAGGAAGTGCCAGTGAGAATCTCCCTTGCAGCTCTTGTCAGATCCTGCTGGACTAGTTGGAATCTCTCTTTAGACTATAATTTATTACTGTTCTTGACGACAAAGAACTATAATGTAGTTCAAAATTAATGCAATCGGACAAACAATGGGGAAATTTCTTGAGATTAAACTGGGAAGAGTGACCAGGCAATGCGGTCAAGAATCATTTGCTTGATTAATAGGAGTTTCATCCTCAACATGAGAATTTAGGAGTTTCTTGGAAGGCATATTGGCACAAAATGACATCCTTAAGGACCCAGATCCCAGGAAATGATCTACACATCCTGGCTCTGGAGCACAGGTTACTTGGGTCTCCTGTGTCATACATGTCAGATTTCTGGTACACTACCATACACGTGTACCATGCATGTACGGAGCTAGACATTTTTTGTATCTCTTTTTTAATTTAATTTTTTATTGTTGTACTGGGTTGGGGTACATTGTGGCATTTACAAGAGTTCTTAAAATTTACCAAATATATCATGTGAATTCATCCCCTCCACTGCTGTCCTTTATTTATGCCTTCTTTCCCCCATTCCTGGAACCATTCAACAGGAAACACTTTTGCATTTATATACTTGTGTACACATTTTTGCACCCTCCTACTCACTTTCCCAACCACCTCTCATCTCCCACTGTACAAACACCCCAACCCTAGGCAGGACCTGTTCCACCTTCCTTTTCTCCATGTTTATAGAAGAAAATAGAAAAAAAGAAAAATGAAAAAAAATGACAGTTTTGCTAGTTTGAGATAGAGGCAGCTACTCAGGGAGTTTCCTTGTGATATTTCCATGAATATATATTATATTATAGCCCAAATTGATTATTCTGCTCTAATTTCCCAAACCCATCATGATTCCTTTATGATTTTAGCCACCAGGATATTTCAGGGTTCTGGGGTCAAGGCCTTTGATACAAAATCTCATTGATATCTGCATCTCAAAAATTTTAAATTTTATCTGCAACTGATTTTCTTACAGGCTCATAGATAAGTGAAATGTTCACACAAATTCACCCACCTACCTGTATAGTTCATTCTATTTGATCATGAAGTTTGCATTTTATGTGCAGAATGTGCTCCAGCTTCTACCTCCTCCCTATGGTTTCCTTACTCAGAACATAGTGGATCAGCAGGTCCTCACATTTCTATACACATGAGCTTATGGAAACTGAGACAAATTTGAATACTTCCCCTGTCTATAACAATTGAAATGTGTACATATGTTTTGAAGTGAGAGATATCCTCTGAAGGGTTATGTCCTTTTCCTATTAAATTGGACCTAAATACAAGTATGTACTATCAGAAAATCATGGCAGAGAGATTCCATTAGAACTTTCTCTCCTACATGTGAACAAATTCCCTCTGGATAATGTGGTGGGGCCCTTTCCAAAGCCTCAGCCTTAGGTGTATCACATTCTTCCACTCTCATGTAGGTTTTCTCTCTCATTCAACCTCTCTCTCTCTCTCTCTCTCTCTCTCTCTCTCTCTCTCTCTCTCTCTCTCTCTCTGACACACACACACACACACACACACACACACACACACACACACATGCACCCTACTTCTGCTTGCACATGGAGGTGATGTTAGGTGAGTAAAATCCAGGCTGAGCATTTTTGCATTTGTGACCTTGTGGATAGGAGACAAATTTGGAATCTCCAGGGAACTATGCAGTGCTCAGCACTGTGGGGAACACTCAAAAGCTTAGAATGTGGGCAAAAGTAACAGGAGATAGTGACAGTGGCATTGTGCTATGAAGATACTGTGAACTCTACACCAAATCCAATGACATTGCCAAGTGGGAATAACCACAGACGTCCATTAGAAATTCAAATATTCCAAACACACTGTAGGAACACACCAAGGGAATACACCCAGGGAATATTTAATGTGAATTGACCACATATATCTGAGAAGGCAGAAAATCTCAGTTATGGTCAGGAACTTACCGATTACTGGCAGTCAAGTTTGGGGAGGGAAGTGAGCACAGGGCAGATCAGCCAGTAGGTTTTTGTCTCATTTCCCCTCTGCCTGTGTCACTGTGGTTACACGTAGCTGCTTCCACTGCCATGGTTTGACCCGCAGTAGTAGACACTCTCATCCTCTGCCTGGATGTTCAGGATGGTCAGATACCGATCCAGCCCAGAGCCAGAGCCTGAAAAGCGATCAGGGATCCCAGCTCCCTTGTCTCCAACAATGCCACTAGTGCCTACACGCATCACAAACCGGAGACTCTTCCCTGAGCTCTGCTGGTACCAGTCCACTGAGTAACCACTGTAGCCACTGCTCAGGGTGCAGGATAGTTTGGCAGTTTGTCCCAGAGAAGTTGATGCTGAAGGTGGCTGTGTCAGCACAGGCTGGGAGAGGGACCCTAGAAAGAGAGATCTTCATTAAAGATCCAGTAGGGACACAAGAGAAGAATTGTTTGAAAGGAAAGAAAATGGCTAATGTGTTGGGAAGAGCACTGGAATCTCTATGGAAGTGGTGGCCATGACCTATACCTGACCTGTGAAAAGAGGGAGGACCATGATGAGAAGAGGAACACAGGCCATGATGGAGGTGTCTCAATGCTGAGTCTTTCAGGCACTCAAGTGAATCAGGGATCCCAAGTCTCTTATCCCCTCAGCTTATTTCTAGGCAGGTTGTTACCCCATCTCCCCACCCCCATGCAAATATGCTCCTTACCAAGCTTGTTAATTTATAGGAATGGAGATTCAGAGAGATAATGCAATTGTATTTGTTTTCAGATCTGTGGCTCCCACTGGTGGTCAGACATTTACCACACCCACAGGACTCAGAAAACCTTCCATGATCCCTGTGTCAGAGCCTGTGCATGGAACCCAGTTGCATGTCCTACAAAATGGTAGGCTCCCATTGTCTCAGGAAATCTTCATAGTGCTTCTGCTTATTTGTTGTCTTCACTGGGATGCAGCTGCTACATCCTGTAATCCTGGAGCCCGTAAGTGCCACCTGTCCTGTCTTTCACTTTTCAGTGGCTCAACAAGCACTAGTAATGAGCCCACCTAGGGCCAGAGCCCATCCTTGGATCTGAGAGAGAACAGGAGCAGCAGACCCAGTCACTGTCATGTAGGTATTTGATCCTTTAAAGGTGATGTCCTACTCACAACTACCAACTCGTGCTGAGTGTTTCTGAGGAGCCTCTGACTAGCAACTGACCCATGGAAAAGGTGACCTGACACTAGATCTTATTTAACTCAGAATTCTACTGGTGAAATTAGACTCCCCAAGCAATTGAGCTAAGTATTTGCAGATTTTAAAAGTAGCTTGCTTTTGGGTTTTTTAGGTTCCATTCTCCAAATTTGAATTTTCTTTAATGAGATCCTTTATATGAAAGTTAGTGTGATGAACTCATTTAAATTACACAGAAAATAAATCATGGTTAAATCTTAAAATTCTAATTTTTTAAGTTGTTTTTGACCTATGTTTCAGTGTTTTTACTGTATTCATGTCATGTTTGTGCAAAATGTAGTATTAAAAAATCAAGAAAACAATGGGGGAGCAATGACACAAACAATGTATGCACATGTGAATAAATGAATATAAATTTAAAAAAAAAGAAAAGAACAATGTAGCTTAAGTATTCTTGCAACATATTAAGCAAATTCAATTATTTTTAACCTAATCTCCAAAACTCTGGAGAGTTTAATAATCTCTGGAGTCATCAAACCTGTGCATTTTTAGCCTAGTCCTACTCCTATAAAATGAGTTAAATGTGCCTCATCATCCCTGAATCCCATATGACAGTACTGCAATCACAACAGGATGGCTTTATTTTGGGAAGACAAGTGTCTATTCACCAGTCTTAGCCAGGGTAGGTTGGGTAGTAATTCCCCAGGAGAACTGTTAGTATTCTGTAGAAGAATGGTGATGGATGAGCTCCACTGCCGTATTGTCAGATAGCTTTCATCATCTACAGTGGAATATATGGAATGTTATGTTCTGCATTGGAAGACAGAGTCCTCAGGATTCAGGAGACTATGGGACCATTATGAGGAGAATGTTGAAAGTGGGGAGAATCAACAGCTGAGGTAAAGAAGAAGAAAGTAATAAACTTCCCAGTCTTATCTAAGATTTCAGTACAGGTGCATATTCCAATCAGGGTATCTGGGTTCATTTCCCAACATCTCTCAAGATCTTGACAGTAGGATTGCCATGCCTCATGTTGGCAGGAGGAATTATTCACTTTGCCTGGAATTGATGAAGCCTCGGCAGCCCTGGATTATTTACTGCTCCTGCAATTTGGCCCTAGCATGGACTTGATCTGGAGAGGTTAGGAAAGACAGCTGGGTCAGGTGAAGGAAAGGTGTGTAGATATGTCTCAGGTGCAGAGAAAAAGGACACCAAGTAATTCTTCTACAGAAAAATGTATTACAGTCACTTCAGATAGTCGCCTTTTGTACATTAGGTACCAATCATTCAAGCTTATTTTTAAAATAGTCTTTGTACATTAGAATGATGCACCTGTGTAGTAGATTGCAGGCTGCCCTAACAAAAAGCCACAGACAGGGTGACTTTAACAATAGAAATTTATTTTCACACACTTTTTGGAGCCTGGTAGTGATGTACCAAGTTGGCAGCAGGCTTCATTTCTCCTGGGTGCTCTGCCCTGTATTGCAGATGACCAGGATCTTTCTGTGTTCTCACTTGTCATTTGCTCATCCTGTATTGTCTGTGTCCTAATTTATTCTTATAAATAAATCCAGACATATTGAACTATGTCGCTACTCTTATGACCTTATTTAGTCATCCGTTCAGGCCCTATTTCCAAAACAGACACATTGGTGGTTACATGTTCAAGACGTTATTTTGAAAAACAAAATTCACTCAATACCAATAAAAAACTACTATGATTATTTTTGTTGGGGATGATGAGTTCGAATAGTGTAAACTATGTAAATGCAAAACACTTTGTGTATATGTTTTCATATATGCATATTTTAGCTTGAACATTTTAAATTGTGAATACATATGTATGTATATGTATTTATAGTAAGGTGCTTGGTACTCGTAGCCATAAGTTTCTACCAATTGAGCGACATCCACAGCCCTGAAGCTGAGAACTCTGAATAGCTACAGAGACAGAAATTAAAGTGTCTGTCTGGCAAAAGGAAATCATCAAACTCACACCTAATCTTACTGTGACTTGCACAAGCCTAGGTCATATCTCCTTGTTTTTGAATAACAACAAGGCCCTCCTTGGCCATCACTTGGTTAAATCGACCTACCCAGAGTCAAGTGTCTTCATAATCAGGATTGCAGGGGTATGACCGCATGTGTTCCCCCAAAACAGAAACTACAAGACCAGAGAAAACCACCTTTTTAAAAATCTTCTCGGCTCCCACTCCTCCATTTCAAGCAAGAGAGCTTCTCTCTCCATTTGTTCCTATTACTGTCCTAATTTATCATCTTTAAATAAAATAAATCCTTTCCATATTTTCACCTCGTGAGGTATGCTTATTTGTGATACCCTTTGAAGTGCTTTGCATCCTGAATATCAAGCTCCTGTGACTTGTGTGGAAAGAGTTGGGCAGAGAGGGGCCTTTCTTGTGAATTTATTCTTCTTCAGTGGGCTGTGCGATCTCTATCAGTGCTTGGTGTATCTCTATCTGTGCTTGGTGTTCACCAAGTGTAAAACTGGCCCTGTGAGCTATGCTGCAAAAGAGACCATGAGGAAGGGTGTGAGCTGTACACCTCAGGAAATTTATGAGGATAGTGCTTCCATGGTGAGCAATGGACACAGGACCCTGATCATTGGTGCACATGATCCTCCACAGTGGGCCAAGAGCCAGGCCTTTCCTTGTCATATCTTGAACACTTTGCATGTAATGCACACTCAGCATTTTTGTGGCAGTGTATGTGTTTGACCTCAAGAGCACATGCTTTCAATCAAATGCTCTAGCACTTAAAACATGCCCCAGGCCATTCATGCTTTTTTTTTGCAGGTAAATTCTCACACTTTATACCTGTGCTGCCTCCAGCCATGATTCTCTAACCTCTGCCTCCCAAGTAACTGGGATTTCAGGTATGCTCCAATGCCATCACTGCAGTCTCCATGTTATTCTGCAATGCTTCAATGTTTCTTGCCATAGTTCTACAGTACCCTGCACATGTGAAGTTCAGATTGCTTTTTTTGAGCAATCCTGGAATTCAGCCACCTACAGATGTATCTGCAAAAAGCTGAGCTGAGCTTGCAGAGATCTGAGCTGCTTGACAAGACACCTCTACCTATTGCAGCCAAATCTAAATTCTCTTTGCTTCTCTCCTATACCAGAGCTTGACAGAGCCATAATCATCCCTTTCATAATGCTAAGCTCAATTTCCCTTAATGGTTAAAATTTCATTGTCACAATCACTTCCCAGGAAGTTGATGCTAACATAGTGCTCAAAAATGTTTATATGAATAGTTTAACTTATATTTTCTTGGGTAAACTTTTTATCCACTAAACGATTACTCCAATACAAGCATCTGTTAGTCAGTAGAGAATGAAGGGATTAATAAACTGAATATGACAGAAAGCAGTACTTCAGGAGCTCTTCACCATGCAGGAAGAATCAAGGAGCATCTCTCTTGGTGCTCTTTTGAGATGCGCAGGTCCTTGGGCTATACTTTATTATTATTCTAGACACCAAATAACTGATATATTTCAACACTAAGCAAATTGTACAAACATGGGTGATACTTCTTATAATTAAACTAGGGTAAGTGAGCAGGTGGTGAAACAAAAAACTTTATATTTATTTTATAGGAGTTTTACCATCAATCTGGGAATTTGAGAGGTACCACAGGCTTATTAGGAAACAGAGGACCAAGATTTCCTAAGGTTTCAGAACTCAGTGAATGATGCACAGAACCCGGCCCACTTGCATGGAAAATAGAAGGGTCAGAGTACAAAGGACCTGAGTTTCCTGTGTCATATACCCTGGAATTTTGATAGCCAGGTGTAAACCTATATCACGCATATGGGAGCTAAACATTTCTCTGAAGTGGAATGTTCTCTCTACATCAGGAGACATAAAGAGATTTTCTTTGCATGGGTTCCCTGAAGGTTAGATAAAGAGCACCAGAACTTCTGGTAGTAGATCATATGGAGAAGCTAGATTGTGTCCCTTATGTCACCTTTCCTATAAATGTGAAAGAGAGAAGACAGATATTATGACTCGGGGGCTAATTCTAGCACTAACTGTAATTGCATTCATGTCAGATAATTTAAATTTGGAAAAGAGTCACAGTCCAAGTCCCTAAGAAGTCTGAGTTATATGTCCCACTTCCCCATCTACCTGTGTCACTCTGAAGATCTGCACTGTGCCCAATCATATCAATCATATAGTCATATGTCCCTATAGAGGCCATCATCATCATGATGGTTACAGTCAGTCTTATCATGAGACTAGACCACAGTTATGACAAAAAACCCATCATTGACTGACGCAAGTTTTGATCCAAAGTAGTGGCTGGGACCCAGAACTCTGGTGCTCATTTGAGTCTGAGTAATAGTACAAAAGATAACTAGAATAGCTTCCTGGTCTCTGTGGTACAGATTCATGTTTTTCTCAGCCACGTTGATATCAGCTTTCAGGGTGCATCTGAGTATGTCTTCTATCCCCAGGAATGTGGAGAAGAAAGTTTTCTGAGTCAGTACAGGCTGAGAGAGGCAACCTGCAAATACAGACGCACAGGGTGGGTTATAACAGAGCAGGGTTAACCTTTTCAGGGCTTGAGTCAGAAGAGATGGAACCAGTCTGGGTGCTACGCCAGGATTCTAGGGCCTGTCCCTACCTGCCCAGCCCATGATGAACACAAAACCCTGAGTGAGATATGGGGCTAGGCTGCTCCAGGCCTCCTTCTCTTTCCCACCATCTGAAGAGGAGGGCTGCTCAGGCAACTGTGAGTCCATTATGACCATGCAATCTCTCTGTAGGCCATTGTGTTTGGAGTTCAGCTCATATCACAAACTAAGGATGACTAAAATTTGCTAAAATTGAGACATTCTTGGGAGGAAGCACCTCCTGAGACAAGACAAAGGGACTTGCTCAGGGGACTGTGTCAGGCCAGACACAATAAACTCCCTGATTTCAATCCATTAGAACAAGATCTAGCTTTTGAGGCCCATGTATGTATGATCTTATCTGAACAGCTCTGCAGGGACCAGAGTGAAGTCGTACTGCATCCTCTGCTGAGCACAGGACACCTTCCCATGACCCAGAGATCACAGTCCAGCTGGTTTCTGTGGCAGAGAATACTGTCTCCATTTATACCCCCATGGCTGGATTCCTTTGTTTGCTCATCTTGAGTAGATGAGAGCCAAACTTTTCGCTCAGCAAAGGAGTCCTTCTCTTGGGGGTTCAGGCATGTACATACATTAAAATTTATGTTATAAAGACTCAGAATTTCCCACAAGATAAATGCCAAGCAATGCTGGACATGGAGCTAAGTCACCAAGCCTATGCTCAGAATGAACCAGCCCTATATTCAGTCCCAAGGTAAGAGAAGAGGAGCTATAGTGGGGATGAGGAGCAAAGGCAATAGTAAAAGAGAGAAAAGAAAGAGAAATAAATAATTAAATATAAAGGAGAGGAGAAAGAAAATGGAAAGGAAGGGAAGGGAAAGGGAAAGAAAGGGGAGGGAAGGAAAGGGGAAAGAAGCGGATATGTGTGACATCACTGCATCATCACTGACGAGTCCATGGTTTAAGCAGCCCCTATTCAGTTCAAATAAGTGAGGTGGACTGGGATTTTTATAACCATAAGCTGATTGTTATGATCAAATGAAACTGTGTGATAAATGTTTTAAAAATCACATAATAGTTTAAGATTTTTAATAGGGTTTAGATTTGATTTCTTGATTTATAAAATAGTTTATGTAGTCTTAATATTATTGTTACACAATGAAACATTTTTTTATTTAATGTAGTGTGCATTAGCTCCATATTTTGTACTTTTCTGGATATTTGTGCCATGAGTTTATTTCAAATTTTTCAATGGGTGTTGTTCAGTTTGTTAATATTATGATTGGAGTTTTCCCTGAATGTATTTTTATACTCACTTTTCCAGTCTAAAAATGAAGTGCAATGATTTTGTAGACTTATTGACTATCTGGGCAGGAAGGTGCAGAAGCCATTACTTCCTCTCTGTTCTTACATCCAAATCTACTTTCATTCTGCAAATGATCCCCAAACCTCAGTGCAAAGGCATTTATAGAAATAATTCATGTCCATTTCCACTTCTTTCTCTCCTCATGGCATCCATAGAGACCTTTTTTATTCAAGTCTGGAAGGTCCATGGTGACCACCCACTGCTTTTTGAATAAAACCCAAATTCCTCAGCTGATCACCCCACAGCCCATGTCACAGTCCTTCCCCTGCCATGGGCTTTTCTCTCACTTCTCTCCTCAGTCACCCTCACTTCCTCTCCCTATCATGGCCTCATAGGTCATTTGTAGTAAATGAGCTTCATTCGTGGTCCTGGTGAAATCTTTCATTTTAGAAAACTGAACATCTGTTTACATGAAGACATTTACACCTCATCAGGAACAAGTTCTCTCTCTTTTCATATTTTCCACTGTGCAAAATTTTTAAGGTACAGAAGTCTGTAACACAAATGCCTAGAGCATCCATCGTTCCATCTCATTCATCACTCATCTTGTTTTCTTTTCCCCCATTTTATGGCTAATATGAGTCTAGTGAAGAATAATATTAAAAGAAACCCCAAACATATTATCATTACATTTGGATATGATTTATTATAAAAATAATTTATAATATTCCCAAGTCTAGTACACTAAAACAATCAATGTTAACTATTCTCACTTAAGTGGATTTTTGCTTTAATTCCTCCAAGGATTACCTAATTTATTGGTTGTATCTTCTTTCTTTTTCTGGGTGGATATTGAACCCAGGTCTTGGAGCTAGTCACTATTTCTATCTCTGAGCTAACACCCCAGCCCTGCTATATTGATTATTAAAAGTTAGGTGATTATAACAGCTTAGTATTTTTCAATAAAAAGGTGTGAAGTACTGTTACGTTACAGCATGGATGATCATGGAGTATGTGATGCTAAATGGAAGAAGCCAACCAGCAAAATTCCACATACTGCATGATTGATTTACATGAAATGTTGAGAAAAGGAAAATCTATGCCAGGAATCAGATGGGTGCTTATACAGGGTTAGGGCTGTAAATTCAATATGGTTTCAAAACAGCTAGGAGCAAGAGAAGAGCTGGAGTAGGACTGGGGCCTGTGATGTCTACAAGCAAGGGAGCATCATCCCTTCAGCTACCAAGCCTTGTGCTTGACAGGGATGTCTGGACGTTAGCCTTACTCTGGTTCCATGGAAGTGGCCAGCGGCCAGGGCTGACGTGGCAGCAGCAGATGTAGAGGCCTCAGTGCATCTCTCTGTTCCTCAGCCTGAGCCAGGTGAAGGCAGCTCTCCCAGGAGGCTGGAGAGGGTCCTCTGCTTAAGAATGGGAATTGTCTTCATCAGGGTATGGAGACTGCTCAATCTCCAAGAACACATAGTTATCATTCTTGGGTTAGGCAAGTCAGGGAAAACCACTGTCTTTCACAATTTTCTATGAATGAAGTTGTACTTATATCCTCTACAAGAGGAAGTAATGTAGAAGAGATATAGTGATCAATAGTACACATTTCCTAGTGTACTAGAATCACTTCATTATTGCTGGAACATTTACAATACTGATAGTTTGTAATAGTTGTTGTCAATAGTATGGGCAGAATTTCTGAAACTAGAGAACTCTGCAAAATATTGGTTAAATATTGGTTAACACATAAGAGCCTAAAAAAGCTGGATTGCTGATAGTTGCTAATAAACAAGATGTTACAGAATGCATGATTCTTGCAGAAATCTCTCATATTTTAAAGTTAACATCTATTAAAGATCACCAGTGGCATATCCAGGCAATCTGTGATCTTACTGCAGAGGGGTTGTGCCAAGAATTTGAGTGGGTTATGTCACCACCTCAGTTGAGATGACCTCTACTGACCTCTTGTCATAGACTTTGTATAAATGAAGTGCTGAACATTACCTAAAAGCTGAAAAATTTAATGGTTTAGATGTATTTATAATAAACTGATTTCAACTTTTACTATAAGTAGAATAAGTAAGAGCACTTATTTGAAAACACAGATGAAGTCTCACCTTATAATTTGCTTTCCATTTTTCCTTCCAAATTAAGTTATTAAAGTTGTGGTTGACATTTTTCTCACAATGAATCCTCTCAGGACATTGTATAGCCTGTGGTAAGTACAAAGAGATGGCAGGCATTTTGACCTTTAAGAGTTTTATAATCAGTATAACCCTCCCTAGTTGAATTTTGTTCTTTTTCTTGTTCCACTAAATCAAAACACAAATTGGCACAAGTATTGTTTTCAATTTTTAAATTTCTTCTTTTATTATCATATTATTGTTGTACTGGGAGTGCATTGAAACATTTACAAAAGTACATATAATATATATTAATCAAATTCACTCCCTCCATCATTATCTTTGATCCAGTTCCCTTCATTCCTAGGATAGTTTCAACATATCTCATTTTTCCAACCTCACACCCAAGTATATAATATTTTCACCATTTTCACCTTCCCACACTGTTCCCTTATATCTTCCTCCCTGCCACTGGCATCAATCCTCAGACAAGACCTGTTTTACTTCATGGTCTCTGTTTTTGAAAAAAGACATTTTTGTTTGTCTAAGATATCGATACAGGAAGTTTCATTTTGGCATTTCCATGTATATATATACTATATCCCATCTTGTTTTTATTTCCACCATTTTTCTCCTACCATAGTCTCCTTATGATAATTTCAACAGGTTTGGAAATTCTATATTCATTCTTGTATAGAAAGCACATCAACCATATTCCCCATTTTTACTTCCTTCTTTTAGCCTCCTTCTTCTGTGAGTGACTTCCCATTAGTCACTAGACTAATGGGAATGACATGGTTTTCATTCTTATCCTTCATATTTTAGGAGCCTATTAATTGTTCAGTGGGATTTTGCCATGGTATTATACCTGCACATGCATTGTGCTTAAGTCAATCTCACCCCTTCGACAGTACTTCCAATTTTTAATGTAATATTAATTATGAAAAGTATTTGGCTTAAGATTATGCATGTATTGTGTATGTACCTTAAGCTTAGGTTAATGGGCTTGCTATGTTTCAGAAAAAAAGCAAATAGTGCAAACATTAATAATATTACTAGTTATCACCCTAATGTGATAAGTAGTGGTAGTGGTGTCAAATGCCATTTTGTACCTACACTTATGTTCTTTGTATTGTACTAACCAATCCCCCACCCCCAAAATATTGAGCTGCTCTTGAAAGAGAATAAGAAAAAGAAATGTTTGGCATTTTATATCTATATTTTGTTGATCAGTGATGCATATGGAAATATGCAACCCAAATGAGTAGAATATCAGTCAGGTTCTTGGCTCTTATGCTACTAATGCGCAGAATTGAAAGTGAACAATTATCAGATTATTCCTTTTTCTAGTCCTTATGCCATCTAAATTATTGAATAAGATGTTATTGAAGTATAAATTGTGATTAAATCTATCAAGTGACTTCTTCTTAATTGAGAACTATCCTGTGCAATGTATCTACTCAGAAAGGTAGCATTCTATACATTTTATAAAATAATTTTGTTGTAATATCTAACATTCCCTGATCAGAACACTCATAAATTCTTGCATCCCACATGGAAGAAGTAAGAGAGATAAAGGTCCATTATAGGTGAGGAATGCACTGTAGTTCCTGCCATATCTTTACAGTGATATAATTTTTAAATTGTTTTGCATGTTTTAAGTTATTACTAATATGAATTAATTGTATGAAGAGATTTAATTGTGATGTTTCCATACATGTTTACAGTGTTTAATTCTCTGTTAACCTGTGTATTTCATCTCTCACTTTAAATAATTTTTAGCTACAATTTTCATTTTTACAAATTTTCTAATTAATGGGATTGAACTCATGACTTGTGCATGCTGGGCAAGTTCTCTTACACTGAGCTACAAAACATTTTCATTCTACTAAAACTGTCTTTCATAGAGCAAAGTTTTATATTGGCTGAATTCCCATTTATCAATTTTTGTTTCATTTTTTAATAGAATCATGTTAAAATTTATTTAATTTCAAGGCTTGGCAGTGTTTTTAGGAAAAATATCATTTAGCTTTAATAAGCCTATTAAAATTTTACAATATAACATGTAATGTAAATTTTTTATCTTTTCTCCTTTTTCTTTTATCATTTTTACATTTACTTACATGTGTATATATTGTTTGTCCTCCCCTGCTTCTGGGCAGAACCTGGTCTGCCCTATTCTTCAATTTTGTTGAAGACAAAACACAAGAGATAATAAGAAAGATGTATCATTTTTGCTAGTTTGAGATAAAGATAGGTATACAGAGAGATTCCTAGCATTGCTTCAATGCACTTGTGTATTGAAAACCACATGGGATCCTCTTAGCAGACCTCATCACTACCTACTCTGGTCCCCTTCCCATATTGGCCTCTGCCAATTTAAGACTACTATATTTGCTCCTTAACAGGGAACACATCAACCACATTCAAGTTTTATGGGTTTTTTTTCCTTTCCCTATTTCTCCTATGTGTGCTCTTCCCTTAGTGTGTGACCCATGTCCAATAATATTATCACATTTGTTTTGGGTCTGTAATCTGCATAGGAGGAAGAATATGTGATTTTTGGCCTTCTAAGCCTGGCTAACTTTGCTTAAGATGATGTTCTCCAGTTCCATCCATTTACTTGTGAATGATAAAATTTCATTCTTCTTTGAAGAGTAAAATTATATCGTGTATAAATACCACATTTTCTCGATCCATTTGTCAGTTGTGGGGCATTTTGGCTGTTTCCATAGTTTGGCTATTGTAAATAGTGTTGCAATAAACATGGATGTGCGGTTGCTTGTCTAATAACTGGAGTCACATTCCTTCGGGCTTATCTCTAGGCATGGTATTGCTAGATCATATGGCAGATCTATGTTTACTTTTTTAAGGAGACTCCCTATTGTTTTCCAAAGCGGAAATGCATTGGGTACATTCCCATCAGCAATGCATGAGGGTTCCTTTTTCCCTGCATCCTCACAAGCATTTGCTGTTGTTGGTGTTCTTGATGATAGGTATTCTAACAGGGGTGTAGTGGAATCTTAGTGTGATTTTGATTTGCATTTCTTTTATGATCAGGATTGGTGAGCATTTCTCATGTGTTTTGGGGCCATTTGGATTTCTTCCTTAGAAAAAGTTCTGTTTAGTTCAGTAGTGCACTTCTTTATTGGTTCATGATTTTTAAGTTTAATTTTTTGATCTCTCTGAATCTTCTGTTTGTCAGTTCTTTGTCTGATGTATAGCTAGCAAATATTTTCCCCTACTCTGTGGGTGGTCTCTTTAATTTGGAGACCATTTCTTTTGTTGTGCAGAAGGTTTTCAATTTCATGTAGTTGCATTGGTCCATTCTTTCTCTTAGCTGCTGGGATGCTGAGTTCTACTGTGGAAGTCTTTGCCTGTACCTGTTATTTCCAGGGCATTCCCTCCTCTTTTGTGTACTAACCGCAAAGTTTTGGGTCTGATATTAAGGTACTTAACCCACTTGGAGTTGATACTAGTAGAGGGTGACAAGCATGCATCTACTTTCAGTTTTCTGCAGGCAGATAACCACTTTTCCTGGCAACATTTGTTGAAGAAGCTGTCTTTTCTCCATCACATGTTTTTGGTGCCTTTGTCAAAATTAAGGTGGGCATAGCTGTGTTGATTGATATCTGGGTCCTCTATTCTGCTCCACTGGTCTTCACATCTGTTTTTCTGCCAGTACAATGCTCTTTTTATTGCTACGGGTCTGTAGTATAGTTTGAAGTCCATTTGATTTATAGGACCAGTTAGTTCTAGGATTTGTTTGTTGATTTTTGGTATGGATGACCTATATATTGGTGATAGGTATTAAAGTCTCCTACTATCACTGTGTTGGAGTCTATATGTGCTTTCAAGTTTTTTAGTACATGTTTGATGAAATTGGGTGCACTGACATTGGGTGCATTTAGGTTGATAATTGTTATTTCCTTTTGATGTATTGCACTTTTTATTATTATGAAGTGTCCTTCTTTATCTCATTTGACCAATGTATGTTTGAAGTCTACTTTGTCTGATACAAGTATTGTACTTCTGCATGTTATCTGGGGCTATTGACTTGTTATATCTTCTTCCAGGCTTTTACCCTAAGTCAGTGTTTATTGCTATCAATAAGATGGATCTCTTTTAAACAACAGATTGTTGCATCCTCCTTTTTAATCCAGGCTGCCAAATGTCTTTTGATGGGGGAATTGAGTCCATTAACATTCAGTGCTAATATTGATAGGTATGTGGTGATTCTTGCCACTTAGCTGTTTTTGGTGTTTAAGGATTTGATTATGTGCAGTCAAATCAATGTTACTCTCTGATTGCATGTCTTTTCTCCTATGGATTGATGCTTCCTGTCCTCTTGTGGTTTTGTCTGCTTTCATCTTTTGTGTACAGAATTCCTTGTAGAATCTTCTGTATTGGTGGCTTGGTGGTCATATACTCTTTCAGTTTCTGTTTATTGTGGAAGATTTTTATTGCTCTGTCAATTTTGGGTAAAGTATCCTAGGGCTGAAGTTATTTTCATTCAGTGCATGAAATACCTCACTCCAAGTGCTTCTTGTTTGAAATTTCCATTGAGAAATCTGCTGTGATTTTGATGGGTTTACCTTTTATAAGTTATTTGTTTTTTCTCTCTTACAGCCTTCAATATTCTTTCTATGTTCTCTAAGCTTGTTGTTTTGATGATAATATGGTGTGGGAGGTTCTATTTTGATCAAGTCTGTTTGCTGACTATGCTGGGTGGGATTTTCGTGGCTGTAAGGTGCAATTACAGGCTGATTTAAGGGTCAGTCTTTGAATTTTATTTGTACCTAATGTGATGACAGTTATTATTTTGTCTGGGAGCAATCAGAGTTACTAAAGTGTGGCTTCAGTGTGTCAAGGATGTTTCTGGAGTCACAGAGCTTAGATCTGATTCCCTACCTTAACCACTATTTCTCTAATGTCTTAACTTTTGTTTATGCATCTTGTTCATGATGTTGTTTATATGAATCTGTTGCATAACTCAAGACCATAAAGATTTTGCCCAGTTCTTTGTTCCATAAAATTACATAGATTTCTATGTATGAATTTCATAGATTTTCTATGTTTTACATTTTGGTCTTTTATCTATTTTGCATTAATAGCATCGTGGTGAAATAGAAGAACCAAATTTCACATCTGAAGTGCTTTTTATAAATCAAATGCAGTGAGGGTCTCATTGGGATTACTTCCAAAATCCACTTTTAAATCCCAGCAATATAAAACATGTGTGTTAAACAGACTGCAAACCTGAAGCAAATCCTTGGCAAACTGCACTGAGCAGCTGCTTGCATTTTTGTGCAGAACTTCCTTACTAAATTGGCCAATTATGGCCTGTGACCCAGTCACACCCTAGTATCTACTTTTCTTGGATTAGTGAAAAAATCATAGAGAAAGACCAAGAAAAGAGTAGAAAAGTGTGCAGAAAACATGTAAAGAGCATAAGTGGATCACACACTGCCACAGATTGACACAAAAATAGAAGTGAAAATTCGTAACAGTGGCCATTTGTGAATTTCAGTGTTTGATGCTATTATTCTGAAGACCTATACGAACTGCTTCCTCTGAAACACATTATACACCTTGAAATTGTCCAAATCTGATGAAATCAACCTTTAATATGTCTTGCAATCTCATTTATATAGTGGAGGAAATCTAAAACAGAATTACAGCCATGTTGCACAATTTCACATGCAATTTTCTTAGTTTTGAACAGCAATGAAACTAATCCTTCACTGTCACAAATCTCTAGGTTGTTCCTGCTCAGAGGTCACCAAGTGTTCTCAGAGATAGTGACAAGTACAGGGTTCCAGGCAGGGATGATAATTTACCACCGGTTAGATTCTGGAGTTTCTAATCAAGAGAAGCTCTTGGAACAGTAGTATCTGCAAAAATAATTCCACATTGCATTTAAACCAGCAAGAAAATACACGTAGAGAAGATACACTTAAAATATAAAGAAAATTTTCAACGTCCATGATAATACTAGAAGAAATACACATCACAAGTATTCAGAGAAGTACAAACTAAGTAGCTAATGTTAATTCCATAAAATATGTGCGAAGCCCCACTTAGATGCATCTTGCATGTAATTCTGCATATCTACAACTAATATTTTCATGTATGTACCTGTTTGCACCTCCCTTAGAAAAAGTATTGTTGATGAATGACCGGACTTACACTCACCATACCCATCATGATGGAATAAAAGACAAAGGAGTCAGGCTATGGATGTGTAAGTAAAGGCAGTGACCTGGTCAGCTACAGAAACCAGCTGAATTCTCAGATCCCATGGAGATGTGTCCTGTGACCCGCCGAGGGCACTTTGGGACTGCACTCTGATCCCAACTGATCTGCTCAGTTAGGACCATCCACACACAGAGTGCTCGGAATCTGGCTCTTGTGATTGATGGGCACTCCAGGTGTTTGTCCCGTCTGGTCTTACACAATCCCCTGAACAAGACTTTGTCTTGCCTCGAGAGATGTTTCTTCCCAGGACTGCTCAATTGAAGGAAATCTTCATCCTCCTTATCCTGTAGTGGTAGCTGAGCTCCAGTACCAAGATTCAGGGAGGGATGGACAGTCATAATGGGAAGACATTTGTATGAACATATTCCCTCTTCAGAGGGTGGAAAAAAAGCCCAGTGCCATGTGGGGATAAGGGTTCTGCCCACCATGACCTATATGCCAACCCACTCCTTCTGTTCATCTCTAGTGGCACAGGAAGGGACAGTCCTCAGAATCATGAGGCTGCACTCATTCTGCTTTAATCTCTTCTGTTTAAGCACTGAGGAAGTTTCCTCTGCTTCATTCTCAGTCACCATCTATGTCTATTTGCAGATTGCCTCTCTTATCCTGTGCTGACTCAGTCACCACCCTCCACATTCCTAGGAACATCAACCACACTCACCTGCACCCTGAGAAATGACATCAGCATTTATGAGAACAACATGAGAGGTAAGGGAGCCCTCTCTGTTATCTCTTGTACCTAAGATTTAGATAATCACCAGAGCTCTGTGTCCTCAGCCATTACTTTGGATCAAAAACTGCCTCAGCCAATATTGGGCATCTATTCATTCTGGGGTCCAGTCTGATGAGGCTGACTAGTAGTGTATGATTGGTCATTATGATGGTCTCTGTAGTGACACAGGCAGATGTGAAAGAGGGTCATAAGACTCAGCCTACTCAGGGTCATGGAGTAGAGTCTTTCCCAAATTTAAATGAACTATTATTGATATACTAACAATTAGTTTTATAGTTAGCCTCAGGAACATCACATCTTCCTGTTCTCTTTCCCATGTAATGCAGAAGTGAACTAATTATTCTTCCCCCCATCTGCCAAATGATTTATAAGGAAGGTCTGATGCTCTTTACCTAATGTTCTAGGCACCAATGCAAACACAGCCTCTTCTAATTGTTCTCCCAAATCTGATAGAACATTTCTCTCCAGAGGCTGTTTAGCTTGCCACATGTACGGTGCGGTTATATAATTAGTGTCAGAAGTCCAGGATGATAAAAGAGACCAGGTCCCCATGCCCAGCCTCTTCTATTTCCTATGAACCAGGGTCAATATTTGTGGATCCCTGATCTCTGAAACCTTAGGAAATCTGGATCCTCTTTCTCCTAATATGGCCTGGACTACTCTTAAATTCCTAGCTGGAGGATGAAACTCCTATTAATTAAGCAGATGGCAATTGGCCTCATCACCTACCAGTTTCCTCAGTTTAATCCCAAGGACCACTCCCCTTGCTTTCTGATAGGGTTACTGTTGAAATGTATCAACATCATTTGGATATAGACTAATAATAATGTGTAGCACAGAGTAACCCTTCCTGGTCCAGCAGCATCTCACAAAAGCTCCAATCACGATGCATGGTGATGAACTCCTAAACCATGCTATCTGTCATATCCAGTTTACTAACAGTTCAATTCTTTATGATTACAAGGGAGTAGGAGAGGGGATAAGAACAATTGATTAGTGGATAAAAATTGTATTATATACACTATAAACAAACTATTCACCTATGGTGAATTATGAACTAATTCAGAAAATAACATTCTAATCTTGACAGACAATTTGGGTCAGCATTATGAAAGAGAATTCTATCTATTGGCCAAGGTCAGGTATTGAAAACAAGCAAGGTGAGCCCACCTTTGGTTGCCACACACAGATCAGATCCCTGCGAGCTCAACTTTTTTGCAGATACATCTCTACATAGGATGAGTTTCAGCATTTCACAAAAGAACAAATTACACAATGTACAAGATGTCAAAGGACAGAGCTGGCATGAGATGCACTGAAGAGATGCATTATAACATGGAGACTGCAATGCCAGGTGTGTTGGCACATGCCTGAAATCCCAGCTACATGAAAGCCAGAAGGTAGAGAATCATGGTCCAAGATGGTCCAGGAAACTAGTGTGAGTTCCTATGGAAACAAAAGCAATAAGGGCCTTGGGCATGGCTTAAGGCATAGTGTGTTTACCTAATAAACACTGGACCTTGAGCCCAAACTCCTGAAACTCCAAAAAGTAAATGTAGACTCTACATTGTGATCCTTAGAGATACTACACACAAAATTTAGACAGTGAACAAAAAATATGACATGGATGTGCCTCTTTACTCTTATGCAGATTGCAGCAGATCTCCTTAAACCCCTAGAATTCTTGGATTTTCTTCTTTATATCTTTTTCCGACTCATGACTGGAGAGTCCTGAGTTAGGATCTTTGCCCTTTATTCTCATCTTCCTTTGGGAAAATGAAAGAGGGTGAATTTGGGAGCCTAGTGCAACCTGAAAGCAAACTATGTGCCTGGGGTCCTGGCAGATGTGATTCCTGTGGAGTTGGACCACTGTGTAAACTGCCTGGACAGTTTGTCTGACAGGGAGGAACAGGAGTCTGAGTGAGGAGAAATGGAGGAACCTGTGAGCCCAGTACTCTATATGGGGAGCCTTGTAAGAGGTGGTTAAACTCCTTTAGCTGAAAAGCACTGACTCCTTACCTGTGTCTAGGAATTACCTAAATGCAGGAGAAAAACATGGCATCTCTGCCTTAATCTTTTATTTATTTTTGTACAGTAGTAGTTTATATCATCATTCACTTTTCTAGGCTCTTGATTTGCTTCTTATTCTCTTGAATACCTGCTCATCTCAGAGTGAATCTGGGACTTGTCTATACTGGAGTTTTACTCATTCATTAGGAAGAATGACCCCATGTGGTTTGAAAGTAAGTAGATGCAATTGGAGGACATTTTGTTAAATGAAATAAGTCAGGTTCAGAAAGTTAAAAGCCACATGTTTTCTCTCATATGTTGACCATAGATCCAAAAGATAAAAATATACACAAAACAAACATGTTCACATAGGTAGAACATGTTTATAATAGAATAACTACACTATGGAACTCAAGGAAGTAGAGAAAGAAAAGGGAATGATGGAGCATCAACAAGATCTTAAAACATACCATCTGTGAAGATAGAGGATATAAATAAATGGATTGAAAGCTGTTGAAAAATGGGATGTAGGAGGAGAAGGGGTTGAACAGACCAAAGTAAAGTATACTCACAGTGGGGATACATTGAGAAATCCCTTTGAATATTGGCTTAAGACATTAATAATGAAAGACATAACTAAAATAAGAACAGTATGTGTGAAGGGACACTTATGGGAGGGAGAGTGTGAATGAAGGAGATTAAGAGGAGGGAATATGGTTGATGGATTTCATATACTTATATGAAATAGAGCAAAGAAACCTCTTGCAATTGCTTTAAATGGGACCAGAATGGGTTTGAGGGGGAGAGATGGGAGGGATAATCTAACAAATGTACACTATAAGCCTATTTGGAATTGTCACAATGAATTCTTTCTGTATAAGGAAAGTATCTTAACTTTAAAAATTAATTAAAAAATAGAACTGAGATAATGAACAAGCAGCCCAAACCTGAGACTGGGACTGTTTAACTATGCATACCTTATCTCTCTCCTCGTTTCCAGTTCTCTGTCAGTTTAAACTTATAGCTCAAGTCTGTACCCTGAACATGGTTAAATATGGGCCAAGTGCTTACTTTCATCTTCCCACAGCATGTCTGAGCCATGTAATAAATTTCCTTACTTGGCCTTTTACCATGCCTTTTTATTTTTCATTTAGGGGTAAGTGGATTCCACCTGACTTGTGGAATCCCAAGAGTTTGAGCTTAAAATTTCTAGTTTCAAGTACAGTGAGTGCCTCCAGACAGCTGGGCCCATCTGGCAGTGCCTTGCTTCCCAGAGACAGGACTGAGAGAACAGCTTGCCAGGGGACTGCCCATAAGTAGTTAAGTAAAGTCAGACCCTTTGTTTAGACAGTTGAGCTTTATTTGCTAAGGTGCACAGTGTTGGACCTGGCTTTATGAAGAATCTTTGAAACTTTCTAGCAAAGAACTGACATGTGTACAAAAAAATTCACAAAGACATTCATGACACAGATTCCTGGGGAGCCACCACAGTCAAAATGAACATTCTCAAATAAACATGTTTGAGTTAGAGGTATGAGGAGCATGCAAAGTCTTTGGATCTATTTCCTGGACACCCTAAGGATTCAGATCCATTTCTGTATGCCTTAATCCCACCGAAGGGTCTCTGAACTCTAGAGGAACATTTGGGGTAAAGCCCATGCCCAGAAGATGGACAACTCCTGGAGAGCAGGTTTCCTGGCTGAACAGCTCACCCATGAGTGTGATGTGATAGGTGATAGGTGTCTGAGTGTCCTCCTGTCCTTACCCAGGGGACACTGGAGGGTATAGCTGATAGGAATAGAAGGGCAATGCTACCCAGAGCCTGGCAATATAGCAGCTGAGGGGTGGACCAAAGCAGGCTGTGGGTATATACTTAAACTCTCAACAACATCAGTTCATAATAGACAAAGATATTCCCTCTTGTATTCTAGGCCTCACTTCTTCAGAATTACACCCAAATTCTCAGGCCAAGAAAGACCCTTCTCACATGTTCTTCTCAGGGTTTTTTAGCCCCATATGCTGTGATAAAGTTCTACATGAAAAAGTCAAATCTCAGAGAAAATCACAAGAAAAAAGAAAGGAATGCAAAAATGGATATTTTCCTCAGACTCTTCAGACAGTACAAGTCTCTCTATTTCTTTGCTCAGGGAAACAGCTGATTTCTCATGTCTTTCAATCCTTTTGTCACAGCTGAGCCTACAAAGTAGGTTTGTAACTGAGGAGAGAAAAACAAAATCAATGGAGGTGAATCCCTCCCACTTCACATGCAAGCCCCCTCCTTCTCATTTTTCTGGATATAAATAAGGAGTTGACACCAAATGCCAGTAAATGGTCTGATCACATTCCGATGAGTAAGGCAGTTGTAGGCACCAGATGACAGAGAATACATGAAACCATCCTAAGTGAAGATTCATAATGGTTTGAGGGAGATGGAGAATTCCTGCTCTGCAAATGGTATTTAGGAAGTAGAGTTACTGGTTCTTCATCACATGCTAGGTTCTTGTGTTCATTCTTATTCTATACTCTAGAAAGGGCATGTCCTGGGATATCTTAGTCTGGACCTGTGATGAAGGACAAAAAAGGAAGACCTAGGATCATTCTGAGGTAGCTCCATTCCTGGGCTTTATCAACAGCATGACATGTTGTGAATGAAAAAATAAATTAAAATTTTTTCAACTGCTGAGCTAATCACTGATTCACAGTGATACAGAAGTATCCAGAGTTCATCTCAAGTCAGAGTGGAGTGAGTAGACTCAGCCACAGAAAGCAGATGTGAAAAGATGCTGCTCCTTCCCCTGGGACAGCAGAAGGGATGAGATAGTTCAGGGAAACTCAGAACACGTACAGGATTCAGAAGACTGTGTGCTTGGGGTCATCACCATGGCCTGGGTATGCTCCTCTCCACCCTACTCCAAGGGCTCAGGTGAGGACTCAGGAACTTCTTAGCACCTCTTGGCTGATGTTTGTCTGCTGTGTTCAAGCTCACCTGGGCAGTGATTCACCAGAATGTGTCTCAACCTCTGTTCAGTGTCCTTGGACTCAGCTTAGAAAAGGTAAATTTCTTGGCAGAGCATGGTCATGTACACCTGCAAGTCCAGTAATTAAGGAGGTGGATGCATGAGAATGTTGGTCCAAGGCTTGACCGATGGTGGAGGGCTTGCCTAGGAAGCAATAGGCTGTCAGATCAAAACCCAAGTACAACCAAAAGAAAAAGAACAGAACAGAAAACAAAAGAAATGAAGATAGAGTTCCAGATAATGTCTCATTATACAAAGAATAAATAGAAAAGAGTTTTGAAAACATATTGTACTAGTTAAGGCTGCCACTTCTGTGTGTGTGCATGGTTTCACAAATCATACACCATTTTATTGACTAACTAGTATTTTCTGCTCAGGAGTGCACGTGGTATTGGGTTATTGGTTCTGGGGACTATAACCTATGTGTGAACCTGAACCAAATGTGACAGTGAGAGTGAGGACACTGAAGATGAGTGTGTTTGTGACATTTGCAGACTTCTATCCCTGAAAGGGCAGTGCTGTGATGTGTCGTGAAGGGTGGATGAGACACAAGACCAGTGATCAAGTTGAAGTAATTTGGGCACCAGTTTCGATAGGGAGTTGGGGACAAAGAAAAACTAGGTCATTGTGATTTGAAACCAAACTTTACCCTCCCTGCACCTGTCTCACATCCTCAAGTTAATTCTTTGCCATTAGTGGAATCTTTTGATAAATTTCCTGTTTGTTTTTTGAGATTATGGGGTTTGAATTCAGAGTCAACACCTTGAGCCACTTTTTTTGTAGGGCCTTGAGAAATATCTGCCCAGGCAGGCTTTCACCTGCAATCCTCCTGATTTCTGACCCCGGAATAACTAGGATTATAGGCATGAGCCACCTGCAGCAGGCTAAAAACTTCCTCTTGATTTTTTGCCTTTTGGCTTCCTTGGCATCATTAGGGAAAATCCTACATTCTTTCAAGTGAACTGTCCTCCATGTTTTATCATTAATTATGCAAATTAAGGTTAATGAGAGGAAAGGGCATTTCTAGCACCACATTTACTCATAGGGAACAAAAAAATTAATGGGAAATTCTTCCAGGAAGCCCTAAGGACTAGCTGGTGACCATACTCACTGAAGTCTAGTTAATTACTCCTCCATAAAATGCAATGTTCTTCAATTCTTTAAGATTCAAAAATTTAACTTGGCTTCTCCCATGTCCTCATCCTACACTGATATGATTAAGACATTGAGGGAAAAAAATAAAGCATTATTGACCCAATGTGATGTGATGAGATATAGATATATAGATAGATTATATATATATATATATATATATATATATATATATATATATATATATATATGCCTCATTACAGTTTTAAGATTATTTTCCATGCCATATAATAGATTTTGTGATTGTTTTCACACAGAATGTTAATTTGGGCTCCCCATGAAGCAGTTTCTATGGTTAAGATTGGTTAAGAATGTATAAATTTGAAGCCTGGGAGACCTAGAAGAAAGCAACAAAGAACCCTTGGGGAAAAAGTCATGTAGTGTAAGGGACTTACAGAGGTCACAAGCCTAAACACATAGAGAAGCAGATACAGAAATGTCAGAACGAATCTCCCTGTGCAGTTAATATATGCAAATAAAAAGTTCAGTTAAAGAAAATAAAAACCAGACTGTCATTGTTTTTTGAAAACAAACTTCAACTTCCCCACACCCTTCTCACATCCTCAACTTCATTCTTTCCTATTATTGGAATCTTTTGTAAACTTCTTAATCTTTGTGCCTTTGGCATCACTGAAATCATTTGGCAAAATCCCACATTGTTTACTTGAACTCTTCTCAAATTTCCATCAACATTTATGCAGGGATAATAGAGGCATTTATAGTTGCACTTTAACTCTCGACAGACAAAATTCAATAGAAATTCTGCCAGAGAAGACCCAAGGACCCCGTGCTGGTAATTGGAAATGTTCACTTTGCCTGGGCATTATGAAGCCTTGACAGCCAGTGTCTGTTCCTGTTTTCTCCCTGTACCATTGACTGCTCCTGAATTAGAAGTATGTGGCCCTAATATGGACTTGATCAGGAGAGGTTAATTAGGAAAGGCTGCTGGGTCAGGTGAGGATAAGGTGTGTGAATATGTCTCAGGTTCAGAGAAAAATAAACCATGTGATATTTATACAGAAAAAATTTCACAGTCACTTCAGCTATTCACTGTTTTTATATGATAAACCAATCATCCAAGTTTATTTTTAAAATAATGATTGTAAATTAGGATGACATACCTGTGTAGTGGTTTGCTAAAGCTTCCTTAACAAAATGCAACAGACAGGGTGACTTTAGTAATTTTTCTGACTCCAATGTGAGAGGAAAACTAGTCTTATAAATTGAATTTTGAAGAATGTCCTGCACTTAAATTGGTTAAGAGTAGTCTTGCAGCCTGGCATATGATATATGTTGAGGATAACTCATGCACACTTGAGAAGGTTGTGTGTGTAAGGTGAGTGACCATCTGGAGGTACCTTTATCAGTAAACACACAGTTGGCTTATGATCTAGAGCAAGGTGGCAGTTTTCTGGCTGTGAGGCATGCATCTGCCCCCTCCTCAGACCAGTCCTACAGAACTACTTCCTGTGGAACACCTTTTAGAATTATAGACTGGGTTTGGAGATGTGTATTTTTATCTGGGTGCCAATTGCTCATGCCTACAATCCTTGCTTCTTGGGAAGCTGAGATCAGGAGGATCTCAGGTCAAGGCCAGCCTGTGCAAATATTTCTCAGACCCCATCTAAAAAATAAATAAATAGAGGTATGGGTCAAGGAGTAGAGTGCCTGCTTTGTAAGTGCAAAGCCAGGAGTTCAATTTCCTGTCTTACTAAAAAAATAAAAATAAAAAGTTAAGATGCATGTTCTAAGCAATTCTACTTTGTATCAGAATGGCTCACCTATATGATGCTGGATGACAAATAACCTCAAAATTAAGAGATTAACACACAAGGCTAAATTTTTTCTCACACAGCTGTCCACTGCATGTGATAAGTGATTGTTTCCCAAGAGCCCGTTTTCATTCTCTTACGAAAGCCTGGAAAGAATCACTCCTTGTACTAATTGTAGTCACAGTAGAATAAAGAAAGTTGAAGGGGTTATAATAAACTGGGGTTTTTTTAACCCTACTATGTAGAATTTGTCCTGGTGTCCTCTGAATACATTTTATTGTACAAAGCAAAATGGTGGGGTAAGCACCTTTCAGGGAGACAGAGAAGTAATATCTGCCACTGAAAAGGACTCAAATATTGGAGAATGATGATACATCTCTGACTATGCCTGGTGCAGAGGACGTGTCACCATAAAAGAGGACATATTCAAGATTGTTGGCCACTACAGTTATAGCCACAAATAACTGAAAACAATTCCAATTGGCAAGCAGAATTTTCATGGAAATATTTATGGAGGAATGACTTGGTGTTAACTCACGTGAATGAAACTTTATGGAAAACCTACATAACCAGCTTAGATGTTTCTCCTCAGCAGGTTAAAGCATTTCCAGAATTTCACAATGGCTCCCATTACTGTGAGGGAAAAACATGCACGTAACCTGGAGCTGCAGCAGGTGAGCATGCAAAAAGCCCTCTCCATGTAGCCAGTTCCCTCTCCTTTCCAATCTTGTCCTGCAGAGAGCCCTTTTTCTTTTGTATTGATCAGACATCTGTACATATTGTCTCCAATGTCCATAGGACATGCTTTACTACTTTGAGATGTCCCTAAGATGGCCTTTTTTTCTACATCTTTTCTTCTCCACTGGGCTGTGCAATCTTTATCAGAGCACAAAGTGTGATGTTGTGCCTGTGAGTGGTGCTGCAAAGGTAACCATGAGGAAAGGTGTGAGCTCAACAACTCCAGAGCCTGTGAGGGTGAGAAGTAGATAGAGGACCCTGACAATGAATCTCTCTTTGTGATCCTCCACAAAACACTCAGGGACATATGCCCTCTGATCTCAGACACAGGTCCTTCCATGTCATGTTTTTTTCCATACATTTCATCCTGTGCGTCCCCTCACTGTGACAATTTGCAGTCTCCATATTGTTGGCTGAACGTGTGATGGAACTGAAACCCTGGTGCTGGTTACACAGGTGATCTACAACTTTAAGTATACTGCAGGCCCTATATGCTCTATTTAATTTCTTTTTTTGGTTAAGTTCTCACACTTTTTTTTCTGGGCTAGCCTTGGACTATGATCCTCTAACTTCTCTCCTGACATAGCTGGGAACATATGTGTGTGCCAACATGCCTGGCCAAGCAGTCTCCATGTTATGCTGCACCTCTTTAGCGCTTCTTGCCCCAGCTCTGTCCTCTGACATCCTCCATGTTATGTAGTTCAATATTTGTCCTTTTCCATAATCCTGGAACTCTTCCTACCTAAGGACAGATGTGCAAAAAGCCCACTTTATAGATGTGAGTACCTTTACAAGACAGCTCTGTCTGGGCAGTCAAATCTCAGCATTTCTTCCTTCTCTTTAATTCCAGACCTATGCCAAGACATAGCAATCCACTTCATAACACTAAGCCCAATTTTCCTTAAAGGTCAGAAATTCATTGTTCCCAAGAAATAGATCCTAATATATTTTACAAACATTTATGGTGAATGGTTTCATTTATAGCCCCTAAAAAATAAAGCAAGCAAAAAAAATCCTTACTCATTAAGAAATTAATGACATTCTGTTCTTCCTGTAACTGGTAGGAGAAGAAAATGAGTCATTAGTAAACTGGCTGTAAGAGGAGAATTTGGGCTTCCACAGGTCATCACTAATCAGAAGAGTCAGAGAGCATCTCTCTTGGGGCTCTTGTGAGGTGCTGCTAAAGCCTTGGGATCTCTCCTTGGGATTTAATTTAATCTTATTCTCTACCCCCAATGAACAGTAATATATTTCAACATTAACTCAATCAGAAAATATAGGGGAAACTTCTTGGGATTAAACTGGGAAAAGTGAGCAAGTGATGGGGCCAATTTAATAGGAATTTTTTCCTCAACATGAGAATTTAGGAACTGCTCCACTTCATATTGGGAGAAAAAGGATTCAGATTCCTTAAGGATCAAGATCTCAGGGTATGACCTACAAATTTTGGGCTTGGTGTACAGGGGAATATAGTCTCCGTGTTATACATTCTGAACTTCTGAACCCAGTTATGTACCTGCACTATGCATTTGGGCATCTAATAATCTTTGGAGAGGTTTTGTCTGCTTGGGAAATCAAAAAGAAAAGCCTTTATTTGCATTTGTGTTATACACATTAGATAATGACCATCAGACCTTCTGGTTTTAGTAGATAATATGGGGTTCAGGTCAATTTCTCACTTACCTATTAAATGGAAGAGAGAGAGAGAAAGAGGAACAGAGAGGGGGGAAGAGAAGAAGAAGAAGAAGAAGAAGAAGAAGAAGAAGAAGAAGAAGAAGAAGAAGAAGAAGAAGAAGAAGAAGAAGAAGAAGAAGAAGAAGAAGAAGAAGAAGAAGAAGAAAAGGAGGAAGAGGAAGGAGAAGGAGGAGGAGGAGGAGGAGAAATGGAAGAAAGGAATAAGAAAGACCAGTAAAGAGAACAGAACTAAAGAATAGAAAGACAAAGTAAACAAAGGCAAAGAAAATGGGATGTAACCCATGTTTGCTGCCACTTGGGACATCATAGGTAACTGAACAGATTAAGGAGTCCTTGTTCTGCTCAAAGAAATGGAGTAGAATTGTAATTTAACCGGAATAAACTTAATGGTATGCTCAAAAGTTGTAATGTAGTACATGCTTTGTAGTCATATAATGGTGTAAGATTTTCCATAGGGTTTACATTTGGTTAACAAATTTGTAAATAGTTTATATTTTTATATTTGCTGTTAAATAGTGTGAATATTTCATCATTTATGAAGTGAACTTTAGTTCCATAGTGTTTAAAAAATTTTGCATATTTGATTATTTGCTTACCTCAGGAAATTGTTCTGGATGCAGCTCATTTGTTTTATATTATAAAACGAGTTTTCACTGCATGTAGTATCTCACTCATTGCTCTAGTTCAAATGTGATGTGCAAAGATGATGCAGATATATTGGATATCTGGGCAGGCAGATGCAGAAACCATCACTTTCCTCAATGTGCTTACAAACAAATCTGCTTTAGCCCAAACCTAGATGAACATGTCTTTCTAGAAATACCCATGACTAAACCCTTCTTTCTCCCCCATGGCTTCCACAGAGAACATTCTCCTTTATGATTGGAAGGTCACATTATGGTGACTGCAGACAGCTAACTGGATAAAATCCAATTTCCTCCATGTGATCTGCTCCTGATCACCTAGGTCCCTCCTTGCAAACCCTTCCCTCGCTCTCAGGTTCCTCTCTCACTCCTTACTCCTTTGTAGACCCTGAGCTTCTCTCTCTTTCATTGCCTCAAATTCAACCTTGGAGGGAATCAGATTTATTTGTGATCATGGTGAAAGCATTTTAGAAAATGTATCATCTGGATCCAGCAAAGAATCCATACCTCAACGGAAACAGTTTTCTTTTTCTATTTTGTATTCTTTTGTATCTTTCTGCACATTTGTCTTAGTGGAAATTTTCTTGTTTGGCTGTACTGAGTGTTTAACTCACGGCCTCAGGCTTGCTAGGCAATCATTCTACTACATGGGCATCTCCCCAGGCCATATTGCATTTAGATATTTCCCATATAGGGTCTCACAACTTTTGGGTGGGCCAACAGCCATGGTGATTTTTACCACCCCCCACCATGTCACCAAACCTACCATGTTTATTTCCATTTAAAAGATAGATATCTTTTAAATGGTTTGCCTAGACTGGCCTTGAAACTTCATCCTCCTGATCGATACCACCTGAGTATCTGGGACTACAGGTAATCATTACATACAACACAAGGAAATTTATTAAGATATAAAAATCTACAGAGATGGGTCCCATAAATCCTCTGCATCAGTTTTTCACCATAACCATTATGACTGTAAATCATCTTGTTTTACACCCTTCTTTATTCATATTCTCAGTCCCTTCTTGAATAATAGTAAAAGAAATCCCAAGCATATTATCTCTTCTTGTGTACATAACTTTGTGTAAGTATAATATATAATATTCTGAAACTCTCATGCATTAAAACAATGGATATTAACTTTGCTCATTTAGGTGAATTTCTGATTTTATTTTTCCAAGGACTTCCTAATTTATTTGTTATCTTAGTTTTATTCTTTTGATGATGAGATCTGACCTCAAAGCCTAAAGCTAAACACTGTCACTCCCACTAAACTACCATACCAGCCCCAATTCATTCATTCATTACTAATAAAGTTAGGTACAAACAACTTATATTAAATTTTCTACCAAGAGATTCCTGATCAGGTGATTTTTCAGAAATTGCATCCAGATTGACAAGTATATTCTCAGATAAGCTTTAATCCTACAACATTTAGTCTCCTATATAAAAACAAACCCATCATGATTCCTTTATGATATTAGCCACAGGGTATTTGAAGGTTTTTGGTTCAAGGATCTTGTTTTAGAATCTCAATGATATCTGTTTCTCAAATAGTTCAAATCTTACCTACAACTGATAATCTTGCAGGCTCATAGTTGAGGGAAATGTTCACACGAATTCACGCACCTAACTGTATAGTTCAGACTATTTGATCGTGAACTTTGTATTCTATACTCAGAATATGCTCCAGCTTCTGCCTCCTCCCTGTGGCTTCCTTACTCAGTACATGGAAGATCAGCATGTCCTGCACATCTTCATCCACAGGAACCCATGGAAACTTGGGAAAACTTGAATACTTTACATGTGCATAATAATTGAAATGTGCATGTACATTGTGAAGTGAGGGATGTTTTCTGGAGGACTGTGCCCTTTACCTATTAAATTGGACTTGAATACAGGTATGTACCATTGGAAAATCATGGCAGACAAATTCCATTAGAACTTTCTTTCCTGAATGTGAACAAATTACCTCTGGGCAATGTGGTGGGGGACTTTCCCAAGGCTTCAGGTACAGGAAGTCTCACAGTCTCCCATCCTCATATAGATATGTAGGATCTCTCTCTCTCTCTCTCTCTCTCTCTCTCTCTCTCTCTCTCTCTCTCTCTCTCTCTCACACACACACACACACACACACACACACACACACACTACAATTTCTATATACAGATAGAGGTGATTGGAGGTGAGTAAAATCTAAGTTGTTTGTGCACTTGTGATCCCATGGGTTGGACATAAAGTTTAGAATATCCAGGGAAATATGCAGAACCCATCACTATGTGATGACACACAAGTGTAGAATGTAGCTGAAAACATTCATTAAACTAGAAATATATCTTTAAAAAGGTCTATGAACTCTAGAGCAAATCCCACCATAACATTGTGGAGTGTGAATAACCACAAATGTCCACTGAAATCCAAATATTCCAAACACACCTGAGGAAATATATTCACCCAGGGAACATTTAATGCAAATTATGTTTACTACATGGAAGGTAGAAAAACCTCAGAGGATCAGAAACTTCCCTATTAAACCTAAAACTTGAATGTGGTTGATGTGCTCACTGTAGAGGAGTGAATAAAGTAATTTTAAACTGGCAGAAGTCACTATGGGAAGGGTACCAGGAAGTAGTGAAGAGGTCTGGCAGAGATGAACCAATGTGTGTTTCAATACATAAGGGCATTGAATCAACACCAGGAATCTCTCTGTATGGCTGTCTTTATCTCAAACTAGCAAAAACGCTATGTCTTTCTTATTATGTCCTATGTTTTCTCTTCAGCAAAATTGCAGAAGAGAGCAGAAGTTCTGTCTGGAAGTGAAGGGGGGGGAGGTGGCCCAAACAATATATATGCATATAAGTAAATGTAAAAATGAAGGAAGGAAGAAAGAAAGAAAGAGAGAGAGAGAGAAAGAAAGAAGGAAGGAAGAAAGGAGGGAAGGAAGGAAGGAAGGAAGGAAGGAAGGAAGGAAGGAAGGAAGGAAGGAAGGAAGGAAGGAAGGAAGGAAGGAAAGAAGTTCCCTATTACTGGGAGTCAGATTTGGGGAAGGGAGTGAGCACAGAGCAGAATCAGCCAGCAGGTTTTTGTTTCACTTCCCCTCTGCCTGTGTCACTGTGGTTAGAGGAAGATGCTCCCCCTGCCATGGCTTGAGCCCCAGTACACTGTCATCCTCTGCCTGGATGTTCTGGATGGTCAGATACTAATCCAGATCAGAGCCTGAGCCTGAAAAGCGATCTGGGATCCCAGCCCCCTTAGCTCTCACAATCCCATTTTCGCCGATTCCCATCACAAACCAGAAACCCTTCCCTTGGTTCTGCTGGTACCAGTCCATTGCATAACCACTGTACCCACTGCTCAGGGTGCAAGAAAATTTGGCAGTTTGTCCCAGAGAGGTTGATGCTGAGGGTGGCTGTGTCAGCACAGGCTGGGAGAGGGAACCTAGAAAGAGATCTCCATTAAAGAACCAGTAGAGACAGAAGAGAAGAATTGTTTGAGAGGAAAGGAAAGGGTTAATGTGTTGGGTGGAGAATTGGGATGCTCCTCCTCTATGGAGGAGTTGACCATGACCTACACCTGACCTGTGAAGAGGGGGACCATGAGGAGAAGATGAACCCAGGCCATGATGGAGATCCCTTAATGCTGTCTTTCAGGCATTCAGTTGAGGCAGGGCTCCTAAGCTTCTTATTCCCTCAGCATATTTCTAGGCAGGTCATTAACTCCATCACTCTCCCATACAAATCAGCTACCTACAAGATTGGTATGTCATAAGAGTGGGAATTCAGAAAACTCAATTGTATTTGTTTGCTGATGTTTGGCTCCCCCCTGGTGGTCAGACATTTACCACACCACCAGGACTCAGAAAACTTTCCACGAACCCTGTGTCGGAACCTGTGTGTGGAACTCAGTTGCATGTCCTACAAAGTGTCTGGTTCCCACTGTCTCAGGAAATCTCCCCAGTTCTGCTACTTATCTGTTGAACATCATTGGGATGTAGCTACTGCTACTTCATCTTATCCTGGAGCCTGTAAGTGCCACCTGTCCTTTCATTCTTCAATGGCAGAATCCTTTAACTCTTCAGCATGCACGAAGAATGTGGCCAGCTAGAACCAGAGCCCATTCTTGGCTCTGGGTAGATAACAGGAGCAGAAGACCCAGCTAGTTTTTTGTGATTATTTGGTCCTTCAAAGGTGATGTCCTGCCCACAGCTCCCAATAGATGCTAAGTATTTTGGTGGAGCCTGTGACTGCTTCATCAGGTGACACCTGGCAGCTGACTCATGGGAAGGTGACCTGATACTTCCAAGATCTAATATAACTCAGAACTCTATTGGTGAAATTGGACCCCAGGAGAAAATGAGTTAGGGAGTTAGAGATTTTAAGAAGTAGATTGCTTTTCCTTCATTTGGGTTCCATTCTCCAAATTTGAATTTACTTTAATGAGATCCTTAATGTCAAAGTCAGCGTGATGAACTCAAATTACACAGAAAATGAATTAGGATTAAATCTTACAATTTTAACTTTTACAAATTGATTTTTGATCTCTTCTTCAGTGTTTTGTAACATATTTATATCGTATTTGTGCGAAATGTAGTATGAATAAAACAAGAAAAGAACAATGTAGTCTAAGCATAAATATGTATCCTTGTGACATATCAAGCAGAATTCAATTTTTTACCCAATCTATGAAGCTGATGTGTGGAGTCATTTAAACTGTGGGTTCTTTAGCCTAGTTGTACTTCTTTAAAATGAGGTAAAATGCACCTCATCATACCTGATCCTTTATAACAGCACTGCAGCCACAGCAGGACTGCTCCATTTTCAACAGGCTTAGCCAGATTAGAGTGAGTATTGATTTCCCAGGAAAAACTTTAGGGTATTGTAGGGTATTGTAGAGGGCTGGTATATTGTGCTCACTTTTATATGATTGTATAGCTTTCTTTATCTACAGTGTAATATATGGAATGTTATAGTCTGCAGCAGAAGGGAGACTCCTCTGGATTCAGTAAACCATAGGATCATTATGAGGTGGATGTTGAAAGTAGGGGTGACCATCACCATCTGAGGAAAGAAGAAAGGAACAAACTTCTTAGTCTCATTTAAGATTTCATTACATGAGCATATACCAGTCAGGACATCCAAGTTCATTTCCTAACATCTCTGAAAATCTTGACACTAGGATTTCACTGCCTCTTGTTAGCAGGAAAAAATTTTCACTCTGCCTGGGAGTGAACAGGCCAGAGCCTGTTCCCACTTTCTCCCTACATCATTGATGGGTCCTTCACTATGAGTATTTGATCCTAGCATGGACTTGATCTGGAGAGGTCACTTAGGAAATACAGCTGTGCTAATTGAGGATAAGATGTGTGGATATGTTTCAGATAAGAGAAAAAGAACAGCATGCCATTTTTCTACAGAAAAACATATCACAGCCATTTCAGATATTCCATATTTGTACACACCATACCAATCATTCAAGTTTATTTTTTAAATAATCATTGTACATTAGGAAGATATACCTGTGTACTGGTGTGACTTTAGCAACAGAAATTTATTTTTTCACACTTTTGGAAACTGGAAGTGAAAGACCAAGACCAAGTTGTCTTCACGCTTCATTTCTCCTGTCTTCTCCACCCTTGGATTGCAGATAACCAGTATCTTGCTGGGTTCTCACTTGGTATTTGCTCATTCTGTGTTGTCTGTGTCCTAATTTATTCTTATAAATAACACAAAATCATTAAATAAATCATCACTTTTATGACCTCCCTTAGTTGCATCCTTTCAAGTCCTATCTCCAAATACAGACAGAGTGGTGGTTACATGTTCAAGACATTATTTTGAAAAATAAAATTCATTCAATACTAATAAAAACTACTATGATTATTTTTATTGGGATGATGAGTTAGAATACTGTAAACTATGTAAATACAGAACATTTTTGTGAATAAGTTTTCAGATATTTTTATTTTTTAACTTGAATGTTTGAACTGTAGATATATATGTATGTATATATATTTACAGTAAAGGCTTTGTTCTCATAGCCTCCACTTTCTATCAATTGAGCAACATCCCCAGTATCAAAGCTGAAAATTCTGAATAACTATAGAGAGAGAAAATAAAGTGCCTGTCTAGCAAATGGAAATCCTGAAACTCACACCTATCCTTACTGTGATTGGGATAAGCCTAGGTCATATATCTTTGTTTTAGAATAACAAAAAGGCCCTCCTTTGTCATCTGTTGTTTAGTAGACATACCCAGAGTTAAGTGTCTTAATAATTAGGCATGCTAGATGATCTGACCATATATCTTCCCCCAACACAGAAAATATGGGCCCACAGAAAAGCACCCTTTTATTGTCTTCTTGGCTCCTACTTCTGCACTTCAACCAGGAGAGTTTCTCTCTCCTTTTGTTTTTACATCTGTCCTAATGTATTGTATTTTAATAAAACAAATACTTTCAATATTTTCATCTTTGAGGCCTTCTTCTTTGTGATTCCATTTGTAGTGCTTTGCATCCTGAACAACAAGTTCCACTGACTTGTGTGGAAAGAGGTGGGGAGAGAATGGCCTTTATTGTAAATTTATTATTCTCTGTCCAGCTGTAAATCTCTGTTAGAGAACCAAGCATAATGCTGGCCCTGTGAGATGTACTGCAAAAGAGACCATGAGGCAGGGTGTGAGCTAGATACCTCAAGACGCTTAGATAGATAGTGCTGCCATGGTGAGGAATGGACAGATGACCTTGACCACTGGATCACATGATCCTCCACAGTGTGCCAATAGCCAGGATCTTCCTTGTCATATCTTGAACACTCTCCATATCCTGTGTGACTTACACATACAAGTCACAATGTACAGTCAGAATTTTTTTATGGCATTACGTAAGTTTGAACTCAATATCTCATCCTTGTAATCAAATTCTCTAACACTTAAGTCATTCCTTAGGACCTTTATACTTTTTTCCTCCATATAGAGTCTCTTACTCTATACCTGTGCTACTTCCAGCATGATTCCCTAACCTCTGCCTCCCAAGTAACTGAGATTTCAGGTGTGTGCCAATGCAGGCACTGCAATCTCAATATTATGCTGCAACTCTTGAGTGTAGCATAGCTCTGTCCTCTGACATCCTGCATATTGTGCAGTTAAATTTTCTTTTATTTTATCAATCCTAAAATTCTGCCTACCTGCAGATATGTCTGCAAAATGCTGAGCTTGCAGAGATCTGAGCTGCTTGACAAGACAGCTCGACCTATTGAATCCAAAGCTAAGCTCTCTTTGCTTCTCCTCCATACCAGATTTTGGCAGAACCATAAAATCCCTTTAGTAATGCTAAACCCAATTTTCCTTAATGTTTAGAATTTCATTGTAATCATTTCCCAGGAAGTTGATACTAACATACTGTTCAGAATTTTAGGTTATTGGTTTAACTTATATTTCCTAGAATACACTCTTTATCTACTAAGCAGTTACTCCATTCCCAGAACCTGTTAACCAGTACAGAATGGAGAGATTAGTAAACTGGATATGATGGAAAGAAGTACTTCAGGAGCCCATCAACATGCAGGAAAAATCAGGGAGAATCTCCCTTGGTGCTCTTTTGAGATGTTGCAGGTCCTTCGGTTATACCTCATTATTATTCTAGATCCCACATAATTGATATATTTCAACATTAACCAAATTGTACAATCACTGGAGAATCTAAGAGGTGTTCTAGACATATTTTTGAAAAGGACCAGATTTCCTAAGGTTTCAGAACTCAGGAAATGATCCCTCTTGCATAGACGTATCTGAGTACAGGGGACCTTAGACTACTATGTCATACGTGCTAGAATTTTAATAGCCAGGTATATGACTGCACCATGAGAGTTAAAAATTTCTCTGGAGTGCAATGTTCTCTCTGCATTAGTTGACATAGAAGAAAACCTTTTTTTTTTTTTGCATGGGTTCCCTGATGTAGGTAAAGAGCACCAACACTTGAGATAGTAGATCATATGGGGAAGATGGAGAGTATGCCTTATTTCACCTCTCCATTTCATGTGAAAAAGCAAGACAGATATTATATCTCAGGAGCTAATTATAGCACTAACTATAGTTGCATTATGTCAGATAATTTAAATTTGGAAAAGAGTCCCAGTCCAAGTCCCTGAGAAGTCTGAGTTATATGTCCCACTTCCCCGTCTACCTGTATCACTCTGAAAACCTGCATTGTGACCAATCATACAGTCAAACTCAGCAGCCTGTGTTCCTTGGAGACCATCATCATGATCAATCATACAGTTACAGCCAGTCTTATCATTAGGCTGGACCACATATATGACCAAAAGTCTATCATTGGTTGAGGTAGTTTTTAATCCAGAGTAGTAGCTGGGGACTCAGAGCTCTGGTGCTCATTTGTGTTTCAGTAGTAGTAAAAGAGATAACAGGAAGAGCTCCCTAGTTTCTGTAGGCACAAGTTCATGTTTTTCTCAGCCACGCTGAAGTCAGCAGTCAGGGTGCAGCTGAGGGTGGGTCTGGTACTCCCAGGAATGTGGAAAAGGAGGGTCCTGAGTCAGCACAGGCTGAGAGAGACAACCTGCAAACACAGACACACAGGGTGGGTGAAAAGAGAGGAGGAATAACTTTCTCAGGGCTTGAGTGAAAAGATGAAAGTTGGTTGGGTGCTGCCCTAGGATTCTGAGGCCTGTCCTTATGTCTCCATCCCATGGTGGACCCAAACCCCTGAGCCAGACCCAGAATCATGGGATGGTGCTGCTGCTCCAGGCCTCCTTTTCTTTCCCACCATCTGAAGGGAGAGGGTTGTTCATGCAATTGTGCTTCCATTATGACTGTGCCTTTGTGCTTGGGCCACTGTTCACATTACAGACTAAGAAAGATTAAAATTTGCTTTACGTGGAGGCATATCTGAGAGGAAATACCTCCTGAGACAAGAAAAAGGTCCTTGTTCAGGGGACTGTGTCAGGCCAGACATGATAAACCCCCTGAGTCCCATGAATGAGAACAAAACCCAGTCTTTGTGGGCCCTGCTTGTGGATGGTCCTCACTCAGCTGCTCTGCAGGGACCAGAGTGAAGTCCTACAGTGCCCTCTTCTGGTCTCAGACACCTCCCCATGATCCAGAGATCACAGTCCAGTTGGTTACTGTGGCTGAGATTACTGGCCCCATGGCCTCATTACTTTGTCTTTTGTTCTCTCACCTTGAGCATAATGAATACCACCTTTTCGCTCATCAAGGAAGTCCGTTTCTAGGTGAGTTGGAAGCAGGTACATACATGAATATTTATGTTGTAAATGCTCAGAATTAAACACATATAAATGCCAAGTGGTGCTGGACACATAGCTCAGTCATCAAGCCTGTGCTTAGAATGAATCAGGATTGTGTTGAATCCCAAGGAGAGAGAACATGAGGTGGTGTTGGGGGGAGGAGAGGTAATAGAAAAAGAAGGGGAAAGAAATAATAAAATGTAAAGAAGAGGAGAGGGTAGGAGAAAGAAAAGGAATAGCAAAAAGAAAGGAGAGCAGAGGGAGGGAAGGTAAAAGGAAGGAAAGTGAGGGAAAGAGAGGGAAGGTGAGGGAGGGGAAGGAAGGGGAGGGAAGGGGAGGGGATATGTGTGACATCACTGAATCATCACTGATGAGACCGTGGTTTAAACAGTATCTGTTCAGTTCAAAGAAGTGAAGTGGACTGGGAATTTTTGCAAAAATAAACTAAATGCTATGTTCAAATAAACCTATGGGGTAAATGTTTCAAAAATCACATAATAGTTTCAGATTTTTAATAGCATTTAGATTTGGTTTCCTAATTTGTTGAATGGTTAGAATTTATGTAGTATTAATATTATTGTTGCAAAATAAAACATGTATTTTTATTTAATGTAGTGTATATTAGCTCTGCCATTTATACTTTTCTGAATATTTGTGCTATGAGTTTCTTTCAAATTTTGTCATGGGTGTTGTTCATTTTGTTTATATTATTATCAGAGTTTTCCTTGCATGCATTTTCATACTTTTTTGGTTTAAATGTGAAGTGCAATTCTCTTGTAGATATATTGACTTTCTGGGCAGGAAGATGCAGAAGACATCATTTCCTCACTATCCATATATCCCAATCTGTTTTCACTGTGCAAATGCTCCCCAAACCTAGGTGCACCATCATTTATAGAAATATTCATGTCCATTTCTCCTTCTTTCTCTCCTCATGGCATCCGAGATACCTTTCTTAGAAGTTTGGCAGGCCATGGCAACTGCCCACTGCATTTGAATAAAACCCAAATTCCTCAGGTGATTGCCCCACAGACCATGGAACAGTCCCTCCTCTGCTCTAGGTATTTTTTTCACTTCTTTATCCTTAGTGACCCTCACTTCCTCTCCCTTTCATGACCTCGTAGGTCATTGGTAGTAAAGGAGCTTCATTTGTGGTCCTTCCATTTAAAAAATCGATCTCTGGCTACATCAAGATGTTTACACTTCATCAGGGACAAGTTCTCTCTCTTTTTATATTTTCTACACATTTATTATTGTGCAATTCTTTAAGATATAGAAGTCTATTTAATACAAATATAATTTATAATATTCCAAACTCTAGTGCATTAAAACAATCAATGTTAACTATTGTCACTTTTTGCTTTAATTTCTCCAATGATTACTTAATTTATTGACTGTATTTTTTTTCTTCTCTTCCTGGGGATTGAACCCAGGTCCTGTAGCTAGCCACTATTTCTCTCACTGAGCTTACAATCCAGCCCTTCTATATTGATTACTAAAAGTTCGGTAATTACAACAGCTTAGTGTTTTTCAATAAAAAGGGATGAAGTACTGTTATATGTTACAACATGGGTGATCACTGAGAATGTTATGGTAAATGGAAGAAGCCAACAATGTAAACTTACACATTGCATGATTCCATTTACATGAAATGTCCAAAAAAGGAAAAGCTATCGACAGGAAGCCGATGGGTGTTTGCCCAGGGTTAGTGGTACAAATTAAACATGGACTCAAAACATCTAGTACAGGAGAAGAGCTGTTGGAGGATGGTGAAGTCCATTAGCCAAGCGAATGCCATGGTAGCAGCTGCCAATCCTAGCATGTGGCAGGGTAGCCTGGGCTTCAGCCTCAACCTGAGTTCATTGAAGTGGCCAGTGGCAGCAGAAGTGGAGGCACCAGCATGTCTCTCTGTCCCTCAGCCTGAGCCAGGAGAGGCAAGGTGGCCCAGAGGGCTGGAGGGGTCCTCTGCCTGAGAATGGGAATTATCCTCACTAGATATGGAGACTGCTCAATCACCATAGTTAACATTCTTGGGTTAGGTAATTCAGGGAAAACTACTGTCCTTCACAATTTTCAGTGAATGAAGGTATACATTCATCCTCTACATTAGGAAGTAATACAGAAGAGATAGTGATCAATAACACACATTTCCTAGTGTGGGATATTGGTGGTCCAGAATCTCTTCATTATTCCTGGAACATTTACTATACTAACACAGTTTGTAAATTCTTGTGGAAAGTACAGAGAAAGAATTTCTAGAGAAGAACTCTACATAGTCAACACATGAGAACCTAAGAAAAGCCACATTGCTGAGTTTTCCTAATAAACAAATGTTAAAGAATGTATGTCTGTAGCAAAAATCTCCCAGTTTTTGAAGCACAACTTTTACTTTGGATGAATTCTCATTTTTATCAATTTTTGTTTCTATATACATCTTTTTCATGTTGTTGTCTGTCCGAATCTACTGCCTAACTCAAGTGCATAAAGATTTTGTCCAGTGTTTTAGTCCATAGAATTTCATAGATTTCCTGTATGTTTTACATTTTGGTCTTTTATCTATTTTGTGTTAATATTTGCATAGTGAAAAAAGGATGAAATTTCACATCTGAAATGTGTTTTACAAATCAAATGCAGCTTGAGTCTCATTGGGATTACTTTGAAATCCCACTTTTAAAACCTTAGTCTGTATAAACACCTGTGTGTTATATAGACTAAAAACCTCAAACAACTTCATGGTAATATGTACTAAAAGCTGCTTGTTTTTTGTGCAGCTTTACTTACATTGTCCTTACTACATTGGCCAATTATGGCCTGTGATCCAGTCCCACTCTTATATCTAATTTTCTTGCTTTAGTGAAAAAGCCATGGAAACAAACACAGAAAAGTTATAGAAAAGAATGCACAAAACGTGTAAAGAAAACACCTAGAGCAGGCATATCACAGCTTGTCCCAAAAATAGAACTGCAAATTCAAAGTTTGACCATTTATGAATTTCAGTGTTTGCTGCTGCCATTCTGAAGTCCTATATTATTAATTAATATTAATTAATTGCTTATTCTGAAAAACATTATGCAACCTGAAGTTGTCCAAATCGGACAAAATCAACTTTTTATGTGTCTTTTAGTCTTATTTTGTAAATAGTGCAGGAAGATATAAAACAGAGTTACAGCCATGTTACATAACTTTACATGCAATTTTCTTATTTGTATTGAACAGCAATGAATCTAATCTATCACTCTCACAAATCTGGAGGTTGTTCCTGATCAGAGGTCACCAAGTGTCCTCAGAGATAGTGACAAGTACAGGTGGTCCCAGGATGGGATGATAACTTACCTCCAGTCAGATTTTGGAGTTTATAATCAAGAGAACCTCATGGAAAAACAATATCTGCAAAAATAATTGTACATTGTATTTAAATCTGAACAGAGGGTAAAAAAATACCAATTGGGAAAAATAAAAAAAAGAATTATCAACAACTATGATAAAACTATAAGAAACCTCACAATGCAAGTCTTCAGAAAAGTACCAAGTAGCTAACATTCACTCCATAAAGTATGTGCCCAACCCCATTTGGACTTATCTTGTCTCTAATTCTGAGTATCCACAACTTAAAATTGCATGTATCTATGTGTTTCCACCTGACCTAGCAAAGGACTTCCTTGGTAAAGGACAAGGTTTTCGCTCACCATGCCCATCATGAGGGAATAAAAGAACAAGGAATCAGAACGTGGATGTGTAAGTAAAAGCAGTGACCTGGTCAGCTACAGGAAACAGCTGGACTCTCAATTCTCTGAGTCATGGGCATGTGTCCAGTGACCAGCAGAGGGTATCATAGGGCTGCACTCTGATCCCAGCTGAGATGCTCAATTAGGACCCCCTACACACAGTATACTCAGAGTCCAGATCTTGTTCTAATTGATGAGGACTCAGGTAGTTTATCTTGTGTGACCTGACACAGATCCCAGAACAAGACCTTTGTCTTGTGTAAGGAGGTGTTTCTTCCCAGGACTACAAAGCAAAGCAAATCTTTGTATGAACATGCCCCTCTTCAAAGTTTAGAAAGAAGGAGACCTGGGGCAGCCCAGCTCCATATTGTTGGGCTAAGGGTTCTGTCCACTATGGCCTACATGCTTCCCCACTCCTCCTGTTCCTCTCATAGCATAAGCAGGGACGGGCTTCATAATCAGTGGCCACATCCATTCTGCTTCCATCTCTTCATATTTAAGCCCTCAGAAAGTTTTCTCTGTTTCCATTTTAGTCGCTACATATGTCTGTTTGATGATTGCCTCCCTCAGTGTGTACTAACTCAGTCATCCTCCTCCATAATCCTGAGAACATCAGACACACTTACCTGCACCCTGAGGAATGATTTCAGTATTGATGCAAACAATATGAATTTGTACCAACAGAAGCCAGAAGACCATGTCCATTGTCTCCTGTATCTCAGACTTACACAAGCACCAGTGCTCTGGTTCCTCAGCCACTACTCAAATCAAAAGCTACTTTAGCCAATGTTGGGCATCTTTTCATCTCTGGGATCCAGTGTGTTGAGGCTGACTAGTAGTTTATGATTGGTCATGATGACGGTCTCTATAGTGACACAGGCAGATAGATGTGAAAGAGGGTCATAAAAGTCATCCTAGAGTCATGGAGTATGACTCTTTTCCAAATTTAAATTAACTGTCATGAATACAAAAGCAATTAGTGCTGTAGTTAGCCTCAGGGTCATAACATCTTCCTGCTGTCTTTCTCATGTAATGGGGAGGTGAAATAATTATCCTCCCTCCCTGTCTGCCAGATGAACTGGCAACCTGAAGGTCTGATGCTTTTTACCTAATCTTCTTGGCACTGATGCAAACAAAGTCTCCTCTTATTGTTCTCCTAAATCTGATAGAACATTTCTCTCCAGAGGCTGTTTACTTACCCCATGCATGGAGCAGGTATATACCTTGTATTAGAAGTTCAGGAGGTATGATGCAAGAAACCCAGGTCCACTATGCCCAGCCCCTTCTATTTCCTATGAACCAGGATCAGAATTTGTGGGGGCCCAATCCCTCAAATCTTAGAAATCTGGGTTCTCTTTCTCCTAATATGGCCTAGACAACTCTAAAATTCCTAGGTTGAGGTTGAAACTCCTATTAATTATGCAGATGGCTGTTGTACTATCAAGATGCCACAAAGTACCCTTACTCACCACAATAATAAAGCAGCATTCTCCTTGCTTGTCTGATTGGGTTAATGATAAAATATATCAAAATTATTTGGATATAGAGTAATAATAATGTATAACTAAAGGAGTGATCCTTACTGATCCAGCAGCATCTCACAGGAGTACCAATGGAGATGCTCTCTGATTTTTCCTGCATGGTGATAGACTCCTCAAGCCATGCTATTTGTCATATCCAGTTTACTAATACCTCCATTCTCTACTGGTTACCAGAGACCAGGAGAGGGGCTGGGAATAATTGACTTATGGATAAAAAAGTTTATCATACAGACTATACATAAGCCACTTGCCTAAACTTCACAAACAGTACCTCAGTATCATGCTCTTGTGAACTGATTGTGAAAATGACATTCTTATCCTAAGGGAAAATTTGGCTCAGCATTACGAAAGGGATTTCTAATCCCTCTCAAAAAAAGACGTCAAGGACGTCTGGTTTTGAGAGAAGCAAGGTGAATTTGGCTGCCACACACAGAGGTATCTTGCCAAGTGGCTTAGTTCTCTGCAAGGTCAACTTTTTGCAGATAACATCTCTAGGTAGTCTAAGTTTCTGCATTTCACAAAAATCAAAGTGAATTACACAATGTGTAGGATGTCAAAAGACAGAGCTGGCTCTTGATGCGCTGAAAAGATGAATCATAACATGGAGACTGCAATGTTGGGTGTGATGGCACATGCCTGAAATTCCAGCTACAGGGAAGCCAGAAGGTAGAGGATTATGGTTCAAGATGGCCCAGGAAAATAGTGTGAGTTCCTATATGGAAAAGAAAGCAATCAGGGCCTTGAGTGTTTCTCAAAGGGTAAAGTGTCTCCTAATAAGAACTGGCCCTTGAGCTCAAAATCCTGAAGCTCCAAAAACTAAATGCAGTCTCAGATTGTGACCTTTAGGGTTAGGAAACACAGGATTTAGACAGAGGACAAAAGACATGACATGGAAGTGGCATCTTTATTCTTATGCAGATAGCAGCAGATCTCCTTAAACTTGCTAGGTTTCTTGGTTTGTTTTTCCTTTTATCTTTTCCTGACTCATGGCTGGAGGGTCCTGAGTTTAAGAAACTTGCCCTTTATTCTCATCATCTCTTGGGAATGTAGATCAGTGTTCAAAGAAGCGAGTCTAGGAGCCTAGCTCAACTTGAAAATAAACCCTGTTTGTGGGGTCCTGGCAGATGTGACACCTGTGGAGTTTGGCCACTATGTAAGTTCCCTGGGCAGTTTGTCTGATGAGGAGGACTAGGAATCTGAGTGAGGAGAATGGGGGGCACAGTGGAGAAGCAATGCACTCCATATGGGGGGCCTTGTAAGAGGTGCTGAAACCACTGACTCCTTATTTGTGCCAAGAATTAATTAAAAGCAGGAAAAAAAACTTGACATTTCTGCCTTTAACTTGTATTCATTTTTGCTCCAAACCATTCCCTTTGCAGTGACTTTGCAAGCACCTTGGATTCCAGGAAAGACATAACTGATAACATCTTTATGACAAGAGACCAAAACTGTCCCTAATAGTTGAGCTGCCTCAAGACATACCACTTGTCAGGCAACAATTACTCCAGATAACATCACCTGGAACCTCTTCAGGAACATTGACTGAGCTATGACCCAGCCAACCACATCTGTGACTGGCACTGTTTAACTATGCATATCTTCTCTCTCTCCTGCTGCTGCCAGTTCTTCGACAATTTAAACCTATAGATCATGTCTGTACACTGAACATGGCTAAAGGGTTGAGTGCTTACTGTGCCTCTTCCCTTCACATGACCTGAGCATCAAATAAATCTCAATTTTGTGCCTTTCCCCTTGCCTCTTCATTTTGAATACAGGTGTGAGTGGATGGACCTGGCATTTGGAATCCAGGCAGTTTGGACCTTGGGTCAAAAATTCCAGTTTGAAGTGCAGTGAGTGACTCTAGGTACCTGAGCCCATCTGGTAGTTTCTTGCTTCCCAGAGACAGGACTGAGTAGACAGCTGGCCATGGTACTGCCCTTAGGTAGTAGAATAAAATCAGACCCTTGATTTGGACAGCTGAGCTTCAGTTGCTAAGGTGAACAGTGTTTGACTTTTTGCCCACGAGGTGGCAGCTGTGTTGTGGGTGCCTGTGTATCCTCCTGTCCTTACCCTGGGATCACTGGAGGTTACAGATGATAGGAATAAAAGAGTGATGCCACAAAGAGCCTGTTGAGGTGGCAGCTAAGGAGTGGACCACAGCAGGCTATGGGTATATACTTAACCTATGAACAGCAATCATATTCCCAGGTATATAACCAAGAAAAATCAAGTTTGCATTCTCACAAGATATTCGTTGTGATTATTTGGCTCATGTATTCATGTCTTCTAGATACCATAGTTATCTTGTTGTACTGGCCTCCATCATTTCTGATGAGAAGTCCCGAACCTTCAAATTGACATTCCATCATATGTAGCATATCATTTTCTCAGACTGTTCTCAGGATTATTCTGCATCTTTGCTCTGGGCAGATTGATCATGCGTCACAATGACAGTTTCTGATATTCCCAGATCAGTGATTCAGAGATTTGTGAAGTTTTCAACCATTATTTTCCTTATGTATTTCACTTCAACCTCCTTAACTCCTCTTTCAGGCACTCCAATGAGAACGATTGTAATGGATGCTTGCTATGGTAATTCCTTTATGTGGGTTCTTTCAGTGTTGAACTAAGAATCACTCAGATTTTCCTATTTCCCTACAAGATACAATTTTTGAGTTGTACCTTCATTATTATGTTGTGACACATTGGTTCTATGAAAAATCTGAAGAAAATGTTCATTTTTTCTTTTTTGTTGTTTTATTAATAGTCATCAAAATTAAGTTCAAACTGTTGTAGGGTTCTGTAGTCTGTGGCCCAAAGATTTCCAAATTTACTGTGTCCGGCATGGAAGCATCCAGGCAAGACATGGGTGGGATGGAAGCACAAGGAAGCAGAGTGTCTTCTCTGTTTTAAGGAATTTAAAACCATGATAATCTGTGGGAGGAGAAAATTTTGGCAGGTCCTGATCACCAATAATGGGCAAGCAGGGAGGGACTTTGGTGGTCCCTGGATCTGGATCATGGATCACTCTGCCACATTTGCAATTGAAAAGGAAACTCAGAGTGGGCAAAGGAGGGTGTTTAGTATGAAATGCCCTAGATAGTTGTATGAGTTTAAGAGTCCCAATCTTTTCCTATTTTCTATCTTGCCTCAAATGTATATGTCCTGTCATACCTTCAGTCAAGAGATGCTGCACTCTCAGTCCAGTTTTCAGGCTACTGCTCTGTGACTATGTCCATATGGCTGTCACACAACTCAGGGAATTATCTTGGAGTTGAGTGGTAGTTTGTATCACAGTTCACTTTTCTAGGCTTTTGATCTGCTTCTTGTTCTCTTGTATCCATGTTCAGCTCAGGGAGAACCTGAGAATTGTCTTGGTCCACAATAGACATAAATGTTCCCTTCCCTTTTCTAGGCCTTAGGTCTTCAGAATTCTACCAAATTTTCAACAAAGGCCCCTCTCACATTTCTTCTCAGTATTTTTTTAGCCTTGTGTGCTGTGGAGAAGTTGCACATGAGTAGGTCAAATTTCAGGCAAACTTCCAAGAAAAGAGAAAGGAAAGCAAAATGGGTATTTTCTTCACACTCTTCAGACAACAGAAGTTTCTATCTGATTTTTCATGACCTCAGTCAATTACTGATGACACAACAGGGCAGCTTTGTAACTCAGGAGAGAAAAACAAAACCAATGGGAATGAACCTCTCTCACTTCATATGCAAGACCCCCTCTAGCAACTTGTCTAGATAGAAACAAGTAGTTGACACCAAATGCCAGTAAATGGGCTGAACTCATTCCCATGACTAAGGCTGTGGGAGAGAAATGCATGAAACAGTCCTATCTGAAGGTTTACAGTGGTTTGAAGGAGATGCAGAGTTTCTGCCCTGCAAATTGTATTTAAGAAGTGAAATTATTGGATGTCCATATTATTCTGAGATCCTGACCTCACCCTCCTTCTATAACCTGGGAAGGAAATGTTCTAGGACTTCTTAGTTTGGACTCATAATGAAAGCCACAAAAGAAAGACCTGAGATAATTCTGAGGTAACACCATTCCAGGGCTTAATCAACAGCACAATATGTTGCAAATAGGAAAGTAAATCAGAACATTTTTCATCTGCTCAGCTGCTCACTGATTCCCAGTGATGCAGAAGGATTCAGAGTTCACATCAGGTCAGAGTGGGGTGAATAGATACAGCTACAGAAAGCAGAAGTGAAAGGAGGCCACTCCTTGTACTGAGACGGGGGAAGGGATAAGAGAGTTCACAGAGACTTATGCTCAGTCCTAGAGTCAGAAGGCTGTGTTCTAGGTGTCATCACCATGGCCGGGTCAGGCTCCTCCTCATCCTACCAACAGGGCTCAGGTGACGCCTCAGGAAATGGATGTTTTAGCACCTCTGTGCTGTTTCTTTGTCTGCTGTGCTCAGGCCCACCTGGACACTGATTCACCAGAATGTATCTCAACCTCTGTTCAGTGTCCCGGGCCTGAGCTTAGAAAAGGTAAGCTGTTTGGCTAGGCAAGGTCATTCCATGTAATTCATGTTATTCAGGAGATACAGGTAGGAGAATAATGGTCTAAGATTGGTCCACGGTAGAGTGCTTGCCTAGCAAGCAATAGGCTATGAGAGCAAAACCCCATTACAACAAGAAGAAAAAGAAAAGAGGTGAAGATAGATTCTTCGATAACACCTCAACTATGCAACGAATAAAGGGAAAAGAGTTCTCAAAACATATCTAGTTAAGGCTGACACTTCTATTCCTCTGTAGTTTCACTCAATCATGCAGCATTTTATTAACTTACTGGTATATTCTGCTCTGGAGTGCACAGGGTACTCTGGTTGTAGGTTCTGGGGACTATAACCTATGTATATGCCCCAAGCAAATGTAACAGAGAGAGTGAAGACACTAAAGGTGAGTGTGTTTGTGATGTTTGCAGACTCTTCCATTCCTGGAACAGCAGTGCTGAAATGTGTGACAAAGTGTACGTGAGACACAAGACCAAGTATCAGGATGAAGAAATTTGGGCACCAGGTTCCATAGGGAGATAAGTTAAAGAAAAACCAGGTTGTCACTATGGTTTGAAACCAAACTTTTATAAACTTCCACTTTTTCTGTGGTATTTGGATTTGAGCTCAGGGCCTACATCTTGAGCCACTCCACCAGCCCTTTTTATGTGAATGCGTTTTTTCAAGATAGGTTCTCATGAACTATTTGCTCGGGCTGGCTTTGAACTGTGATCCTCCTGATATCTACCTCCTGAGTAGCTAGGATTACAGTCGTGAGCCACTGGTGCCTGGCTTTGAATTTCCTCTTGATCTTTTCCTTTTGGCTTCCACTGAATCATTTGGAAAAATCCCACATTCTTTCAAGTGAACAGTCCTCCACATTTTATCATTACTTATGCAAATCAAGGTGAAAGAGAAGAAAAGGCATTTCTAGTACCACATTTTTTGTTGGGGAACAAGAAATTCAAGAGCAATTTTTCCAGAAAGCTTCAAGGGCAACATTGTGTTTAGCCTCACTTACCAAGTCTAGTCAGATACTCCTCCATAAAAATGCAATTTTCTTCAATTCCTTAAGATTCATAATTTTAACTTCTTCTCCTTTGTCCTCATCCTACACTGATATAATTAAGGCACTGAGAGAAGAAATAAACCATTATTTACCCTATGTGATGTAATAAGATGTATATATATTTACTTGCCTCATTCCATTTTCAGTTTATTTTCCATACCATATAGTAGCTTTTGTAATTGTTTTCATACAAAATGTTAATTTGGGCTTCCCATGAAGCAGTTTCTGTGGGTAGGATTGTTTAAAATATACAGATTTGAAGCTTAGGGTACCTAGAATAAAGCAACAAAGAACCTTTGGGAAGAAAGCCATGCAGTGTAAGGGACTCACAGAGGTTAAAACTCTAAGCACACAGAGAAGCAGACACAGAAATGTCAGAATGAATCCCCCCTGTAAAGCTAATATATGCACATAAAATGTTAAGTAAAAGAAAGGAAAAACCAAGTTGTCATTGTGATTTGAAACCAAACTTCATCTTTCCTGCACCCATATCACATCCTCAACTTCATTCTTTCTTATTACTGGAATCATTTGTAAACTTCTTAGTCTTTTTTCCTTTGGCATCACTGAAATCATTTGGCAAAATCCCACATTGTTCCACATGAATGTCCTCAATTTTTCATCAACGTTTATGCAAACTCAGGTTCCTTGTAGGGATAAAAGAGTCAGTTACAGTCTCACTTTAACTCTTGACATACAAAATTCAATAGAAATTCTCCCAGAGAAGACCCAAGGACAATCTTTCATTTGGCATCACTTGCCCAGGCCTAGTCAGTTTTATGAGAAATGCTCTTTTGTATAATACCTACCAGAGTCAACATTTTAACTCCTCCCCAGTCCCCATACTACAGTTAGCTAATCAAAGTATTAAGAGAAAAAAGTAACCCACTACTTACCTATAAAATATCTTGATATATTTTTTAAATTGTCTTTTCCAATATTAAGTTTATCTTTCCATTATTTAGTAGGTTTTTGTGAATGTTTTCACACAGAATCTTAATTTGGGTTCCCTTGAAGCAGCTCCTATCGTAGAAATATTGGCATGTGTTAATTTGTAGTCTGGAGGAACTGCTAGTAAACAGGAGACTGCCCTTAGGGAGGAGGCTATGCAGTGTAAGTCAATTACAAAGTTCCCAGTTCTAAGCAAAGGATCAGTTTTCAGGCAAATCTGAGTAATGGTACCACATGTCCACATCATTGCTACAAACCTACAGGTTGATTATCAGACTTCCATATCTGACAAATTATGGGTTTAGCTAGAGGTGTTAACTTCTTCTAATTTCCACCTTGGGAGGAAGAGCCTACTGAGAAAAGACAGAGGTCCCTGATCAAGGGACTCTTCCAACCAAGAGTGGAAAGAGCTGGTGAGTTCCACTCCGTGATTACAGAGCCCAACTTCAAGGCCAGAGATAGTTATGCTGAATGTTCCTTACTTAGCAGATGGGCAGGCAATATGATTTCCTCCACTTAAGGTTGTAGAGGAGGTAAGAATCATTTGCATGTCTTTCCTTCACCACTTTCACATTATCACTGCCTGGAAGCTCAGAAGAGTGGTCATTTGACACTCAGGTAATGGAATCACTCAGAGTATCAAGTTGCACCATGGGCTTATTTATGTTGGTTCCTCATCTTACTCAGTCACTATGTAGTACACCACTCTACACAAGCCAGCCTTGTTGTCAGACTGGGCCCATAAGAGGATGAGAGCAGCTTTACACCCAAGAAGGAAGCCTGAGAACTGGGCAGGAGTCCAGGAGTGTCTCTTATTTTTCTTATAAAGCCAAGTTCTGAGGGTTTGTCCAGGCTTCTGCTGGATCCAGTATGGATAGTTATTGTTGCTAACAGTTACAAAGTTGGAGACACAGGTGAAGTGACTGTCCCTCCTGAGGACATGGTCTGAGAAGCTACTGAGTCACTGGGACCTGAGAAATGGATCATGAAACCCAAAGCACACACATGTTATTCATCCAAATAACAAATGCTCAGGGTTCTCTTCAAGGGTTGGTATCTGGAATCTATTTTAACCTGGGGAGGAAGTAAGAAGAAAGTGAATAAAGAAGAGGAGAGAATAAGTGCCTAAGTGTGGATATTAGAAGGAATCCTTGACCTCAAACTTGTAGCTCTTCTTTCTGGTGTCACCCTATTTCCTACTGAGGACTCTGCATGAAAGGGATTGTTTATGAGTTGAATTACAAAAATATGATCCTCTTACCATTTCCTTCCACACAAGAGGCATTACATTGTCAGAAGTGCATTTGGGGAGGCTCTGTGCTGTGGAATTATCCCCTGGGAGGAAGCAGCTGCTTTAGCATTGTACATGCACAGGTGAGCAGCTGTACAGGGATAAATATAGTTCACTTCCCTATAGCTTCAGAGAAAAATCCACTGCTCCCCCTACTGGCTTTTTGTTCTAATTGTTTTTGACTGCTAAGTGGTTTAACCAATAAATGTTGATTTCACCTGGTGATATGCTCCCTGTAATTCCAGATTGAATGACATACATTGCTTGTCTCTTGTTGCTCATTCCTGTTTTTAAATATTTTTCCAGTTTTTTTGACGCCTTCTCCAAGCATTTGAAGTCAATTTTAGCAACATATTCTAATTATATTTGAGTGTTATAGTTGAGTAAAAGGATTTATTTCCATGACCTATTAACTAAAGAAACTAATTTTACATTTTGGATATACTACTGGCCTTAGTGATCATTATTTTGTAAGTTATTCAAGAGAATTTATAAAAGGAATATAATTAAAGAATGAGGGGTCGGATTTTATTGCCAGTTGAATTTAAAATCGAGTGAGCCTGAAGGTGGTCAACCACATCTACAGGGAGAAGATAGAAAAGGAAGGATGGGTTGGTGTCTGGAGTGAAATACTCATCACATTGCCTCCTGTATTGTTGGAAGGAAATGATAACAATCTTTCTGATTATAATTAATTTTTTACTCTACTATGCAGAATTTTCCCAGGCATCCGTTGAACATATTTTACTGTAAAAAAGCAGGATAGTGAGGTAGGTCACCTATCAGGGGTATAGGGAAGCACTATCTGCCACTGAAATAGACTCAAATATTGGGGAACAATGATACAATCTGCACCCATGCCTGGTGCAGAGGATGTATCATTACAAAAGAGAATTCATTCAAGGTTGTAGGCCAGCACAACTCTTGTAACCACATGTAATCGGAAACAATTCCATTTGGCATGTGGTAGTTTCAGAGGAAAGCTTATGGAGGAACAATGTGATATTAAGTCATTTAAATGAAACTCTGTGTAAAATCCACCTAACCAACCTTAGGTGTTTGTCCTTAGTAGGGTTCAAAGCATTTCCAGGATATCTCCCCAATGGACCCCATCAGAATGAGGGAAAAATTTGCAAATATCCTGATGTTGGAGCAGGGGACAAGCAGAGAGACCTCTCTATGTAGCCAGTTCCCTCTTCTTTCCGATCTTATCCTGCAAAGGGCTCTTTTTCTTTGGTATTGATCAGACATCAGTACTTAGTGTCTCCAGTCTGCATAGTACATTCTACTACTTTGATATGGCCAGAGAATGGCTTTTCTTCCAGATATTTTCTTTCCCACTCGGTTGTGAAATCTTTATCAGATCACAGTGTATGAAGTTCTCCCTGTGAGTGGTGCTGCAAAACGGACCATGAGAAAAAGTGTGAGCGAGACAACCCCAGAGGCTGTGTTGGTGAGCAGTGGACAGATGCCCTTGACATTAGATGTTATGTGATCCTCCACAAGACCCTCTGATCTAGGACACAGGAGCTTTCATGTCATGTCTTTGTTGACGCTATACATTCTGTGTGTCTTCTCCATGCTACAATGTGCAATCTCCAGTTTTTTTGGCTGAACATGTGTCTGAATTCAAGACCTGGCACTGGTTATTCAATGCTCTACCTCTTAAGTATACCCAGGCCCTTTTTGCTCTATTTGTTTTTCAGTTTGGGTCTCATGCTTCTTCTTGGGATAGTCTAGGACTGTTTTCATCTGAATTCTATCCCTGCATAGCTTGGAATTTAGGAGTTTGCCAACATGCTGGCCAAGCAGTCTCCATCTTATGCTGCACCCTTTTAGTGCTTCTTGTCTCAGCTCTATCATCTGACATCCCTCACATTATGCAGTCCAATATTTTTACATGATTTTGGGACTCAGCCTACCCAAACATGTAAGTGCAAAAAGCTGACCTTATAGAATTGTGATTCTCTTGACATGATAATTCTGCCTGAGTACACAAGCCTGATGTCTCCTTTCTTCTCTTCAACACTAGACCTGGCTCATACTATAGCATTGTTTCATAATGCTAAGCCTAATCTCCCTGAAGATCAGTATTTTGTTGTCATATTCAGTTCCCAAGAGGTCAATTCTAATATACTCTTCATAAAATTTATGGTGACTAGTCTAATTTATACTCCCCAAACACAAAACAACAAACAAAACCCCTCTTCTTATCCATGAAGCAATTACTCCTATCCTTGCTCTTCCTGTACCCAGTAAAAGAAGAGAATTAAAGGATTAGTAAACTAGAGGTGACAGGACAAACAGGGCTTCCACAGTCCATAACCATGTTGGAAGAGTCAGGGAGTATCATCCTTATGGCTCCTGGAGATACTGCTGGACTAGTTGGGATCTCTTTTTAGATTCTAATTTATTACTATTCTCAACCTCAAAGAACTGTAATGTACTTCACTATTAACCCAACCAGACAAACAATGCAAAAGCTTCTTGGGATTAAACTAGGAAAACTGACCAGGTAATGGGTCAAGAGTCATTTTGCTTAATAAGGGTTTTATCCTCGACGTGAGAATTTAGGAGCTTTTTAAGGCATATTGGGAAAAAAAATCACACAGCTACCTTAATGATCCAGATCTCAGGGAATGATCTACAAATCCTGGCCCTGGTGCACAGGGTAACTGGGTCTCCTGTGTCATACATGTTGGACTTCTGATACCCAGGTGTATACCTGTATCATTCTTGTGGTTTTCTCAGGATGAGAAATTTTATCCTCCTGATTTATGTCTCTTGACTATCTGGAACTACAGGCTAATCATCACACTCAACCCAAGGAAATTTATTAAGATATAAAAATCTCCAGAGAAGGGCCCCATACATTATCCGCATTGATTATACCATTTTAACCATGATGAATGCAGCTAATCTTGCTTATTTTTCCACCCCTCTTTATGCATAATCTCAGTGCCTTCCTTTATAATATTGAAGGAAATTCTAAACACCTTATCACTTCATCTATAAATGACATTGTACAAGTATAATTAATAATATTCAGAAACTTTCATTCATTAAAACAATGGATTTTAACTATGTTCACTTAAGTGATTTCTGATTTAATTTATCAAAGAACTGGTTAATTTACTTGTTTTCTTAATTTTATTCTTTTGATGCTGAGGAATGATCTCAGGGCTTCAAGCTAACCACTATCTCTCCCACTAAACTATCACACCAACCTGGCTTCTTTCATTACTAAAAGATAAAAACAAGTAACACTAAATTTTGAACCAAGAGGCTCCTGATGAGGTGATATTTTCAGAAATTAAATCTAGATTGGTAAATACATTATCAGACAAGGTTTAGACAAACAAACTTTAGTCTCTTATACAAAAGCAAAAGTCACAATCCCATCAAGGTTCCTTTATGATTTTAGCTGCCAGGGTATTTGAAGTTTCTGGCATCAAGGACTTTGATTTTGTATCTCATTGATGTCTGTTTCTCAAATACCTCAAATCTTATTTGCAACTGATGATCTTACAGGCTCCTAGTTTAGTGAAATATTCACACAAACTCACCCACAAAGCTGTGTAGGTCAGAGTTTTTGATCATAAAATTTGCATTCTGTACTCAGAATATCTTCAGCTTCTGCGTCCTCCCCGTGGGTTCCTTCTTCAGGACATGGAGGCTCAGCATGTCCTGCACATCTTCATCCACAGGAAACCATGGAAACTGAGACACATTTGAATACTTCCAGCTTAATAACAATTGAAATATGTATGTATGTACATTATGAAGTGAGGGATGTCTTCTGAGGGCTGTGTGCTTTTCCTATTAAGTTGGACCTAAATACAGGTAGTTGCCATCTTAAAATCATGGTAAAGAGATTGCACTAGAATTTTCTCTCCTGCATGTATTCAAATCCCTCTGGGAAAATTGGTGGGGTTCTTTCTCAAAGCCTCAGGTACAGGGAGTCTCACATTCTCCCATCCTCATGTGTGCAAACTCTCTCTCTCTCTCTCTCTCTCTCTCTCTCTCTCTCTCTCTCTGTCTCTTTCTATCTCTCTTTCTCACTGTCTCTCTCTCCCTTCTCTCTCTCTTCTTTCTATCTCTGTCTCTCACACACACATGCATGCACAAACATTATTACTTCTATTTACACATGAGGTGAGGTAGCACAAGCGCACTTGTGACCCCATGTGTAGGAGACAAAATTTTAAATCTCCTGGGAAATATTCAGTGCCCACCACTGTGTGGTGCCCCACTAGTATAGAATGTGGAAAAAGTAACTGAAGATGGTGACAGTGGCATTGTACTATGAATGTATATCTAAAAAATAGCTGTGTCCTTTCCACAAAATCCCACCATGACTTTGCCCAGTGTGAATAACCATAAATATCCACTAGAAATTCAAATATTCCAAACACACCTGAGGAAGTGTATTCACACAGGGAGCATTTAATGTGAATTACAAAGAAAGCTGGAAAGGTAGAAAATCTCAAAGGGTCAGGAAATTCCCTATTATTGAGACTTTTGGGGAGGAAAGTGAGCCCAGGACAGATCAGTCAGGAGGTTTCTGTCTCACTTCCCCTCTGCTTGTGTCACTGTGTGTTACACATAGCTGCTCTCGCTGCCATAATCTGCCCCACAATGGAAGACACTTTCATCCTCTGCCTGGATGACTGGGGTGTTCAGACACTGATCCATGCCAGAGCCTAAGCCTCAAAAGCTATCAGCACCCTTGTTTCACTCATGCCACTAGGGTCAGCCCGCATCACAAATGGAGGGCACCCCCCTGGGCTCATCTTGTACCAGTCCACCTGGTAATTACTATACCCACTGCTCAAGGTGCAGGAGAGTTTGGAAGTTTGTCCCACAGAGGTAGATGCTGAAGGTGGCTGTGTCAGCATAGGTTGGGAGAGGGACCCTGAAAAGAGGTAACTACTAAAGATCCAGTTGGAAAAAGAGAAGAATTGTTTGAGAGGAAAGGACAAGATTAAGGTGTACGGTGTATCATTATTATCACCATGGAGGAGCTGACCGTGGCCTACATCTGACCTGTGAACAAAGGGAGGACCATGAGGAGAAGAGGAACCCAGGCCATGAAGTGCCTCAATGCTGACTTCTTCAGGAACTCATTTGAGCCAGGGCTCCCAAGCCTCTTATCCCCTCAGTACACTCTAGGCAGATCATGACCCCCCCACCCCCCATCTAAATCTGTTCCCTACTAAGCTGGGTAATTAATAAGAGGGGGGAGTCAGATAATGCAAGTGAATTTATTTTCAAATGTTAGTCTCCCTCTGGTGGTCAGACATTTACTGCACCCTCAGGACTCAGAAAACCTTCCATGATCCCTGTTTCACAGCCTGTGTGTGGAAGGAACCCAGTTGCATGCTCTATAAACTCTCATGCCCCCATTGTGTCAGAAAACCTTCACAGTCCATCTGTTTTTCTCTTGGAATCCTTGAGATGCAGTTACTGCTGCATCATCTAATCCTGGAGCCTGTAAGTACCACCTGTCCTGACTGTCACATTTCAATGGCAGAGTCCTTTAACTCCTCAAAGAACAGTAATTATGTGCCCACCTAAGCCAGAGCCCATCCTTGGCTCTGGGGAGAGAACAGGAGTGGAAGACCAAGCCTCTGTACCATGGTTATTTGGTCCTTCAAAGTGATATTCTGCCCAAAAGGAACAACTGATGCTGAGTGTTGCCATGGAGCCTCTGACTGCTTCACTGGGTGATAATTGGCAGCTATCCAATGGGGAAGGTGACCTGATATTTCATAGTTCTAATTTATCTCCAAACTCTACTGATGAAATTGGAGATTTTTTAAGAAGTAGATTGTTTTTTGCTTCTTTGGGCTTCCTTTCTCCAAATTTGAATTTACGTCAATCAATGAGATACTTTATATCTAAGTCATTGTGATAAACTCACTTAAATTTTGCAGAATGAATACTGATTAAATCTTACAATTCTATTTTTATTGTTTTATTATTCATATGTGCATACAAGGCTTGGGTCACTTCTCCCCCCTGCCCCCACCCTCTCCCTTACCACCCACTCCGCTCCCTCTCTCTCCCCCCACCCCCTCATAAATCTTACAATTCTAATCTTTTCCAATTGATTTTTTTTATCTCTTCTTTGGTGTTTTGCAATGTATTTGTATCATATTTGCACAAAATGTAGTACAAGTAAAACAAGAAAAGAACAATGTAGCTTAAGCATCCTGGTGACATATTAAGCAGAATTCATTTTTTTTACCAAATCTATGAAGCTGATCTGTGGACTCATTGAATCTGCATGTTCTTCAGCCTAGTCTTACTCCTTTAAAATGAGGTAAATGTTCCCTCATCATCCCTGATCCCATATGAGAGCACTGCAGCCGCAGCAAGACTGCTCTATTTTCTGAAGACAGGTCTCTATTCACCAGGTTGAGCCAGGGTAGGCTGGGTAGTGATTCCCCATGAGACATGTTAGGATACTTTAAGGGAAAGTGATGAATATGCTCTACTTCTATAGTGTTGGATAGGTTTCATTATGTACAGTGGAAAATACAGAATGCTGTGTTCTGGGTCAGAAGGGAGAGTCCTCAGGATTCAGTATACTATATATATATATCATAAGGAAGATGTTGAATGCAGAGATGAAAATCAGAAGCTAATTTTCAGCTGAGGTAAAAAAGAAGAAAGGGACAAACTTCCCAGACTTACCTAAAATTTCAGCACAGGTTCTTGTCCCAGTCAAGGCCTCTGGGTTCATTTCCCAACATCACTCAGGATCTTAGCACAGGATTTCACTGCCTCATGTTGGCATCTGGAAATGTTCACTCTGCTTAGTAGTGAGGAAGCCTTGACAGCCAGAGTCTGTTTCTGCTTTCTCCCTGTATCATTGGCTGCTCCTGCATTTTAAGTATGTGGCCCAAGCATGGACTTGATCTGGAGAGGTCAGTTAGAAGAAAGCTGAGTCAGGTGAGGATAAGGTGAGTGAATAAGTCTCAGGTTCAGAGAAAAATTAAACCTTCTACAGAAAAAAATTAGACAGTCACTACAAATATTCCCCATTTGTACATAAGAAACCAATCATCCAACCTTATTTTTAAAATAATAATTGCAGAGTAGGATGGGTAGTAGATTGTTAAAGCTACCTTAACAAAATGCCACAAACAGCAGTGACTGTAGTTTTGGAACCTAGAAGTGAAAGACCAAGTTGTCAGGAGGTTTGATTTCTCCTGGATCCTCCATACTTGGATCGCAGATGACCATCATCTTACTGTGTTCTCACTTGGCATTTGCTCATTCCGTCTTGTCTATGTCCTAATTCACTCACATAGATAACAACAGACATATTGAACTATGTCTCCACTACTATGACCTCATTTAATAATAATTACATCCTTTCAGGTCCTATCTTTAAGTATAGACACATTGGTGGTTACTTATTCATGAAGTATTTTGTAAAACAAAATTCACTCAATAACAATAAGAAATTGCTATGATTATTTTTACTGGGGAGGATAAGTTAGAATATTGTAAACTGTGTAAATGCAAAATGGATATTTTTGTGTATATATTTTTAAATTTTATCTTGAAAGTTTTGAATTGTGGAGCTAGAGAGATAGGGAGATAGATAGATAGACAGAGAGAGAGAGAGAGAGAGAGAGAGAGAGAATGTTTATACAGTCAGGAGCTTTGTACTCATGGACACCACTTTCTACCAATTGAGAAGTATTTCCAGCCCTGAAGCTGCAAACTCTGTATACCTACACAGGCTGAAAAGTAAAGTGCTTGCTTAGAAAATGGAAATCCTGAAACTCACAACTTCAATTATTCTCATTTGGATAAGCCTAGATCAAATTCCATGTTTTAGATTAACAATTAGGTGTACCTTGGCCATATTTTGGTTAATAGACCAACCTAGAGTAAAATGTCTCTAATAATGAGGATTTCTAGATGGTAGAACCACATATATTCCCCCAAAACAAAAAAAAATTTGAAACCCACAGCTACCAATCTTGCATTTCAAGCAAGAGGGATTCTCTCTCCATTTTTTCTCTGTTTTTGTTCTAATTTATCCTATTTTAGTAAGATAAACCCTTCCAGTATTTTTACTTTGTGAGGTCCCACTTTTTTTGTGATACCCTTTGAAGTGCTTTGCATCCTGAATATTAAGTTACTGTGACTTGTATGGAAACAGTTGGGCAGAGAGTGGCTTTTCTTGTAAATTTATTCTTATCTGGTGGGCTGTGGGCTGTGCAATCTCTTTCAGGGCACCAAGTATAAATCTGGCCCTGTGAAATGTGCTGCAAGAAGACATGATGAGGAAGGGTGTGAGCTAGAAACCCCAAAAGCCTTGGAGGGACAGTGCTGCCACAGTGAGCAATTGACAGAAGACCCTGACCATGGATTTCATGTGATCCTCCAAAGTGGATCAGGACTAGGACCTTCCATGTCATATGTTGAACATTCTCCTTATCCTGTGTGTCTTAATCTTATAAGTCACAATGCACAATCAGCATTCTTATGGCAGTATATGAGTTTGGACTTAAAATCTCATACTTATAATCAGGTGTTCTACCACTTGACCTATGCCCCAGGCCCTTTATGCTTTTCTTTTTCCCATATAGGATTTCACAGTTTTTGTCTATGCTGCCTCTGACTGTGATTCTCTAACATCTGCCTCCCAAATAACTGGGATTTCAGGTGTGCATTATGTTGCCAGCACTGAAGTCCCCATATTATGCTGTAACTCTTTATTGCTTCTGGCCATAATCCTGTTCTTGCTTTTTTCAGCTATTCTAGAATTTATTCTACCTAAATATGTGTCTCCAAAAAGTTGAGCTTGCAGAGACCTGAGCTGTATGAAAAGAAAGATCAAACTACTTCAGCCAGCTAAGTTCCTTTTGCTTTTCTTCAATAGCAGACCTTGGCCAAGCCACAGCAATCCCTTTCACAATACGGATCCCCATTTTCCTTAATGATCAAAATTTTATTGTCATAATCCCTTCCCAAGAAGTTGATAATATACTGTTAAAAAAATTTGTGTTTGTTTTAACTTAATTTTCCTAAAATAATCTCTTTATCTATTAAGCAATTACTGCATTCCTAGAACCTGTTATGAGTAGAGAATGGAAAGACTAGTAAACTGGATATGGCAGAAAGCTGTGCTTCATGAGCCCTTCACTATGCAGGAAGAATCAGAGATCATCTCCCTTGATGCTTTTTTGAGATGTGCAGGGTCCAGGTTGGAAGTCTCCATAGGCTATACTTTATTATTATGCCAGAACTCAAATAATTGTGCTATATTTCTATATTAACCCCATCACTCAAGCGATAGCAATTTTTTTTATTTAAACTGGGGAAAGTGAGCAGAAGGTGGATCCAAGAATCATCTGTTTAATTAGTTAGTGTTTCATCCTCAACCTGAGATTTTACAAGTTGTCCACGACATGTTAGGAAAAAGAGGACTGACATTCCCCGAGGTTTCAGAGTTCAGAGAATGATCCAGAAATCCTGGCCCTGGTGCATGGAACATAGGAAGGTCTGTACAAAAGAACCTGGGTCTCCTGTGTCATACATGCTAGATTTTTAATACCCAGGTAAGTGCAAGCACCATGCTTGTGGGAGCTAAAGAGCCTCTGGAGAAAAATGTTCAATCTGCATCAAGACACCAATGAGAAAAGCCTTTGTTTGTATAGTTGCTGTGAAGATTAGATAAAGAATATCATACCTTTTGTTAGCAGAATGTGTATGAACCTCTGTTCAGTGTTCTGGGCCTCAGTTTAGAACAGGTAAGCTATTTGTCTGGGCGTGATCATCTACACTTGTAATCCTAGTTATTCAGGAGGCAGAGTAGGAGAATGATGGTCCAAGACTAGCCCATGGTAGAGTGCTTACCTAGCAAGCAATGGCTATGAGATGAAAACCCGATTACACCCTAAAGAAAAAGAAAGAAAAGAGATGAAGATTCCTAGATAACATCTCAATGACAAAATGAATAAAGGGAAAAGAGCTCTAAAAACATATTATGCTAATTAAGGATGGCATTTCTGTATGTGTGCACTGTTTTACTAATCATGAAGCATAATGTTAATTAGCATAAGTATATTCTTCTCTGGGGTGCAGGTGGTGTTTTGGTTATATGTGTGCCTCAAGCAAATGTAACAAGGTGAGTGTATTTGTGATGTTTGCAGACTTTTCCATCCCTAGAAGGGCATCCCATGAAGGGTGCATGAGAGACAAGACCAATGATCAAGCTATTTCTGTGTTGTCTTTTTGATTGACTATATTTCTAAGATATCATATTACTCTATTATGTTCATGCTGTGCCTTCCTCTCTTTGGCTCTATTATATGTAGTCTCTTCTTTATTACCCACCAGGAGTGTTTAATAAATATTAGAAAGGCAATATAGTATATCATAGAATTTTCAGACAAGACAGTGACAAAAAGTCAATGGGACCACAGTTTATTCATGCCAGGACTCAGCAATTTTTCTGACTAGAAGAAACTTTTCAAAACACCTATCAATGCCTAGGGAACAATATATTGTGATTAAAAAGAAGAAAAATAGATTTTTGAAGGGTAAAAATAAAACTAAGTATGTATATGAAATAAAATTGAGAATTTGACCATGACTTTTCTATAGAAAATGGAAATAGATACAGTCTGATGAATCAGTAAAAATTGCAATATGTACAACTCCCCCTTCACCACATTAAGATGCCAAAACCTACTGAGGAAGTCCTTGCCTATACCTATTAGTTCCAGAGTGTTTCCTGTACTACAGAAGTGCGGGTCTAATATTCAGGTCCTTGATCCAATTTGAGTTGATACTAGCACAGGGTGATAGACATGGATCTAGTTTCAGTTTCTTACAGATGGATAACCACTTTTCCCAGCAGCATTTGTTGAAGAGGCTGTCTTTTCTCCATCGTATATTTTTGGCCCCTTTGTCAAAAACAAGGTGGGTATAGTTGTGTGGATTCACATCTGGGTCCTCTATTCTGTTCCACTGGTCTTCATGTCTGTTTTTGTACCAGTACCATGCTGTTTTTATTGCTATTGCTTTGTAATATAGTTTGAAGTTGGGTATTGTGATCCCTCTAGCATTGCTGTTTTTGCTGAGTATTGCCTTGGCTATTCATGGTCTCCTGTTTCCAAATGAACTTTAGGGTAGATTTTTCAATCTCTTTGATGAAAGTCATTGGGATTTTGATGGGAATTGCATTAAACATGTAGATTGTTTTCGGTAGTATAACCATTTTTACTATGTTGATTGTACCAATCCATGAGCCTGGGAGATCTTTACATCTTCTGTAGTCTTCCTCGATCGCTTCCTTCAGGGATTTGTAAATCTCTTTATAGAAGTCGTTCACATCTTTTGTTAAGTTTACTCCCAGGTATTTGATTTTTTTTTTGACGCTATTGTAAATGGAATTGTTTCCATGTATTCCTTCTCAATTTGTTTGTTGTTGGTGTATAGAAAAGCTAATAATTTTTGTAAGTTGATTTTGTATCCTGCCACCTTACTATACCTGTTTATGGTGTCTAAGAGTTTTTGAGTAGAGTTTTTTGGGTCTTTAAGGTGTAGGATCATATCATCTGCGAACAGGGATATTTTGACAGTTTCCTTACCTATTTGTATTCCTTTTATTTCTTCTTCTTGCCTAATTGCTCTGGCTCAAAATTCCAGTACTATGTTGAAAAGGAGTGGGGATAGTGGGCACCCTTGTCTTGTTCCTGATTTGAGGGGAAATGGTTTCAGTTTTTCACCATTAAGTATGATGTTGGCTGAAGTGTTTGTCATATATAGCCTTTACAATGTTGAGGTACTTTCTTTCTATTCCTATTTTTCTTAGAGATTTTATCATGAAGTGGTGTTGGATCTTGTCGAAGGCTTTTTCTGCATCTATTGAGATGATCAAGTGGTTTTTGTCTTTGCTTCTATTAGTGTGATGTATTACATTTATAGATTTGTGTATGTTGAACCACCCCTGCATCCCTGGGATGAAGCCAACTTGGTCATGGTGAATGATCTTTCTGATGTGTTGGTGGATTCGGTTTGCCATTATCTTATTGAGGATTTTTGCATAGATATTCATTAAAGAAATTGGCCCATAGTTCTCCTTTTTGGAGGTGTCTTTGTCTGGTTTTGGGATGAGTAATGTTGGCTTCATAAAATGAGTTAGGCAGTGTTCCTTCACTTTCTATTTCATGGAACAGTTTAAGGAAGGTTGGTTTTAGTTCTTCTTTAAATGTCTGATAGAATTTAGCAGTGAATCCATCAGGTCCTGGACTTTTCTTTTTTGGGAGACTCTTAATTGCTGTTTCAATTTCATTTTGTGTTATATATCTATTCAGGTATTTAATGTCCTCTTGGTTCAGTTTTGGATGGTCGTAAGTATCTAGAAATCTGCCCATTTCTTCAAATTTTTCAAATTTATTAGAGTATAGGCTCTAAAAGTAGTCTCTGATGATTTCCTGGAATTCTGTGGTATTTGTTGTTATCTCCCGTTTGCATTTCTGATTTTACTGATTTGAGTTTTTTCTTTCCTCATTTTAGTCAGGTTTGCCAGGGGTCTGTCAATCTTATTTATTTTTTCAAAGAACCAACTTTTTGTTTCATTAATTCTTTGTAATTTTTTTGTTTCTATTTCATTGGTTTAAGAGAAAGAATGGACAAATGGGATTTCATAAAATTAAAAAGCTTCTGCACAAAAAAAGAAATGGTCTCTAAACTAAAGAGATTACCCACCTTCTGCACAAAAAAAGAAATGGTCTCTAAACTAAAGAGATTACCCACAGAGTCAGGGAAAATATTTGCTACATATACATCAGACAAAGGACTGATAACCAGAATATACAGGGAACCTAAGAAACTAAACTCACCCCAAATCAATGAACCAATTAAGAATTGGGCAACAGAACTAAATAGAACTTTCTCAAAAGAAGAAATTCATATGGCCAAAAAACATATGAAGAATGCTCATCATCTCTAGCCATAAAGGAAATGCAAATCAAAACCACACTAAGATTTCACCTCACCATCAAAAACATCAAAAACACCACCAACAACATGTGTTGGGGAGGATATGGGGAAAAAGGAACCACTGCTGGTGGGAATGCAAGCTGGTGCAAGGCTTCTTAAAAATCTAAACATAGATCTGCCATATAATCCTTTATTCCTTAAACAATACAATATAACCATTTACCTGGAATTCGCATTGTATTAGGTATTGGAAATGATCCATAGATGATTGGACGTATACAGGAGGATGCTCTGAGTTACATGCACATATTACAACATTTAACATAAGGGACTTTAAGCATCCACAGATTTTGGCATCTGTTTGGGTTCGGGAAGCAAGCCATCATGGATACTGAAGGATGGTGACTGCATTGAAAAAGAGTAAACGTTGACATGGTGATCACACCTGCAATGCCCCAGTGATTAGGAGGCTGAGGCAGGGGAACCATGAGCACGAGGCCAACCTGGGATACATAATGAAGCTCTGTCCCAAAATACCAAAGTCAAAAAAATTGAAAAATTAATTTTCTACATCATTGCTGTTTATAGGACATTCTGCAATGACGGGAATGTTCTCCAGGTAAAATGATGCATGTGACTACTCAGCCATTGAAATGTGGCTACTGTGACTGAGGAATTTTAAATTTTGTTTATAAATTTTCTTGTGGGTAACAGGGGTTTGAAGTCAGGAACTTTCACTTGCTAGGCAGGCACTCTAACACTTGAGCCATGCTGCCAACCCTTAAATTTTATTTAGTTTTGATTTTAAAAAAGGAAGAAAATTTTTACAAAAGAATTCCAAGTTATATATGTACTCTAGCTCAAAGAGACCTGCAGGATTTAGTGAGTTTCTTCCAGTGAATAGAGTATGAAGGGGGGGGGAAAACATAACTTCATTGTGGAGAAAAAAACCGGTAATAATTCATGCTGGTAGCATGTATTCTGCTGAGACGTGATAAGAAAGACATATGTCTGTGATATGCTTCTAAAACCACGGTGGAACCATGAGAAAAACATTAACCCCAAATTGAGAGACATTGTGCAAGACACCTGACCTTTACTCCTAAAACTGTCATAAAGTCATGCAAAGAAAGAAAAGTTTAAGAAACTGTCCCAGACCTTAGTGGGCTAATGAGACATGATGGCTAAGTGCATTTAGTATTCTGAATGAGAATCTGAAACAGAAAAAGTAAATTATTGGAAAACTAGTGAAATCTGAATAAAGCTCAGAGCTTAGTAGGACTTACTTAAATTATTATGCCATCAAGAGATTATTTCACAGCATACATCTTAGACATTGTAAATATCTCTTCTATATATATGGTCTCTTTATTATTCAAAAAATTAGTGCATAATAGTTGTACAGGGGGATACATTGTGATATTTACATATGTGCTTACAATATTATCTTAGATTTACCCCCACTATCATTGTCCCTCATCTCCTCCACCTTTCTTAGAACAATTTCAACAGGGTTCATTCTATTTCATAAATGGATACAAAATATATATGATCTCTTTATTTTGATTATAGTATACTTTATTGATCAGTAGCCTTCAAATGCAAGGGCCCAACGATGATTAGAATGTGTAATCTGACCATAATGCAATCAAAGTAGAAATTAATAAAGGAATAGCTTTTAAAACTCTCATTGAGTTTTAAAAATAACATATTATTTTTCTATTTGAAAGAAAATGAACATTTTGCCAAGTAAAATTTGTGGACACAGTTAAGTTGGTACTTAAAGGTAAGTTTATGGCATTAAATACAAGAAAAATAAGTTTCCAAACAAGAGTTAGGCATTTATTTTAAAATGTTGTAAAGAGGAGCAGCAGAGCAAACCTGTAGAGATAGGATGGATGGAAATGAGTGGAAGAAATAAATGGAGAAGAAAATAACTACAAATTAATAAAACCAGGTCCTCTCTGGGGGTTGGCACCAGTGGGAGGAGGGAGGATATAAGGAAATGGAGTAGGAGGGTGAATGTGGTGGAAATATGTTCTCATGCATGAAAATGGAAAAATGAGACCTGTTAGCCGAGCGCCGGTTATAATCCTAGCAACTCAGGAGGCAGAGATCAGGAGGATTGCAGTTTGAAGTCAGCCCAGGCAAATAGTTGGAGAGACCCAATCTAGAAAAAACCAATCACAAAAAAGGGCTGTTGGAGTGGCTCAAGGTGTAGGCCCTGAGTTCAAACCGCAGTACTGCAATTAATTAATTAATTAAAAAATTTAAAATGAGACCTGTTGAAACTGCTCCAGGAATGAGGGTCGGGGGACAAAAGAGAATGATGGAGGGGGTGAATTCAACTATGACATATTGTAACAACTTTGGTGATTGTCACAATGTACCCCAGTACACGAATAACAATACTAAAAATAGACTTCTAGTAGAATTAGTCAATTTAAAAAAAATGCAAATAAGCCAAGGGTTGGCAAACCTTTTCTCTAAATGTTCAGATAGTAAAACTTGTGTATGGTGTCTGGCAATTAGTAAATCTTGCTGTTGTAGCAGCAAAACAGACATCAAAATAAAGGAATGGACATGCTGCATCACATAACTTTATGAATACTGAAATATGAATTCCATATAATTTTCACATGCCACAAAATGAGACTCTCCTTTTGATTTTTTTTCCAATTATAAAAAGCAAAAATCTGTTTTTAGTTCACTGCAAGCTATACAAAAACAGGTGGCAAGCTAGCTGGCGTGAATTGGCCAAAGGTGCAGGTTCAGATGGATGGGTTTCAAGACTTAGTTGCTTGGTCAAATTCCTAAAGCACTGGACAGTCGGACTATGCCTGAGGACTATGGCAGCTGCACTCCTGATCAGTCCACCCTGGCCCAGAGCTCTGGCTGGCTTTGGAGTTTATTTTTGAGTCAGCGGTCAGCTATGGAGTCCAGGTTGGAATTCATGATCGTCCTGTCTCAGTGCTGAGTTACAGACGTCGAGAGACCACGCCTGGTTTTGGCTTTAGACTCAAGGCCGGGGATCCTTTCAGGGGCTCAAGGGTGTTGTCACTGAGCTCGTCCACTCTGCTGGACCCAGGGCCCAGCGCTGTCCACCAGGGCTCTGGCATTAGCTCATCGGGCCTCGTGACCAATCAGATCGCAGCGCCTGGACCCCAGCGGCTGACGTCGTCTGCACCTGGCAGCCAATCACAGGCCGCCCTGAGTGCGCGGGCAGAGACGTCGGTTGCTGTGGCTGGCGATGCCGGGGCCTGAGGAGGGGTCGTTACCCGGCCTTCGCCGGTGGAGCCGCGCCAGGCCCTTGCGTCTCCGGCAGCACCGGGGACGCCACTAACCGTGGGTGAGGAAAGGGACACGGCGGGGCGGGGAGCGGGAGGAAGTCCCCTGCGGACGCCGGGTGTGCTGGCCTTGCGCTGCCCAGGCGGCCCGTTCAGTGCCGCGGCCTTCCGCAGGGGGTGTCAGGCTGGCGATGGCCGGCGGGTCGCCGGCCTCCTCGCTCATCCCCTTCCCTAATGGCGGCAGGCGACACTTTGGTGGCTCCCCCATGCCGGGGTTGGCCCCCGCGAGGCCTCCGGGAGAACGGGCTGCCCTGGCTCCCCACGCGCAGCCCGTGCCCCGCCGGTTAAAAACAACTGACCGGAGCCCCGCGGTGTGGACGCTGAGGCTGGCGGATCTCGAGTTCGAGATCTGTACCCTTTTTCTAAAGACTGTATTTCACAGGGTACTTGTATATTATGGACAGGGGACACAATCTGAATTCATTCTATGCCAGCAGCTGAGATCATGGGTAAATTCTGTGCTTTAGCAGTTTTTGAATACAGCTCAATAATACCCGTCATAGTAGTTTTCCATTGTGAAAAAAAAATCACAGTTTAGTAGCTTAAAATAGCAATTTTTTATTACTTCATAGTTTCTGAAGTCTGGAATCCAAAAGAAGCTTAGCTGACTGGTTCTTGCTCAGGATATATCAGTAGGTTGCAGTAGGCTTTTGGCTTGATTTGTTTTCTCTGAAGGCCTGACTAGGGTTGGGCAATCTTTTTCTAAGCTCACTCACTTGGCTATTCCCTCTTCATGGGGCTGGTTGTGTCATAACAGCTGACTTCTTCAGTGTGAGTTAGTCAAGAGAGCTTGCACTCAAGCTGGAGCAGTCATTTTAGAACCTGTTTTCAGAAGTTACATACTATAATTTCTGCTCTGTTTGGTCCCCCAGGCCAACCTTGTTACACTGTGGGAAAGAACTACACAACAGTGTGAATAACAGGAGGTGGTATGGCTTCTTAATACATAGTAAATATTATGTCATTTGAAAACAAAATATGGATGCTGTCAAAAAGTCTTACCAAGGTTTTTGCTTGGGGCCTTGTCAATATCAGAACTACATGTTACATAAGGATTTATGACAGGGCCCACCAAGGTTTTTGCCTGGGGCCTTGTCAATATCAGAACCACAAGTTACATAAGGATTTATGATAGGGCCCTGGCCTCTAATACTCTTCATGACTTTAGTAACCTCCAAAACCCTTGTAACTAGGTTGACTATTTAACTTGTCACCTAACTCGGGTTCTTTTATAAATGAAAAGTGTTGCTATTAATAAGTACATAATGACAGCAGGTTAAACTGGACTGCAGTGCTCAAATCAGGTCAGCGTTGTAATCCTACTTGTAACTAATTTATAAGTCTTTAGTATAGAGATGTTTTGAATCTGCAAGATACAGCTGTTCCATCTTTGGGAAGTGTGAGTTCCACTTAAATTTATACATTGACTACTTCATGCTAGCTTAAGTCTCTGTTGGATAGACTGCCTTAATCTTGGTTTACTAGCATAATCCCAAGTACCTAACCTTAGTTATGAATGGAGTCTGTGTAGGGACTTCAAAAACATCATTGATTGGGTGGTACCATTGCTAAGCATTTTCCCTTTAATTTAGATATCATGTCTCATAAAACTCACACTGAACAATGTGAAATTGAAATTTTTTTTGGTATATTCACAAAGTTTTACATCCTAATTTTGGAACATTTCCTTAACCATAAAGACCATTAGCAGTCACTTCCCTGTACTACTGTGGTGTGACTGCTATAACAAATTACCACAAACTTGATGACTTAAAACAACAAAAATTTATTCTCTCTTTGTTCTGGAGGCACAAAGTCCAAAATCACTTTTCCTAAACCTGTATCAAGATCATGTTGGGGAGAATCCATTCCTTGTCTCTTCCGTTTTGTGGATGTGACATTCTTTGGGTTGAAGCCATGTCACTCTAATCTTCCTCCATCTTCACTTCACTTCCTAATGTATGTGTGAAATTGAAATTAATGAAATTGCCCTCTTCTATCTTTTTTTTTTTTTTTTTGAGACAGGGCCTTGCATTGTAGCCCAGCCTGGCTTCGAACTTGATCTTCCTCTTCTGCTTCTGGAGTATGGGATTATAGTCATGGGATCCCCATGCTCAACTCCTTTTGTAAGGAAACTCATGGTGACATTTAGGGCCCACCTATATAATCTATGTTAATTTTCCCATCTCAAAGTCTCCTTAATCATGTCTAAAAAGATACTTTTTCCAAATAGGGGCCATTTTTCAACCTAATGTATTGGGTTTTTTTGTGTTTTTGGTGGGGCTGGGGTTTCAACTCATGGCTTCACACTTGCAAAGCAGGTGCTCTACAGTTTGAGCCACATCTCCAGTCCCTTTTGCTCTGTTATTTTGGAGATGGGGTCTCAGCCTCAGATTACAATCCGCCTGATCTTATTTACCCCTTCCCAGCCTCACAAGTAGCTAGGATTACAGCTGTGAGCCACTGGCTCTCAGATAACTTACTCTATTTTTTATTCTTCTTCTTGCCCAGCACAAGGTAACCATTAGTTTCTTACTTTATGGATTTGCCTATTTTGGACATTTTATTTAAATGGAAATGCAGAATATGTGGCTTTTTGTGCCTCTTGCCTTTAAAATTACATACATGTTTTACATGTATCTGCCTCTAAACTTCAGTGTATAGATGGACCCCAGTGGTTTTATCCATTCATCAATTAATGTACATTTGGAGTGTTTGCACTTTGTTGCTCTTATGATTAATACTTACATGAACATTTTAAGTTTAAGTTTTTACTTTATATTCACTTCTCTTGGGTATGCCTAGGAGAGAAATTGGAGGGTTATATTTTTGAGCAATTGCTAACCTGTTTTCTAAACTAGATCATCATTCAAATCCTTTGCCCATTTTTAATGTGATGAAAAATACACTTACCATGAAATTTACCATATTAACCACTTTTAAGTGTACAGTTCAGTAGTGTGAATCAGATCTGTAGCATTTTTTCATCTTGGAAGACTGAAACTGCCCATTAAAGAACAAACTCCTTTTTTCCCCGCTTCTCTTCCCCTCTGTCACCACCATTCTACTTCCGTTTATGTGAATTTGACTTTTTTAGTCACTTATAGAAGTGGCAGATTCTCTACCACTTCTTCAAGATTTATCCATGCTGTAGCATGTGACAGGACTTCCTTTGTAAGGTTGGGTAGTATTCATTGTGTGTATGTACCACACTTTGTTTTTTCATTCATCTGTTGATGTGCACTTAGCTCTTCCACCTTTTGGCTGTTGTGTATAATCCCGTTGTGAACATGAGTGTGTTTGTATCTTTCTTAGACCCTGCTGTCCGTTCTTCTGGATGTATTCCTAGAAGTGAGATTGCTAGGTCATATGATAGTTCTGTTTTTAATTTTGTCAGCAACTTCTATACTGCTTTCCATAGCAGATGCACTGTTTTATAATTCAGCCACAGTGCCCGAGTATTCCAATTTCCACTTCCTTGCCAACAGTTGTTATTTTCTGTTTATCCTTTAGTTTTTATTGTTAGTATCCATCCTAGTGCATGTGAGATGATGTCTCCTGGTTTTAATTTGCATTTCTCTAATTTTAGTGCTTTTGAACATTTGCATATGATCTTTATGATTTGCAAATACTTTTCCCCAGATTGTCTTTTTACTTTCATTTTTTTCTTTTTCATTATTTTATTTTATTTTTTGTTATTTTTGTGCCTGGGGATGCATTGTGACATTTACAGAAGTTTCTTTTTACTTCCATGGCAGTGTTCTTTGAAGCACAAAATTTTTTTTAAGATTTTTGTTTGTTTATTGAGACATGGTCTTGCTATGTAGTCAAGGTAGCTTTGAACCAGAATTCTCCTCCCTCAGCCTCTTTGTGCTGGTATTTAAGGCATACCTGGGCCACCGTACCTTGGCCCAGCATAAACATTTTTAAATTGTTTTGTGATTGGTGCTTCTGGTGCCATGTCTAAGAATCCATTTTCTCTAATATTTATAATAGAATTTTTTATAGTGTTACTTCTTCAGTTTAGGTCTGTGATTCATGTAGGGTTGTTTTGATTGTTGGTTTTGTTTTGTTTTTTATAAATAGTGTGTGAGGAAGGGTCACACACTTTATTCTTTTGTATGTGGCTATCCCATTGTCCTATATTATTGCCGTTTATCGGCAGGACCTGGGTGATTGGAGCCAAAAAAGATGAGGGGACTGTCAAGTTATAGCTATTTTATTGAAGATCAGTTATGCTTTTTATAAGCTGTTTTTTCACAGAGCATTTGGTCAGAAAAAGCATACCAAGTATTACATGTCAAGGTTACATTAGTACAAGGAAGCACAGTTAAAATTAGCTCTATCTTTGTTATGTCTTTTTTAAAACGGCAACAGAGAAGCAGGAGAAGCACACGGTCAGTATAACCTTCTTATTTACATCTGAAGAACATGAAGCCATCTGGGGAACCTTGGGCACTGTTGTTTTTCTGGACATCTGGTCCTGAGACCTTTGTCTCAGTTCCTTGGAGCTATCTCACAAGGCCAGATGCCAAATCACACAGGCACAGTGTGGTCCTGAGACCTTTGTCCCAGTTCCTTGGAGCTTTCTCACAAGGCCAGATGCCAAATCACACAGGCACGGTCCCACTGCTAGCTCCAACACTATATCATTTATTGAAAAGACTCCTGTGATCCCCATTGAATTATATTGGAAATCTGACTGAAAGTTAGTTGACTATTTTTTATGTATTTTTTTTAGGGGAGTCTCATGTTTGCTAGGCAGGCACCTACTAGTTGAGCCATAACCCCAGTCCTGTTGACTCTTACTGTATAGGATTTTTTCTGAACTCTGAATTCTGTTACATTGATCTGTGTATCTATCCTTACTAGTACCACACTTTTTAGTTTTTCTCTTTCCCCAGGTGTTGGGGATTAAACTCAAGGTCTTGTGCATGGTTGGCAAGTGATCCATCACTGAGTTATGTCCTCAGGCTCACCCTGTGTGTGACAGGATCTTGCTATGTAGCCTGTGCTGGCCACAAACTCACTCTGTACATCCAATCTGGCCTCATTTAGGATCCTCCTCCCTTAGCCTCCTGATTGCCTGGATTACAGTCATATGCCACGGGGTCCAGCCTCCTAGTCTCACACTCTTGATTAGTTTTGTAGTAAGTTTTATATTTGTAAAGTGTAACTCTTCCACCTTTGTTGTTGTTTTTCAAGACGGCCCCTTGAATTTCCAAGTGACTTTAAATTTCTGTAAAAAAGCCAGCTGGAATTTTGATTAATTTTAAGAGTATTGCCATTTTAGCAGCACTAAATCTTCTGTTCTATGAATACAGGATGTCTTTCCATTTTTGGCAGTACTGTTGTTTGAACTCGGGGCCTTATGCTTGTCAGGCAGGTGCTCTACCACTTGAGCTATTGCACCAGCCTTTCATTTAGATGTTAAAATTTCTTTAACCATGTATTCAGTGGAATTTGGTACTTTCCATATAAAAGTCTTATATTTCTCTTGTTAAATTTTGTTCTTTTTCATGTTAATGTAAGTAGAATCACTTAATTTCACTTTCAGTGTTTATTGCTAGGTGTAGAAGTATATTTTTTTATATTGATCTTTTATTTTATAATCTTGATTAGCTTGTTTATTTTAATTGTTTTGTTGATTCCTGAGGATTTCCTATATAACTTTGGGGTTTTTTTTTTTTGGCTATATTGGGGTTTGAACTCAAGGCCTTATTGCTTATGCCTAGCGAGGCAGGCACTCTACCACTTGAGCCACTCTGCCAGCCCTGTTTGGTATTGAGTACTTTTGAGATAGTGTCTGCTAACTATTTGCTTGGGCTGACTTCAGCTTCAAACAACAATCCTCCTGATCTCTGCCTTCTGAGTAGATATGATTGTCTACTCAGTGGGTGAGCCACTGGTGCCTGGCTACATTTTTCAGTGTAGTTTTACTTCTTCCTTTCTACCAGTCTGTTTTATTTATTCATTCATTCATATATTTATTTATTTTGCTTGATTGCTCTTGGCTATAGAACCTCTAGTATAATGTTGAAGTTGTAAAAGTGAACTCCTTTGTCTCCTTCCTGATCTTGGAGGAGACTTTTCAGTCTTTCATTATTATGTATGATGGTAGCTGTGGAATTATTTAATAATTTTTATTTTTTTGCGGTGCTGAGGATCAAACTCAGGTTTTCAGGAATTCTAGTCAAGTACTCACACACTAGTCACACCTCACATGGATTTCATTATAGATACCTTTGTCTGCTTAAGAAAGTTCCCTCTGTTCCTAGTGTCAAGTGTATTTGTTATTGTTGTTTTATTTATTTTAATTATGTAAAGGTGTTAGATTATGTCATTTTTTTTCTGTAGACAGGTGTGAGTTGTGTCCTTTATTAAAATAATACAATGATTCGTTTTCATAAAATTAACCAATCTTGCATTTTTATGTAATCCCATCTGGTACAGTATATAATGTTTATTATGTGCTGTTGAATTTTATTTGCTAGCATTTTGTTGAGGATTTTTATCTCTCTCTCTCTTTTTTTTTTTTATACTTGGGTTTAAAGTCAGGGTTTCATGCTTGCTGAGCAGTCACTCTAGCAATTGAGCCACTCTGCCAGCCCTGTTTTGTGTTGAGTATTTTTGAGATAGGGTCACAAACTATTTGTCTGGGCTTTGGGTTTAAAACCACAGTCCTCCTAATCTCTGCCTCTTTAATAGCTAGGATTACAGTCATGAGCCACTGGCGCCTGGCTACCTCTATTTATAAGGTATATATTGGTCTATAGTATTTTTATTTTTACTTTTTTTTTTTTTTTTACTGGGACTGGGGTTTTGAATAAAGGGCCTTGCACTTTAAAGTAGTCATTCTACCTCTTGAGCCACACCTTCAGTCCATTTTGCTCTGGTTATTTTTGAGATGGGGCCTCATGAACTATTTCCCCAGTCTGGCCTTGAACCTCAGTCCTTCAGATCTCAGCCTCCCAAGTGTCTAGGATTATAGTCATGAAACACTGGTGCCCGGCTTGGTCTGTAGTATTTCTGTGTGAATTTTGTGATTTTTGGTATCAGTACTATTGTCTCGTAGAATGAACTGGAAAGTTTTCTCTCCTAAATTGTGGAACAGTTTCTAGAGGATTGGTGTTAATTCTTTTTAAAACATTTGGTATGAGCTTAATTGTAGAATGCTTGCCTAGCATGCAGAGGGCTCTAGGTTCCATCCTTAGCAAGGGAAACAGCAACCAAATAACAAAAACAAAAAAACTGATAGAATTTGCCAGTGCCATTTGATTTGGGGCTTTGCTTTGGGAAAGTTTTTCTCATCTTCTTTTGTTTTGTTTTAGTGGTACTGGGGTTTGAACTCAGGGCCTCACATTTGCTAGGCAGGCGCTCTACCACTTGAGCCACTCTACCAGCCCTGAGAAAGTATTTGATTACTAATGATCTCTATATATCTTATTTATTTATGTATTTATTTATTTATTTATTTTCTTTGTGATACTGGGACTTGAACTCAGGTCCTACACTTTGAACCACTCCACATCAGCCCTTTTTTGTGATGGATTATATTTTTAAAAATATTTATTTACTTTTTTAGACAGGGTCCCAATATGTGGCCCGTGCTGACCTGGAACTTTTGATCCTTCTGCCTTAGCCCTGAAGTGCTGGAATTACAGGTCTGGCTAAAACTTTTTTTTTTTTTTTGAAGTGTTGGGGATGGAACCCAGGACTATCCAAGCACTTAACACAGAACTACATCCCTCACCTCATATTTTCTGTTTCTTTTGGAGTTAGTACAATAGTTTGTATCTTCTGGAATTTGTTCATTTCGTCTAGGATTTCTAATTTATTTTCATAGATTTATTCATAGTATTCCTCTACAATTTCTATTTTTATATGGTTGGTAATCGTATCTTCTTTCTTTTTTGAAAATGAATTAGATGAACATCACAAAATCAGTCATTTTAAAGTGAATAGTTCAGTGGTATTTTGTTCATTTAAAATGTTACCTATCTGCTACCTATGTGGAACTACTCATATTTTTATCATTCCACAGTAAAATCCCCTTCCTTATTAATTAGGTTCTCCTCATATCCTTCCCCTATCTCTGGCAACCACCAATCTCTGCTTAGTGTTTATGGATTTATGTATTGTGTATATTTCCTATCAATAAAATCATTAAATATGTGACTTGTGTCTGACTTCATTCATTTGATATTTTCAAAATTCATCCATGTTATACCTCATACTTTTATGGCCAAATAAGTTTCTAATGTATTTCTATTCCTTAATTTGTTTATGCTTTCATCCACTGAGAGACATTTGTGTTGTTTACACCTATAGGTCATTATGAGTAGCTGCTGTACAAATTTGTGTACATATTCTTCTTGTCTGTGTACATGTTTTTTGTTTTTTAGGGTATATGCCTAGAAGTAGACTTACATCAGGTCATATGATTCTATGCTTAAATTTTTTTCCCTGTTTAATTTTTTTTATTTTTCTTTTGTATTTTATGTTTAACTTTTTGAAGAACCATGAAATCATTTTCAAGAATTCTCTGATTTTTGCAAGGCTTTATTGATTTCCAGGATCTAAACAGACTTTATTTTTACACGTTTTGTTATTCTCTTTTCTTTTATGTGGGAGCTGCTTTTTGTAGGTCCTTAGTTCACAATTCCCACTGACCTCACCTTGTTGCTGGGCACTTAACAAATTGCCCATGTGTGTTTTCCTCCACAACAACTTCTAAGTTGTTCTTGTTCACCTGATAACCTTTGTAAACACTCAATCTTAGTGAAAAGAGCTTGCCTTTGAATTAATGTCACTTTGAGGTTGAACTGCTACCCTGCTCACATCTCCTGTACAGTTTTCTACCCTTGGAAGAAAAGGGAAAGAGACAGATTCTTCCTGTGCTTGGAAAATTATCCCATGAAGGAATTTAAGCCTACTTTCCTGAGGAGAGGCTTCCCCAAACTGTTGGTTCCGTGATGGGGGAATGTCCTTCAGAGGATTATAGAGCTCTCCCATTTCCTGTGACAATATACCTCAGTGGTACACAGCCTTGGAGAAAATTGGCTGTTTCTTAGATTTGAATGCTTCCTATCCTTTCCTTCATTCCAACATTCTTTGATGAATTTCATTGTTTGTTTTTTGACAGGGTCTTGATATGTAGCCCAGGTTGGCTTAAACTTGTTATCCTCAGGCCTTAATTTCCCAAGTCCGGGAATTATAGGTGTGCACCGCCAGGCCTAGCATGCTGAATTTATTTCTCTTTCTAGATAGTCTTTCTTTTAATGAGTGTTTGTGTGTTTACTGTGTTGTAGACACCACTCTAGGCACTTTAGGTAAAAGCAGGAAAAAGCAAAGCAAATGAACAACACCAACAACAACAACAACAAAAAAAAAAAAAACAGAAAAAACTCCCAACAGGAGAACTCATAGTCTAGTAGAAGAAGAAAGATAGTAAACATAACAAACACATAAATTCTCTGATGAAATACAGGGCAGTATATGCAATTAGGAGAGACATAGTAGAGCCAGGGTTACAAGATTAGAAGTGGAAGCTGGGGATGTAGTTGTAATATAATTTCAGATAAGGTGGCCAGGGAGAGTCTCCTGGAGAAGTTAAATTTGAATATGGCCTTGAAGGAGATTAAATGTCCCATGTTATACATGGGACAAGTGTGTCGGAAATACTGAAGGAGCAGTGAGGATGTTCCTATGGCTGGTTTGGAATGAATGGAGGCTAGAATAGTGAGAGAAGTCACAGAGGTAGCAAGAATGGAAATAGTGGTGAGAATCTATAAATTCCTTATTTTTCTCTAACTGTAGTGTATAAAAATATTCGTGTCTTTTAATAAAGAACAACCTTGGCTTAATAGTTGTTCCCTGTGACAGGCATGGTGGTACATGCTTGTTAATCCTAGCACTAGGGAGTCAGAGGCAAGAGGATCATGAACTCAAGGGCAGCCTGAGGTACATAGCAAGTTTCAGACTTACCTCTCCTCACAAAACAGATGTTTCCTTCATAGACCTCCAGACTAGCGTTGACCCCATTTTATACACTACCTGCTCGAGCTTACTTATGAGAGAGTATATATTACAAATATTTGTGAAAAAGATTTAATTATTTTTGCAGCTGGGACCCAAACATAGGGTTTTGCATGTGCTAAGAACATGCTCCACCACTGGCTACATCCCCAGCTCAAAAAATTGCTATTATTTTTTTCTGATGGGACAGGGTTTGAACTCAGGGCTTCATTCTTAAAGGATAGAATTTGTGTGTTTGTGTGTGTGTGGTACTGGGGGTTGAACTCAGGGCCTTGTGCTTGCAAGGTAGATGTTCTACCACATGAGCCACTCCAGACCTTAATATTTTTTCTTGAGAGATTTTTGTTATATAGCTGAATCTGACTTTAAACTTGTTATCCTCATGCCTTAGCCTCCCAAGTGTTGGGATTACAGGTGTGAACCACAACATCTGGCTTCAAAAAAATTATTTTTGCTTTATATAGTTCCCCAGGATGGAATGCAAATGTTTACTGTAGTTTTAAGTATATTGTGAAGCTCTCATTTCCCCAAAGGTTGTATGTTTAGTGGGTGTTAAATTCAAAGGAAGAAAATGTATGGAGTTATTGGTGGGGTTGGGACAAGAGTGCTGTGGATGTAGAGAGAGTAAGAGAATGGAGAAGTTTAGAGGAATGAAGAATGAGGCAAGGGAAGATGGTATGAATAGATACAAGAGGTGCCCTAGTAGTCTAAGATCTAACCTCAGAAGTTACTCAAGAGGGACTAATGCCTGAAAAAAGCTGGTGTGTGACTGCAAAACATAGCCCCACTAGAATGGTCATTGTTTAAATGCATAAATATAATATGGGAGGTGGATCATCATCCACTGCTGATCCTTAGCTGTCTTTGGATTGAAAGCCTCTTATTGACCCCTCCCATGGCTCTTAGTGACTTCTTGGTGGGAATATGAATTAAGTTTTGAGTACAGAACCCTTATATACAGTAGTTCTTTTCATGTCCAACTGCCCCACCTCATTAAGTCAAGATTCTGGTAAATTTGAAAATAAAGGTTTTCCATTCATCCATGGATGGATGTACATTTGTGGAGGAGTAGTTCTGGATCCATAAAGGAGAAGTGATAGAAAAACACCTGTGTTTTAATGGCTGTTCTTGTAAGTGAACTCATTCGTATAACTTACTAGTTTTATTCCTGATTCTTGTTCTGTTTTTCATTTTTTTATCTTTTATTTCCTTGTAATTTTTAATTTGTAATACTGGGGACTAAACCCAGGACCTTGTGCATGCCAAGCAAACACTCTACTGCTGAGCTATATCACCAGCTCATTTTTTATCTTGAGTAATTGATTGGATTTGGTTGAATTCAGAGTATGGACAATAGCCAAAAATCTAATCAGGATCAACTAGATGAAGTCTGGCAGTGTTGCTGGAATACAGCTTAATCATTCTTTGAAAATCAGGAATTACTTCCCATAGTTTTGGAGGCTAAGAGTCTGAGATTAAGGTATTAGTTAATTTGGTTCCCCATTGAAAGCTCTTTTCCTATCTCATAGCCTCCTTAATTTTTTCCCGTGTTCTCAAATGGGGGAGAGAGAGGAAATAAGGTCTATGGTGTCTCTCTTACAAGGGCATTAATTCTATCCTGAGGGCTCTACCCTGATGATTTCTTCTAAAGCCAGCTTCCATATATGAATTTGGGGGTTCAGTCTGTAGCATAATCTAAAATATACTCGCTGAAATTAGGTGAAATCATTTGACATTTAGGAATGAAGGACCAGTAAGTCTTGGATTTTTGTTTGTTTTTTTGGTGACACTGGCACAGGGGTTTCAACTCAAGTCAGGGCCTCATGCTTGCTAGGTAGGTGCTCTTACTGCATGAGCCACTCTGCCAGCCCCAAAGGATCTGTAGGTCCATCCTAGTGCTAGTGTGCTATATAATTTGAAGGACAGAGAAAAAAGAAAAACAGAAAAATTTGTTGCATAGTACAGATGTGAAAATAAAAACTAAGCTCAGAAGTTGGGGCTTGAGTAGTATGGGGTTCATTAATAGGAATGGAAATGATAGGTGGTTATAATGAATAATGCTTTAAACATTATTTGAAATCACATAAGATACTATGACTTATTTGATGGAAGTTGTTGGGACAATTGAGTAAGTTTTTAAAAATAGAGAAAAATGAGGTGAAAACCAGTGAAGCACTTCAGTGCATTCTTAGGGTTAAAGCAATAGCACAGCCTTCAGAAATAAGCATGCATGTATGTGTTTATATGCGTGTGCATTATCATATGTATATATATATATATATATGTATATATATATATATGTATATATATATATATATATATATATGCGTGTGTATTTAATGTGTGTTCATTTATATAAGTCTGTCATATATGTTGGGCACCTTGGCTGGTTCTACAGTTTTGCTATTGTGAACAGAGCTACAGTAAACATGGCTATACAAATCTCTCTTTTGTGGATTGATTACACTCTTTCAGATATATGCCCAAGAGTGGCATGGCAGGTTATAAGTTAGGTCTATTTAGTTTCCTGAGGAACATCCATAAGTCTCTGACTTCTTAGTGACTGCAACAGCTTATATTCTTTCTGACAGTGTATGAGTGTTCCCTTTTCCCTGTATCCTTGAAGGTCTGTCTGGGGTGAGATGGAATATTAGTGTAATTTGATTTCAGTTTCCTTTATGACTAAGGATGCTATTTCTTCATATCTGTATTAGCCATTTGTATTTTTTCTTAGAACTGGGTGCTCAATTCGTTTGCCCGTTTATTAATTAGATTATTTATTCTTTTGCTGTTTAACTTTTTGAGCTGTTTGTATATTCTGGGTATTAATCCTTTATCTGTTGAATAGCTTTCTGTGTTTTGATACTGTTTCTTTTGATGTGCAGAACTGTCTTAATTTATGAAGTCCTGTTGTCAATTCTTGGTCTTACTTCCTGGGAAGTTGGAGTCCTTTTAGCAAAATCATTACCTATGCCTGTGTCTTCCAGGGTTTTCCTATAATAGCTTCAGAATTTCAGATCTTACATTAAGATCTTTCATCCATTTGGAATTGTTTTTTGTACAGGGTGAGAAATAGGAGTCTAGTTTCAGTCCTCTGCATGTAGATAACCATTTTCCCAGCAGTACTTGTTGAAGAGGCTGCTTTTCTCCAGTGTATGTTCTTGGCTTCTTTGTCAAAAATCAGATGGCTATAGCTGTGTGGTTTTATTTCTGGGTCTTCTATTCTGTTACATTGCTTGGCATAGTATCTTACCACTGTTGGGCTAACAAAATAAATTAAGCGAAATAGTGAGGAAAAGCATAATGTTTATTACACTTAATGTTATGTATTTTTAGGTGACTTCAGATTTTAAGCTATCATTTAATCCTACTTGAGTCTTAGTGCCCTTGCCTATAAAATAAGGATATTTATTACTACCTCAGTGTTTGGAGGGGAATTAAATAAGGTAATGCATTTTTGTATACTTACTGATGTGTATATGTTTGTACTTAGGAAACACTGGAATTTGTAGCCATATCCTTCAAGAATTTAAAAACTAGAAAATGGATCAGCCATGTTTAGTATGTGAAGAAGAAGAAGAAGATCCCAAACCACAGAAGAACTTAGAAGAAACCAAACAAATAGATGGTGAAGATGCTGAGCTCATCTTTGTTGGAGTGGAACATGTAAATGAAGATGCTGAAATAATCTTTGTTGGGGTAACTTCACATTCAAAGCCAGTCATTTCAAACATTTTGAACAGAGTCACCCCAGGTTCATGTTCAAGGAGAAAAAAGCATAGTCGCCTAAGAAATGGTAATGCTCACAGAGTACAGCCTACAAGTCCTATGGCCTCTACATCAGAAACAGTGACTATCTTGCCAGCATCTCCATCTGAATCAAGATCAACAGATAGTCCTATTATTATTGAGCCATTATCTATACCAGATTATAAAAATAATCCATCACAAGTTGTGCCTAGTAGCTCTTCCGAGTTGTGTTCTCCTGTGTTTACCATCCCAAGTTCATTGCATCGTCCAGTAGAAGCAGCACTTTCAGTAGGAGGTGTGAATGAAAGTCCTTGTACAGGAAAGCGACATTCTACTTCTGAAGTAAATAGCATAAATCCCCAGAGGCCTAAACTCAGTGATGGAATCATCGGGGAATGTTCTTCAGCTTTGTCCCCTTCAAGCATTTTCCATACAGTGAATCCTCAACAAAATATACCCTCAAATGATGTTCCTGCCTCAGTAAGCCTTGTTAAGAATGGAGTACCTTTCCTAAATGACAGTGCCCATTTTGAGCCTATGAATTTAAATCCTGATAGGGAAAATGAATTGGCAAAAACAGATGTTTCAAGTGTTACAAGTCAAAACAAGACCTCTGATCCTAAGGAAGGAAATCTAATTATGTTACTTAGTGACTTCTACTATGGACAATATAAAGGAGATGGGCAGCCAGAACAGAAAACTTACACAACCTTTAAATGCCTCAGTTGCTTGAAAGTTCTGAAAAATGTGAAGTTTATGAATCACGTAAAGCACCATTTGGAACTTGAGAAACAGAAAAGTGACAGCTGGGAAAACCACACCACCTGCCAGCACTGCCACCGGCAGTTTCCTACTCCCTTCCAGCTGCAGTGTCACATTGACAGTGTGCACACTACCCAGGAGCCCTCTGCTGTCTGTAAAATCTGTGAGCTGTCATTCGAAACAGATCAAGTTCTCTTACAACACATGAAGGACGATCATAAGCCTGGGGAAATGCCGTATGTTTGCCAGGTTTGCAATTACAGGTCATCAGTCTTTGTTGATGTGGAAACACATTTTAGGAAGTGCCACGTGAACACTAAGAATCTGCTTTGTCCATTTTGTCTCAAAATTTTCAAAACCGCAACACCATACATGTGTCATTACAGGGGACACTGGGAAAAGAGTGTTCACCAGTGTTGTAAATGTCGGCTGCAATTTTTAACTTTCAAGGAGAAAATGGAGCATAACACCCAGTGCCATCAAAGGTTTAAGAAGCCTAAGCAACTAGAAGGATTACCTCCTGAGACAGAAGTCATTATTCAAGTGTCACTCGGACCTGTTCAGCCTGGATCAGTGAAAGTAGCATCCATTACTGTGAGCATGACTGACTCTGAACCATCATCGTCCAGGTCTAAAAGCAGAATTTCAAAAAAACACCATCAATTCTAGTTTTGGTAAACCAAAAGCAAATATTCCACTCTAAATAAAAAGGAAAACACAAATGGAAAGGAAAAATACAAACTATATTCAGTAGCACCAAAATTATTTAAGACTTTTTATTTTCTTTCTTTCTTTGTTTCCTTTTCGCCTTTCTCACTCTCTCTTTTTTCATGGTACCGTGGTTTGACCTCAGGACCTTCTGGTTGCAACCCTTGAGACTTTAAAGTTCATGATAAATGCAGTGTTTTTTTCCAGTGCTCACAAAGAATCCAGGACCTTGAACATGCTAGGAAGTGCTCTACCACTAAGTCACATTTCCAGCTTCTCCAATGCTGTTTAATTGAATTTTGAGGTGTTACTTAAAAATGTATCACCTGGTTTTCATGTTAATTGTCTGGCTCAACATGTGAAAGGAATTTGTGTGTTTGAGTGACAGAAAAAGCAAGTAGAAATTTTATTATTTTGGTATTTCATGTTACTTCTATGCTTGAAAATTTTTTTTCCTACACACAGAATTTATAGTTTTTGAAGTATTTAATTTTATTTTCTTTTTCCATATATTACGGATTTCATTATTGCCTCTAGTCAAACTGGAGTGACTTTGTTATAGCCTGGCTCATTTGCTCATGAACCAGAAGTGCCTCTTTGCTGGCACAAAATCACCTGGTTCTGAAAACCTGGGTGTGGAATTGAGTGGGAAAAGCTGTGACATGAATGGAGATCAGGAAGACACAAGTTATTTAATCAGAGCAGTGACTTCTTGTTCCAGGTATGGGATAGGCATACAGTTACTCCAATGTTAGAGCCAAAGCAGAAGAAACACTGCCTCACAGTGCCTGTAAGGATAGAACATCCAAGGAAGCAAAACCATGCCAGCATTTGTGAAGCTCGGATCTCTGCAGACATCAAACTGTGCTGTGTATCTTCAGCTTCATATGAAGAAGCAGAGTGAAAGTCCTATTAAGTGATCTAAAGAGAAAATGGATTTGTAACTTTCCTCTCTTTTGGTTAGCCATTAGTGTTGAATGAATTGGCCATATCCCTCTCAGCCACAGCAGTTAAGGGTGTTATGTTTCCCAGGGTAAGCCCTGGCACCCATACTTTGAACTATACTGGACCCATAGTTTTAACTGAAAAGGGCCAAATATCTGTCTAGTTGACCTGGGCTAAATTTAGTTCTCCCACTGTTAAGCTGGAATGGATTCTTGCCAAGGATAGTAGGTACCGTAGATAAAAATAGCCCAGGGTGACTGAATAGAATCAAATCCATTATAGGGCCTGATATTTTTCAGTGCTTGTGTATGGTCATTGGACATATGGACCTTGCAGTTTTGTTTCTTGCCTTGTGCCAGAGTGTATTACAATTAACAGTTTTTCCTTTGTTAAATGTATAATCACATTGTCACACTTGGAACTGTGGTGTATCCTCTGAGTGTTGGCTGTTAAACAGCATTATCAGCTGCTTCTGTGAGTCCCTAGGATTGTCTCTCCAGGTCTGGTCCAGTGCCATCCATTGTTCCTCCATCCCCAAGCCAGGTGCCCAGCAACCCCTGTTCATCAGTCAGGGAATGTAGTATCCTGGTTTTAAGCATTGCTCTGGAGAAATATCTGCATTTTTTTTTCCTTTTCTTCTCTTCAAAGGTACCTTATCTTGCTGGGAGTACTGGCATGCATCTCTGTTCCCAGCACATGGGACGCTCAGGCAGGAGTGGGTTCCAGGCCAGCCTGGATCACATAGCAAGGCATTATCTCAACACCCTCCCCCGAAAAAAATGTTTTTGAAAGGTTCCCTATTTCTCCCTACTCTTTTCTTTCCTCCTCATTCTAGTTAATTTTCTAAGGTTTCGTGAAAAGCTGAGGAGAGATAATTAGGTTTTAGCATCCCAGTTAAATTAAAGGAGGGATTACACATAACTTAAAAAGTTATGAGTAGATTATTTATTTGCTCTATTCTTGCTTGCTTGATTTGCACCTTGAACATTTTACTAGGCCTTTGGTTTGGGCCAAAGCACATTGGTAAAATTGTACCCTGAATCCGTTCTTCAGGTGTAGAAAGTGTGCCTGTTCATATCACCTGTTCCTACTGTGTATAAGTAAATCTGCAGACTTTTGCATACTCTGTATTGTAAAAATAACATGTTCGGTGTTTTGGTGATTGATTAATGTAAAGTGCTATTTCACCAAAGTATGTTCCTAAGGTGTAAAAATTGTCATTTTATTACTAACCACTACATGTTCCAGTGTTTGACCTCTGCATACTTCCTCTCCTCTCTCTCTCTCTGCCATGTTTCACTACAGTTTTTCCCATTGATGCACTCTTGACATACTGTACTTATTACTCCTCAAGTAAATCACATCTCTTCCTGATCCAAGGCTGCACATGCTTTCCCCTTTCTTAGAATGCTCTTCCCCTTGGTCTGCATGGCCTGCTACCTCACCTTTGGCTTATTGAGCTTCACCAAAGTTCTTAGAGTGCCTAGAAATCTCCCCTGCTGTTTGATAACCTCATTGATTCCTTCTCTTTAGTGACATGTTACCCACCTCCCTTTATTCCCTCTAATCTAGTTAAATTTCCCAGGTATTCACAAAAAAGCTGGGAAGCAGTCATCACCATCAACTTTGCTGGTGTCTTAGAATTGAGCTAGTCTCAGCTTCTGTCAATTTCTGTGCCTACAACCAAAAGAAAATTAATATTGTGAGTTCAGTATTTCAGGAGCTTTTTGTTTTTGTATTGAAAGTGCTGTATTTTTTAAAGCAGTGTCACTTTGTTTTGTTTACAAATATATTGAACATCTGCCCAGATTACTATTTTATTACCATTTGTGAATTTCCTTGTCTATTTTGCTGCTTGTTCTTTCAGATGAAATTTAGTATTTTATTAATGTTGCCAAAATTATAAGTGAAATAAAAATTATAGTAATAAAATGTTTTGTGAAAAAAGTGTTTTGCTGTATGTCTTTGCATCAATAACACATGTTTTAGTTTTATTTAATTTGTATTTTGTATTCCCTGTCAGTTGTGTTCATTTTTAGTCTTATTTCATTGGACAGAACTTCTAAAAACTGATAAAATATGATAGAGTTAATGGGCTTCCTGTTCTTGGTTTTAATGACAAATGATTTACTATTAAAGGTAATGAGTATATTGCTTCAAGAATTTCTATTTCCATTTTTAGAATCTTTAAGGAGAATTGTTTCATTTTATTGGAAATTTTATAGCATGCATTCAGATAGCCATTTACTCTTTCGTTACTAACCAAAGGTTTCTTGGCTGCATTCACAACTTTCCTATTAGAAATCTTCCCTTCTTAAGCCTGGGATGGTGACACATGCCTGTAATCCCAGTACTCTGGAGGCTGAGGCATAATAGTGAGTTTGAGGACAACCTAGGCTTCAAAGTGAGACCCTGTCTCAAAAACCTCAAAGAGAAAAAAAAATAAAGACATAAAAACCTTCCTTTCTTTAAGCACAAGTAATCTATTTGGAATAGATTATTCTCAGTACTCTAGAGTACAATTTTCTTTATCATGTAGAGTATTAGAGTATTTCCTCTTGATTTGTCACAATTTTAATCAATGTTTTTGATTTTCTAAGAAGCAACCTTTTATTACAATAACCTTTTATTACACCAACTAATTTTTTTTCTGTTTTATTATACCTCTTCTGCTTATTTTAGGATTTGTTTAAATTACTTTTAAGAACTTTACTTTTTCTTTAATAAAATAATTTAAGACTGCCTACCACTGTTTACAGCTTTGAATTTCAAATTTTTTCCCATTTTAATTTTTACTTGTCTTGTTTTTATGTGTAGCCCAGGTGGACCTCAAACTCCATGGCCTATGCCTATGGAGTTCTGGGATTACAGGAATGTACCACCACACCTGTATTGATACATATTATTATTTAAAATATGCATTCTTAATTCAAAATTTTCAAATGTTGTGGGCTAAGTTTACTTTGTTTTTATCTTTGTAGTGCTGGGGATTGACCTAGGGCTTCATGCATGCTAGCCAAGTGCTCTTTTTTTTCTTTTTAGTTTTACCAAGAATTGAGGTTTTTTATTTTTCCCTTTGGAGCTTTGAGGATGTGTGTGTGTGTGTGTGTGTGTGTGTGTGTGTGTGTGTAAACTGGCATGTCTATACAAATGTCTTTTTCACATTACTACGTGGATTATTTGAAAAAGGTTATTTTTCCTGTGGTAAAATACATTTTAATTATAGAAAAATTCCCCTTTAAATGAATGTAGTATAAATGATAGACTTATGAAAAAGAGACTATTTCCTAGTTATAAAACTTCAAAACCAAAGTGAAGATCAAATTATTAAATATATACTTACTGTAAACAGTGTTACACAGTTATCAAAAGTAATGACAGTAGGAGCTATGGCAGTACAAAAATTTGAATGTATTGTAGAATCAGAACGCAATATCTGAAATGTATGTTTTGAAGTTGTTTACACATAATATGGAAAAGAATGATAAATGCGTAGAACAATTGAGTTTTAATCAGATAATGATTCTGCTTAAAATATTCATTATATGAATAGAAGAAAATGCATTCCAGTCCAGTTGGATAACCCTCTTAGACTGTTTATCCTGCTTATAGGATTGAAATGAGGGCAGGGGACATGGTTCAAGAGGTAGAGCACCTGCCTAGCAAGTGTGAGGACCTGAGTCAAATCCCAGTACTGCCAAAAAAAAAAAAAAATCTCTGAGAGTAGATTTTAAGTGTTCTCAGTGCAAAAAAAGTTTAAATTGAAAATAATTTTTGATGCATGGTAAGATTGCTACCAAAACACAAGAGTCTTTCTTAGGCCAAACTATGGCCTTCCAGTTAAGAATTATTTTTAGTATTGGGGTTTGAACTCAGGGTCTACACTTTGAGCCATTCCAACATCCTTTTTTTGTGATGGGATTTTTTTCAAGATAGGGTCTCAAGAACTATTTACCTGGGCTGGCCTTGAACCACACCCTTCCTGATCTCTGCCTCCTGAGTAGCTAGGATTACAGGCATGAGCCACTGAGACCCAGAAGAATTACAATTTTCAAAGCACTATTAGAGAAAGCAGAGTGTGAGAGTGCCAGAAACTCATGCATCCTGCAAAAGTTAAAATGTTTACTTCCTGCCACGGAGAACATTTTGCTGAGTTTTCTGTTCTAGGTTATGAGTTATGACTTACACTCATTTGTACCTTTCCTGGTGTTCCTGCTTTTGGATTTGTGACTTAGGAAAGCTTTGGATGTGAATGTGATAGGACTATAATTCTTTGATCTTATAAAGTGATAAAAAGTTCAAAGCAGTGGAAAGAGGCAAATGTCCAGAAAAATGACAAAACAGGAAGTGTCTTAGAGTTGTGTGTGTGTGTATGTATGTCAAATAGACCTTGATAACAATATTTTAAAAAAGGATTTGTAGCCAGTTTTAAACCAGTAAGGGGCAGGGATATAGCTTGGTGGTACAATGCTTGCCTAGCTTTCCTAAGGTCCACTCCCCAGTACAGGAAAAAAAAAGTCCTTGCCTATACTTGCCTATAATCATTCCCAGCACTTGGGAGGTTGAGGCAAGCTTGGGCTACATAGCAAGACCCTGTAAATAAAATAAAAAGCAAAAAATTTTGTGATCTTATTTCTAAATTTCCTTGTCCATAGGCATACATCATTAGGTGTTTAGCTTCTAGGAAAATCACTAATGTATTGATCTGCCATTCTGATTCACTTAAGTATAAAAATTTTAAAATACAGTTTACGTGAAAGTAAATGAAGACAACCTTCCAAAAAGAAAATAATTTATGAAGACTGAACAACCATTCCTCCTATAAGACTGCCATAAATTAAAAGAATGGTCTAGGCAAATGAATCTTCCAAAGGCCCTTTTTTACTTCCAGAGTGGAAATCAAGGAAATGCTAGCCACATAAATCTAAATCACTTCCTGTGATTTTAATGATGAAACGTGCAGTACAGAGATACAATTACACTATCAGACTTGACTCTGGGTAAAACCGTCAAAAACTTCTTTTGGAGATAGGTCTCACTGTTTTCTAGACTGGTCTTAATCTGCTGGGGTCAAGTGATCCATCTCAGCCTCCTGAATATCTGGGACTATACGTGCATACCTACTCATTCCACTTTTAATGAGTAGGATTGTGTGCTGCTTGAAGATTTCAGGTAAGAAGTGTTACTAGTTATCTGTTGCTGCACAAGAAATTACCATAAAACTGACATTGAAATGAAACTTTTGTTATCTTCACAGTTGCTGAGCATCAGGAATCCACAGTAGCTTAGCTGGATTGTTCTGGTTTGGGATCTCATGAAGTTGCTATCATCTGAAGGTTAGATTGGGGCTGGAGGGTCTGCCTCCAATATGACTGTTGACAGGTGACTGCTTTATTCCAGGAGGTTGGGAAAAGGCCTCAGTTCTATGTGGGCCTCTCTACTTGGCTGCCTGTGTTCTCAGTACATGGTTAACTGGCTTCTACTAGAATAATGATCAAGGAAAGTGAGCAAGGAGGCTGCAGGGCCTTTTATGAGCCAGTCTGAGAAATGGTGCTCATCGTTTTCTAGTGTTTCCATCACTTCCTAATGGTGCCACAGGCTGGTAACCAATCCTTTCATACATGAGATTTGGGTGAACACTCAGAATCCAAAGTATAACATTTAAGGTACCATGGCCTTAGAAGTATATCCTGAAACAAAAATAGATATATTTTAGGAATGAGAAACCATGGCAGAGAGATCCCTCCAAAGGCCATTCTCTGAAGTATCCAGAAACCTGGGCAGTAAGGAAGAAGTAGAAAGAGGAGGAGCAAAGGAGTCCAGGCTACAGCTCAATGTCCCAGGGACTCACTGGCTGCACAAGCAGATGCTGAGCTCTCTGCAGGCTCTTGTTTTCCCTCCTGAATGCCCAGGATGGGTTTGTGTGTGATGCAAATCTGTTCCCTTTTCCACTCCTCTCCCTGTATCCTCAGCTCAGAAAGCAATGTCATTGCCAAGAGATAAATTGGGGAATTTGTGATCTCTGAGTTAGTCTGATGAACCAGCTAGTTACAAAGGGCAATGAGGTCAGATCCTCTTAAATCTGAAACCCTGAATTTCATACTGCTTACTTCTGAGGCAATGCATGGTGTCTCTGGTGGCTTACTCAAGAGAATGTGAATGGTGATGGGAAAAAGAAATTGTACATATTCATGAGGTACCATATGGCATTTTGATAAATGTGTTCACAGGGTAATGTTTAAATCAGGTTAAACATATGTTCTCAAACACCATTTTTTTTAATTGAGTAGGACTGTGGCTTAAATTCAGGGCTTTGTGCCCATTATGTTAAGCCACATACAACAGGCAACATACTCTTATGTTTTTATATAACAGTCTACAAAATGAAAAGTACAGCAACAGAAAATAGGTCAATAGTTGCTATGGCTAATGGAGATAATTTACTGTTAAGTAACAGGAGTACAAAGGCTCGGTTTTGGGTTGGAAGAATGTTATATATCTGGATTGTGATGTGGATTATAGAACTAGGTACCTTTGTTAAAATTCACTGAACTCATCATGTAAAAAGTATAATTTATTATATGTAACATGCATTTCAATAAATCTAAAATTTTTAAATTTAATTATAATAAAAAATGCATTGAGTATGTCCCATTTAGCCAGGTACCCAAATTTATATATTTATTTTTCTGCCATAATTACTAGTTGTACCCACTAAATATTCATGTAATGAATACATGTGATAAACATCTTTAGTTATTAGTGGAGTTTTTTTGCATTAGAGTAGGATGGAAAATTATCTACATATTCAACATTAAGGAAATATTTAAGTTCATTGCACTGTATCCATTTGATATAGCTTTGAAACTTTTTGAAGAATGTTGACAATGTAAAAGTTTCAATCTGCTAATAAGCAAATATGACAAGATACAAAATATGCATTTTTAGTATAAGTCCAAATCTGTAAGAAAATATGCATACGTACTTCGACCACACATACATATGCATATATACATGGATGGGAGAAATTACTCAAACTAACAATGTCTAGTTTAAAGAAAAAGTTGGAAATTTCCTCAGTTCACTAGTTGAAGTCAGTATGACTCCAATACCAGAATTTAGCAATACAAAAGAAGAGACAGCACTATGGAAAAGGGGAGGTTCTCAGCCTAGGCTTAGATCCTGAAATAGAAAATTATATGTGCATGTGTCTTAGGGAGGAGAGAATATGGGAATTGAAAACACAGACTACTCAGTGTTACATATTCTCAGGAAGGTCTGCTTTCAGAAGCCCCAAGAATCCCCAAATCCACAGATGTTCAAGTCCTTTATATAAGATGTATATTTGTATATAATGTATGCATATCCTGCTATAAACTTTACAACTAGATTACTTATAATATCTAGTAAAATATAAATGCTGTACTATACTATTATAAATGTTGTTACACTATTTAGGAAATAATGACAAAAAATATATGTTCAGTACAGATGAAAATAATTAGTATCTCTGATTGAGTATTGGTTGAATATGCATATGTGGAACCTGCAGATACAGAAAGCCAACTGTATCTGTTTTCACTGAATACTCTGCATCCCGTCAAGGACTTTAGGATCGTCCTTTTATAGGCCAGGGACTGAAGAGCTCAGAATCGTTCACTGATCTCCCTATTTATTTGGCCTTCAAACCACATGCTCCATGGGCTGAATTGTTGCAATCATTGTTCTGTATAAAAATATATGAATGCCTTTTATTCTTTTAAGCTGAAAAAGCCAGCTTTTGTCCCTATTTTATTAAGGACATGCACCCCAAGTCACTTCAATGCATATTCACCTGCTAAAGGTGACACCTGTCTTCAGGAAGGTGAGCTCTTGTGAGCATGGCTATGAGCCACTCCTTTGTCACACCCCAGTGGAGGCCCCAGCATCTCCCCAGGGATGTGCTCCATATGCATGGGCACAGATTCGCTTTCTGTCTTTACGTTTAAACTAACATTTTAGTTTAATTAATCTCCTATTGTCTATTTCTGTGTAAGAAATCATCCCAAAACTTACTGACTTAAACCATTTACATCCCTATTTCTTTGAGTTAGGAAGCAAGGGGATGCATCGTGCGGGTTCCTCTCCTTTAGTTGCAGGCAAGCTGTAGGCAGGGGGCTGCATACATCTGAAAGCTTGGCTGAGTGGTGGGATCTGCTGCTTTTCCCATTCACATGGCTTTTCAGGTTTGGTTCCTCACATGTGTGTTTTTCCATGGTGTTGTCCCAGGGCAAGCGTTATAAAGGAAAGCAAGGTAGACCATAATCTTTTTAACCTAATGTCAGGACTGACATCTTGTCACTTCTGTTCTCTGCTAGAATCCAGTTATATAAATGCCTTAAAGATGGCCTGTGTATGGCTCCTGTGTTGTTTACCTCTTTGTGGCAGGCTAGCATCATAAACTCACATCTGCTAGTACTAAAATCAAATTTCTATACATCCAATTCTTTTCAATATAGACTGAAAAAGCATATTTTAGCTATTTAGAACTACCTGCTTTGTATACCCCATGGAACTGTGTTCACCATCTGCAAGTATAGAGAGGGGACTATGTAAAAGACTGTAAGCTGCTGCCTTTCCCACCTGTGTGACCCAGAGATTCCTGTCTATGCTGCTGAGTGACATCTCCTAGATTCATAGGCCCTTCTCTTATTCTTGTCTCTTGTCAGTGCCCCATCCTCTACTTCTGGGTAGTGTCCTGTGCTGTCTATGGAAGGTCTCTTGCTGGGAGATTTCCCCATTCATCATCTGGTGTAAGTGTAACCAAATAGAGTTACTGCCATCTCCTTGCATGCCTTTTCTTCTTTCAGCCCCATGGCTTCCTAGTCATTATACCAACCACTCAGTCTAGCCCTTATTCAAGGGAAAGGATTCCACAGGGGGTACAAATAGGCGGGTATGGACTTCGTTGACAGCCTTCTTAGTAGTTGCCTATCAGTCTCCCTTCTGGTCCCCAAAGATTTGCATCTGTCTCAGAAGCCAGACATGTTTCCTAGGACATGGGTTCATCCTTGTTTGCAAGGGTGAGGCTGAGCCAGGGTGTTTTTGTCTTACTTCCCCTTCTGCATGTGTCACTATGGAAATGGTTGCTGTGCCACAGAAGACAGTAATATCAGCCTCATCCTCAGGCTGGACCCGTATGATTTTGAGGGCAGCCTTGTCTCTGAGCAGAGAGCCTGAGAATTGTGCAGAAACCCCTGGGACTCAGTTGCTGGATCCCTCTATTAGACCCTGGGCACCTGGTAGGGCTTCTGTTGGATCTAGTTGTCATAGTTACTGGGTGGTGACAGCCCCAGCACTGGAGCCACAGGTGAGTGTGACTGACTCTCTTCAGGATTTGTGGACAGTGAAGATTCCTGAGTCATCACACCCTATGAAGTGGCTCCTGAAAACAAGAGAGACCCAGTGATCAGGAGGGGAGACAGGGTCATGACGTAGTCTGTTGCTTTCCTGACTCCCCAACCCAGAAAGTCCCCCTGATCTGTTCAGTGAGCTAGAAATGCGAACAGGAGAGGAACCCAGGCCATTGTGCAGGCAGCCCAGTGCCATGCTTTATCAGGACCTTCACCACACAAGCAGCACCACACACTCATTATAACTTCTAACACTTTGTTGGGGGCAAGGTTTTTGTGAGCTCCCCTCCAGAGGGACTCAGCAACCTGGCCAGATCATAGCTACTGAGTTTTCAAGTGATACGGGACCTATGACCTACAAAAGATTTCACTGCTGGTACTTATTTCTCAGGGCATAGAACACAGCCCCCTCTAGTGTCCACAATGGAAATACCAATGATGGAAGCATGCATTCCTGCAGGCTTTCTACTGCAGGTCTTCTATTTGCAATCCCTGTCCCATAGATCTAGAATTTTCAGATTTCTCATTGTGTCAAATTCAATGTATGTGATTCTCCAGGAAGACACTGGGTGGAGACATTTTAGGGAGAAGTAAATGTCTTTACTTCAGTTAATACACATCAGACATACTTGTTGAGTAGAAGAGTCAAGATTCTGAATTTTCTTAGTGTTTTAAATTATTTTTTTTTCTTTTTTGGAGCACACCTAATATCGATCATACCTAGACACATAAGAGCTAACTGTCACATGGGCAAATGTTCAGTCTCTTCCAGGTCCAGTAGCATTGCCAAGTTTATTTCTGAATGGTGCTCATTTCTTTGGTTTTTTAGAACCCAGAGGACTACATTGTGGTGTAGCTGTGTCTACTGGATGTTGTGGCTCTAATGCCATAGTATTGTTTAAATCATACTTTCAGAGCACTTCTGTGCCTCTCAAAGTAGTAGACTTAACAGTGTTTCCATGGTGAAATATGAGCTTCCAGAAGTTGAAGAAGCCTACTTAGTGTAAGTTTCTCCTTTGAGGATGAGAAATGTGAGTTATAATAATTTGTATTACTCAGGAGATGTCCTGTCATCTCACAGACTAATGGGCCCCTGTAGAAGCTAGCTAATATTAGAGGCCCCAGAGCATCAGTGTTCACCTCCTTTGTTATAGCAAGGTCTTTACTGTGCTTTGTCCCCTCTTGCCCATCTGGTTTGATTAGTATGATGTCTTCACTGTACGAAATTGGTATAATATTCTTTAGAATATCCAGATGGTCCAGGTTACTTAGATGAAAAATGGAAGAGTTGATATAGCTCTGGGATAAAGCTTTAAAATTATCCTTTCACTCATTCCATGAGTACAAACTGATTTTGATCTTTCCTGATAAGAATAAGAAAGCATGCATCCACCAGATAAATAGCTATATATGTTATAACTCTCCTATGTTGAGCTACTCAAAAACCAGTTTCTGAGTTGATTTTCCTGTAGGGGTTTTATTGGGAATTACATGTAAACAAGGGAGGGAAGAGGATGGCAAAGAGGGAGAAATTGATTTGCAGTGGAGTCACAGAGGAGGTCTCAGCTGGCCCATGTATATTTATAAGATTAGATGGAAGATTTAGACTTAATGTAAATTTTGGCAAGATGTCTGTTGTACTTGTGCAAGAAGCAAACCTTTCATGTGGCTAATTCTGGGTTAAGAGAATGATTTTCGGCAGATCAGTTCATGTAATCTTAGTGATTCCCAGAGAGTCAGCTGTGAGCCATCAGCAGCCAACACTTCTGGAAGCTGGAGGAAGTAGAGTCTTTGAAGGAGAAAATTGGGTGGCACACTAACATCTGTACACCAGGTTCCTAGAGGAAGAGCATGGCAAAGTTCTTATTCTGAGTATGAGTAAGATCTTGGAGTCAGCAAGGATACATGAAAGAATGCTATCAGGCCATGGCACTCCTGGTGAAGTCTTGTGTGTGTAGACCTTCTGCTAGAGGAGGGTTGGCACCAGACTGGTAGAACATTTTGTCACTGTGGAATGAAAGACCTTCCAGATGAGAGGGGAAGCCATTCATACCTTTGGGGATCTTTTTGAGCTTCTGCATTTGCAGCAGAGGAGTTCAGGTTGTCCAGGAGTCCAGGTGTAGGGACTTTTGCCCAGGCTTAGTAGGCCAATGAAGACCAGACAGCTCATTTACTGTGGATCCTCAGCATTGGAACTCCTGCACCTCTTGCTATACTCCAAATGACCACTGCTCAAGATCCCCAAGTCTATAGGGCGAGTCGTAAATAGAGAAAGAAAATGGAACAGATGCACAATAGCTGTTTTCATTGAAAAGCACTGACTCAAAACATAAAATATAGATAGAATTTTGAGAAGGGTGAAGAGAGACTGCAACAACTCTACTTAGATGAGATTGGGCATGTTGAGGGTGGTATAGCTATAGACTTGGCAGCTATGTCCAGGTGTTTTATATAAAGATGAGAATTTCAGATGAACAAAATGTAATATGTGTATTTTAGGGAAAATTAAGTAAGAAACCATGAATTTCACTGAGTTGAAAGTGGGTTGAATGCATAGATTTAAAAAAATTTTTAATTATCATGTGCTGGGGGTACATGGTGATGTTTACAAAAGTGCTTGCAATATATCTTATTTAAATTCATCCCTTCCATCATTCTCCTTTATCCTCCCCTCCCCCATTCTTAGAATAGTTTCAAAAAGTCTCATTTTTTTCATTTTCATACGTGAGAACAAAATATCTGCACCATAATCACCTTTGTATACATTTTCCTTATATCCTCCTTCCTCCCACTGGTACCAACACCCAAACAGGAACTTATTTACATACCTATCCTCCATTTTTGAGAAAAAAAAAGACACTTTTGTTTTCCTAGGGTATCTATAGGGGAATAAAGGAGAGTGGTCGGGGGGGGGGGGGCGGGTGGTGAATTCAAGTATGATATAGTTGATACATTGTAAGAGCTTTTCTAAATGCTACAATGTTCCCCCACCCAGTACAACAATTAAAGAATTTTAAAGCTCAACAAAGAAAAAAAAAACTCCAACTGCAAAAAAAAAATCTATACAGAGAATTTCATTATGTCATTTCCATGTATATATTTATTGAATCCTGAATTGCTTGATTCCTTCCAGTTTCCTCCTTTCTACCTTCTAGATTTTCTCCTGTCTACCTTAGTCCTCTTCTTATGGTGAGTTCTGTATTTATTCTTATATATAAAGTACATCACCCATATTCACCTTCCTTATTTCCATTTACCCCCACTCCCATTAGTGCTCTCCACTTAGCAAGACTTGTTTTTCATTCTTGTTCTTCATAGTTTAGGTGTCTGTTCGTTGGTCAGTGGGATTTTTGCCTGTACATGTATTGTGCTTAAGTCAGTGTAATCCCCTCCACTGCACTTCTTTACCCTTTCCCCCCATTCTGTGTTGTTTAACAGTTTTCAGCTTGTTTCCTTGTGTCTTATTCCAACACAGGTGTAATATATTTCATTATTATTCACTTTTTCTCCTTCTTTTCCTCTTCCTTTGGTCTCCTCTACCAATCTCACTTTTGGATTCACGCTTTGTATATATTTCTGTGTATTTTGCCTGTATTTGTATTGCACCTGTATTCCACATATGAGAGAAAATGTGCAGCCTTTGTCTTTTTGAACCTGGATAACTTCATTTAAGATGATGTTCTCCAGTTTCATCCATTTACCTACAAATGACAAAGTTTCATTTTTCCTTACAGCTAAACAAAATTCCATTATATATAAACAACACATTTTCATAAGCCGTTCATCAGCATGGGACATCTTGACTGTTTCCATAGCCTGGCAATTGTGAATAATGCTGCAATAAGCATGGGAGTGAGATGTCTTTATTGTAACCTGACTTACATTTCATCAAGTTTATCCTTAGGAGTGGTATTGCTGAATCATTTGGCAGTTCTATTTTTAGTTTTTGTGAGGAGCCTGTATATTGTTTTCCATAGAGGCTATACTAATTTACATTCCCACAGCAGTGTATGAGAGTTCCTTTTTCCCTACATTCTTGCCAAATTTGTTGTTGTTTGTGTTCTTGGTGGTGGCCATTCTAACAGGACTGAGGTGGAATCTTTTCTTTTTCTTTCTTGTTTATTCATATGTGGATGCATTGTTTGGGCCATTTCTCCCCCCTGTCTCCCTCCCCCTTCCTCTCCCTCCTGCTCCCCCCCTCACTTTCGGGCCAAATCTGTTCTGCCCTTATCTCTAATTTTGTTGAAGAGAGAATATAAACAATAATAAGACAAAGCATTTTTGTGAGTTAAGATAAGGATAGCTATACAGGGAGATTCCTAGCATTGCTTCCATGTATAAATGTGTTACAACCCAAGTTGATTCATCTCTAACTGACCTTTTCTGTAGTTCCTGATCCCCTTCTCATATTGACCTCTGTCACTTTAAGGTTTCTGTATTAGTTCCTCTGCAGTGAGGACCTCAAATACTATCATGTTTTTTGGGTTTCTTACCTATCCCCATACCTCCCGTGTGTGCTGTCACCATATCATGTGACCCAAGTCCCATAACATTGCTGTATTTGCCCTAGACCTAAAGTCTGCATATGAGGGAGAACATACAGTTTTTGGTCTTCTGAGCCTGGCTAACCTCCCTCAGAATGATATACTCCAATTCCATCCATTTACTTGCAAATGATAAGATTTCATTCTTCTTCATAGCTGAGTAGAATTCCATTGTGTATAAATACCACATTTTCTTAATCCATTCGTCAGTGGTGGGGCATCTTGGCTGTTTCCATAACTTGGCTATTGTGAATAGAGCTGCAATAAACATGGATGTGCAGGTGCCTCTGGAGTAACCTGTGTCACATTCCTTTGGGTATATACCCAGGAGTGGGACTGCTGGATCATATGGCAGATACATGTTTAGATTTTTAAGAAGTCTCCAAATTTTTTTCCAGAATGGTTGCACTAGCTTGCATTCCCACCAGCAGTGTACGAGGATTCATTTTTCCCTGCATCCTCGCCAACACCTATTGTTAGTAGTATTTCTAACAGAGGTGAGGTGGAATCTTAGTGTGGTTTTGATTTGCATTTCCTTTATGGCTAGAGATGGTGAGCATTTTTTCATGTGTTTTTTTGGCCATTTGAATTTCTTCTTTTGAGAAAGTTCTGTTTAGTTCAGTTGCTCATTTCTTTATTGGTTATGGAATCTTAATGTGGTTTTGATTTGCATTTCCTTTATGGCTAGCGATGTTGAACATTTTTTTCAAGTGTTTTTTGGTCATTTGAACTTCTTCCCTTGAAAAAGCTTTCTTTAGTTATTTTCCCATTTCTTCATTGAATCATTGATTTTTTGACAGTTTAGTGTTTTAGGTTTTTTGGGGGGTTTTTGGTGGTACTGGGGTTTGAACTCAGGGCCTTGCACTTACTAGGCAGGCACTCTATCACTTGACCCATTCCACCAGCCCAGAAGTTTAGTTTTTTGAGCTCCCTGTATATTCTGGTTATTAATCCCTTGTCAGATGTGTAGTGGCAAAGATTATCTCCCATTCTGTGGGCTGCCTCTTCAGTCTGGTGACTATTTCTTTGGTGTGCAGAAGCTTTTTAGACGCATTAGTTAATCCTTTCTCTTAATTGCTGAGCCATTGGAGTTCTATTTACGAAGTTATTGCCCATGCCTATAAGTTCCAGTGTATTCCCTGTTGTTTTGGGTGCCTTTGTCAAATAGCAGGTGGGCATAGCTGTGTGGATTCATATCTGTGTGAGTCTTCTGTTCCATTGGTCTTCATGTCTGTTTTGTCCCAGTACTGTGCTGTTTTTATTACTATGGCTCTGTAATAATAGTTTGAAGTCAAGAATTGTGATGCCTACAGTGTTGCTCTTTTTGCTCAGTATTGCCTTGGCTATTTGAAGTCTTTAGTGCTTCTGTGTGAATGTTAGGGTTCATTTCTCAGTCTTTGTGATGAATGTCATTAGAATTTTGATGGGGATTTCATTGAACATGTAGATTGCTTTTGGTAATGTAACCATTTTCATAATATTGATTATGCCCATCTGTAAGCATGGGAGATCTTTACATCTTTTGTAGTAGTCTTCAATTTCTTTGTTCAATGTTTTACAGTTTTCTGAATGCATTGATTAAAAAGGACCTGTGATCCAACTGGGTTGTTCAAAAATCATTGTTAGTATTAAAGTTGTAGAGGAAGCAAATAAAACACTCCCCCTGCTTTAGGTCCTAGCTATAATTGTGTCAGCCTGGTGCTGCATGTAGCCATGTGTTTTTAAAACATATTGTTAATAGACATCTAGTAATTGCAAATATTTGTGGGTTATAGTGTGTCACTTCTTTTTCTTTTCTTTTTTTTTTAGAAATATAGTTTGATCTCAGAGCCTCAAGTTTGCTAGGCAAGTTATCTCCCACCTGAGTCACACCCTGAACCCACAGTGTGACATTTCAATAACTGTCTACAATGTATGATTATCATGTCAGGGTAACTGGCATAACATATATCATCTCAGACATTTGTTGTTTATTCATTTTGGTTGTGTTGAAAGTCCTCTCTACTCATTATTTTGAAATATTTGATTAATTGGTTTTGTTACTGGAGGAAGGAAACATCTCAGGAAGATTTTTGCAGTAAGGGAGAAAGGGAAAGATTGATTGATGCATTTTCCCAATTTCCAAATAATTCATAGGAACTTTATTTCCATGAAGAAAAGCATCTTACAGGGTTTTAGAAAAGGAGAAACTTATAAGTAGAAGTTTAGCAAGAATGTACATATTTATTTATTAGTGGTACTGGGGTTTGAACTTAGGGCCTTGTGTTTGCTAGGCAAGCACTCTGCAGCTTGGATTATGCCCCCAGCCCTTTTTGTTCTAGGTATTTTTCAAACAGGGTCTTGTGTTTATGCTTGAGGCTGAACTAGACTGCGATCCTCCTATAGAGGCTTCCTGTGTAGCTGGATATAGGCTTCTATCTCTATGCCCAGCTTTTATGGGTTGAGATGGGGATTTTGCTTCCTTTTTTCCCTTGGCTGGCCTGAAACCATGATGAGCTGCATGTCTATCATGATGACAGTTTCACACATGTAATAAATTTTGTAATAATAAATTTTGAAATCAGGTAGGATTTCCCTGCCCTTTTTGGCATTTCAAAAGTTTTGACTACTCTGGTTATACTGTTTTCATATGAACTTTACAAATAGCTTGTCCATTTTTTTCAAAAAGGTTGTTGATATTTTGGGGGGGAAGGGGCTGTACCAAATAGCTTGTCAATTTCTCCAAAAAGGTTGTTGGTATTTTTTGTTGGGCGGGCTGTCTCTAATTTATATGCCAATTTAGGAAGAAGTGATCTCATACAAAAATTCTGTCTTCCTATTCATGAACATGGCATGTGTCATTGTGACTATGTCAGCTAGGTATAGTTTTCATTGTTTTATTTTTGTGGGTTTGTTAACTGCTTATAAATTATCTTTTCCATTGAATTTCTTCCTTTCATGTTAGATCATAATCACTGTGGCTTAGAATTTCTGATGTTATTTTCCAGATTTCTGGCACTCTAGAATTGACAATCAGAGATGGTGAGGAGTTGAAGCTGAAGATGGTCTGCACGTTAGAAAAGACCTGAAGAGAGGCCAATAGGAAGATTGGCAAGAGCTAGAGGGAAGTTCATTTTGATGTTTATTTGCTCTTTTATTTTTTTATTTATAAAGAACATAAATTTACTTCTCAGTGTTCTGGAGGCTGAGACATCCAAGATGAGGATGTTGACATCTGGAGAGGGCTGTTTTCTACTACCAATATGATGTATTGAACACTGAGTCCTCTAGATGGGAAGAATGCTGTGTTCTCACATGGTAGAAGGCAGAGGGGATAAACAGGACTCATTTTTATTTTCTAAAGAAAGTGGAAAATAAAATGTTTGCTTTTGTCATCTCTAGTAGTTTCCCTTCAGGTAGTGTGGAATTTTCTGTAACCTGAACTCACTACTTTACTACTTCATATATTTCTTTTAGGTTCTTGTCTTCATAAGATTCTCCTTCTTATTTTATGACACATATAGAATGTAGATTTTTGTGTGGCAGGAGGTCTTTTTTTTTTTGGTGCTGTAGCCCAGGCTGGCCCAGAACTCACAATCCTCCTGCCTGTGCCTCTGGAGTGGTGGAAATACAGTTATGTGCCAACATGCCTGGCTCTAGGAACCTTTTAGAAATGCAGAAACCAGAAATTCTGTCTTCACTCTAGAACTACTGAATTACAATCAACATTTTTATTTCTCCATCCCCTTCTCCTTCCCCTTTCATCTTTCCTTCCTCCCTCCCTCCCTGCCTCTCTCTCTCTCTCTCTCTCTCTCTCTCTCTCTCTCTCTCTCTCTCTCTCTCTCTCTCTCTCTCTCTTTCTCTCTCTGTCTTAGAATCCACATTTTGCAAGATTTTAAGATGATTTGTGAACACAATAAAGTTTGGGAAGTACTGTTACAACACGTGTACAAAGACATCTATATGGTTTGCGATTTGAATTGTTCTTGACACCACAATCTGATGCTCCATCCAACAGGGGCAACCTATTAACTTATTTTTCTCTTATTTTGTACATTGAAATGTCTGTAATAATGTACCTGGTATTCAAAGTGGTAGGCATCACCAAATCCATACAATTGACCAGGAATATGTAGTCACAATAGAATATCATGTTTTTATTTGACTAGTAAATAATTGAAATTGCCTAAATGCTATAATATAACATCAACCCTCAAATGAAAGTTATATTAAGCAGTCATTAAAATATTTGTGTACATTTTAAGAATTGGGGAGTTTCTTATTAGTTTTAAGTAGAAGTGCAGAAGTAGAGAACAGAAACAGCACAAGGTTTGATCACAATTTTGGAATTACTTAAACTGAATGAATGCATTCAAATTTAGAAATATTAGTGGGGATAAAAAACATTTTCAGAGACCATTAATAGAGAACTTACAATCTTTTCATTCTATGCATATAATTGCTTTAAATGCTGTCCAACCAAAAAATTTTAGTAATATGCATTTGCACCTAGCCTGCAAAGTATTCATGGGGTTCACTACTTTCTGGAGTTATGGAGTTTTTAGATCTGATTTAGCCAATATTGTTCTTTCTGGGTTATAAAAGATCTAGAATTTTCTTTTTCTGAGCCAGTCCTCACAATCACTGACACATTTCTTCCATTATACTGCTCATCCATGGAAGGTAATCAATTCAGTCTCTTCTCTTCCCCTTTCTACTGATGTTCCATATTTAAGCTGCCTTGAAACCTGGTGTGTTTGATTATATAATCCTCACATCCAAATGGCCTAGAAATAGTTATGTCTTGTTTTTCTTGTGGATGTCTCACTCTGCTGACCATCACTGTGATATAGCATGCAGTAGTAATCAGCCTTATCCTCAGGCTGGGCACCAGAGAGTCAAGGAAGCTTTGCCCCCAAGGAGAGAGCCTAAGAACCAGGCAGGGGTTCAAGGTGTCTATTGCTTGTATCATAAGTAAGTGTTTTGGGGACTTGGCCAGATTCTGCTGGAACAAGTATGGATGGTGACTATGGTCACAGCTCCAATGCTGGATCCACAAATGAGAATTTCCTTCCTGGGGGCATTCTCAGTGAGGGCTTCTGAGTCACCACAGCCTCAAAACTGTACCTGGAAACCAAAATGGGACACATCTTATGAATAAGGAACAAAAAGAGAAGGACTTCTCCAAAGACTCGTATCTGAAATCTATTTTAACCTGGGCAACAAGTGAAGAGAAAGTGAACAAAGAAGAGGAGAGGAATTCAGATCATGGTGAAGATGTTGGAAGGATATCCTGGTCCCATAGATGTGTCTGGACTTTCTGGAGGCTATTTCTTACTGACATCTTTGTGTAGAAGGGATGTGTTTATGTAGTGTATTAGGTGAATGTAAACCCCTTATCTCCTCTACCACTTTTTTCTCAGCCCTGAGAGCAGTCATACTTAGAGAGGTAGACCTGGGATTACTGTGTACTGTGAATTTGTCCTGGGGAAGGAAGCAGCTATTATATAACATTTTACACAGTCCAGTGAGTAACTGTCCAGGCACCATAGGAGCTGAACCATTTGGGCTTTAAATCCCTTGAGAAGATACACAGCACCCCCTTGTGGCCTTCTAGGGCTGAAGGTTAACAAGTAATTTTTTTTTCCTTTATTGTTGTGATGGGTGGGGGTACATTGTGACATTTACCCAGGTTATTACAATGTTTCAAATATATCACATGTGAATTCACCCCCTTTACCATTGTTCTTCATCTCCACCCCACCTCTGATTTCTGGAGTAGTTTAAACAGGTATCATTTTTGCATTTACATACATGTATACACATTTTTTGTACTGCATTCACTTTCCTACCCTCTTTCCCCAACACCTCCCCCTTCCCACTGGTACTATCCCATCCCTCTGGGCAGGACTTGTTCCACCCTCCTGTTCTCTGATTTTATAGAAGAAAAGAGAGAAAATAAAAAACAAAACAAATGACATTTTAGCTTGTTTGAGATAAAGGTAGCTATACAAGGAGTTTCCTTGTGATATTTCCATGTATAGATGTATTATAACCCCAATTGGTTTATCTCCTCTAATTTTCTTCATTCTACCTTAGTCCATTTCTTATGGTAGTTTCAGTCAGTTTAAGATTTCTATTCTGGAAGCAATAGTCATAGGCAATGACTTCCTCAGTAGAACCCAAGTGGCTCCACAACTAAGAGAAAGGATGGACAAATGGAACTACATGAAATTAAAAAGCTTCTGCACAAGAAAAGAAATGGTCTCTAAATTTAAGAGAACCCCCCACAGTGCTAGCTACACATCAGACAAAGTACTGATAACCAGAATATACAGGGAACTCAAAAAGCTAAACTCCCCTAAAATCAATGACCCAGTGAAGAAATGGGCAAATGAACTGAACAGATCCCTTTCAAAGGAAGAAGTTCAAATGGCTAAAAAAAAACCACATGAAAAAATGCTCACCATCCCTGACCATAAAGAAAACGCAAATAAAAACCACACTAAGATTGTACCTCACTCCTGTTAGAATGGCTACCATCAAGAACACAAACAATAACAAATGTTGGCAAGGATGCAGGGAAAAGGAGCCCTCATACACTGCTAGTGGGGATGAGAGCTAGTATAACCACTATGGAAAAGATTATGGAGACTCCTTAAAAAACTAAAAATAGACCTGCCATATGATCCAGTAATACCACTCCTAGGGGTATATCTGAAGGATTGTGAGTCGGCTTGCAGCAAAAGCACCTGTACACCCATATTTATTGCAGCACAACTCACAATAGCTAAACTATTGAAACAGCTAGGATGCCCCACTACTGATGAATGGATTAAGAAAATGTGGTATTTAGGCAGTATGGTATTTTATTCTGCCACAAAGAATGAAATTTTGTCATTCACAGGTAACAGATTGAACTAAACAACATAATCTTAAGTGAAGTTAAGCAGCATCAAAAGGCCAAAGGCCACATGTTCTCTCTCATATGTGGAATGTAGACTTAATACAAATGCAGTAATTTTATGAAACACTGGTCACACTAATGGGACGTCATGCCCGGGAGGGGTAACAAAACTAAGAAGTTGAATACTAAGAGTTGATACATTCTCTAAACAAGTAATTTTTTAAAAAATCTTTTTGGCTGCCATTGTGTTTCCCAGGCCAACCCACATTTATTGCTTATTCCTTTTTTTGTTCATTCCTGTTTGTACTTTGAGTTTCAGTTATTGTTAAAACCCCACCCCAGTGTCTGTAATTCAGTTTTAGTGTTAGAGGATCCTGCTTTTTATTGGAGTGTTTTGAACGATTAAAGGAATTATTTTGAAACCAACAGACTCTATTGTGGTTTCAACTTGCTAGGCAGGTGCTCTATCATTTGATTCACTCCACCAGCCCAAACCTATCTTGAATACAAACATGCGATAAGTGAGAATTACTTTAATTATTTTCTATAGATAAATCTTAAAAGAAAACAATGAAAGACTGAGGGTTAAGGGTTTTGCTGCTAGTTTAATGGAGATTCAATTCAAACATCTGGTTAGTCAACAGGTCTACATGACCAAGCCCCTCAGTAAAAAACAAAACAAAGAAATCCTCTGGACTCCAAACTTAGGTGAGCTTTCCTGGTTGGTAATGTTCCATGCAAAATAGCACATATTGCTGCTAGGAGAAGTTAGCATTATCTGTGACTGGGAAAAACAACTGGTAGCTTGTGCTTGGAATTTTCATGGATCTGCCCATGTAACTCTTCCTTTGACTGATATTGATTTGTCCCATGGATATGTCATAAATCACATCCACGTATATAATATCTATCAGTGAGTTATGTTCTAGGAGTTATCAAAACTGAGGGGGATCTTGTAGACCCCCCAATTTGGAATTTCTGTCTGAGTTGAGTGCAATCTTGGGTACTCTTGAACTTTCCAGGTTCCAGACTCACATCATTCTAAGTTACCTGTGGTAAGGCACCTCCAGGTCTCTTGGCCTGTTTGATGATGCAGGGCCAGCATTAAAGGAAGGATTTCTTAGTGTTGTAGGCCCTTTTAGTTCTGAATTCGTCTACAGTTCTAAGAAGTAGAAAGCTTGCATCAAGTATAAATCATCTTTGTGTTGTGATAAAACATTTGTAACATAAAGTTTACCATTTTAACAATTTTATGTATATAGTTCAGCAACATTAAGTAAATCCATATTGTTTCACAATCTCACTACCATCCACCAGCAGAACTTTTTCATCTTCTCAAACTGAAATTCCATGTCCATTAAACAACTGCCCATTCTTTCCTCCTCTAGTAGCTGGCAAGCATTGCTGTAATTTTTAAGTTCTTTTTCATTAATATACATTCATAGTACAAGGGTATTTCACTGTGATTCTTCCACAGATGTGTATAGTGAACTATGAACAATTCATCCCCTTTTCCCCTGCTTTTCAAATAGCATTTTGTGGATTCATTGTGCTTTCATGTGTGTGTGTGTGTGTGTGTGTGTGTGTGTGTGTGTGTGTGCGCGCGCGCGCGCGCGCGCGCGTGCACATTGTGCTTTGATCCTCTTCACTCCCCAGTATCCTCTCCACCCCCCTCCCCTCTCCCACTTGTATTTCTTAGTTCTATGAACTTGACTGTTGTATGTATGCCACTTATATATTGGGAATCATACAATATTTTTATTCTGTGACCAATTTATTCCAATTAACAATGTCTTCAATGTTCATGTATGCTATAATATGGGTCAGCATTTACTTCTTTTTAATATTAAATGATACTCTAATTTGTTTATATACAACATTTTGGGTATATTTCTCCAGTTTGGTTTGTGTATATGCTACATTCAGTACATTTTGGTTATCACTTTACCCAACAATGTGATCAACCTTTTAGCTATTGTCAGTAATAATTTTTGTGGGGTGGAGTTCACATACCCAGAAGTGAGATTCTGGGTCATATGATAACTTGATGTTTCATTTTTTTTAACAGAAATGCCATAATGTCTTCCATAGTAGCTGTGTAATTTTATATTTGTACCAGCAATGCACAAGGGTTCCAGTTTCTACACATCCTTGCTAAAACTTGTTATTTACTATTCCTTTGGTAATATAATCCTAATGGTGTGAAGTGGTAGCTTACTGTGGTTTTGGTTTTCATTTCTCTAATAGTGAGGTTATTATCTTTTCATGTGTTTGTTAGCCATTTGTCTGGAAGATAGACAAATGAGCAGATGTCTATTCAAGTCCTACGCCCAGTTATTTGAGTTGTTTAAGATGTAGGAGTTTTTTCATAGATTGGATATTATCCTTTATCAAGCTAAAAATTTGCTAGTTTTTCTCCCATTTTATAAATTGTCTTTTTAGTCTGTTTATTGTGTCCTTTGGTCGCATGCATTTTTAATTTTGGTGAAGCCCAATTTATATTTTCTTTATCTTGTTTCTTGTTTTTTATGCCTGGATATGTGTTTGGTGTCATATTCAACAAATCACTGTCAAATCCAAAGTTGTGAAGGTTTTTCCTAATGTTTTCTTCAGAGGTTTTTATATGTTTTGGCTTTTGTATTTAGGCCTTTATTTCAAATTACTTTTGTGTGTGCTGTAAGGTAAGGGTTCAACTTAATTTTTTTGCAAGTGAATGTGCAGTTTTCCCAGCATCAATTGTTATAAAGACTGTGTTTTCCCATACTGAATGGTCTTGACATCCTTGTTGAAAATTATTTGAACAAAGTGTATTAGTGAGTCTGTCTGAAGGGATTAGAGGAGGTGGGAGAGGTAAAGAAAATGTTAGAGAATGAAAACTTTGAAACAACCCATCTATATATGAATATAATACAATGCACTATACTGTAAGTTGTTGACTATTAGGGGAGCATGGCAATAGAGAAGGGGAGAGGAGTTTAATTTGATTAAACCATGTTATATATAGACCTGAAGTACCAAGGTGAAACCCCCTTGAACTATCAATATACACTTAAAAGAATGAAGGGAAGGAAGAAAAATAGGTCTTTTCTGGGGTAGGTACTAGTAGGAGGTGGGTGGACACAAGGAAATGGGGAATATGGTAGATGTATTTTGTTTCATATATGAAAATAGAAGAATGAAAACTTGAAATTGATCTAAGAAGGGGGGAGAGGAAAAATCGTGGAGCAGGTAAATCTAAGATGTATTGTAAGCACATATGTAAATATCACGACGTATCCCCTGTACAATTATTATATGCTAATAAGATTTTTAAAGAAAATCGTTTGGCATATATGTGAGGGTTTATTCCTAGGCTCTCAATTCTTTTCCATTTGTCTACAAGTATGTCTTTATGTCAGTACTATATGATATAGCTCTAGTTTTGTAGTAATAGGAAGTAACTTTATTCCTTGTTTCTCTACTTTATTCTTTTACAAGATTTTTTTAGCTATTTGGACCTCCTTGTAATTCTGTATGAATTTCAGAATACATCTTTTTTGCAAGAAAATGTGGCTGGGATCTTGTTAAGAATTGCAATGAATCTATAGATTGCTTTGCGTAGTTTTGATACTTTTCATAATGTCTTCTAGTCCATGAATATATCTTCCCATTTATTTGGGTATTCTTTTTATGTTTTGTAATTTTCAGTGTATAAATCTTTCAGTTGCTTGCTGTTATAAATTGAATTATTTTCCTTTTTGGGTTGTTTATTGTTAATGTATAGATACGCAATGAAGTTTTGCATGTTGACTTTTTATCTTGCAACTTTGCTAAATTATTAGTTCTAACATTTTTTTGTGAGGGGTATTGGAGTTTGAACTCATGGCCTTGCACTTGCTAGGCAGGTGTTTTACCATTTGAGACACACCTCTAGCCCCTAGCCCTTTTGTTTTTCATTTTTTTTTTTTTTTTAGATAGGGTCTTACTAACTTTCCTGAGCTGGCCACAAACTCACAATCTTCCTGCCTCTGCCTCCTGAGAAACTGGCATTGCAAGTATATACCACAATGTTCAGTTTTTAGCTGTTTTTGTGTATATAATTTTTAGGATTTTGTTCATTTAAGATCATGTCATCAGCAAACAGATAATTTAAATTTATTCCTTAATTTATTTTTATTGCCTAAGTTCTTTGGCTAGATATTCTAGTATACTATATTTAAGAGAAGTGAGGAGACTGGGCATTGTCATATCTACTATTAGAGGAGACATTTTCAGTCTTTCATCATTGAATATGATGTTAGCTCTGAATTTTTCAGATATGGCCTTTGCCATGTTGAAGTACTTTCCTTCTATTCATAGATTGTTAAATGTTTTGATTATGAAGGTGTGTTGAATTTTGTTGACCAATGTTTTCATCAGTTGAGATGATCATGTGTTTTCCTTTTATTCTATTAATATTTTGTATTGTATTGATTGATTTTATTATGTGAATCATTCCTGAGTTCCAGGAATAAATCCTATTTCAAAATAATGTTCCTTCTTTCAATCTGCTATTGCAATTTTTTGAAAACTATTCTTTTTATATTTTGTTGAGGATTTTGTATCAATATTCATATGGGATATTGGTCTGTAGTTTTCTTTCCGTGTAAGATCTTTTTCTGATTTTAGTTTTAGCTGACCTTGTAGAATAAGGTAAGTGTTCCTTCATGTTCAGTGTTTTGAAAAACTCTGAGAAGGGTTGGTGTTATTTTCTTTAAAACTGATAGAATTTACTAAAGGTATTCTAGGGAATGTTTTGTGTGGACTTGAGAAAATGAATATTGTAGTTAAAAGGAATGTTCTGTATGTGTTTATTAGGTCTAACTGATATGTGTGTTGTTCAAGTGCTGTATTTCCTTATTGATATTCTGGGCAGTTGTTCTATGTAGTGATGAAAATAAAGTATTAAAATATCCTACTATTATAGGAGAGCCGTGTGTTTCCCCCTTCAACTTTCTCAGTGTTTGTTTCATATATTGTGTTAGTCATCTTTCCATTACTATGACAAAATATCTGAGACAAACAGCCTAAATAGAAGAAAGCTTTGTTTTAGCTCACAGTTTCAAATGTTTCAGTCCTTGATCATTTGGCTCTGTTGCTTTGGGCCTGTTAATGATTGCTATATATACTTTAATTGTTATGTTTAAATGGTGAATTGAGCTTTATAACATTGTATTTTTTTCTTTGTAACAGCTTTTGAATTAAAGTAATTTTTTCTGATACTAGAATACTCATCCCTGCTATTTTTGTTATTATTTGCATAGAATAACATTTTTCCTCTCTTTCATTTTCAGTCTTCAGGTGTCATTAGTTCTAAAGTGAGTTTGTTCTAGACAGCTCTTAGTTGATTGTGAATTTTAATCTATTTTTCCATATGAAATAATATATTTTATTAGCATATGAATTGTACAGAGAAGTTTGTTATATGTCCACACAAGCATAAAATATGCTAAAATCAAATTCACCCCATTCAATTCTTTCTTATTTCAACTCCTCTTTTTCTATATGATTTTAATGGGCTTCATTATTCTATTTTCATATATGCTTATTAAGTACTTGATCCTTTTCATACCCCCCTCATTTTCTCCTATCACTTTCCCCATGACACTGATTTCCACCCTCCAAGAGGGACTCCCTTTTACATTCATGTCTTTTTTTTTTTTTTAGGTCTAAAGACCTTATATGAGAGAAAACATATTTGTATTTCTGAGTCTGGCTTATTTCACTTACAGTGATCTCCAGTTCCACCCATTTTCTTGTAAACAACAATTCCATTATTCTTTATTGCTGAATAATACTCCATTGTGTACATGTACACCACATTTTATTTATCCATTCATCAGTTATGAACACCTAGGCTGTTTCCATAACTTCACTGTTGTGAATAGTGCCTCAATAAACATGAGTGTGCAGGCATCTCTATTTTATGCATTCCTTCAGATATCTATGTCTGTCTGTCCGTATATCTATCTATCTATCTATCTATCTATCTATCTATCTATCTATCTAGATTTGTCTGTCTTCAGAAGTGGTATTGAAGGGTTATATGGTAGTTCTACTTTCAGTGTTTTAAGGAACCTGCATACTAAGTTCCATAGTGGCTATATTAATTCACCTTCCCACCAATAGTGTGTGAGGTCCTTTTCCCCCACATTCTCTCCAGCATTTGTTGTTTATGTTCTTGATGATAGGTACTCTGACAGTGGTAATATGAATCACAATTTTTAATTTAAATTTTCTTTGTAGCTAAGGTTATTTAATACTTCTTCATGTATATATTTGCCATTTGTACTTTTTTTTACAACACAATTGCCCATTTATTAATTTGATTATTTGTTCTTTTACTGTTTAATTTTTTGAGCTCTTCATAAATTCTGGATATTAATCCTTTGTCCAATGAATACCTGGCAAAGGTTTTCTCCGTTTCTGTAGATTATCTCTTGATTCTGATCATTGTTTCCGTTGCTGTGTAGAAGCTTTTTAACAGTCCCATTCTCCAATTCTCATGCTTATTTCCTAAACAACTGCAGTCCTGTTCAGAAAGTTGTTGCCTATTCCTATTATCTTCAAGGATTTTTTCCTTTAGTAGTTTCAAAGTTTCCAGTCTCTGACATAAGCCAGGTGCTGGCAGCTCACACCTATAGTTCTAGCTACTTGGAAAGCTAAGATCAGTTGGATCATGGTTTAAGACAAACCTGGGCAAAAATATTTATGAGACCCCTTCTAAATCAATATTTGGGCATGCTGGGGCATATCTCTCATCCAGCTATGTAAGAGGCTAAGACTGGGGGGATTGCTGTTCTAGGCCAGCTCAAGCAAAAACACTCCCGAGACACTACCTCAACAGAAAAAGCTGGGTGTTGTGGTATGTGTGTTTCATGCCAGCTACAGTAACCAGCATGAAACAGGAGGATTGTAGTCCAGGCTAGCCTGGGCAAAAAGCAAGACCCTATCTCCAAAACAATCAGAGGAAAAAGGGCTGGAGACATGGCTCAAGTATTAGAATGTCTACCTAGTAAGGACAAACCCTGAGTTCAAACTCTATTGCCAAATAAAGAAAATCTTTGATCCATTTAGAATTGATTTTTGAGCAGAGTGATTACTAGGAATCTAGTTTTGGATTTCTACATGTGGATATCTAGTTTTTTCAGCACCATTTGTTGAAGAGGTGGTCTTTTCTTCAATGTATGTTTTTGGTATCATTGTCAAAAATAAGATGACTATGCTGTGTTAGCTTATTTCTGGATCTTTTATTATATTCCATTGGTCTGTGTGTCTGTTTTGTACCAATACAATACTGTTTTTGTTTTTGTACCAAGACAATGCTATAGGATAACTTGAAATCTCAGATTGTGATAACTACAGCATTGGATTTTTCCTGGGGATTGCTTTGGCTACGGGTTTTTCTGCTTCCATATGAGTTTTTGGCTGATTATGTTTCTTTGAAGAATATCATTAGGATTTTGATGAGGATTGCATTGAATCTGTAAATTGCTTTCAGTAATATAGCCACTTTCATAGTATTAATACTGCCAATCCATGTACATAGGAGGTCTTTACATCTTCTAGTATCTTCTTTAACTTCTTTATTCATTGTTTTATAGTATTTATTGTAGAGGCCTTTTACTTACTTAGGTTCATTTCTAGGTATTTTTAAAGCAGTTGTGAATAGGATTCTCTTCCTGATTTCTTTCTCAGCACATTCATTACTGGTATATAAAAAAGTATTGATTTTTTGATGTTGATTTGTTTCCTGCTACTTTCCCTAAAAGTGTATATCAGATCTAATAGTTTTTTTTTAATTTTTGTTTTGGTGGAAGCTTTAAGGATCATATAATTTTCAGAAAGGATAAATTTGACTTCTTTCTTTCCTATTTCTACCCCTTTTTTCTTTCTATTTCTTTATTATTCTGGCTAAGAATTCTAACACTATATATAATAAGAGTGGGACTAGCAGACACTTATTTCCCATTCCTGACTATAGAGGAAATGCATTCAATTTTCTCTCACTTAATCTGATGTGGCTATAGGTTTGTCATATACAGCTTTTATTATGTTGAGGAACATGCCTTCTATTCCTAGTTTCTTTAAGGCTTTTATCAGGAAGAGATTTTAAGTTTTGTAAAAGGCTTTTTTTCTGTATCTAACTGAGATGGTCATGTAATTTTTGTGCTTCTGTTTATGTGTTGTGCTGCATTCACTGATTTGTATATGCTGAACCATCCTTGCATTGAACTTTATCTTCTTAATGTTGAGTTCAGTTTGCAAGTATTTTACTGAGAATTTTTTCCTATGTTCATCAAGGAAATTGGCCTGCAAGTTTCTCTCTCTCTCTTTTTTTTTTTTTTTTTTTGTCATGTCTTTTTCTGGTTTGGGTGTCAGGTATTATTGCCTTCATAAAATGAGTTTGGTAGTGTTCCTTTTCTTTCTATTTTATGTAATAGTTTGAGGAGGATGGGTATTAGTTCTGTGAAGGTCTGGAAGAATTCAGCCATGAATCTACCTGCTCCTGGCCTTTTCTTTGTTGAGAGAGCCTTTATGAATGTTTCAGTTTCATGATTATAAGTCTATTTCAGTGGTTTATATCATCTTGGTTCAATTTTGGGAGGTTATATGTGTCTAGTAGCTTAACAATTTTGATCTTGTTTATATTTTTCATGTTTAAAAGATCATACATTTTCAAACTAGTCCCTACTGATCATGGGAATTTCACTGGTATTTGTTACATTTTCATTTATAATTTATTTTTAATTTTGGATCTTCTCATTCTTTCATTTGGTTAATTTGGCTAAGAGTACAGAACTCTTGTTTACCTTTTCAAACAAACTTTTTACCTTTTCAAATGCTTTCATTGATTCTTTTTCCTTTTTTTTTTTTTTAGTCTCTATTTCATTAATTTCTGCCCTGCATCTGTCCTATTTCTTTCACTCTGCTGACTTTGGGTTTGGCTTGTTATGGTTATTCTAAGAGTTTATAGATGTGTCATTACTCATTGGAGATCGCTCTGATATTTTAATTCATATAAAAATACCTATAGACATTTTATATATTAAAATAACTACTAGTAGCTATGTTTTTCTCTTAGTACTGCTTTTCCCATATTCCAAAAGTTCTGATAAGTTGTGTTCATTTCATTTGATTCTAGGAATTTTTAAAAACTTCTCCTCTTTCTTCAATGACCCATTGATCATTCAAAAATATTTTGTTCAGTATACATTTGGTTAAATATATTCCGTAGTTTCTCTTGCTTTTGAGTTCTAATTTTATCCCATTGTACTCTGATAAATTACAGGGCATATTTTAATTTTCTTTTATTTGTTAAGACTTAATTATGTTCTAAAATATGACCTATTTTGGAGAAAGCCTATGGGCTCTTGAGAAGAATTTGTATTCTATAGCTGTTTGGTTGAATATTTTGTGGCTATTTGTTAAGTACATTTTATCTATTTTGTCATTTATTTTTGCAGTGACTATCGATTTTTTTCTGAATGACCTATCTATTGGTGAGAGTGGGGTATTAACATCACCCACTGTTATTGTGTTGGAGGTCTGTCTGTGCATTTATGTCCAGCAATGTTTGTTTTATGAAACTGGCTGTGCCACTATTTAGTGTGTATATGTTTAAAATTGTTATAACCTCTTAATTGATTGTCCCTTTATCAGTATGACATGACCTTTATCCCTTTTTAGTAATTTGGATTTGAAGTCTTTTTTATTTGATTTGTTTTTTCCTGCTTAAGTCTTTATTAGCATATTATTAATTGTACAAAATACTGGGTTTCATTATGACACTTTTATGCAAGCATATAATGTATTTTCATCACAATTGCCTGCCATCTCTTATCTCCTCACCTTCCTCCCCTGATCCTCTTCCTATTTATTTATTTATTTATTTATTTTTTATTATCATATCATTGTTGTACTAGGGGCACACTGTAACTTTTACAAATGTCCTTACAATGAATCTTATTTAAATTCACCCCTCCATCATTCTTCTTTATCTCCCCTTCCTCCCATTCTTAGAATAGTTTCAACAGGTCTCATTTTTCCATTTTTATACAAGAGTACAAATTATTTCCCCCATATTCAACCCCCTACACCCTTTCCTTATATCCTCTCCCTCCCACTGGTTGGTTGTATTTTTTATTAGCATATATTAATTGTATAGTGGGTTTCATTTTAATATTTCTATATGTGCATATAATGTACTTTGATCAAATTTGCTTCCTCTATTTGCTCTTTCCTATCCTTCTTCCTCCTTTTTAATAATAATTGGTTGATTTCATTATTTCTATTTTCATGCATGCATATAAATTATTTCCATCACATCCTTCCCTTTACCTTCTCATTTTGTGCCCACCATATCGCTGTTTATCACCCACAAATACTTCTCGTTTTACACTTTCATCTTTTTTTTTTTAGGTTTAGATTCTGTATAAGAGAGAAAACGTGGTATTTGTCTCAGTGTGGCTTATTTCACTTACCATGCGATCTCTAGTTCCATCCATTATCCTGCAAGCCAAATATCATTTTTCCTTTTTGCTGAAAAATACTCCATTGGGTATATTTGTCACATTTTCTTTATTCATTCATCTGTTGATAGGCACCTAGGCTGGTTCCATATTTTGGCCATTGTGAATGGTGGTGTTATAAACATGGGTGTGCATGTTTCTTTCTTGCATGCTGACTTACATTCCTTCAGATACATGCCCAAGAGTGGTATAGCAGGAGATCATATAGCAGCTCTTTTTTTAGTTGTTTGAGGAACCTCCATATTTGCTGTACTAGTTTACCTTCCCATCAACAGTGTATAAGGGTTCGTTTTCCTGCATCCTCGCAAGCTTTTGTTGTTATTGTTATTTTTCTTCCTTCTAGCCATTCTGACTTGGGTAAGATGAAATGTCAATGTTGTTTTGATTTGCATGTCCTTTTTAGCTAAGGATAATGAACATTTCTTCATGTATTTATGGTCATTTGAATATCTTCCTTTGAGAACTTTCTGTTCAATGAATTTGCTCATTTATTAATTGGATCATTTTTTGATGTTTAATTTCTTGAGCTCTTTACATTTTCTGAATATTAATCCTTTTTCTAATGAATACCTGGCAAAGATTTTCTCCCATTCTGTATTTTTTAAAAACTCAACACATTCTTTTTCAAATTTCTTTTTTATTTGTATATAGTGTTGGACAGGGAATACATTGTGACATTTACATATGTGCTTATAATATATCCTAATTAGATTCACCCCTCCATTTTTCTCCCTTATCCCTCCTTCCCCCTTCTTACAACCATTTCAAGAAGTTTCATTGCTTAATTTTCATACACAAATACAAAATACACCTGCCCTATTCACCCTCCTTCACCCTTCTCAACCATCTCTCCTCCCACAGGTACCTGCCCCTGGCACAGAACTTGTTTTACCTTCTTGTCTCTTATATTTTAAGTGTATATTGATTGTTCAAGGATCTGGGAGGAAGTCTTTCCCACATAGATGGAGAGAACTGAGTAAGTTCAATAGCAATTGAATTTGCTTATTCAAGGCATTCAAGGCTACCCAAGGTTCCTCATAAGTGATGATGGTCTTATACAGCAACAGAATGCTTTTCTGAGAAACACTGACTCCTTACTTGGGTGCATGAATTAACAGAAGGCAGGATAGAAGCTAGGCATCCTGTCCTCTATTGTGCATCTGTGTCCTTTGCCCTGTGCCATTGTCTCTTGCTGTTACTTATATCCATCTTAAAATCCAGGAAGAATAGGATGACCTGCCAGTTGTCAGTGACTCCTATTGTAACAAGGCCCACCTGCCTGACCAATCCTGAGGCAAGGAGCTGCCTGACCCTCTGTGGCTGCTGCTCCACACCTATCACCACTGGAATATACCTGTGAGAGAGACTGTTTAACTACACATACCTCTCATCTTCTGTCCCCATTTCTTCCTCCTATTTAAATTAAGGCAAATATCTACTTAGGGAAGAAGGCTGAAGATATGTTGAAATGTTACCTTTCCTTTCAAGCTATGGCTGCCCATGCCATGCCCTATAACAAAATTTATCTCTACTCTTCACCATTACTCATTTTCTATATTTGGTATGTTGGGGTTAATGCCTGGACCCATAAAAACATCCTGTTACTTTATCTTCAGCATTATTCTTTTTTGTAACTGCTTTGGCTATTTATTTATTTTTTTTTATGGTCCCATATGAATTTTTGCACATTTTTCTATTTCTTTTTGTAAAAAAGTGTCATTGAGATTTTGAAAGGGATTGCATTGAATCTGTAGATTGCTTTCAGTAATATAGCCATTTCGGAATATTAATTCTGCCTATTTATGAACATGTGAGGCCTTTCTATCTCCTAGTGAAACAGGCTAGCAATAGAGATTTTGGTACTCTGGCATCTTGAGTCTTTTCTTGAGGCATTTCATGTTAAACCCATTATCTCAATGCAATGCTCTCCTTTGCAATTGTAAATTTCTTATTCAGTTGCAAATCCTCTGCAGTTTTGAGACAGAAAGCCTTGAGAAAATTCTGCCTTGGAACACCTCAGGTAAAAGCCATGAATATTGATCACACCTACATGTAATTAGAATATCCAAGAGCTAGCTTAATCACATGCGCATTGTACAGTGTTGTAGAACAAGGCCTTATCAATCAAACCTATCAGTCACTCTAGCCCATCTGCAGAGACTGCTGAGATTTTCCCCAACCTTTGCCTTTTAATTTATAAAGACTCTTTGAAACAAAGAGTGGTGCACACACTTCTATCTCTCCTGACTGGGGCCCACAATTGCTTCCACTCACTTTCAGTAAACTTCACTATATTTTTATGTCTTGCTTGAATTCTCCTCACTTGGGACACAATGCCCAGGAGACTTCTGGCCAGAGCCTTTAGAGACAACCCATGCAGTAACACTGCTGTCATCTTCAAATTTCTTATTTCAGTGTTTTACAGTTTTTTCGCAAAGGTTTTTCATCTTCATAAAGTTTATTCCTAGGCATTTCGTTAGGCTGTTGTGAATGGAATTGTTTTCCTGATTTCTTTCTCAGCATATTGATAATTGGTAGTGAAAAAAAAATCTACTGATTTTTTTTATGTGTTGATTTTGGCAGTGTTGGGGTTTACACTCAGAGCCTTGTGCTTGGTAGGTAATAGCTCTACCACTTGAGCCATGCCTCCAGCCCTGTATGGTGATTGTGTATCCTGCCTGCTGTTTTCCTGGAAGTGTTTATCAAATCTAAGAATTTTTCTTCTGAAGTCTTTTGGGTCTTTTAAGTATAGAGTCATATCATCTGCAACTATGGGTAATTTGACTTTCTTTTTATATCCCTTTTAATTCTTTCTCTTGCTTTATTGCTCTGGCTAAGAATATAAGCATTATATTTTATAGCAGTGGTGATGAAACCAGAGTTTAAGGTGAAAAGCCCTGGCATAGGGGGTCCCAAATGAACTAGGTTTGGTCACTTGTTTCTATGTGCCTGCCAGTTAAGTAGAGGAACGATGATGAATGATAGAGAAAGGAGATTTCATTGCAAGAAACCATGTGGTTATGTTAATGGCACTGGTGCAATCTAATCAAAAGACTTCCAAATTCTTTGTCTCACTGGGAAGAATCCATGGCAGGAACCATGGGTGGAAATAGAGTTTATTAAATGTTAGGGAAAGGGAAATACAAAGGGGAACATGGTAGAGTGCAGGTGGAGTCTTCTGAGAGAGCATGTTTTTCTTTTTCAGGTGCTTTTAAATCTTATGCTAATCCATGGGAAGGGAGGAACCAGGTGAACTCCATCCAATAATCAATGAATGAGGAGGAGCATGGGTGGTTCTCCGCCAGGTGAGGGTGGTCTGTGCCATTGCTGGGCAACCTACATATGAGTCCCAAACTTTCCCTACTTCTAGCCTGCCTCAGTTAGGTTTGTTATCTGGTAGTCTGGTCCAGTTCTTAGAAGTTATCATCTGAGGGGAGTAATCTGGTTCCTATTAAGATGATTATTCTGGCTCCTAACTAATTGTCCTCATTGGGAAGGTGGAGGCTTGGCTATTCCCGAGGAAGTGGTTTTGGTCCCTTCTCCTGAAGATTTTATCCATCAGTCCTGTTCTTCCCAGAAGGCAAGGTAATTGGAAAGGACAGAGGGGCTCAGAAGAAAAGTTAATGTGGCAGAAGGAGAAAATGGAGTTAACTAGGCCACTTTCCTTTTTTGGTGACAGTGGATACCCTTTGATTTGTTCCTGATTTTAGAGGAGCATCTTACAGTTTTTCATTTAGTACAATGACATATGCAGACTTTATTATGTTGAGGTAAGCCCTTCCATTTCTACTTTCTTTACGGATTTTATAATGAAGAGATGTTAAATTTTGTTTAAGAACTTTTCTGTTTCTATGAAGATGATCATATGATTTTTGTCCCTGATTCTATTTATGTGCTGTATTATATTTATTGATTTCCATATGTTGAACCATCCTTGCATCCCTAGATTGAAATCAACTTGATCTTCTTAATGTGTTGTTATATTCAATTTGTATTTTATTGTGAAGTTTTGCATCTGTGTTCATCAGTTTTTAGTTTTTCTTTCTTTCCTTCTCTTTCTCCCTCTTCCTATACTTTTCTCTTTCCCTCTCTCTTTCTGTGGTTTTCCATTCTTTTGTTCTTCCTTTTTTTCTCTCCTTCTTTGTTTCTCCCTCTCTCTCTTGCCTTCCCTTCCCTCTCTTTCTTTTGTTGTGTCCTTATCTGGTTTTGGTATCAGTGTCATATTGGATTCATGGACTGAGTTTGGTAACATTCCTTTCTCTTCTATTTTATGGAATCGTTTAAAGGGAATTGGTGTTAGTGCTTCTTTAAATACCTGGCACAATTTAGCAGGGAATCCATCCAGTCCTGGACTCTTCTTTGTTGGGAGACTCTTTATTATTGCTTAGTTTCATTGTTTGTCATAGATCATTTTAACTTGTTTACATCTTCTTGGCTCAATTTTGACAAGTCATATTTTTATTAAAACTTACCATTTCTTCTAGATTTTCCAGTTTTCTGAAATATGCATTTTCAAAATATTCCCTGATGGGTTCAGAAGGTCAAAAGCTCCATGTTTTCTCTCATATGTGGAATATGGACCTAATACAAATATAGCAATATTAAGAAAAATAGGTCACATTAAGGGGAGGTCACATGTGAGAGGGAGAGGATAAAGAGTGAAGTTAAGGTGAATATGGTTGATGTACTTTCTATACAAGAATGAATATAGAATTTTAAACTGATTGAAACAACCATAAGAAATTGACTAAAGTAGAAAGAAGAAAACTAGAGGAGATGAACCAAATTGGGCTGATATATAGATATATACATGAAAGTGCCACAAGAAAACTCCCTGTGTAGCTATCTTACACAAGCAAAAATGTCATTTTTTCCTTTACTTTGGAGAACAGGAGGGAAGAACAGGTCCTGCCTGGTGCGGGGAGGGGTTGATACCAGTGGGAAGGGAGGGGAGATGGGAAAAGTGTGTAGGAGGGTGAGTATGGTCCAAATACTGTGTATACATGTATATGAAATGATACCTATTGAAACTATTCCTGGAATGGAGGGAGCAGGGGATAAAGGAGGGGGAATATTCAAGAATGCTGTATTTGATGTGTTGTTAAGAACTTTCATAATTACCACAAGGTACCTACATCCAGCATAATAATAAAAAAAACCCAAAAGAAAACAAAGTAGAAATGCTGAATAAAGACCAGCTTCTATAAAAGAAAAAAATTCCCTGATGATCCTCTGAGCTTCATAGACATGTTATAATATCCCCCTTTTCATGTCTAATTTTATTAATTTTGGTCTTCTCTCTTTTACTTAGTTTGTCTAGTTTTGACAATTCTTTTGTGTCCCAGTGCAGTGCCATTATTGTCTCATGGTGCTTTAGAAGTAGGTTAGTGAACATCTAAAGCAATCACTCAAAGAAAATATGTCCATGTATTTATCTGAAAGAAAGTCTGTGAGACATTTTTAAATTTTGCATTTATCAGCAGAACTATTTATATTATTTTAAATTCATGTTCTTGTTTTAACAGGTGGTTTTAAAATGTTACTGTTTACAGCACCCACCAAGTGTTTTTATTCATTATCATGCAGAAATCTATGCATGCAACCTGTGTTTTCTCAGTATTGCTTCTTCTTTAATAATGCAGTGAATTTCAGAGAGAATTTGTTCCCTTTTTCTCCCACCTTAATGAACACATATTGTCTTAGACTGAGTGTTGTCTCACAGGACATGGTTGCCCATAATCCTCTTGCTGCTCATGGGTGCTCTCTTTTGTTTGTGACCCCTCGAATCTCAGACTGAATCAGAGAAGCAAGTCTACAGATGACTCTCCAAAGTCAAGACCATCCTACATCCAGAATAGTGTAGCCAGTGAGGTCAGAGGCATGCATGCATTGGGCAATTGAATTGGGTGGTAATCACTTACCTTGAGTTGAATTTTGTCCCTTGTATTACAGACTGACAGTGGTTTTGCTAGTATAACTCTCCAAAACCTTAACAATGTCCAAGTAATGCTGATGATGTACACACCATCAGAATAAGATCCTTCCACTTACTTACATCTCCTAGAAAACCCCATATTTGTTCCTGGATTCTACTGAATCACAAGCTGTATCTAATCTCTTCAACAAATGACTGTCTAAGTACATTTTTCATGTTCTTACTAGAGTACTTTTTTAACAATGTATTTCCTACTTTTAGTAATCTGAATTAGTTCAAAAATCTCCCAAATCATAAAATTCTGATTCTTTTTTTTTTTAACATTTCCTGCCACATGTTTTCTCTTCTTACATTTTACAGGCTACATCTTCCACACTGTGCTTACAATTCTCTCAAATAAATATCCAATTTCATTGCTTACAAATTCTTCTTTCCATCCAACAGCAGAATGCAATTGAGGCAAATGTTTTTCCACATTATAACAATGATCACATTTCTGCCACTGTCCAAAATAATGCTAGTTATTACCTTTTGGGGACCCATCAGAAACCCTTCCCTCTTTTCCAGTGTTGAGGACTGAACCCAGAGCTTCATCCATGATAAGCAAGTACTCTACCATTGAGTTACACCCACAGCTCAGGAATTGCATTTCTAAGTTCCTAGGTAATACTCTCAACACTAAATCAAATACTTGATTTTTATAGCCAATGTAATTTTACTGGGAGCTACAAAATCTCTTGAGTGTCACTGATTATTTGTACACATTTTGGAACATAGCCAGCTCTTTCCCATATTGCTCTAGAGAGAGTAGAAGAGAGCAAGCACAGACTTGGAAGAGTCATATTTGGAGAGATGAACCTATCCAGGGAGAGACCGAGGGGCATATGGTAATGAGCCACTGGACAGAGGAATAGGGCAAGGAAACTTCATATCCTATTACAGTGTTTACTATTTCTACTGCCTCACATCTCTCCTGTCTCTAATGGTTGAGCCACTCTTAGCACTTGAAGAGGTTTTGGTTGAACTTCCCCATTGGTTCAAATCACTGAGGAACTCACTGTGAGCTCCTGTGGGGGAGACTTTTTTCCTAGTAATGAATCTAGAGAAGTGATCAAGGATGCCAGAAGGATAGTTTCTATGTTAGATAAGTGTGTAAGGATCCTGACATGCTGTCTTTTGGTATCAGCTGGGGTAGTAACTCATAGAGATTGACCTAGAACTAAGGCCAGGTGAGTATGACTGTCCCTCCTGGTGACACTGACATAGATGGCTCCTGAGTCACCACAGTTTGAGACTCTACTCCTAAAACCAACAATATAGGTAAGTTATTGTACCCAGAGGCAGCTTTTATGTGGGCTTCCCAAGAATACTACTGCTTTCAAAAGCACGTAAGAGTTGATATACTATTTTCCTATGTGGCCTGGCCCAGAATCCTGTCCTGTCATGTCCAGTCCAACAGAGACCGCTGCTGGATTCAGAGCCCACCTCTTTCAGTCCGTCTGACACTTCCCAGTACTCCAGGAAGAAGGACTTGACTTTTGCAGATGGATCACTCTGATGTCACCATTCAGAGATGAATGAGTAGGACATCTCTATGGTGTTTGGGACTAAGATGTTAATTTATCCAGGTCACTGGTAACATCCACAACTAAACAGAGAGTATATTTCACCCTGACTCTGTTATCAGATGTAGGCATTTGAGTTTGCTTCTGTCAGGTGCCTAGGATAATTATCAGACAGTGACTGTCTTGAACAAAGTTCAAGGTTTTAAGTTCCCAGATGATGGTCACTTGGTGACCAATGTAATTCTACATTGGTATCTTTTATAGGTTGAATTATATTTTTATTTTTGTTGGGTACATCTTACTGTATTTTTGTAGGCCCCATTGTATATAGGTTTGTGGAGTTTGATGTCTGTTCTTACCAAAACAATACTGCTAGGTAAAATTGTCTTATGCTCTTTGTATTTCTGTGTATCCCCAATGTTCTTCAATGACAGACTTGGAAATGCCTTATTATTTTAAAATTCCCTTATTTTAATTTTTTGATGTTCCTGGCATGTGAACTCAGGTCCTTGTGCTTGATAGGAAGGCACCCTACCACTGGAGCCATGCATATCCAAAGCCCAAGTTTCTTCATTTTTGAGATAGGGTCTTACTTTATGCCTGGCATGACCTGGATCCTATTTATGCTTCCCACAACAAGGATGACATGCCACCATGCCCACCTTTATTGATTGAGATGGGGGTCTTGCAAACTTTTTGCCCAGACTGGCTTTGAACCTAGATCCTCCTGGCCTTCACCTCCTGAGTAGCTATGATTATAGCTTGAGACATTGTGTCCAGCTTCCTCATTACTGTTTTTTTACTTTAATATATTTGCAATATTTCAATTTCATTTTGTAATTCTTAACTATGAGGATTTTTATAAAAATAGTATTATTATAAATAGAATTCTCTATTTTTTAGAGGTTCTTCTCTGTGCTTGCACTGCAAAGACTCTCAAACCTCTTACCCTATCTGCATTGGGCCTCAAAAATGATTTTTTAATTAAAAGCTCAGTGAAGGAAGGGTTTATAAAGCTTAGGTCTACAAAATTATATTTATTTAACATCATACCAACCAAAGAAGTAAGGGAAAAGAACTTACAGGCTTACACTAGAGGAAGAGAGCTCAAAATGGGTCTGAGAACCATGTCTTTAATTGGGATGGGTGCCCTATACTTAGAATTCAGGATCTCCTCTGGAGTACAACTTCAAGAGAAAGAGAAACCCTGCTTCCCTAAAGCTCCAGAGTTTGAGGAATGACTAGTAAAGAGAAGAACAGCGACATGTGGGGCCACTGCTGTCCTTGTCATTTCACCTTGCAACCTGGAGCACTTTTTGTGCTTCTGGGACAAAGTGATTCTGCTGGCATTAGGATACCAGGATCAAGGGAGATATTTTTATGGCTCCATGAAGGTAGTCCAAGCCTGGAGTATGAAAGGAGTCCAGAGCATTGTGGACACAGGCCCATCAGTCATCCCCACATTGGGGCTGGACTGCCCCAGACTTGCCATTTGCCATATTCTCTGTGTTGATCCCCTGGAATAGAAAGGGCTGTTCATGAAAATTCTCCTTTCCTGGATCTTTCTGTCCCTACCTGATCAGTGGTTCAGGAGCTAGTGCAGGGACCTGAAGACACAGGATACTGAGGGAGGGGTAGGACATAGGAGACTGAGAGAGGTATTTTTCTTTGAGTATGGCTTCAGGAGGGTAGTGGTGGGAGCAGCTGCTCAGGAACCTATGCCTGGCCCCACGAGCAATAGGCTGCAGAAGCTCAGTGAGCACAGGGGCAGCTCATTCTCTGCTAGAACTGAGGCCAGTAGGGCCAGCTTGGGAAGCCCTGTGCAGCACCAGGGACAGCTCCACAGCACTACATGCTGGCCACATGTTCATATTCAGTGTCTGTAGGGGGTCCTAGAGTTAATGCCTGGAATTTGTGGCTTGTGTCTTACATGAGGCAGTCTTTCACAGGACTTTGCCCTAAATCTGTGAGCCTTAACCTCAGTCCATGTAGAGAGCATCAGAAATACATTGCAGAGTGGTACCACAGAACTTTATCTTTAATGTTTTCAGGTTTCAAACATTTCAACTTGCTCTTGTGTTGCTCTCTTAATCTTGGTGAGCAACTTTATTTTGAATTTCCTGTTGGTTAAATCCCATATGTTGACCTCACTTGATAAAGAGATTTATCTTGTTCTTTTACTTGGAATATATCCTGATTTCTTCATTTTCCTTGTCTCTCTGTATTATTTTCTGCACACTATATAAGACAGCTATGTTTATGAGTTTTGTCTCTTTGTCCTCATGTGGGAAAAGGATCTAACCAATCTTTCTAGCCCAAGAAGCCTCTCAGGTCTTTGGGTTTGTCCCAACTGCTGTTTCTGTTTTTGGTGGCTTCTTGAAGTAAGGATGTGCCATGTCCTCTCAGTACCCTAAGACTGTAAAAGAGGAGCCAGACTCTCTAGATATAGCTGGAAAAGTTGGAATTTTGAATATGAAGTTGAGCCTGGTGTCTGCATTTAGGGCAGAGAGGAGCTCTGTCACATGCCTGTGGTCATGTTCAGGCTGGAGAGACAGCTGCTGGGAGTGGGCCTGTTTTACATTTGCTTCTTTATTTTCTGTGGTCTAGAGCTACTCAGGAAAGTAATGCTCAGATGACTTCCAAAGCAAAGTCATTAAAGAGACAGTCCCATGTGGATATACCCAAAAGAATGTGACACAGGTTACTCCAGAGGCACCTGCACACCCATGTTTATTGTGGCACTATTCACAATAGCCAAGTTATGGAAACAGCCAAGATGCCCCACTACTGACGAATGGATTAAGAAAATGTGGTATCTATACACAATGGAATTTTATGCAGCCAGGAAGCAGAATGAAATGTTATCATTTGCAGGTAAATGGATGGAACTGGAGAACATCATTCTGAGTGAGGTTAGCCTGGCCCAAAAGACAAAAAATCTTATGTTCTCCCTCATATGCGGACATTAGATCAAGGGCAAACACAACAAGGGGATTGAACTTTGATCACAAGATAAAAGCGAGAGCACACGAGGGAGATATGAGGATAGGTAAGACACCTGAAAACTTAGCTAGCATTTGTTGCCCTCAATGCAGAGTCACTAAAGCTGATACTTTAAAGCAACTGAGGCCAATAGGAGAAGGGGACCAGGAACTAGAGAAAAGGTTAGTTTGACAAGAATTAACTTACAAGGTAACACCCATGCACAGGAAAGCAATGTGAGTCAACTCCCTGTATGGCTATCCTTATCTCAACTAGCAAAAACCCTTGGTCCTTCTTGTTATTGCTAATACTCTCTCTTCAACAAAACTAGAGATAAGGGCAAAATAGTTTGTGCCTGGTAGGGAGGGGATGGGGGGTTAAGGGAGGGAGCAGGGGGAAGGGGGGAGAAATGACCCAAACATTGTATACACATATGAATATAATAAAAAATAAAAAAAAAAAAGAGAGACAGTCCCATGTGGTGGGAACTCTAAAAGCTGGCACTTAGTGTGTGACCAGTCTCCTCCAGGAAGAATGGGAAGAACTGGATTATTAAGGGCGTAAGCCTGAGAAAATCTCTGACTCTATCTGCAAAAATGTTCTTGTTTTTGCCCCATTAGTTTCCTGACGCAAGTTTGTCAGAAGGCAGTTCATCAAGTAAACACTGGAAATGCATTTCATATTCCCCTTCTGGAGAAAAATTGGAGCTGCACTTTCTTGCCCTTCTTCTGCACTGCTCCAAATTGGTGTAGTCTCTGAAAAGATTTGCATGCCTGTTTAAAACCACCTCTTTGTTCTGTGAGCTGAGGAGACTGTCATGTTCATTCTCCCTTCTGTTCACAGAATTAAGAGGTTTGGGATGAATTTATTTTGGTTGTAAAAGATGGGGCACTAGTGCATGGCATATAACCCTTCTCAGGAGAAATAGGGGTCTACATTTTTTAAAACCCCTGTCTACAGTAAGAGGACAAAGTCCCCCCCAGAAATATCCTGGAAGTGAGTGCTTGCACACCTGTATAAAACTGCTACTTTATTTCCCTGAAGTTTATAGACATATGTTTGCCAGTCCCCTTTGTTTCTGGACCTACAGCCACTAGCATGGAAGCTATACTGCTGCAGTTCTTAGTGTAAAAGAGAAACAGGAGTTTTTTGTTGTTTTTCTCATGGTGTTAGGGATTGAACATAGGGCTTTGCTCATGCTAGGCAAGGGCTGTATCAGTGAGCTGCATCTCCAGCCCAAAAGGCTGCTTTTTCTTCTTTTATACAAATCAGGCATTTATTAACCCCGATTCCTTGTTCTCATTGTGTGTGTGTGTGTGTGTGTGTGTGTGTGTGTGTGTGTGTGTGTGTGTGTGTGGTGGTACAGGGGTTCACACTTGCTAGGCAAGCCACACCCACAGCCCCACAGCTCTTTCTCTCTCTCTCTTTTTTTTGCACTGTATTTATTTTTCAGATCAGATCTTAGGTTTTTGCCTGGCATAGGCCTCAGGCCACAGTATTCCTATCTATAACTTCCTTTTTTATTGTTGTACTGGATGGGGGTACATTGTGGCATTTACAAAAGTTCGTACAATATATCAAATACATTGTTCTTGAATTCACTCCTTCCACCATTCTCCTTCATCCCCCAATTCCTGGAATAGTTTCAACAATATCATTTTTCCATTCACATATCTGTATACTGAACACAGTATTTGCATCATATTCACCCTCTTTCACCATTTTTTCACTTCTTCCCCTCTTCCAAATAGGACCTGTTATGCCCTCCTGTCCTCCAATTTTGTACAAAAAGGAAAAAAAAAAAAGAAAAATGACATTTTTGGTTGTTTAAGATAGCTACACAAAGAGATTCCTTGTGGAACTTCCATGTTTATATGTATTATAGCCTGATTTGGTTCTTGGAGAGTTGAGATTAGAGACACACACCTGCATACCTGGTTTATTTGTTGCTATGGGAGTCTTGTTAACTATTTTTTTTTTCAAAACTCTTTTTGTGATCCTCCTGATCTCTACCTCCCAAAGAGCTGGGATTAAGGTCAGAGACACTGAACTCAGCCCTCAGAACTTTTAATAATGCAAGCTTTTAAGAGCTCAGAAAAAAACAGTTGGCTGTTTAGACTCTCTGTGGGTCCATGCTTGAGACTCAGTTTACATCCTTCTAAATACCAGTTTTATTTCCGTATGAGCATAACACTGTTTATTAAATAGATTATTATCTATAGAATCATTTTTATGAGCTTCATTCACATTGCATATTTTAACTATTTAAGTATTGATTGACTTAGCATAAAAATCTGCCAACATATTTCCTTAGCAGTTTATTAATTCTTGCCCTTAAAATCTAGGCCTTAAAAACCTAGTCATTAAAAATGAATGACAGGAATGTAAAACAAGGACTATCTGGGGGGTGGGTACCAGTGAGAATAGGGAGAGTGGAGGGAGAGGGTATGGATGTGAATATGATCAAAGCACTCTTTACTCATGTATGAAAATAGAACAATGAATGTATTTTAAGAAGGGGGAGAAAACATGAAGGGGAGTGATAGAGGAGGTGAATTTAATTGGGGTACATTGTATAAAAATATATAAATATCACAATGAATTCCCTTTGTACAACTAATAGATGTTAACAAAAATACAAAGAAATTATGGCAATTGAATTTTATGAAAGAAATTTTAACCATGGAGTAGCATTCCCACTTTTCCCAAAATAGGAAGTCTGAGGTGCTCTTTATCATTGCCTCTCTCTAATGAGATGGGTATAACTTTCTTAACTGACTTCCTAATCCCTTTTGCATTTTCTCCTTCAATTTGGGATCTAGACTTGTGAATCTGTTTTCTAGTGGAATTATATTTTGAAGCATTTCTTTTCTCTTTAACCTGTAAAGATGATAAATTACATTGGTTAATTTTTAAACATTAAAATAGGCTTCCTTCTATCCAATAAACCATATTTGACTGTGCTATGTAATTCTCTTTATATATTGTTGAAACTAGTTTGTTAGAACTTAATGAATTTTGTGTCTATATTCCTGAGGGATATTGGTCTGTGTTTATTTTTCTTTTTGTGTACTGATTTTGTCTTTTTTGAGTAGACATTGTGGCTTCCTCAAATGTGTTGGACAGTTTTTTCCTCTTTATTTTTCCACAAGTGAGTTTGTAGAATTATTAATTCTTCTTTAAACCATGGTAGGATTCTTTGTAAGAAAACTGCACCCAGAAATTTCTTTTAGGTGAGGGGTTAAATTACAAATTTAGTTTTGTTAAGACTTAAGTAGCTAGTCACAATATTTCTGGTAACCTGAGCTTTGGTAGTTCTTGTTGTTTTAGGTATTAGTCTGTTTTGTAAAAGTAGTTAAGTTGAAGCCAGTGTAGTTGTTCAGAGACTTCCTTTATCATTGTGTATATTTTGGCATTTTCTCTAGTAATGTAACCTATTTCATTTATGGCACTAGTACTTTGTGTTTTTTTTCTTTTTCAGTTTTTTAGAGATTCAGCATTTACCCTATTTTCAAAGAAGAAAAGTATTCTTTTTCTATTTTCAGGTTTCCTGATTTCTACTACTCTTGATTCTTATTTGACTTTATTTTGTTTTTAATTTTCTAACTTTTTGAGATGATACCTTAAATTACTTATTTGATATTTCTATCTCTTGGCCAATATATGCATTTAGGGCAACAAAGTTCATTCTCAGTGCTGCTTTAGCCCATGTTCTACAAATGTTTATTGCAACAGCGGAAGAGCACTGACAATAGACAGTACAATGATATATGCTTACATCTTCCTGTTTATTGTGGTGAGTTGGACAGTAGCTACAAGTGAAGTGATCTGCTTCATTCCCACTGTTATCAAAATGAGAAGTCTGAGCTTCTCTTAATCATTGCCTTTTGAGAGCTTCTCCTCTAGTGTGACGGGTATAACTTTCTTAATGTATTGCCTAATACTTTCTACTTTTTCTTCTTCAGTGTGATATCTAGACATGTGAGTCTGTTTGCTAGTTTTGATATATTTTGAAGTTAAACGTTTAGGAAAAATATGTATGTATATAAACTATATATATATATTCCACATATATACATTTGTTCAAGGCTGGCAGCCTCTAACACTCTCTGTATACAGTGATATACAGCTTCCTGTCCTTTTTGCACCTATTCATTTATTTCCTCAGTTTAATAATCACTAGGGAAAATGCATCCCCATCTATATTAATGCTGCATTTCTAGGTTATGATTGATATTTTATAGTGCAGTTTTTATAGATAATGAATGAGCCATTTTGTTATTTGCCTTAGACATTGGGAAAGAATTAACAATGACGGATATTCATATTGAGGTATTTTATTCCATGAAGGGTTCCTATTCTGATGTAAATAAGGATACCACACATTTCCTATTCGCCCTATGTTTTTCTCTTACTCCGTTTATCTTGTGGCAGGTGACATTCCTTTTCATAGCTTGTTTTCATGAGCAGATCATAAGCAGATATGTGACTTTGTATCCATTTATGAGCTAGAATACACATTTAATTGTATATGCTGAAGTGTATTTAGAATTCTGTGTTTAAGAGTATAAAAATTATGTTTATGCCCAAAACATTTAGCCCCTCATAAGATTGTTCTTAAGAAATTGGTTTCTTTTCCTTATTTACTCAGTAAGTAGCTTGTCATTTAAATATATAGTGATAGAAAAATTTATCATTGATGTTAGACTTGAGAGACAAGTAACCCCATACAAACAGATGAGACAAAATATTTACTTTGACAGTTGTATTTTTAGGGAGAAGTGACTTCATAACCAGATTTTTTTGTGTAAACCAAAACAAAATTTGTTCTAAAAATAGTTGGTGATTCAGGAATGGTAGAAGTGAATGGCGGTGGTATTTCAAATCAAGAATGTAAGCTCTTTGTTTTCAAATGTTAGATTTATTCCTCTTCAATTTGAGATTCTCAATATTGAGTAATTTGGGGGGTGTGGCATTTTCTTTCATGTATTGTTTTCGAAAACAATAATAATGAATGTGTTTGGAATTTAGTTTCTAAAATAATGCTAACACTTAACTTAATATATAAGAATACTTAATAATCTATGTTTTTTCTTTTTTCTTAGTGATTACTGGGGTTTGAACTCAGGGCCTCGTACTTCCAAGGCAGGCATACTCTAGCCACTCTGCCACACCTCTTTTGGATACTTTCAAGACAGGGATTGTGACTCACTCTGAAGGCTCTATGACACATGTTGCCATAGATCCTGCAGGGTGGATTGTGATTTAATTTGAAAGCTTGATGACACGCTGTCGCCCTGGTGGTGTGATTATATAAGGATTTCACTCGGTCTTGAGTGCCACTATCTGTGCTGAGTTTTTCAGAGCTCATATCTGGCAGATGGGTTTTGTAGCAGATTGCTTTTGTTCTTGTAGAATTTCACTATGGGAAATATGTGTTGTCAAGTAGAAGGTATGTTAATATTAGCCATGCTGTGCAAATGGTCTTGTTATTATTTCTGAAAATATTTATTTACATTTTTTCTCTATTTTACGGCATAAACAGTTAAAATTGTACCTTTTTTTTAGTTTTATTTCATTCATCAATTTATTTTCGATTCTCCTGTCAAGTATGTTGCCTTTAAAATTTTCCTTGGGATCACCGGTTTCCGGGTCCCCCTGCATTCCCCAATATGCAGTCTTTCTCTTCTCTTCGCTACAAATAAATTCTCTACAAATAAAATCTTTCCAATCTCTAAAAAAAAATAAAGAAAGAAGAAAATAAAATTTTCCTTATTTATAAACACGTTGATTCCTATTGGAGCATGAACGTCTCAAACTCTCCCTAAATAAGTATCTCTTGGAGTAGCCATTTGTAATGTAGGTCTTGATGTAATCTAGGGTGTATGTTTTAAAATGATTAATTGTGGAAAATTGGAATGAATCCAGATTGGTGGAGATGTTTTGAGACATTTCACACAATCGGGTGTGTCTACCATTATTTTTATCATGCACCTCCTCTCTTCTTTTTCCTGAAAGGTTTATTTTACTCAGTAAATTAGGGGTATGTAGTCTATGTTTATGTAAGAGATCCAGGACAGTGTATTGTCTATGTGTTAGTCAAGTAAGCATGTATTTACTTTATACCTTGTGGACTATCCAGAATTTCAGAGATATCAATTAAAGGTAATTTCCCAACCCCTTCTCTTTCCACAGGTAAGCATACTCATATGAGTATGAAAGAAATATTTTTTTTCTTGGTTACCTAATGAGTTTTCACTGTATAAATACACAAAAGTAGAGAAATAGGATGAACTGTAGAAAATGATAAGAATATAGAGATTCAGTATTGGGAGAGTGAAAGATAGAGACTCAGAGTTTCACATTATTGGCCTGATATATCACTGTTGTTGAAACGCTCATGTAAGAAACCTCAGTGGTGAATAGAGATCAGATCCCCATTCCCCCCTGTCTCACTGTTGGTTGGCTTCTCTGAACATAGACAATACCTAAGACAATGAAGACAAATACATAATGTATTAAAGAAACACTAGAAAGGAAAATATATATCTCATTGATGGTTACTTTTATTTTTTTAAGGTACTGGGGTTTGAACTCAGGGTCTACAACTTGAGCCACTCTACCAGCCCTTTTTTGTGAAGGCTTTTTTTTTTGAGATAGGGTCTCAAGAACTATCATTCCAAGAATGATCCTCCTGATCTTTGCCTCCTGAGTAACTAGGATTACAAGCATGAGCCACCAGCACCTGGCTATGCTTATTTTTTAAATGTAATTATGTCAGTATTTTCTACTCTTTAATAATTGACTATTTTTATCACAAAGTATTAGTGGATATATACAATTTTACCTTATTCCCGATATTATATCCATATCCTTAATAGAATATGTGCATCACCATTGGCAAAAATCCTGTATAATTAACAATAAGTGTTGAATCTGTGTAGATCTGTGGGGTTGACATAGGTGTAATAGATGTCAAGAAAGTACTGTCAGTTCTGCTGAACTTCAAAACAGTTTGAAGAAATGATAGCACACTGTTGTTTAATCATAGCATTTATTTAGTGTTTATCCCATCAGAAATAGATCATTTCATATTGCTTAATGTGCTATTACTTGGGAAGTCAAAATCTCTATTCCTCATTTCTCTCCTGTTCTTTCCTTTGTCTTCTTTTTGGACCATCGTGGAGGATCATCCAATAGCAGCCCAACCCATGTTTGTTAATCATCTATAACCACTCAGTTGTATGGACCTTTGTCATATCAAGTTAAATTCCCTGAGTAATTAATGAGCAGCATCTTCAATGACCTGACATTTATTTTTTGTCTTTCTAGTGATTCCTCAGGAGGAACCCGAGGAGGCCAAGTCCCAAAGGGCCAAGCCTCAGGAGCCCAACCCAGAGTGGATGATGGTAAGATAGCTTTCCTTCACCTAAAATACAAATGTTACTTTCACAGTTTCTTGATTTTTTTTTTATTGACATCATAAATGAAAAATAAAACTGGTCACACACATTGATTGAAAATGTTAGAGTGTTAGGAGGAGAAAATGGTAACTTAGAAACTAAGTTACCTCCCTGAATTGTGAGGTCATATGAAATTGGTAATGCTAGGTTGTACACAGGAGGCATGGGGCCTTTTCTTCTGGAGCAAGTGCTCTTGTTTAAGTTAAGAGTTTTGGCAGGCACCAGTGGTTCACACCTGTAATCCTAACTACTCAGAAGGCAGAGATCTGAAGAATCATGGTTCAAAGCCCACCTGGGCCAATAGTTCATGAGACCCTATTTCAAAAAAAAAAAAAAAAAAAAAAGCCTTCACAAAAAACTCTGGTGAAGTGGGTCAATGTGTAGGCCTTGAGTTCAAACCCCAATACCACAAAAAAAAAAAAAAAGAGTTTTTTAATTTTCACTGAAATGTTTACAGACATATCATCCGTGTAAACCTTTTACTTTAATCTAGGAGTCTTGTTTTGATTCTGGGGCCCTTGTTTGGACGTGGTTTTACTGTATTTCCTAAAGTTTCAGGTAGAGCAAGCTTCATACACCAAGTGTTAATGTTGAGGAGATGTGACCTTTGAGCTATGAGGCTCAGTATAAGTGATTAGGATATGGGGACATACTTCTCAAAAGGGACTAGTGATGCTCTTGCAGAGTAAGTTAGTTCTCACAAGAGTGGGTTGCTATAAAACATGGCTATCATGCATGCTTGAATCCTAAGCCATGTGGCTCGATCCCTTTCATTTAGGGTCAGGAGAACACTCACTAAAGGCCAAATGCAGATTTCTGATCTTGGACTTTGAACCAGAAAAACGGTGAAATAATCTGTTTTCAAATAAGAGTCTTTGACTTGGCCACTCTTTCCCATATTGGTTATACAAGTCACCAGGAGAAAAGACTTAGCCATGACCTGGACCACAAGAATGTTTTCTCTAATTGCAGGTAACCTCACAGAAGAAGTGGGCTGGTATGTATTGTAGAATTACTCACAGTCTGAAGACACAATCTAGATAAGAATTTTGGATATATTGTCTGGTTTTTCCTGGAGCACCTTCTTGACTTGAGCCATCTGCTGGGAATGAGGATTAGGAATTTAGTAAAAGAAAGTGATTTTCTAAGTAACAAATCCTGGTCGTGGGTCTGTAGTCTCTGGAATCAGCTGTGTTCCCTTTAGCTGGTATATTTGTTTTCATCAGAGTATACTCATGTGTGTTTCCCCTAGAGAAATATCTTAATTACACAGCACAGTGTCCAGTGACTACTTTCTTGGTAAAAAAAAAATCAGAATACATATTTTACCTACGTTAACTAATTCAAATGTCATCACAGTAATATGTGGTAGATTTTGTTTCTTTGATTACTATGCTTCTCCTTAGATGAATAAACCATCATACAGGAATAAATAACCAATCTTTCTAGCTACTAATTGAAGAGCAAACCAAGAGGCAGGGATAAATGACCAAGCTCTCTAACTGCTAAGTCAAATGTGTGCCCAGGAGTGTGGTCCTAAATTGATGCTCTAAACTACACTCCACTTATCACTCCATCAGATCATAGTGACTACTATGTAAGAGAGTTACAGCATCCAAGAATTTATTTGCACAGATCCCAACACAATCCATGATATAGTAGTATCAATGGTAGAAATCCAAGGTATCATCTATGACATTCACATGGCCTGGAACAACAATCCTCCTGATCTCAGCCTCACAAGTAGTTAAAATTACAGACATGAGCCACCTGCTCTTGCCTAGAACATTGTCTTTGAATATTCTTAGATCATAGTCCAAAGGTAGATTATACTTGAGAGTTGTATTAGATGCCACTCAGCAAAAGTTGTAACTCAGATTCTTTCATGTGCTTTAGAACATGAAAGCTCAGTGTGTATCTGAGCTTCAGTGCAATCACTATGAGTGAGTGATGGGATTTCAGTACCATTTACAGACTGCTATTCCGTTACCTTACATTGCCATTAGCAGAGGGCCAAGGGCATATTTTTTCATTTCTTTCCTGCCCATTACTTAGTTTCTACTTCCACTGAGGAGGATGCTCTAGCAGGAGCTTGATCGATGCTTTTTAAAGCACAATTCACTATCTGGTTGTATAAACTAAGCTAAGCAGTTTGAATAAATTATGACCAGTCCCACCAATGATTAGCATTTACTGTGTCTGTTCCTGGATAACGAGAAAGACAAAACATCCAAAGACAAAACAGATAACGAAAGGGAAGAAAAGTCCCCATCCACCCTAATGGTAAGGTAACCTTTCTTTGCCTGAAAGAATTGTTGCTTTGTTGATTTCTTGTTTTTGAATTCAGCCATTAAAACAATACAGTGTACATTATAGATATTAGATTGTCTTTTAGAGGGGTGGAAGAATAGATGCTTCCCATCTGATATCTGATGTAAAAGGGTATTTGCAAATGGCAACATCAGATTATAAACTGCATGCTAGGGGTTGTTGCCTTGGAAACAGTGTCTCCTCCATGGATTAAGTATTTCATAATTGATGACCTAAATGGAGTTAAGAGAAACACCCCAGGAAAGCTCATGCGTTTTCCAAAGATGTGCTGCACTCTTGTTTTCATAACCTTTGACCTTCCCAGTGTTTCTCCTATCTTTTCAATACTCATGAAGAAAACCAAAACCATGTGCAAACAAGTAACAGTATAGTCCTCATAATGACTTTGTTTGTGTAATTGCAGGTAACTTCAAAAGACTTTGAAACTGGTTAGTATTCTGGAATTCCTTGATGAGGAAAAAAATCCAGATGGTAATATAGTTGTGACACCTTTAATGGCTTCTCATTGAAGAGCTGCTCTGACTCTAGGTTTCTGGAGAAGGATAGTATAAGGATAATACAAGTTGGAATAAGTTGATTGGGTAAAAACTTATGGTCAAGTTTCTTCAGTTCCTGGAAGCAGTTGCGCTGCTCCCATTCGGTTTATGCTGGGCTTTGTGTGATTTTATGTTTTGTGATTTTGAATGTATGTGTGACTGTTTGTGTGTGCGTGTGGTTTATATGTTTTCTCAGGAAATATTTCCATGTTACACAGCAAAATTGCCATCAATAATTTCCTAAAACATAAAATCCATCACAAACACACACTTTATGTACACTAACTCAACCAATCCTCACTGAAATGGTACCCGGAGTTTGGTTTAGTATTATTCCCACTGCTCCAGGTGGAGAAACTAAAATACCAAAAGGAATGACATGAACTCTCAAATTTGTGTGTGAAAAGTCAAAAAAAAAAGTAAAAGCACAAACACAATGCTGATACTCTCAGCTACTGAAATCAATTTAGGATTTAGTCATGGGGACATTGGCCTCAGTAAAGAGAGCTCCACATTCCTGTACAAGCCTTGAAGTACTCCAGCCCATAAAGTTCTTAGATGCTGGTCATCAATATCGAGTTGTTTTTTATTGGCACAAAAAACCATGGAAGTAATAGAATGATTTTTATACAGATTTTGGCTGGTCATTGATGTGAACAGCACAAATATATCCTGATGTTTCTGGTCAGTTCACAGATTCTTGGAGGTGCAAGTAACCATGTAGGATATGTGGCCTATGTAACCCACTTCTGTGAGTTCTGGAGTCATATCTTAGAAGCTGGCCACAAAGATATAAAAATTGTTGAGATATTTTAGCACACTTGATGTCATAAAATGCTCAAATTCTGTCCTTTAAAGATGAAGAGGAGTGACAAATATGGATTTAAAGTTGATTGTTAGGACGATTTCTATATTTATGTTATAACTCTCATGTACACCTGGGTTAAAGACCATTAGCACCCAATCCATGCCTCTCCTCCATGATAAACTATGTCACTGTTAACAGACTAGTGTGGTCTGTACAGCAAACAACTCATTGAAAATACATGCATGTCCTAGTATGGATTGAAACATACCATATAATTAATGGTTATTTTTACTTCATAGGATATCAGTATTTTCAAATCTTCTATAAATTATATTTGACCTAGGATGGGTGAGTTAATATAATTGAATGTATAGAATCAGTTCCATTACCCCAATAAATTTAGCATTAAAAAGTGTGAATCCTATACAACAGAAGAACACAGTAGCAACATAGGAGATCCAAAGGTACTGGTGCATGTAAAAAGTAATAATAACTTAGTGGACTTCAAAATGAGCAGAAAGAATGATGATACTCTCAATGCATCATAGTATATATGGTAGGACTTTCTATTCATTGTCCATTTCATGTGAACATTAGGTACAAAGCCAAGGGCTCAAGTTTCTCATTTATTTCTTGTTATTCCTTGTCATTCTTCTTCCACAAAAGGAATGGTACTTTTGAAACAGAATTGTCCATATTAAGCTGACCAAGACTTTAATGTAATTTATTATCATCTCAGTAATCAAACTAGAGCCTGCCTTCTTAGCTACCTCCCCTTCCTATGTTTTTATTAATAGATATTTTAGTTATTTACTAAATGTTGCCTTTTGTAGAGATCACAAAAAGAAATGATATAATTTCTATTTTGACAGCTAATAAGTCAGATAGAATTAACATAATGATACAAAGAACACTCTATGATGACTTTAAAATTATTTTGTATGTCTGATTGAATAGAAATCAAGTGGAAAATCTTTGTTAATTAGGTTTTCAAAACTCAGGCTTTTACCATCAAAAATTGCTCACATATCTCTTAATATCTCTTTTTAGATGTTTCCTCTTTTCTTCTGAATATAATGTGAATTTAAACTATAACCTTATTCCCTTTGGAGACAGTGTTCTGGGTCATGTTTTTAGCTTTACTGGAGTAAGCACATAAGGTTCTATGCAGTTGACCTCTGAATAAAGCCAGATCTCAAGGGCAACATCTTTAGGGAGTATGACAAAAAAACTCCTGGCTGTCCTCAACACAGGGAAACAAAAGAGTATGTGCAAATAATCCTGCAGGAGGAATAAACTAAAAATAGAAATAGCTGAGTGTTACTAATTGTATTTTAATATCATCAAATCAATATTTTATTAATGATGAAAATTCATGTATAAACATTGATTTCTAACAAAACGGACTATCCTGTAAAGTATGATATAATACAGTATTGACATGATTGAATAGCTTGTACACTGAAATGGTCATGGGAATGTCAAGAAGATGTTAGCAGTTTAATGAGTTTCAAAACATGTTGGATGAATGATAGGACTCTTCCACTGAACCACTGTGCATTTAATACCATTTCAGATCAACTATTTTGTGTTGTTTATGATAACTTTTAGCTGTAAGGCCAAGGCCATTTCTTTGCTGCTCTTCTCCTTTCCCATCCTTCTTTCACCCAAGAGGAGGGCCCAGCAGCAGTTCAGTTCATTGTTGTTCACCACCCACCTCCACACAGTCCAGCCTCATGTCCACACCAAGAAATCTCCCTGAGTAACTCATATAACCAATTACAAGCATACTGTTATTCTGTTTCCTTCTAGATTCCCTTCCAGACCTGGAGGAAGTCCCAGAGATGGATAAAGTAAGAGCCCCCTTCTGTGTCTTAATCTAGAAATAAAACTCTATTTTCAAACAGCTTTAGATATGGAAATCTGAACATGTGAATTTTTCTTGAAAATCATAATTTCAATAATGGACTGGAAATTATGAGTGGGAATCTCCTTCCACATGATACCTGACTCTCTATGACAAGTAAAGTTTCCACATCCATTATAAACTGTATGGTAGGAAAATTTCCCTCCACGATTTTCCTCCTTGAATTAAAGATTGTATAATTGAAAACCTAAATGCACTTGAGAGCTACACTCTGAAGGAAAAGCTCTTGCCCTCCCCTTTGGTATCCTCTGCCATAGTTTTGTGTATATGACCATTGATTGAACCACTGTTCTCTGTATGGTGTTCTAAGTCATCATGTGAAAACTAACCAGCAAAAAGTGTATAGCCTGGTCTGAGCTTCATATAGTTTTTTTTTTTTCTTTTCTATAATTACAGAAATCTACCACTACAATGAAGACTGGTAGTATTCTTTCACATGGTGAGGAAGTAACTTGCTGGCTTTACTCTAGAGAACACTGATTCCGGATTCCTGCTGGGAAGAAGGGTTGGGGTTTGATGAAAGAACATGATTTTGCTAGTATAGAACTATGGCCATCTCAGCTCTAGGGAAAATCTGTGAGCCAGAGTAAAGATGGGGTTGAGGTTGTATGAGCCAGTGTGGCTTCACCTGGTGTAGGCAGGAATGGGTAAGCCACCCTCTCTGTTGGCTTTCCTACAGATGTGTGACACTCAGAGGAGTGGGTCTTGGAAAATGTGAGCAAGGATGAAGAAACACTGGGTAGGTAATAGCCTTCCAGGAAAGAACCAATGGGAGAGGGTCCCAGGAGCAGTCACATTATACCTTCTGCTTTGGAGGCTGAGGGACAAGGAAAGGAATCAGAAAGAAAACATGTGTGCAAGTTTGTGTCTTTGTCATCGTTTAGCGGCATAATGGCAAGACATGCTGTGCCTTTGGGTTTTGAGTGTGCTTTTATTCTTGCTCTATTGTTTAAAATGATCTTTCCCAGAACACATAGTCTTTATACCCTCTGCCACTTCAAAACTTCAATGCCTTTGGTTTTTTAGCATTCCTCGGGAATTGTGCACAAGAAGTTTTGTGTTGAATTTTGAATATTGGTATTGATAGAGGGACACAACTCTCTCACAGGTACATACTTGAAATTGGAGATAAGTTCTTACAGTGTGTGCCCATAGATGTAGGAAAAAATGGATTCCCTTGGTCTAATCATTCAGGACTTTAGTTGCACATTTGTGTTTCTCCTCTCACTATTTACTCCTGGTTTAAAATATACTCTCAGGGATGGATGACAGAATATATTTTATCTAGGATCTCTACAAAAGCTCCAGTATTCTGAGAAGAGTAGGGGGAAGCATGACCTTGAGCACATGTCTGCCCTGTGCTCTTCATCCCAATCACTAACTCTAGGGTGAGGGCGAGTTCTGTAATTTTTCATAAAGAGTTCCTCCTCGAAGAAAGATAGTCCTGTACTCTTTTCTCTCTTCCAAAATTAGGCACTAGGAATTTCTGTCTTTACACTGAGGACTTCGATTCTAGACTGGATTTGAAGTGGACCAATATTCAGGGAACCGCGTAAGATAAAGTTTGTTGATAGCACATTAGTTGGGCGATATTACAGAGGACACTTTCACTTTGGAGGACCATTATCACTGGTGAAGAAGAATACCACACAATATCCTAGTTCATAAAGAGCCCTGGACTGTAGAGCACTGAGGATTGAGTCCTATGACTTCCTCCTCCTATGAATTGCAACATCAGAAGTATCCTGTTCTCCAGAATCCCTGGGCCAAGATCTGGGAGCAGATACCTGAGAGCTCCATATAGCTAGATGAGAAGAGAACTCTGTTTCTTCTTGAAATTAACTTGTATAGGTACAGACTTAGAATTGATCTGCAGCCTCCTTACAGTTCTATAGTGAAGCACACACAGAAATTCACTTCCTTGTCTCCCTGGTTCTTCCCCTAATCTTTTGAGGACCATTTCTTTCACATGGTATTCTAAATTCTCAAGACTATCATGTATTACACCTTCCCCTCTGCTCATCTCCCATGAATCAACTTGCAGCAAAGTAATGTGTGTGTATAAAAAAGGTGCTGGTCCCAGGAGGTTAAGGTCCCAGATTCTTGCTGACTGGGAAAAAAAGAAAAAAGACTCCACTCAGTCTATAGATTTCCCACCTGTTGTTTCCTTGTACTCCATAAAAGCCCTTCACATCTCTACTCTCTCTCCCCCAAACAGGGAGATTTGAGACAGAAAAAGTCTCATCTATTTTCCTCAGGCCTGACCTTGAATATTTCCTTCCACTAATTTCTGTCACTCAGTTTTTCAGTAGAGTTATGATCAGTATAGACCTTAGATTCAGGAAAAATTTCAGTAAAATAAATTATAGAATTATGAAGATGGAGGACAGCAGAGATATCAGCCTCAGACAGCAGTGAATGAAGTCCAGAAATGATCCTGGGAGGTCAAGCTCCAGGCTGGGAGCAGAGATTTGCTCTGGGATTCCTGATCTTCAAGCTCATCCCAGCTGAGCAGATGCTCAGGCCTTTCCTGGCCAGTTCTGCTGGTAGAACCAGTTACTCTTGATGTGACTTTTTTTTGTGGTAGGAAGCTCTAACTCTAAAGATGGCTTGATCAACACAGGCTGAGTCTTGACTACTGGAGGGAGAGAGAACCCAGAAACTGCAAACTGTAGAGTCTAGGACAACATATACCAGAGAGAAGGAGGAGAGGAGGGAGAAAGATAAAAGACACAGTAGTGTACACATGTGCCTTCACATGGTCAGTCTCTCTTTCTGCAATAGAGCATGAGTCACAGTGGCCCCTGCCTCTCTCATGATCTCCCCACACTCCAAGGACTGGCTTTTCTTGCAAATCCATCTCTGCATCTTGTTCTTGGTTAGACCATCCAGGACTTTTCAGCATGAATAAAAAGAAGGCCATGTGCATTGAAGGCCCCCGCCACTGGAGCAGGTTTTGCAGGGAAGATGGTTTTGGACTCAATTAGTTCTATGCTCTGATTTCACTTAATCAGAAAAACAGGTCCTGTGAATTGAGAGACACTTGTCCCTTTTCCTCCCTGCAGATGCAGGATGCAGACACAAGACACAGAGCTGTGGGTCCTCAGGACTCTCAGACTCAGGTTGGGGTGACCACATGGCCACCAGCTTCCTGTTGCACTTAATCCGTACATAGTCAGGACCCACTGTTCCCTGTTAATAGCAGATGTCTCTCAATCTGTGAGACCATGAGGAATTCTTTGCTTTTACTTTGGAAGAGGACTAAAGAAACTTTAGGAACCTTGAGCAAAGCAGTTGCTGTCACAGAAATTCTGTGCTAAAGGAAAAAGAATGGTCTCTGTTGGAGATGTGCCAACCATCATCTGTTGATTACTGCAAGTCTCACCTTGTGTAGGGACTTGGTGCACTCTGAGGGGATGTAAGGAAAAAAGAAAAAAAAATAAGGGCTTGGGGGCATAGCTCATGCCTGCCTAGCAAGGCAAGACTCTGATTTCATACCCTAGTACTGCCAAAAAAGGAAAAGAGGATTAAGAAGAATCAATATACTCTGTGTACAAATAGTCAATACTTGGATGAATACATAAGAAATCAGAGTAACTGTGTTGTCACACTAAAGAGAATGATTGAGAGTAAAGGGGCTGGAATGGCTAGGAATAAAATCTTGAAGATTTCAATACTTGTCTGATTCCTGATGATCATCATCCTCCCTAGAGATGGAGCCCAGAGGATGGAAACTATAACAAGAATGTTCCCACATTTCTCTGAAAAATAACAGGGACATAGGTGAAGATCTGACTCACCCAGAGAGTTCAGGTGACCTGAGGAGGCAGAGGGAAGATGAGGAGCAAAGAGTGTAAGGGACATCAGCCAGAGAAGATAAAGCTATTTCAGTGAGAGGAGAATGTGCCTGTGAACAGGGTGAGGGTCCCCCGTCAGCTATGGAAATGTTACTAGTAACACAGGGTTCACCCTTTATGGAATAGAATGAGGCAACTGTTTAGTGGGTGATCATGGCTGGGCTATAGTGGTCAGTATTTCTACTTGCTGATGATAGTATCTATTCTTGTTATTCCAAACACTGAGGATGTACCTTGGGACTTATTGTTTTATCTATATGTGGCTTCCTAAGATGTATCACAGCTTAGAGGCATAACCTGTATGTTTCTCTTCACTATATTTGTGGACTAATCTTGCTGCAGAGAAATCTGTCTTAAAGGTTTCTTCACAGAAATTCATCAGTAAAATTATGTTCAAAGCAATGTCTGAACATTTCTCCTGCCACAAGCTATAACACAGTAATAATTGGCCTCATCCTTAGGATACATCATAGAGAAAGCAAAAGCCCTGAATTGTCTGAGGCATCTTTGGAACCAGAGAAGCATCTGGGGACCCCAGAGCTCTGGTTCTTACTTGGGTCTGATTAACAGCTCAGGAGATATGTGAGATTGCTCACTAGGCTCTACTTGCACTAGAATACTATAAAGTTACCAATACCAAAGCCACTGCTCAGAGCCATGTGAGTCTGGCAGATCCTCCAGGAGTTGCAGAGAATTTGGGATACTGAGTTGCTACAGGTCAGGATAGAAAACCTGCAAATTTTTACAGATAGGGGACAAAGTTGGGGTCAGAGCAACATTTCTCATGGGACTTATCCTGAGCAGTTGATGTCTACCAGGAATGAGGACCTGTCAAAGCCTGTCCTTACATGTGTAGTGAGAGAGGATCAAGAAAGAAGACCAAGCTATGGTGGGCATTCTCCCAATCTCTCACTTTTTCCCAACATTGATGCAAAACACAGCCCATCCTCCAAGAAAAATAAGAGATAGTTTATTCTGCGTCAAATATGAGTGCCTATTGCCCAGGAACCCGGATTCACTTTACTCTGACATGTTCCAGTGTGGAGAGGTTACATGAATTTTACATGTCATAAGTAAATGTGTTACAGATTTCAGAGGTTATAACATTCTTAGCTTCCAGGTTGGCAGAAAGTATTGGTCTGATAAGTTTAACAATACATTCCAAAAGTTTTACCTAGTTGTCACAAATGTGTTAGGTTAGATACAGAGGTTAGTAGTAAATAACTATTAAGGGGACTAAGATAGCCTTAGTTAATTTGGGCCCTTGATCTGCCACATTCTGCCTGTCCACATAATGAAATTCTAATCAGTCAGTCAGTTTGTGGAATCTTCAACGCAGATGTGGCTTCTTCAGAGAAATTGAGTTCGCAGTTCTCCTTTATTGTCCGAGCACATTTTGTGCATGTGCAGGCCACATGTTTTATGTCCCACTAGGGAGGCTCATTTCTAGGATTCAATAAGTATTGTGCTGAATAGTCAGGATAATAGTGTTCAGGAGAAGAAAAAAGCTGTAAAAGCTATTAAGGAACAAGTCCTTGGATCACATCAGTGTTGTTTAACCATCTGATCTGGGTCTGTTTTCCTCTTTTCTGCATCTGATGTAACATTTACATGTAACAGACTGGGAATATTATACCTCCTGTTAAAATAATCAAGCCTAAAACTCCATTGTAGCCTAAAGAAGAAAAGGTAGCAGGTGAGAGAAATAGGCATCTTTACTAACCAAAAATGATTCTGCATGTATCATCACACTCCTTCATCACTGAGTATATGTTTTTGCCCTCTATTTAGTCATCTGTCTTCCATGAACCATTTCATTTGATATTTGGTATATTTGAAACAATTCATAATCTTCCAATTCTAGTTTTTCTTGCCAATTTGATTCCATATCTATAGCCTGATGCGTTGTGGTTACTTCCATGTCCAGGAAAGTGGTCTTTAAGGTCCTAACTAACTTTTATTTGTGGATAATAATTTGATTTGTCCTGTTATTTTTGTAGTTTCACTAAAAATCATCAGGAGCCACATTGTTCTTATCATTTAAAAAATACCAAGGTAAATTGCAAGCATCTCAGACCATATATGAGATATGTTCTCAAATTCTGATAGTAGAAAGATTGTTAGAGCTTTGGGGTTTATACTTGGGGTTATCAATTGTCAACATGATCAAAGATGAGTATCTCCCACTTTTCCTGATGCTTGTATTGGTGTGGCCTAAGAATAAGTTAGCACACATTGGAGGTGAGCAGTATGAATATAAGTTTTGCAGCACAAGAGGTGGTTAAAAGTACTGGAGGGGGTCCTTCCCATCCAGGTTGAAGTGAGTCTTTGATGTAGTACTTTTTCCAGTGGGTGAAATCTCCTTGTTTTAGCTCTGGTTCATTCGGTTCTTCATTTCCTATACACTCACAGTGGACTCTGTAAGCAATTCTGTATTTTTAGTTATTACTTCCAAAAATTTCTTACAATAGTATATAATGTCTCCCTTTCACAGAGATGTTTATACAGTCTTTTGTCCATTTTCATAGGGTGGCCAGTAATTATGTCATTAAATAAATAATATTTCCCCAAAGGGAGAGATCTTAGATTTGGCCAGGGAGCCAAAAAACTTCAGTAATTTTTTCAGTAATTGATTTTTTTTTTCAATTCCAAGGGTGACCCCTGATCTTCATGATGGGCTTATCAGGAAGATTTCTGGTAGCTGGCACGGGCACCAGGTCCTCCAATCTTTTTGGAATCGCAGCAATGGGAATCAGCTACAAGCAGGTCATACTGGATCAGGATATCCTTGATCTCCTTCTTAGAAGCATCATCCACATACTTTTGGTAATAGACCACTAATGGTTTGGAAATGGACTGAAGGATACCATAAATCTGGGCTACGTGACCACCACCCTTCACATGGACTCGGATGTCCACACCAGCAAATGGCTCCTTGCCCAGAAGCAGAGCAGGCTCCAGTAACCTGCAAAACATGCTGCACGCTCAATCATCCCGAGGAGCCTGTTTCCACGTTTGCGGTGCGCCAGGGCTGTGGCGGTCTTCTTGCGTCTGAAGAGGTGCACAGACTGCAACAGGAAGGTCTGAGCTCCACCCCACGCAGCACTGCAACTGGAAATAAAGGCCATTGAATTTTTAGAGTGCCATTCAGTCGTCATTTGTAATAACCAATGTAGAGGATAGAGGATGGTAGGCACAGAGAAGATGCTGTAGGAGAGCCAAACTTTGCAAACAGACTTAAGCACTTGTCTTGTCCTGCACAGTGAGCTGCTGATCACTATGCAATTTAGCAACAATGTCTTAAGTAGGAATAATTCTTTCTAAGGGTTTTTCCTACTATTAAGATAGCAGGAGAAAAATGGTTGACAGCAGCTTTCTGACAAGGGAATCTTCAATCCAATGTGAAAATCTATAGACAGTGAGACATACTTATATCCTTGTGTTGGAGACATTTAGATAAAACCTAATTGGCAGGGGTTTTTTTTCACTCCCTCTCTTTTTTATTAGTGTATATTAATTGTACAAAAGGGTTTCATTGTGATCTTTCCATACATCCTTATAATCTACTTTGGTCTGATCTACCCCCTCCATTACTCTTTCTTAATCTTCCTCTTTTAAACAATATTTAATGGGTTCATTATTTTCATACATGTCTATGGAGTACTTCAATCATATTCACTTTCACCCTGCCCCTCAGGCTGGTTGCCACCCCCAAATATTACCCCTGCTCTACACTCTTCTCACTTTTTTTTTTTAAGATCTAGATTCGACATGAGAGAGAACATGTGATATCTGTCTTTCTCAGTCTGGCTTATTTCACTTAGCATGATGATTTCTGGTTCCATCCATTTTTCTGCAAATTATATTTCATTCTTCTTTATGGCTGAATAATACTTCCTTGTATATAATACACATACTATATATATAATATTTTTATCTATCAGTTGATGGAAGCCTAAACTAATTCCTTTATTTGGCTATTGTGAACATTACTGCAATAAACATGTTTGTCCAGGCATCTTGATTATGTTGATTTAATTCCTTCAGATACATGAAAAGGAGTGGTATAGTAAGGTCATGTGGTAGTGCTATTTTTAATTTTTTTGAGAAACCTACATATTGATTTCCATAATGACTACACTAATTTGCCTTCCCACCAGTAGTGTATAAGGGTCCCCTTTTCTCCACATCCTCACCAGCATGTGCTGTTTGTTTTCTTGGTGATAGCCATTCTGACTGGGGTGAGATGGAATCTCAGTGTATTTAAATTTGTATCTCCTTTATGGATAAGGATGTTAAACATTTCCTCATGTATTTTTTGGCCATTGTATTTCATTTGTGAATTGCTCATTCAATTCATTTTCCCATTTTTAAACTGGATTGTTTTAATACACCTGAATTCTGAGGTGGTGAGAGTCCTTTTTTCTGCACTTAGATTAAAATCAAAGGCAGAAACTTGAATAGCAAGAATCAAAGAAGTTTTATTTGTACAGAAAAGAAAAAGGCCACATGGGGGGGACATGCAGCTGGGCCCAGAAACTGGTAGTCCCCCGAGTTCCCATTAGATGTCAGGTTTTATAGATTTTTTGTTTTGTTATTTTGCCAGTGGGAGGAATGTGTTTTGGCATGAAGATTTTGGTGCAAACAGGTGTTTCTTGGGAAGGAGAAGCGGATGTTTTTCCCTGGCTAATCACCATCTTTGGGGAAAATGTGAACCTCCCTCTGTCTGTCCTCCAATTCCCCCCTCTGAATGATCTCCTTAACTGCCATTAGGAACAGGACAACAAAGTCTGTTCAGTAATTGCTTCCTGCTGAAAGGGGGAAATGAAAGGGCCCGAGGCATCAGGGCTGACCATGAGTGGGATTATTGAGGGGACCACAAGAACAGGTCATCTTAATTTTTATCAGCATCTGTACTTTGATGGATTCTAGGTGAGAGGAAACTTGACACGTAAGTTTAGAATGCCAGATCCTACACAAGTAAGAGAATAATGCAACTATAGGACCCAGAAAGGGTAGGAACCATGTCATAGAAAGGAGTCAGGATATTATTTGATCTCATACCTGTGTGGATACCTGAATTTCAAGGGAGTGTTCCGGGAGCCACTTAGCCTGTTTTAGAATGTAGTTTGTACAGTTCTTTACAGTGTATTGGCAATTGTATATACCCTTCCCCATTCAGCCAAAAGAAAATCCAAGGCTGTAGTCCATGAGTCTAAAAAAAAATTCCATTGCTTATGTCCAAAACTAAAAACACCAACTTTAAGTACCAAGGACATGTCTGGAGCCAGTAGAAATAGTTACTTTGTCCCTTTTACAGTAGAAGGCCCTGGCCAAAAATAAAAGGCACAAACCTAGATAGCCACACATACAATAAGAACCACTTCTTTGACCCTCTCAGCTTTGATTAATTTTTTGAGAGGTCTGGTGCGAGTGACTCCATTTGAACTGTGACAGCATTCCCCCCTTGTCTCCAAACTGTTTTTCTCTGAGCAGTCTCCTCTGAAGATTTTTTTGATTGGTTATTTTGATCCTTCCTTGTGAGGATTAGTTTTGTTGTTTTTTTTTTAAGAGTCCCACATTGAGGGGAAGCAACAAGCAGGTGGGTGGGAATTAATGCTAACTGGACCCATTTGGCCAAATTTAAGCAACAAAGATGCTTAGAAGGAGTTGTTCTTAGGCACTGGGCTTCTGGGTAACAACAATACAAGACAAAATCTAAAGCTAACTTCATTGACACACAGGTACTTGTTAGAGTCATTTTTTTTAATGGACTAGATTATAAATGTCCCAGAAGGATCAGAACTATAATGAGGAAAAATTACAAGAGCTATGGGTAAAATTTTGAAGGACAATTTAGAAACTAACAGAACAGAATGTTAGTACCATTAAAATTTTGTTACAGTGTTTATTTAAATTTTGTATTTTAGAAGGCCCAATATACCTGGAAAATGCAAATACATTTAATATACAGGAGCCAGCAACAGCATTTTAACTCTCTAGAGGTTACACATACATATTAGCTGTTACTCTTAGGGTAAAACCTTAGATTTCCCCTTAGTTGAGGGGGCAGTGTCAGCGACCCAAAACAGCCTCATCACAGGCACATGCAGTTAGGGTACTTACTGCATTAGAATCACCTAAGACAATAGTTGTTTAACCAAAATTATGAGGTCATCTATAAGATTTTACATAAACCAACTCTTAAATGAATATTTATGGCTCAGTTATCTCAGTAGTCAAAACCCTGATAAAATTCAGCAGAGAACACAAGTAAATATTTATGAGGACTAAGTTTAGGGTTTAGGGTTAGGAAACCTGATGGCTAACATTCACGGATGACTTATGACATACAGCAGGGTTCTGTTGACCTGTAGCCAGTGGAGTATCCCAATATTAACAATCTGACCATCCCAGGCCAAGAATTTCTTCTACAAGACATGTGGAAGGAGTTGTTAATGTGTAGCCCAGGGTGTGAGAGTTAATGACACACAACCCAGTTTTTTTTAACTAACTACCTCTATTTTGTTGACTCTAATAAAGACTTGAGGTCTCAACACCTGGAGTGTAGTGTTTTTTCTTCTTTAAAGTCCTTTTTAAAATCCTATCTGGAGGATGTACTTTGGCTTTGTCTTCACTTTGCTTTACATAAGTAGATTTGTCCCAATCTACATGTCAGTGCAGCAGCACTCCCTGTGTTTAGCTGCCTGTTGCCTCTCTTGTGTCCTAATAAACTTTTGTTTTCCTACTTGATTGTCTTGGTAAATTCGAGGAGCACCAAAGATTCCTGACAGTTATCTTGATAGAACAAAAACATTTTTTAAGACAGTTTTTTGTAAATGTTATCAAGGACAGAATATTTTTAAGACAGCCTTGTTATAAGCTTAGAGAATTAAGTTTTAGATTAACATTAATGCGTTAAATTTTGACCTTATAAAACCTTTCATTTAACTCTTAGATTTTAGTTATATAAGCATTTATAAGCGCTATCTTTTTATGATAACTTACTCTATACCCCCTGGGGAAGTGTATCTTTATCTTTTTTTTTTTCATTTTTGAAACAATTTTGAGGGCAAACCTTTTTTTATGTATTTTTTTTCTATTTAAAAGCCTTTTTAAAAACCTTTTATATTTTTTGTTACTTGTTGAAAATAACTCTTAAAGCCTTTTAACTTAGAGCCTTATGTTTGTCTGGAAAAAAAAACAGAAAGCAACCTTAAAATTATTTTTTATATACAAAGCCAATTTACAGAAAGCTCAATTGTTGACACACAGATCCATGTATTATAAGAGAAAATTAAATCCCAGATTTTATTTATAACAGATCGAAACAGGCTAAGGTCATTTCTTTCACTACCCAAATTCTAAGATTTTGGTTGTAGGGGTGAGGCCAGAGTTTAAAATGGCACTTTGTTTTTCTGCTCTGAGCTGGAGTGTTAACCCCTGAATGCCTATATCTTGGTGAGACCTGGTTGAAATAAGTTTGAAAACTGGTTTTCTTAAAAGTTGCTGTAGAACAAAGTAGAAGTAACAATTTCTTTACATTAACTCTATAATAAGAACCATTTCAAGAATGTTTATATATTTATACACAAAAAAAAAAAACTTAAGCAGTTTACCATAGCGATCACTAAGTAAACACCTGGAGTTTTTTTGTTACCTTACATTTTTCTTGTCAATTGTTAGTTCAAAATTATAAATGACCCCAAATATTTAGAGAAGCCTCTAAACAAAGAATTTAAATCAAAAAGTCCAGATGCTTATTTATTTTACCAGAAGATGGCAAAAAAAAAGCAGCTAATGCTGATCGGAGTGAAAAGACAAAAAGGAGGTCCCTGGAATAAAAGCAATTCCAGCAGCTGCTGGGACCCAATTTATCTTCTGTCTCCATCCAGTACCAACGACAGCTGAGAGTGACCAGCGCCTAAAAGGACACGTTTTCTCCAAAGCTAAAACCGGAATTTTGAGACCAAGGCCCAAACTCCTGAGGTTTTGTATGCCAGTTTAGAACCCAATTTTTAAAGCAACAACAGTTTTTACTTATCAGCTTTATACACACACACAAACACACACACACACACACACACACACACACACAAAGTTTTAGGAATGCCTAAGCTGAAGCTTGCATAAAAATGAAAAAAACCTGAAAGTCAGCCTTAGTAATTAATCATTGTTTTTTTGGAATTCTAGGGGCAAAAGAAGGCTTTTGTACAATGCTTGATAGACTAATACATTTATATAGTTATATTAACTTAGAGTACTCATAAACAATTTAGCCATGGATTAGGTATAATTAGGTATAATTAGATATATCTTTCTTGGAGGATTGAGGGTAACAATTATCTTGAGATCCTGTGTTTTTGGTGAACTGTTGCTGGGAGATTTTACTAAGATTTAAAAAATGTTATATTTTAACTAAGGTTGGGTAAGATAAGACTTTAAAATGACCTCAAACAACAAAACTTTCAGCACAAGCAAAAAAGAGGAGAAAAAAAAAACAAAAAACAAAAAACCTGCGGACAGGAAGAAGAATGTGCCAAGAGTCCAAAATGTTTTCTATCCTTATAACTGTCATTTATTTATTCATTTATTTTTAAGTTTTCTGTAGGAGCTAAAGCTTGTAATGTAGCTAACAACACAACATCTATGAAACATTTTTTTGCAAAGTTTAGGTTTTTCCCTCCTTTTTGTGGACTAAGTCTAGTAGGAATGTGTCATAGTCAATGTTTTCCCCTCTGGCCAGCACTCCTAATCTCTCATTTAGACCAAGCCTAGATGTTGTTGAAAATGGGGGTCTTTTTTCCTTAGGCTCTCAGGGTTAAGATTTTTTCAATGTCTTAATAAGTAAGTGAGGGTGAGATCCCTTAAGAATTTAGGAAATTTGAGCTCCCATCTAAAAGAGGGATAAGGAAGACTGGTCACTTTAAGGAGGGCCTCATGTTTCTAGGTTTCCCCAGGACCAGAGACCTGGCTCCCCCGCTGGGAACCATACTCCTTTGGGAAGAAGGTATCCCTTCTCCCTTGTCTCCTTATTTTATAATCTTGTATTGTTACGGGAAATTATGAGCTGAAATAGGAGCCTCTGAGACTGATTAGCAGGAAGCAACATTTATTGTGCCGGCACAGACCCAGTGGACTCGTGTCCAAAGGCTGAGCCTGGAGAACAAAGGCGTCTCACCTTATATACCCTTGCAAGCAGGTTACAGAAGCAAAAAGCAAAGCTCAACCCACATATGGCTGCATGTGACTTCATTGGCTATTTCATTTCCCCAGTGCTATGTCACCTTCATGCTTCAATTCTTTGTTTTATCTCTCTGCTTTGCCATCCCCTCCCCCTGTCTTGTCAGTTTTGACAACCTGTTTGTTTCTTTTCTGGTCTCCCCTTTCTTTCTACAGTCTATCTAGCCATTTTCCACTTATTAAGAGCCCCTAGTTTAACAAGGTTTATTGAAAAGAGTCCCAGGACAGCAAGGAGGGCTAGCACAGATAGAAGAATTCCTTCTCTAAGGGGTAGACCACAGGAACATGTTCTGCTAGTGCTGAATATAGTTTCCACTGTGTTACTATGTCCTTTTGTATTTTTTTTTTAATCGAGACTTTTTGAGGATCATTTGTTTATCCTAACCAGAAAGCTGCAATTTTAACTCTAAGGGAGAGAAACCTTGCTCCCATTTCTTTCTGGTGGAGGGTCATTAATCATACACCTGAAGGTCCTAAAACAGCTACATCTGCCTGAAAAGTCAAGCTGTGGGTTGTACAGAAGGTTTTTGTTTTGTTTTTTTTTCTTGGAATATGGTGTCTTTGCCTAAACCCCAGGAGGGCTTGCATCTAGAGAGGGAGAATGTGAGATAATGTTTTCCTAGGAAATATTGTTGATAAACTCTTCCCTCCGGGTAGTTTTGACCCAAATCTTAAGTTGCCTAGGGCAGATGGGAGGGCCACTCATTATGATCTACTTGGGAAAGAAAAAAAAAAAGGGAGGAAACTGAAAGTTGAGAGAAAAGCTTCGGTGTGCTGAGGTTTTGGCTTCACCCACGTAGCATTGTATATGCCCCCGATAAGCCCCTGATCTCTTGGGTTGCCTGCCTTAAAAGTTGTAGTGGGCTCAGAGGTTTTCCCCTAGATTTCTAAGGGAGAAGCCCTCCTTAAAGAGTGAGAGAGAGGAAAGTCAGTCTGAGAGTTCCACCTTGGCTAAGCCATGTGGGGCAGGGGCTCTCCTAGAGGATGAACGCCATTAGAGTGCCAAAGGATCCTGGCCACCCCTCCAGTTTGGCACAACCTGTACTGACAGCAAATGAAGAAGTTTCCCTTCATGTTTCCATATCATATGCTGGGGTTCTCAGGGGGTAAGGGTCCTTTTTTCTGCACTTAAATTAAAATCAAAGGCAGAAACTCAAACAGCAAGAATCAGTTTTATTTGTAGAGAAGAGGAAAGAAAGATTGCATGGGGGGACAGGCAGTGGGACCCAGAAACTGTTAATTCCTGAGTCTGTTTGGACGTCAGGTTTATAGTTCTTTTATTGCCAGTGGGAGGAATATGTTTCCATGCAAAGATTTTGGGTGAACAGGTGTTTCTTGGGAAGGAGACGGGGCCTTTCTCCCTGGATAATCGCCGTCTTCGGGGAACACATGGACCTCCCTCAGTCTGTCTTTCAGTTCTATTCTTTTGGTGCTTAATTATTGGAGTGCTTATCTAGTCTGGACATTAGTTCCTTATCTGATGAATTGCTGGCCAAGTTTTTTTTTCCCATTCTGTAGGTTGTCACTTGATTCTGGCAATTGTTTACTTTTCGGTGCATAAACTTTTTAATTAGATACAATCCCATTTGTCAATTCTTGCTCTAGTCAGAAAGGGTTCTTTGTGTCATTTTCCTCTAGTAGTTTCAAAGTGTCACACCATTCATTTAGATTTTTGATTCATGTTGCCTTAGTGTTTACACAGGGTGACAGAAAGTGGTCTAGTTTGAGTCTTCTGCATGTGAACTGTTTTCCCAACACCATTTGTTGAAGAGGCCATTTTTTTTTCTCTTTTCAATGTACATTTTTGGCTCCTTTGTCAAAAGCCAAATAGCTGTGGCTGTGTGAGCTTATTCCTGGGTCTTCTGTTCAATTCCGTTGTTCTAACTTGCTGTTTTTGTGCCACTATCATGGTGTTTTGTTACTATGATTTCAAGTCAGGTACTGTAATACCTTCAGCATTGTTCTTTTTGCTCAGGACTGCTTTGGCTATTCATGAAATTTTGTTCTTATGTATAAATTTTAGAATTTTTTTTTATTTCTGTGAAAAATGCCATTGGGATTTTGATGGGGATTGCATTTGACCTACAGATTATAAAATAACTATTTTCACAATAGTAATTCTACCAATCCATGACCATGGGAAGTCTTCCCATCTTCTAGTGTCTTCAGCTTCTTTAACGTTATAATTTTCACTATAAAACTCTTTTACCTTCTATGTTAAGTTTATTCCCAGGTATTTATTTTTTGAGGCTATCATGAATGGAACTGTTTTCCTGATATCTTTTTCAGTCTGTTATTAATATGCAGAAAAGCTAGTGTTTTTGTATGTTGAATGTGTATCATGTTACTTTGCCAAAAGTGTTTTACAGATCTAAGTGTTTTTTGGTGGTGTCCTTAGGGACTTGTAAGTATAGCATCTGCAAATAGGGTTAATATGATTTCTTTCTTTTCTATTTCTATCTCCTTTTTTTCTTTCTCTTATTTCTCTGGCTAAGAATTCTAGCACTGTATTGAATAAGAGTGGAGACAGTGGACTCCCTTATCTTTTTCCTGACTTTAGAGGAAATGGCTTCAGTTTTTCCTTATTTAGGTTTGTAATGTATAGGCTGTATTATGTTGAGGTATGTTCCTGATATTCTTAATTTATTCAGGGCTTGTATTATGGAGGGATTTTGAATTTTGTCAAAGGCTTTTAATGCATGTACTTGAGATGATTGTGTGACTTTGTCCTTTATTCTGTATATGTGCTAAATTATATTTATAGGTTAGCATAGGTTGAACCATTTTTGTATTCCTGAAATGAAATCCACTTGATTTTGTTGTACTATCTTTGTCTATAATTTTTTGTTGTATTCTTACCTTTTTTTTTGGCATCCGGCTAATACTGGCTTCATAGAATAAGTTTGGTAGGAAGAGGTGGGCAGAGTTGGTCAGCTGGGGGTGCTGGTCTCTCTGACACTGTCTCATTCACTATGAGTCCTCTTGAACTGCCCTCATATCCCTAGTCACCCTCTACTGGGAGCAAGGATGTGTGTGAGGGGACAATTATCCCTTTTATCTGCCTGAAAAAGCTGCATTCTCACATCTGAATGACAGTTAGAACTTTCTTTTTTTCTGACTCTTTCCCCTGAGAAAACTTCTACCTGATGTCTAAAGAATCACTTCTTACAACTGTGACACCATGGTGTGGTCTGGTCTCTGTGACTCCTGAAGCCAGGTCCAGTACCATCCAGTTCAGTCTTTGCTACAGCCCTGGGAGAAGGCGTCATTGCTCCCAGTGGGAAGAGCATGAGTCAAGACTTGTATGGATACAATTGGATTATTGAGAAGTAGACCCCTCACCATGAAACCCAAGCCCCCAAGTGTGGAGGTAACAGGGGAAGAGTGGACAGGGATCGTGAGAACCAGGCGTGAGTAGGCAGGTTTATATCCCACATCCCCTTTTGTTTGTGTCGTCATGAGTCAGTGCTAGCTCTCCTCACTGCCATGGTCTGGGGTACAGTAATAACCTTCCCTGGGTTGCATTGATGGTCAGGGTGGCTGGGTCCCCTAAGTTGGAGCCAGAGAATTTGTCAAAGATCCCTGAGGGCCAGGTGTTATTAAATAGACTACCAGCACAGGAGTCTGGCCTGGCTTCTGCCGGTTCCAGTGAACACATGTATGTCCAGGTTTTCTGCAGAGTTGGATGGTTATAGCCATCTGTCCTAGGACTATGAGAGCCTCAGGGTCTCTCACCTACTCTGTGTCTCCCAAGGCCGTCTCTGAGGTGGTCTTTACTTTCCTGGATGGTTAAAAATATTCCTCAAGGCCCAGAGGTCTCAGTATTTCACTGGACATGAGGATGATTACATAGTGGCCACTGGTTATTTAAGGCCATTTTGATGATTAATTTTATTTGTTTATGTTTAAGGTGCCTAGGCATTTGATAAAACATTAATCTGGATGTTTCTAAGGGTGTTTTTGGTTTTTTGTAGTATTAACAGTGGACTTAGAGAAAATATAGACTGGGCCTCATCAAGTTAACTTAAGTGCAAATATTGAGCTCCCCTAAACAAGACGGGATTCTTTTTTGTATTGTCGTACTGGGTAGGGCATTTACAAAAGCTCTTACAATAAATCAAATATATCATACTTGAATTCACCCCCTTCACCATTTTCCTTTATCTCACCCTCCCCCCTTTCCTGGAATACTTTCAGCAGGTATTATTTTTCCATTTACATACATGTATACACACTATTTGCACCATATTCACCCTCCTGACACTCTTTCCCTACCTCTTTCCTCCCTAGGCAGGACCTGCTCCTCCTCCTATTCTCTGATTTTTTAAAAGAAAAGAAATATTTTTGCTTGTTTAAGATAACCACACAGGGAGTTTTGCTGTGGCATTTCCTTGTACGTATGTATTATAGCCCGAATTAGTTCATCTCCCAAGAGGAGATTCTGATAACAGATGACTTTGAACTTGAAGTCAGACAATACATTGAGTAACAAGGTTCAATGCAGGTCTAGACTGCAGCCTTGATAAAAGGTGTTTGTCATAAAGAATGAGATTATGTCATTCGCAAGAAAATGAATGGAACTGGAGGTCATCATTTTAAATGAAGTAAGATAAATCCAGACAAAGGTCTATATGTAGACCTACTGTATTATAATTGTAATTGTGAGGCTTGTTTTAAGAACTTTAGCATTTGGGCTCTGGAGACAGCCTTGAAGGAGGAGATGCAGTGGCTATAGGTAAAATCCCTGGGGCCTATGGGTAGAAAGTGAACAGAGACCGGCCAACATGAAGTGAAGAGGAGTGTCCTCTGATCAAGCAGTTGAACAGAAGCATCTAGACAGGGGATACTCATCTGCCCTAGGAGAGAAGAGCCAGGCATCAAGAATGTTGAGTAAGGGGTCTGACAACTGGAACCACACCTCTCTGCCTAGGCCTAGATCCAGCCCTCAGCACATCTTAGTCTAGGAAGGGGACAGCGGGGCAGCCAGAAATACAACTGCACCAATTGAGGAAGACTTCCGGGGCTCTAGGGCCTCCCTCAGAACAAGCCGGACCTGAATTTCTGACCATAGGAGGATGTAGTCCATGGATGTGTTTTACCAGAGGCTGTGACCGCAGCAAGGCAGGGGGTCAAGGAGCAGCTGGGGACAAGCCCTCTTCTCCCTGAGACCTGGGCTGTCTCTTGGGAAACCATGGATACTGGATCAAGGCCATGAACTTGTGATTCTCCTGCCTCAGCCTCTTGGGTGCTGGAATTTCAGAGGTTTGCCACCAGACCTGGCTGGTTTTTTATCTGTCAAGTACACTATCAAAAGGGTATCTCCATGAGAAAAGTCCAGGATAGGGTCTGTGGGAGCACAGTATGTTCCAGCTCACTGTGTAACCGTACACCCTCACCCTGTCTATGTGTGGTAGAAAGTCCTCAGGAAAAGCAGTGAGCATTTGGTCCATTTATGACCATCTGGGACACAAAAGCCCACTTATGACCAGTGCACTGGTGCTAATCATTGTAGGGATAGGCCTTGCCTCCTAGTGGTAGCACAAGGCAGGTCCTGCTGCCATCCCCATTTTACAGACAGTTAATAGTGAATGGAGAGTGAAGTGGCCTGGGTTACATCACAATAGCTCATCCGCACAGACACCAAGATCTTGAGTTTGATGTTCTCCAGCTCTCCTCTGTCCCTCTCCCTTAAGCAAGTCTACCATGAGGAATCCTAATTGGTAAGGGCTTGCAGACTGACACCTGCCTGGGGGATGCTGGGGCCATGATAGTGAGGCCTCAAGTGGTTGAGCTGAGCTTCTGCTGTGTGAGCAGCTCCACCATGGACACTGTGTCAGCACCTGTTGCTGTGAGAGTACAGAGCAAGGAGTTTTTACCAGGGTCAGCTCTTTGTGGGGCTGAGCTCCTAGAGGGATACAACTTACTTCAAATCAAGCCCACATAACTGTTTTCTTTTAAAGCTTTTATAGTTTTGGCTCTTTCAGGTCTCTGATCAATTTTTGTACATCGTGGGAGGTTCTTACTTAGGAATAGGATTTAATGCCATTATATCTCCTTTCTCTGTCTAGTTGTGCTGAATGGTACTGCCCCCATGGTATTGTCATAGCACATTTGTCAGAAAATCAATTAACAATGTCCATACTACTCAAGTAATCCACGGATTCAATGAAATCACTTTCAAGTTTCTAATGATATTTTTCACAGAAATAGAGAAAAAAATCCTAAAATGTATGCATGGAACAATATCATTGAAAAGTGATTATTGCTGTAAATACCTCTTCCAGTCAAAACTTGAGAATTGGTTCCTTTGTTTATCTTTAAGAAGTTGACTTTGAATTGTGCTTAATAGAGTTTAATACATTGCATTTGTTAATTACTTTTATATGGATTTGTGCTTAATCAACAATTAATTTTAAAACTCTCTACAACATGGAAGAAACCTATAGACATTTTGGTATAAGAAATAAAACAGACTCAAAAGGACAAATACAGTATGTTTCCACTTACATAAAGTACTTGGAGTATGTAAATTTATACAGTGCAGGCAGAGCAGGGAAATAGTAAGTGATTGCTTAATATGTGCAAAGTTCAGAAGATAAAGTTCTGGATATAGATGGTGGTAATGAGTACACAACAATGTGAATTTACTGAATCATGCAGATAAAAATAAGTTGAAGTGAGGCCAGCATAATAGCTCAAGGCTGTAATCCTAGCTACTTGGGAGGTGGTGATTAGAAGAACTATGGTTTGAGGCTAGGCCACCCCAGGAAAAAATTTGAGAGACCCCCTTCCCCCATCTTAACCAATGGCTAGGCATGGTGGCATGTACCTGCTATTCCAGCTGTGCAGGGTTGCACAAGTTTAGTAGAATTGCAGTCCAGTCTGGCCTGGACATAAAGACTCTATGCCCAAAATAATGAATATATGAAAAGGATGTTAGAATGACTCAAGTGGAAGGGCTCCAATAGCAAGAGAAGCTACCTTCAGATTCTGATAGTTATACATGGCCAAGTCCCAGGAGCCTGGACTGGGCTTTTTCCAAGGTGTGGGCTCCTTCCCCTATTGT